>NC_141320.1:63119498-63796998 GCF_037954235.1 Aulostomus chinensis | reverse complement strand
CGGGGAGAGAGGGAGAGACAGAGAGAGGACACACACCAGTGTTTTGGCCCAGGGGGTAGGGTTGGAGGGACGCGTGGGCCAAGTTACACAGATCACTCTGCCGGCTTTTTTTGGGGGGAGGGGGGGCTGTTAAATGGTTACGTATTATGCAGTTGTTCTAGAAAAAAATGATATAAATGTTGTCAAACAAGCATCATAAATCACAGCATGATGCGCTGCAATTCTGCAAGACGGTAGAATATTTGCTAAATGTGTAAAAATACCTTTTTAAATTAAACATAGTCCCGTAGAGACGACTATAATCAATAGTCAGCCTGCAATCTTGCCACCCCACAGGAGTAATGTTTTACTTCTCTGCCAGTCTTTTACTCTCATCCTATGTTGATTAGCATGCTTATACCTGGAGTGTTCTAAATAATTGCATGTACTTAAATATTTAGCTTACTTACATGTGCACTGTGTGTGTGTGCACTCAACTTTGTGTGTGTGTGTTTTCACGTGCCAACTAAACTAAGCAGCAGATTGTTGTGATTTTCAGCCAGCTGGTCTGGCTGTGTTCCTATCTGCCGCCAATGCATACACACACACACGTACGTGCACAAACGCACACGCTCAAACACGCTTACACACACAGGGGGTCATCTTCAAACCAATCTAAACCCCTTAACAAGGTCCTTAAGCCAATGAGCAAGCAGGAATCCTGCCATTTCCTGTGCCGACTGACTAATGGCCACGCTTAATGACGCTGATGATCACTGTAAAGAAAGGCATATGTTTGCTAGCTGACAGTGCACCAGTGTGTGTGTGCGTATATATGTGTGTGCGTGTGTGTGTGTGTGCGATAGTGCACAGTCTTCCTGCTCCTACAGGTTTGGCAGACGAGCTGTTGGCGTCTGAATGGTGATATTCCCCTGTCCGCTGAGGGATAATTAGAGTATAGTCAGGTAGAACCACATCAGGCCTGCTGCCACAGCCCTGAAGACGATTACAGCAGACCCTGAAAGTCACTGGACTTCAAATTCACACATTGAAATTGGAATTTGCCATTTGAAGCATCCTAGCAGGCAGGACATAAGCACACATAACCCGCAATTCCATCAAAGACAGCAGAGAGAGGGATCTGCAGCGTCCTTCGGAGCAATTCGAGACTTGACTCCAGGGCTGTTCAGCAGTCATGGTGGGCACGGCAGATGAAAAATCTGACACTCCTCAGTCCCCAGATCACAGCCGGAATACAACCTTGAGGCAGTGCTGCAGATCAATCCAGCTGCCCTCCAGTTATTGGTAATCCTCTCCACTTCAGGGGCCGACCTGTCTTCCTGGAGGACATTTCAACAAACTCCCCACGTTTTTGACCCGGGTCCTCCACCCAAACTTTACTTGGCTTTGTACAAGTGTGCTGCAACACGAAAGACACGGACGAATACAAGAGCACATTTCAACGTGCCTGTTCACCAGCACGCAAAGGAGCTAATTAATATTTCAAATTTGCGTGAAATATGACCAGTTCTCCAGCGTTTTCTGAAGTAAATGGAATGATGCTTCGTGACAGAGCTGCAGCAGTTAAATATGGCTCTGTCTCCCGAACACATTCCAAACATCTGTTCATTTGCATGTTTTGCAAAGCAGAGAAGCCATGTGATGTCGTAATGATCCCAACCGTCATTTAAAAACACAAACAAACAACAACAAAAAAACAAGTGCTTTTAGGTGTCGTACAAACTGCAGGCAGCATCCCAAATCCCATCTTTCTGTGTCACACTGTTATTTGTAAGTGATAAAATCAGATTTGTTGTATCCAGACATGCAAGTATGTCAGTAAATATTCAGGCAAAAGAATTTTTATTTGAGTGTCCAGAGCTTCTACACGGACACATCTGCAGATATCTACTTGGAAACTTTCAAATCATCCCCGAAAGTGAGATTTGCCAAAACTTGACGTGAGGAGGCTGTCCAGGCTCTTTAAAATCAATCTGGACATGACAAAGGATCAAAGAGGCATCAGAGTTGAAGCTTGGCAGGCGTTCGCAAGTGTGTCCTGCCACTTTATGAAAGTTCACGCATCAGCAAGTTCAGAATCTGTGACTGCAATGTCAGTTATCGCAGTGAGACTTTGATTGTTGTCACATGATTTAAGACGACTGGAAATCTACAGCAAAGAGGCGTTCAGGTGTATCCTCTCTTAATAACCGGAGAGTCCGTATGTGAGCAAACAAGAATTGTCAAACCCCTATAATTGCTTCTCTTGGGAGTTGTAGATGTGCCAAGCCTTCACTTTTAATTTGATAATCTGATGCTACAATCTTAGTTTGAACGGCTAATTCCTTCAGTTTAAAATATCCATCCCTGCGGGGACTATTAAAGTTGAACCAATCTGTCTCTTTCCTTCTTTCGCTGTCTCTTTTTTTTTTTTAATATAACTTCATTAGGAGACAGTTTAAATGCTGAAATCCTAAACGGTTTCAGTGACAGCAGATCCAGCACAGTGTTGGTCCAGCAGTCTGCTCAAATTACAACAATACGTCTCATTAAGTGGCATTTGAATAGAGCAGATTCTCCACTTACTTGCTGAGTGGCTTCTTCTGCATTCACAATTACTTTAATCTGCACGAATCGATAATTTTATTTTAACAGTGGGTCAAATGATAATGTGCAAAAGTGATGAACCCACATAGAACAAACACCAACGCTGCAGTTCTCTTCATTGCTTTTCTGGCCATGTAGTTTTGAGTTTCATCACTTTCTCAGGAGTCACTCTGCACAGCACCTCCTTTTCAAAATCAATGCTCCCTCCGACAGACTGATGTAGGGCTTCCAATACCTGTCAATTAATCCATCATACATTTGACAGATTAGTCCAGGAATCCGAGGGGATTCATATTCTGGCAAAAATGATCAAGTCCATTTTGTTTTGACTGGATGCTAAAGTTCTTTTCTATTGCAGCACATAGCTACCGGATACGCATCACCTTCACAAGACTGTGGTTATTAGTGTTACTTACATTTAAATGGTATTGTGGTGCGCCTTGTAATTAATAATGTGAATTAGTATCAGGTAGTTGTGTGTTCATCCATATTCACCTGTGTACTAATAAGTAACTGATGTAGTGACAGGCCGTGACCCACTCTGCACAAAACTCTACATTCCCTGGGAATGGAGGGTACATTATTTATGATATTGCATGTGTATTAATGACATTAAATCAGTATTTTTCATCAGAGGGAGGTCTAAAGGATTTGGAGGAAACGTGTAATTGCGATTAATTTTGAATGAGAATGCAAATATGACTCAGGATATTTGAAGGAAAGATGGTTCTTGCGAGGATCTGTGCCTAATGCCTGCAGAATACCATTTGCATGCTGGGATATCTCTGCAGCGCCACAATACTTCCCTTTAAAATTGATTCTGACACAGATTCAGCCCTTAATATTGCACATCCTGCCATTTGGATATTGCACAAATCAGACTTGAGGAGTCCTTCTAACTTTGAGTTTTCAATGACTTCTGACTCACCTGAGACTGTCTCCGTCTGTCTCTCTCTCTCTTTCTCTCTCTCTCTCACTCTCACACACAGACACACGCGCGCACACACACACACTGTCACCCTCAGACCAGTCAGTGCATTATCCTGTCAGTCGGGTTTAATGTGGAGGAGATAAGACTCCACTTGACAGAACTAGTTTTAGATGACAGATCGTTCTTTTCCACCTCCAGACAAACTGCTCCTGTTCTTGATCACCATCTGTGAATAATGGCCGCCCCTCCTGCACTTACCCAACCAGGATATGTATCCACGCTCATTCTGGTTTTATATGCAGATTTATTAATCCAGGTTTCAATCCTATTTTATAGTGACCCAATCCCAGGATTATGCTCTTAAAAGCATGCTGGTCCACCCAGGTATCGGGCCGGTTCTCTCCAGGTGCCCCTGCTTCCTCCTCCGGACCAAAAACATGCATGTTAATTTAATTTTGGGACTCTTAATTATCTCAAGGAGTGCAAATGAGTGTTCGTCTGTCTTTATATTGTTACGCCGGCCTTGAAAAAACATAGATAACACCCCCCCCCCCCCCCCCCCACGTTCCAGGACACAATATTCCTCTGGTTTGTGTCTACCTTATCTATGGAAATGAATCCTACCTGTCGTCCTACAAATAAACAGGAGAGAACGCGAACCTGGGCTGCTTTTTTTTTTTTTTTTTTTTAACAAGCTCTTTAATAATTTACAACAAGAAACCATCAAGCAAACAGATATATCACCACAAACCTCTTTTCTACCGTTCCCTCTACTCTTTCAGGAGCTAGACGCTCCACCGTGCCCTCTCGCCAATTACCCGACGCGCAGATGACCCAGGAAACGAACTGATATTCTATTCATGAGAAGGAAAATGCTCTTTACCGGAGCCGAGCACAGTTCAAGTCACCCCCGTTTGCAGACCCTCACTCTCAATAATTGTCCCTCATTTAAGTTTTATCTCATTTGGATATCCCAAAAAAATAAAATAAAAATCAAATGTTACTCAGTTACAAGTGTTGGGTTTGATGAATGTTGTTTCGGCTCCGGGAGGCAGCCCAAAAATATTACCGTCTGAATTTATTGTCTGAATGTAATCAGTTATTTCTCAAAGTGAATAAATGGTGGCTCCTTTTTTTTTTTTTTTTTTTAAACCAAATAGCAGCAGGTAATATCGGAAACATAGAATCTAACGCCATCTATCACGACACCAAGTCACCTAAGAACCGTGTGAGCGTTCAGCTAATGAAAATATCCAGAAATAATTAAGATTTTCATTACGGTTAAAGCATCATCAGTCAGGCTAATGGGCTGCGTTTGGAATAGTTTTATTCTGTGATTTTTTATTTATTTAAAAAAAAAAATCAAATCCCGTTTAAAAGAACTTCATAATTGAGCCTGATGAAGCACTTAAAAAAAAAATAAATAAATAAAAAAAAATAAATAAATAAAATAAAACTCTTTGTGGTTTCTGGCTTCAGACTCGCTATCCTCAGGGAGGACAAAAACCGACTTAACCGGTGTGTAGAAAACACTGGTGTGTTTTTGAAAGTGATATTTGTTCCCTGTGGGTTGGTGTGTTGTTATCTCAGTGGTGCTCACTTACTGGAAATGGCAGGTTACCGGTGCTGAAAAGGAATTAAGTAGGACATTTGCTCAGTACTTGAGAATAAATTAGATCTGTATCTGCTTTCCACTCCTTTCATTTGTTGTACTTTTTTTGTTCTACTACCTGGCAACTACACGTGTTAGTCCAGAACTTGTACTTTAGCAAAATATGCTACTTTCTACTTCCGCTAATACTACCTGTACATCCTAAATGAACTTTGAACTACCACTGAGGGAGAGTTTATATTTCTCACTCCTAACCTGATAAAGCAACCATAAACCCAAATTAAAAAAAAAAAGTACTATTTCCCTTCCAGATGTCACAGTTTGAAGAGACTTGAAGTAATGTTCAGGCATTTAAAAGTACAAATAAGAAAAAAAAATCAACATTAGCATGCTATAATTAGCATACAGGAATTTGGTGCAACTTCTTGAAGACATGTCGCCGCTGCTGTGTTCTAACTTCGGTAGTGTGGAGGCGTTTTATCGTTTTATTCTGGGTTTTTTAATGTTTGATAATTTGTCTCCATTCAGTTGTGTGGAAGATTAATTAAACTATTTTTTTCCTCTGTAAAACCCCAGCAGTGTTTAGCTTTGTAAAAAAACAAACAAACAAACAAAAACTAGAACTGGATCTTCCATTGGCCTGATGGCCAGTTGGTGATAGTTGAATTTTCTTTTTTTTTTCCGGGTGAATGACCCCTTTTATGTGGTATTTCTAACTTTAGATACTTGTAGAAATACAGCTGCCCCCACAACGACGGTTATACTCAGGCTAAGAGGAGGATGAGACAGAGAGAGAGAGAGCGAGAGAGAGAGAGAGAGAGAGAGAGAGAGAGAGAGAGAGGGGGAGACTTCCCTAGCTTCCACCGGACCACGCCAGACGGTGAGAGCGCCGCCGCCGGGTGAGCAGGAGTCTCCGTCGCTCTGTAACCGGCACCGGTGGGACTCTCCAAACACCGGGACCTCACCGGGACTATTTCTGATCATCAAGCAGAGGGACGCTTTCAAACCTAGGCACGCACCAACCTCGGTTCGGCGTCTCTACCTGGATAAACTCCCTTTACGCACTGTTTAGAGCGGGTTGGAGAACACACCTCCGGGCGGGCAGGCGGGCGTCCGTGCACCTGTTCAACTGCGTTGAGCTGCTGCTGCTGAGCGGCTCAGCCCGGCTCGGCTCGGCTCGGCTCAACGGGATTATAGAGGCAGCCTAGATGGGAAGCGGCTAGGATGGCACGTTTTCAGGTAAGAGCGAGACCGGAGAGGCGCACTTGAAGTGATTTCATGTATTCGAGTCTGAACAAGTCAGACTGACGCGCTGCTCTGTTGCCTCGTTTGAGCCGCAGACGGACAGACGCGTCCTGCGCCGAGTTGTCAGAGTCTTTGCATGTTGTTGAGGAATAAACTCCGGATGACAACAGGCAGGCAGGGGCGCGCACGAGGGAGAGAGGGGGGGGGGGGGGGGGGGGATGACATTCCTAGGCACTTAGCGCGTGCTCGAGCGCGTGTGCACACACGTTTGAGCGGGGGGGGGGGGGGGGGATTATTGCAAGTCATCTGTTAAAGCCATAATAGGACATAAATTGATTCTGTATCTGTATCATTGGCACACGGACGCACATGCACACGCACACACGCGCGCGCACACACACACACACACACACACAAAAGAGGATTCCTTCACTGTCACCCCAATAACCTGTAATTAAATTTAGAAGGAGGGGACCTATTGGGCTGCCTTAGCAACATCCAGTCTGAATTTGTGTGTGTGTGTGTGTGTGTGTGTCCATAGTTTTTTTTTTTAAAATCTCTTGTTAACCCTGATATCCCTCTGCCTCTCTTTTCAAGCAAAAGGTAGCGCTCGATTTATTAAACTCTTCGGCCACTGAAAGCTCAGAGAGCTCCCTGAGTTTTCAAAAGTGATTATCCTGATTTTCTAAATATCAACCCTGGATTGGCAACCAAATACTTGGAAATTAGTATTATTTTTAAATCCAAAGCACACGAGTTCCTGTGGGAATATTACGGGGCTAAAAACGGTGATAAAATCACCACAAATGCTGCTTCATCACCGTAAACATCCTCCAGAGCAGCGCAGGTCGCCTCTGACTCCCTCGGGACTCATAATAAGCCAATACATCAAAAGAAATGACAGCACATGATGGTATAAGACTTCATAAACCCAATATTGACTATCAAAGCCATACTGTAAACCCATTAGGGCGTATTGATGCTGCACAGTGGGAGACAAAGACGATATAAAGTACAATTCAGTAACTTTAAACTAATTTGCAAAAAAATCAGTTTATAGTGTCCTGGTGGAGCCGTAGAAATACTGCGAGTCTCTGCTGGAACACTGTGGTTTTACTGTAAGTGATAAACATCATTAAGTATTATAGAACATCGGTTTACAGCTGCTGCTGAGTATCAGAAAGTGAGTTTACCATAAAAGATTATGAAGTACAAGAGATTTGGACCTGATCATTATCATGATGATCATTATTATTATGATTATTATTATTACGACATAGAAAATTGATCTGTTAAAGTTGAAAGACGTCATGTAAATTCACTTTTATAATTTAAGTGAGATGAAATATGACACACAATCTTTTATGCACTTCAAAAAGAGAGCTTTATGGCTACTTAAGAAACGAGTTAGTAACTTTATTATCCTTGTGGGTGGGTGGGGGGATTCTTTCTCAGTGGTCCATAGTTGACGTAAATAACCACAGTTGACCGGCTCAGTATCATCCCAGCGTACACTCGTACCCCTCCAGTTGTATGTAAGTGTAATCACATGGAGTGTCGGGGACTCAATAAGAGGAGATATTGATTATAATTGAAAATAAACACCAGGTCAGAGTCACAGAAATTAACAACAATCCTCTTTCTGTCAAAAGCACAAAAATTCAGAGTTCTTAAAAAGGTGAAAGTGTATTTGTCTTCCGCACAAATATGTGTCTTGAGCTCGTGTGGATGTTTTTTGCGCGTCAAGCAGTCACTTCTTTGTCCGTGCAGAATGCAGAAAGAGCCAGACACCACCATTCGTAGCTTGAAGCTAACGGAACGTAACAAGCAACACTGTCCAAAAATGCATCGTCTGGTGTTTATCCAGACGTGCGCTAAATCGTCCACAAACTCTTTCAACTCACACATTCAGTTGAACTTGTGTAGGTTTATGGTTGCGCTGTACTGGAAGGGTTATATTCAGTTCATTTATAGCTCACATCGGGGTTTGTGGATCATTGAGCATTTAGCTGGACGAAGAAGACGTGGAGGACACCTGGCGATGTGCTTGAAAGCTCGCGAAAAGAGGTTTTTGAACAGTTTAGCTCTTAGCCGCCTGTTAGCTTCAAGCTAATACCTGGCTCGTCCTGCCCTCTGGAGCCACACAGAAGGAACGCCAGAGGGAAAATGTCTTTGTGAGGTCAAGCCACCCATTTGTGAGTACTTGAAAGGTAAAGGACACTTTTTTGGAAGAAGCATCACTTTAATAAGCTAAGATGAGGACAGGCTGAAAACATTGTTTGATTTATTCGTTACGTTTTAATGGGCTGTTAAATCATTAAATAGGAGCAGCCTCTGCTTTCCCTCTGAAATGTTGAGATCTCTTTCCTTATCCCAAATTGAAAATGAGTCCTGGGCTTATTGTGCTTTTGCTCAGCAGCAGACTAAATTGTGTGATAACTTACTAAAAAGTGACACAAGTCCCCGCTGCTTCCTATCAAAGCAACATCCTAGTTCTTCCTCCATTAGATAATGGAGGTGTGCCATGATCAACCGCAGGTCGTGTGCCTGGCTGTCAGAGCTGCTGAGACTTGTTGTCGGTGGCCTCATGGCTGTGAGCCAACTGTGACTAGTAAACAAAACACACACACACACACACACACACACACACACACACACACACACACACACTTCCCGTCTGTTGTAGCTCTCCCCTTGCGGGCTGTCAGTGTGAAAGTAACAGGGACGAGGGTTTTGGAGACACGGCAGCACCTGCTGAGCCTGGTCATTTGAGGTGAGGCTTGTTAGTGTGCGGGTCGTCAGTCCTGGGCTGAGAGATGTAAGCTCCCTTTCACACTCCTATGATAATGTCCAGGAGAGATGTTGGATGATGGATCAAGTGATAAAAGGAAGAGGCTCCTATTGCTGTTAGTGTGTGTGTGTGTGTGTGTGTGTGTGTGTGTGTGTGTGTGTGTGGGCGCTTGAGACCAGCACTGAAACTGGGTTTAAGAAAGGGACATCTTAATATTTTATTTTACACCCACTTCCAGCCTGAGAATTGTGTGCAAGCAAAGTCTGAATCAATTAGCTGTGAAGATCTGTTTCACAGTGAAGGATGTGCATCTACTGGTGTGTGCGTGCGTGCGTGCGTGTGTGTGTGTGTGTGACCTGCCGCCATTTGTCTATCAAAAAGCAAATGTGTTTATTTTTGATGATGTGTGACCAGTCGACATTTAAGTAAACTGGCTTTTACCCTGCACTCACTCCATTAGATAAATGTGGCATGTTTGCTCCACTCTGGTGGGTGGACGCTGCTATTATAAAAGCTGCATTTTGACTTGAACCTCCCTGACCTGTGTGTGTGTGTGTGTGTGTGTGTGTGTGTGTGTGTGTGTGTGTGAGAGAGCACTTGTATGCTGCACCTGTGTGTAGAGATGTTGGCTATTCATGAGTCTTTACTCAAAGTGAACATGTTTTTGTTTTTTTTTGCAGTTTTCTTCTTGAGGAAGGAGAAGAATCCATGATTTTCTCTGTTGATTATATATTCCGTTTTACTCTGCTTGGGTTTGGAAGTAGTTCTGACTCCAGCAGCAGTCAGAATAGAGGTATAAATATCTGGAGTATTGTGTGGTAATCAGTCAATGCAAGTGAGGTTATCGACTACCGCGAGTACTATTTTGTTTGTTGTAAAAAAGGGGAGGAAATACAACCAAACTGCTTCGTTCACTTGATCATGTACACATAAATATTTGAATAAGTGGAGTATTTTTGTCAAAACAACTTCTTGTCTTTTTCCAAATCGTATGACAAGATAGGAAAATAATTTTTGCTTCTCTATCGATTGCATTTATCGAGGAAAAAAAGAAAAAAACCTTCAATTTAATTTCTTCTGTCTGTTTCAAGTAACTCAGTGCCTTTTCTCGACAATAGAGGCTCAAGGATACTTTTGAATACTGAAGTATCTGAAATTTTATGCACTGTTAAGCTCGAACTTCCAAATATCTCGGAAGTACACTTAACCTGAGAACTCAGTCCATTAAAATTCAAGGAAATGTGTGCAAATATGCAAAAGGCAAGACAGTACACTCACACGACACCGCAGAAAGTACTGAGCGAATTAAGATACACTTGAGCGGATGCTTTTATACGTTACAACCATTTATTATCACCAGAAGTTGCAAGACTACAAACTATTGTAGCTTTGTAACTTTCCAGCGGCCCCTGAATAGATGGCGCTTCCTCGGGAAGAGATTTGGAGGAAAATTACATCGAAATACATGTAATATTAAGCAGAAGTTAAGCATTTGCATGAAACACACCCTGTCGAAAGGGTATAAAAACGACTGACTCAGCAACAATGTCAGCCTGTCAACAACAGACTGTAAAGATGTAAAAATTTAATAAGCCAGTATATAACTTTCCTAGCTGTCCTATCTATTTTTCTTTCTTATGGCATGTTTTATTGTACAAAATACATTTGTGGACTCTCTCTCTCCCCCGGCCAGGTTTATCCTGTTCTTTTATAAGGGTGTTAGAATTCCTGTGAAAAATATACATAAAGCATATACTGTGTTTATATATATATATATATATATATATATATATATATATATATATATATATATATATATATATATATACATATTTCTTTCAGTCCACAGTGAGTAGAGCTGTGACTGGGGTTCACAATATGCTGCTAACAGCTAAATGCACACTCTGTTTGTCGTCAAACACTGCTGCATATTGATGTTTGATTCTCAAGTTATCCTCTGGACTGGAGTATAAGCTGATCACACAACCCTCAGTTCTCTGGCGTTGGTGACCCCTGACCTCTGACCTGCGCCATCATGCCTGCTGCCTACATAACATTCCGGGTGCTCTTTACTTTAAACTGGTCAGGATAATCAATCGCGTGTGAATTGAAAAGATTGTCGTGCTTGAGATGGAGCTGAGGAATTAATTTCACATTTTATTGTATTAAAAGCAACACTATGTCAGTGCTGCTGAATGCAGGAGTTGTTTCAAAATAAAGTGTCACACATCACCATTTCAATATGTTGTCACAGAAATGCAGTTGAAATCACAATCTTTCAGTGTTAATCAGAAAACCAAGTGAAAATGTCGTGTGTGCTGCTAAAGTAATTCGTACTTTCCCTGTACTAATTCAGCATATTTACAGTACATTCGAATGGAGGTAAAAGTTTGAAGCACTCGTCCAGATCTGTCTAGAGAAATTGGTGGTCCTCACAAGTGTAGCCATGTGAGTGTGTCCCAGGCTGTGTGTGTTTGTCCTGTAGGCACCAGGTGCATGCTGGGATTTGCCACACTGGGTCGGCTCAGCTCCACTCACCTCATTATCCTCTTTGGACAAGGACAGACATAATCTCCATGTATGTTTCTCTCCCTCCTTCTTCCCTCCCTCTGTCTCACTCTTGCATCATCCTCTCTTTTTTCCTACCTGTCCATCTACCTGCATCTTCTTTTCTGTTTCTTCTTGTTTTCCCTTTTTTGCCCCCCCCCTCCTCAACCTATCTTTCTCCCTCTGTCTTGCATCGTCTCTCACTTTTCTGTCTGTCCGCCGGTGGATTGATTAGTCTAGTCTGTAGTTGCTGCTGTTCAGTGACAGAGCCCACTCGTCACGCCTGACTTGGCCAGTTAGGCGAGCTCACGTTAACCGGGGAGTATGAGGAGGGCGAGGGAAGGTGGCGGCGGCGGCGGCGGCGGTGGGGTTGTTGAAAGGAAAACGTCGGCCATCCGTTAAACTGCAGTGCATGATTCTTGTTCTGTCACCCTTGGCGGTCTACCTCTCACCGCCTAATATGCCCCTGTCACGTCCTCGG
This sequence comes from Aulostomus chinensis, assembly GCF_037954235.1. NCBI lineage: Eukaryota > Metazoa > Chordata > Actinopteri > Syngnathiformes > Aulostomidae > Aulostomus > Aulostomus chinensis. The sequence continues at coordinate 63,784,805 of NC_141320.1, read as the reverse complement.
GGGACCTGCCATGACTGAGTGAGCAACGCTTAAAACCAGCACATGAGTCGGCGAGAGAGGAGGGAAGATGATGAAACACAGAGGAAGAGGGCTTTTCTAACATAAAAGAAGGCCACATATGTAATAAAGCAGTTATTACCCGACCGTCAGCACTGCTGAAATAGTAAAAAATGACTTGTTGGAAGCAAATCGTGGAGTAGTTTTGGCCTCTGAAATGTTTACATAATCTCTTAGATTTGTTTTTAATTAGGGCTGTCAAGCTCATCTAATTACATGTTTTGTAATTAACTCATTAAGCTAAACTAATTGCGTACATCAGTTTTGGCCGTGATGAGCATTTGAAGTATTTCAATTCATCTATGTGAATAAATGAATACATAAACTTTAGTTTAGAGGTCAAAATCTCTGTCTTTTAATTTTTGTTGTTGTTGTTGTCATTCAGAACACTGAGGCTCTGATGGCCATAATAGTGGAAATACAAGAGTCACCATCATCCTAAAAGTCAACTGTAATGTTTTTTTTTTTTAAGTATAAAAACCACATTAGCATGTATTGAGGGACATCATACTGTAAACAGTCTACAGCCCATCCTTCAGTCTTGTACTAAGTTGTACATTTGTCCATTGTTGATATTCTAGTCATGCAGAAGTACTTTAAAACTCTTTCTGCAATATTCTGTGGAGTATCTCAGGATCCAAAGCCTTAGCCATGATGGTGTGTTGACAGTGAGCCTTGTTAGCAGCTAATGTGCAAGGTGAGGTGTCCTCTGATTTCATCTGGCCTCAGTGCTTGGGGTTTTGTTACCTATCAGAGACCTTATCAGAACCCATAGTCCTCATGGGGACTGAAGACCGGTCCTATTGCAGCAAAACATCATTTCTGACTTCTTGGTTTAGGTGGGAAGTGTGCGTGCGTGCGTGTGTGTGTGTGTGTGTGTGTGTGTGTGTGTGTGTGTGTGTGTGTGTGTGTGTTTGAGGGTTTAAAACACTTTAAAATCCATATAATATCAAGGATCCGAAGAGATTTACTTCCATCACTTAGGTCACCACTACTAACCCTAAATCCTGAGACATATTCTGATGCTGTGGCAAAGTTGTCTTGTAAACTTTCGTGCCCATTTGAACTGGAGATGGAATTGAGAGAGCGATGGAAGGAGGATGAGAAGAAGGGAAGATGCTTTGAGCAGTGATAGATGAGAAAAATAAGGTGACGGTCAAATAGCAGGAGGAAGAGGAGGAGAAGAGAGTTCATTGTTGCTAAGTACTGTCTGACCAGCTGGAATACAGCAATGAAAAGCAGATGGATGGAAGTGTGTGTGTGTGTGTGTGTGTGTGTGTTTGTGTGAGCACTGATTGTATTGACAGCTTGTCAGTAGTGTAATGGATGATGATCAGGTCATATGCTACAATCTGATATGCTGTTACTTGATATTATCCATTATCCTTACAAACAACAAGACAAGTTCATATATTTATTTTTTTGTACATAACTGACAGTAAATGAGACTTTGTTGTACGCGGGATTTTTCCTCATTTCAAGAGCATTTGCAATCAATATTAGGATTAAAAGGTATCGTTTCGTCATGTCCAGTACTCATGACTATTTTTGGACTTAGTAAAAGATAAAATTCACCTGGCTGATTTAAAATATACTGAAATATAAAAGAATACCTAAGATGGTAATCAACCATACTGACAGTCTTCTGGATATGTGTAATATGGGGGAAAAAGGATATATCGATTTTTTGTTTGTCGTATTATTCATGTGCTACTTGAAGTACTTTCTCTCCGAAGTAGAGTTGCCTTCGAGTAAAGTGCTTTGCAAAGGTAGGAAGTTCTTTGAATATATTTGTATATTTTCATGCATAAAAAGCTTCTAATCAAAGGTAAATGTCAGGAAATCTCTGTTTTCTAGACTGTCCGTATAAATACTTCATGTTGATGTAAAAGATGGTAGAATCCATCTTGGTGAAGCCCCCAGAGTCACACTGTCTCACAGTAATCACTCATTTTTTCATTGTGACTCACCAGGAATTCCTCACTTGTGAGTGTGTGTGTGTGTGTGTGTGTGTGTGTGTGTGTGTGTGTGTGTTAAAAAAGTTTCACCCATTTCCGTTATCAGAGGAGTGGCAGGCTTGATAACGTTCCCAGTGGAAATGCTAGCCGCGAGCTAACTGCTTACAAAGTGTTGCCTCATTTATATATATTTTTTTGAGTGATTCCCACTTGCTCCCCCTCTCGCTTTCTTCACGCTGTTCCAACATGGAGGACGTACCTCCTGTCACTTTGACTCTTGATGTTGTCTTTATTAAAACATTCAATCAACCGAATGATGTCTGAGAGCTTGTAAACGTCCATGAAGTTGCTCCGGTGTTGATTTTTGGTCTCAGGATTGGCAGGCAGACATGTTGAGAGGTGTTACAGAGTCTTCTGTCACCAGGAAAATCTCTGGTCCATCCAGTTACTCAGAGGTAGTCCCACACGGAGGTAGACGAGAGGAAAAAAGGCGAGTTGAAAGGCAATCTGCCCATTTGTGGTTATTTTTTAAAGAGTCTTTCCTTGTAGATCAAAGCGGAGGCTTCACAGAACAGCTCTGAAATGGTATTTTACATTTCTCTCTGTATCTGTGTTTTGCTCTGAGGTGTTCCAGCTGAGTTGAATTTGGTCTTATGATGTGGATTGCAGGCACTATTCTTTGGTCACGCAATTTTTATCTTCCCTGCAATGTTGTGGAATAAAAGCTTGAGCATTTCGTTTGGTTTCGACATCGAACGCACTGTCTTCTCTCAAAGCGTCAAGCGTTGAATATATGAGAGGTAGCGGAAGGGGAAAAAAAGAGTTTTCTCCCATCTCCAGCTATCCCATCACTATCTTGTAGCTGCTTTTCAATTTGAAGTACAGTAAATGAGGGACCCAATATGAATAGCCATTTAAAATGACAGCATCGCCATAGAAACGGCCAGTGTGGCTGTTTAAAAAAAAAACAACAAAAAAACCTCATAACACACTGCTCGACATAACAGGCACATGTCCAGTGTGTTTCAACAGAGTCATATGAAGCCTTTAAATCATTGTAAACGTGATCTAAGCTGCAGCAGATTTGTGAAGCAGCATCTGATGAAGAGGTAAAGATATTAAAGCAATTAAACGTGCATGTGATGATAAAAATCCGATCAGCTCGGTGTTTAATGAGTGAAAGCAGTTGAAGTGTCAGAGGAAAGCAGCCTGATGTCAGTTGAAATGTCAGCAGTGAAACTTAAGTGAGTTCTGACTCTGGGCTGTAAAGGAAAATGGGTTATTTAATGGCGTGCCATGATTTTGTGTGAAGAGCTGTCTAAAGTGGTTCATGTGCAGCAGCAATGCTATCAGGCCCTGGTTAGTCCACAACAGCTCACTTGCTGCTGCAGACTAACCCCCTCCCCATCCCCCACCCCACCCCACACATTGGAAAAGAATATTATATATTTCAATATATTAAAACACAAGTAATCCTGGACCCTGGACGGGTCACCAGTCCATCTCAGGGCCAACACATAGAGACAGACAACCATTCACACTCACAGTCACACCTACAGTCAATTTAGAGTATCCAATTAACCTCGTCTCCATTTGCATGTCTTTGGACTGTGGGAGGAAGCCGGAGTACCGGAGAGAACCCACGCAGGAACAGGGAGAACATGCAGACTCACACAGAAAGATCCCGTGCTCCAGCCGGGGGTCCAACCTGGAACCTTCTTGCTGTAAGGCAACAGTGCTGACCACTGCACCACCGTGCCGCCCGTATTCTGGTCTCTGTTGCTTAATATTAATCGATTACATGTGTATTTGAATAGATTTTCAGTCTGTGTTCGGTGTATTTGGGCATGCAAGTGTGAGGTTTGTCTCAGCGCCATCACCACATACCAGAGAGGATGCCTGGAACCCCCCCGGCCAACCCTCACATTGCTCTTTTGTGTGTGTAAGTGGTGGGCCATGGTTTGTGTGGTGCTGGCTGATAAAGATGGCCTCAGAGAGGGACAGACGGAGATAAAACCACAGAGGTGGATGGAGAGAGAAAGTGGTGAATGGGGGGGGGGGTGCAAAAAGTCTGTGTAATGAACTCTGTGTTGAACAAAGTGCTTTGAAAGCAAAGTTTATCAAAGCGTATCCAGATACACGGTGAGGAGAGAAAGGATACAAGAGGAAGGATGCAAAGAAAGAAGCTCAAATAACTGGAAATCTTTGCCGTTACAGGCTTATTCCAATTTGCCTCACATCCCCTGGAGACCACCGATAAGACAACTCACTTCCTTGTTCTCACTCTCTTTCTATGTCTCTCTCTGACACACACACACACACACACACACACACACACACACACACACACAGAGCGGACGGACATCTTTTCTCGCCTTGTCAGGCTCAAACGTCTTTCAAGTCAACAAATTGGTGAATACCCTGCGTTGATAAGATTCTCGATCATTTTGAATAATGAATGAAGTCTCATTATCACTATAATAGGTGTGGTTAACATGGAAAGAACATCACTACAAAGGAATATAGGTTACACAATGAAATCCTTTGAAATCTGTATTTGATTTAGAAGGGAGGGGGAGTTTAAATGAGAACTTCACCTTTTAAGGACGAGCGTTGGCTCCGCTGCTCCTGGGAGATGATTGCCTGATTAATAACTGTGCTCAGTGGAAAGCCTTCGCCCAGTCACTTCAATTTATTTTCAATTCGGCGTGTGAAACTGAAGAGCAGCGAGTCAAAGGTATCACCGTAAAATATTTAAAATCACTCATGTCACTCTTGTGTTTGAGTCCAGTGTTTTCTATGAAGCTCCATAAAATGTGACTATTTCATCAAATTTTACAGTTTTAAATCTATGTTTTACCGTGGGATTATTATGAATGCTGGTTTTAAATAACCTTGCTGGTCTTAAGACTGGATTGCGGAGTTTGTGAGGTACAAATGAATTCTCTGTGAGGATTCTCACTCTTCTCTGCACAAAGCGAAGTAGATTTCAGCCTTTGTAACGTGCGCTATGAAGTTTACATGACAGGTGCTTTCCGAAGTTTTCCAGAAAAGTTTCAGTTTTGAAGTTGCACCTGCTGGTTTGATGTTTTCTGCAAGGTAGCAACGTTTTTAACTCCCAAGAGTCAAAAATCTGCAATTCAAATAAAAAATCTATCTGTTTAGCTCATCATTTTAGTTTGGTCAAGTTTCGGAACTATTAGCATGTAAATGTCTGATTCAGGCTTTAACAGCAAAAAGATGAAGAAGCCAGATCCAGCACGGCAGTAACTGCAGCCGGAGATCCAGCTGGCTGCTTCTAGAAACTTGGCTTTGGACTTTTGTGTACAGCTAGTGCAGCGCGCGTGTGTGTGTGTGTGTGTGTGTGTGTGTGTGTGTGTGTATGTGTGTGTGTGTATGACAGCAGTAAGAACGACGCCCTCCACCCATCGTTCAGTGCTAACAGATGCTATCTCGCGATTACACCCGCTACCTCCTTCCCTTTTTCATTCCTGTTGTACTTTGGGCTGCTGGACGGGAGCTTGACGTGATTCAGCGGCATGCTAAAAAACAGATGCTATCCAGAGATTAGCCAGAGACGCCATGTATTGTTGGAGTTTATCTTGAATAGAATTGGCTTCCCTTGAGTTTACTTTTGGGATGAAAATAAGAATATATAAATATATATTATGATATGTGTGTGTGTGTGTGTGGGTAAACCTCCAGATGAATTCTGAAGATTATCCCCTGGTGTTTGTCACTCAGTCTGATTGGGGTCCAGATATTACACAGAGCCCTCCTAATGCAATCTGTTTGTGCATTGATTTTGTGTCAACTGATCGATCAACAAGAGCGAAAGAGGTTGTTGTAATTTCGCTCTGTTTGTTGCCGTGTGTGTGTGTGTGTTTGCATGTGAGTGTGTCGTAGGGAGGGCAGGGGAAAGGATGTGAAAGTAGTGGATCCATTTTATTGATGGGTGGTTGGGGGGGTGTTATTTGTCAGGTGCATGTGTGCCATCATGTTTTTGGCAGTGTGTCTGTAGCTTTAGAGGTGGATAGATGAGCCGTGTCCTGCAGGGTGAGCTAATCTATATCTGTTTGTTTTATTTTTTATTTTTTTGTTGCATTTTCCGCTCCCCTCTTCAGCGTGGATCCATTTCTCCACATCTCACTCCATGTCCTGACTTTTCTATTACACCCCAACTCTCTTATCTCCAACACTTTTAAAGTTAAGTGACTGGCAACTTTACTGAACTCTTATTATGGATACAAAAAATGCAAGGTCAGTGTTCTGTTTCCCTCAGATAACATCACCGAGAATTCAGCTTGATTTATATGCAGAGAGGCCGATAATATTGAAGTTCAAGAGCATACTCCCACATATTATTGATTCAGCTTGACCTGCCGTCCATTTAAAGCTGTTGAAGTGGGTTACATGGCCCGCAGCAGTGACAGAAATTCAACTTTATTCTACATTTAATTTAATGTGATCCTGGCTCCTGACAGATTGATTAATTTTCAAAAAAAAAAGAAAAGAAAATATTGATGTTGGCAAAATTTCTGGGAAGTATTTAGCAGATTTGAACTTTCTACCTCCCACAAGTATCAAAACTTTGGAGGTTTATCGGAAAATTTTGAGTTTCAACTCACCTCCACGTTTTTTTTTTGTTTTTTTTTACAAACACACAAATTGAAAATGTGCATTGAAAAAAGAGCTGGATGGATTTTAAAACTATGGAGAAAAAAACCCCAGTAAAACATAAATAACACACTAGAAGTATTTCTTTCTTTTCATTCATAGATAATCACTAATCTATGTACTCAAATATTTGAGCTTTTTTTTATGATTAATTATAAATGAAGACATCTCTGGCATACATTCCAGTTCTTCACTTTCAGTGCCTGCACAAAATAATCATCTATTGATTAATTTGAGATTGCAAGAAGTTTTTTTTTGTTTTTTTTTTGTTTTTTTTCCTTGATAGTAGTACCCAGAGAAAACTTGCTGCAATACTAAACCAATTGTAACCGGTCAGATTTCTCCATTCTGGAAGCAACTGCAGCCACTGACACATTTGGAGCAAGTTAAAGGTGCTTTATTGTACAATGTAATTGAAGCTTTGGCTGTCGGCTGGCAAGTGGTGAATGAATCCAGTCTGGTGGGTGGAATCCAAACAGAGAGGCAGGCAGATGGAATGGGCAGTGGAGGCTACACAGGAAATAACAGGTGGCAGCTAAGCTTGGACACAGACACACGGGCTAGGATATGAACAACACAAAAATACATGCGCAGTAACTTCTAAAGTGACAAAGCACAAAGTGGTTGCAATCAAGAATACTACTGTGGTAAGCAGACCATCTGTGGATGAGTGGCTGAGATACGGAGGTTCTGATTTGGCAGCGTTGATTGGAGGAGATGTGAATGGTAACAGACTGCGTGTATGTAAGTATCCATTTGAAATTTTGCACATGAACTTAACTGCTAAGAGCACTTAAAGCAATACTTCACCTCAAAAAATGTGTATTTCACCCTAGTTTCAAGTACTCACAAATAAGTGTCTTGAGCTCACAAAGGTGCATTTCTTCTTTGTGACTCCAGAATGCGGAAAGAGCCGGCCACGTGCGTTTAGCTTGAACCTAACTGACGGCTAATGACAGCGAAAATGTCCAAAAACATCCGTTTATAAACTCCTCCTCCAGTATAATCCCTGCCTTGTTCATCCCGCTGTATTCTCAGTAAACACTTTGATTCGTGTTAAATACAAACGCTAACACTGGGATCCCTGAGCTACGTTTCTGAACGCGGCACTACAAGCTAATTTTGTGCCCCGTCAGCTCACATTTACCAGAAAGCTTGAAAAGGGACGAACGCAAGTGGCGCCACTGTCTTAATCCCTTTGAACAAGTACAAGTTAAAACCACGGCAGTACATCTATTACTGACTAAACGAACGATCTCACAGTAGCTTCACATTTGCCTTCAGTGGTAAAGACTGTTTTAAAGCATTGTTACATGCCATCAAACAAGGGCTTAGTCTTGATCTGATGTTGTCCAGCCAGCCTGAGTAAGGAGGTCATGGGTGAACAAACGGTTCTTATCACTGGAACGCTAATGTTGTTTGCATCACTTAGAGGTTGTTAACCCACATATCTTAGATGCGCTTTTTTACTGGTTTGGGCATGACTTCATTAAAACCCCTCTTCCTGCGTCCTGGATCACATGACGTTCTCCAGAGACAGCGATTAGAACAAACGCGCCTCCCTTTTCCTGTCCTCTCCAGAGGATCTTGATAGGCTGAACCGTATCTTCATTTCCTGTCCTTTGAGTTTGGGGTGTCTCTTCCTGTGACAGACCAATCTGCTGGGAGATAATGATCTGTCTGGAAGACACAGGGACGCTGGTTTTCTGTCTGTTTGTGTGTGTGTGTGTGTGTGTGTGTGTGTGTGTGAGTGTGTGTATGAGAGAGAGAGAGAGAGAGAGAGAGAGAGTGCTGATTTCAGACATGAAAGCATCCATCAATCAAGCAATCAATAATTCTGATTAAAAACACTTACACAAAGAAAGGGATAAAGACCAGATATAGGCAAAAGAAGGGAAAATGAATTACGGAGATGAAGAAGCCATTATAAAATCATTGAAACACACCAGCTATTGATGTGTGTGTGATTCTGCTGAACTTGACCACAGCAGCAGTCTTCTCCTCTTATGTAATAGCAACGTTACACTCCCCTCTTTGTGTGTGAGTGTGTGTGTGTGTGTGTGTGTGTGTGTGTGTACGAGCACCTCTTCCTTATTACAGCGTGTCTGTATCAGTAATAGGGGTCCTGCTGCCAGACTGTGGCTCTCAAAGAAAACCACTTAGAGACGTCCAGGGAATGCCTGTGACTATGTGCTGCTGCTGCTGCTGCTGCTGCTGCTGCTGCTGCCTCAGCAATGCTTTAATGCATCTCTGTCTGGACACTCCCAAACACACAATTATACTCCTCTACAAGTACACACACTACTACTCCCTGCTTCCTGCTGTAAATTCACTGAATTGTCAGATAAAAAGGTTATTAGTTTGTGGATGTGTTGTCCTTTTCTGTTTCTGTCCAAGTGGGTTCTTGCTGCAGGAACTCAGACAGTCTGCTTTTACATATATTATCTAATATGTTGTTGCTTCAAAAAAAGATGTAATAAAATGTAGTTAATATTTAAACTTCTTTTAAAACATGTATTAGACAATCCACCATCCTTGGCTTTTATTTTGAGTCTTATGTCTTCTAATTCAGGGTCATTTGACTTTCTTTTAATGTTTTAACTTTAGAAGACTGAAAATAAATATGCAAAACCCCAAACTGTAATATAATTTATGTTTTCTCCTTACTGATTTTAGATTCAGAGGAGAAAAAAAATGACTCCTGGTCCAGAAATAAAAATAAATTATAAATGTGAAGGTCAATTTTTGATTTCATTTTGGAATATACATAACTTCAAGAAAAAAACAAAAAAAAACAAAAAACAGTTTCAATGACATTTGCCCTGAAAATGTTTTTGAAAAAACATGGCAAGAGAAATTTTGTTTCTGTCCAAATGTCAGTTATGTTTAACTACAAATATATTAGATGTTCATTTTTGGTGCTGCTGTAATTTAGATAATTGGCCTTAAAACACATGAACATGACACGGTTCGAAGTGTCTTTTTTTTTTCAAAACTCCAAAGCCCATCTCACTCACACGTCTCCCCAAGGTGCGATCAATCAGTATATTGTGCTAAATCACAGTCATTTTTCTTGTTTTAAGCTCAAATAGCGAGCCCCATTTATGTAGCTTGACGCTCGTAACAGAGCCACTTCTCAGGCCTGCTCTGTGTGTCCTGTAGATATCCAGTAGTATTATATACTTTTATGCTATTGAAATCTCTCCAATATGACCTAACACGGTCTGTATACAATCATTAAACCGCAGCTAAATCCCATCATCTAAAGATAACGTTCATCACCACCAGGACCCTCAGAGAGCCATAAATTTATTCGTTGGACCTTGACTCTAATAGTGAGTACACATCAGTGCAACCTTAGCCGTCCCTTGTTATACCGCAGCCATTATAGGTCCGTTTGTGTGTGTGCGCGCGCGCGCGCGTGTGTGTGTGTGTGTGTAAAATTGCACATCATCTAATAGGAAAGATGCTAAGCAGGCATATGTATGGATATAAGTTTCATCCTTTTAGGCAAAAAATATGCACACACACACGGTCCACTCCAGCAAGAGTGAGTGGATTGCTAAAAGATTCAGAGGATGGAGTACCTGGCAGATCATTACTGACCCGGTGTGTGTGTGTGTGTGTGTGTGTGTGTGTGTGTGTGTGTGTGTTTGTATGTGTACATGTGTTTGTGTGCCGCAAGATCATTATAAGGTCACCGCAGGGGTGTGAGAGAGAGGGGGAAAGGGGCGAGAGGAGGGTTCAATCACAGGTAACCTGATGGAGGTTTTCCCCTGCAATGTGTGTGTTCAAAGAAAAGATAGTGTTCAATACTGAGAAACCCCTCTGCAGTGTGTGTTTGTCTGACCAAGCCGGGGGGGGGGGGGGGGGGTCGCTTCATCAGCATGCTCATTCATATAAAAACTATGAAACTATCATTTTCATACTCTTGGGTCCAGGCATGCTGACTGGAAGCTTCATTTTTGGGCTTTTCTCTCTCTCTCTCTCTCTCTCTCTCTCTCTCTCTCTCTCTCTCTCTCTCTCTCTCTCTCTCTCTCTCTCTCTTTCTTTGGAGTAAACTTCCTGCTATTTTTTATACTCTTAATAGTTTTTCATGTCTAGTTTATACAAAAGAAAGCTGTGAAGCAAGCTTCGTTTTCTCTTTTAAATTCCCCCTCACAGCTTCTAGATTTGTCAAAATAATTGCAGCAGGTTTTTGTTTAATTCCACAAAGACACCGCAAGTCTGTGCACGCAGCTGATATTCACAAGAAAATGCACTAATCAGTAGTCATTGTAAACTGTGAAATCCACAGTTCTCTTGCGAATTGCAGTACAGAAGTTCAATATTGTGATTATGTTTGGTACGGATGACTTGTGCCAGCCGAGGGACGCCGAGGTCCTGGAGGACGTTGTGCCGCTCTGAGTGCATATATTAGCTCAGGCTATTGTGATGACAACTCAGAGAAATAGACTGGTCCTACTTGGAGTCATGGATACTGTTATTGACTGAAGGATGAAGAGGGGCTTATCATATATACAGTATTTTGGTAGGAATAGAGAGGAATTGATTTTTAAACTGAATCTAATTGTCCCTACAACTCTCCACCTACCTCTCAGGAGGTAGGGCCCTCATTCCTTACACAGATGGCGTGATATTTTCCTGCAAAGGATGCATGATATTGTTTGTTTTGTCTTTTGTTTTTTAACCAATATCTGATATACCCAGGGGTGAAAGTGGCTTAAGAGTCTTGCTGGAACTGTACGCATGCCCTTTGGGGATCATCAGTGTCACTCAATGATTTTTTTTTAGCAAAATATCAGTTTACACTTTACAGCGAGTGACACAACACAAAACATGGAAAATTTCAAGAACAATCACTAATTTGATCTGTTATGTTTTCTTTCTCTTTTTTTCGTTCCGTGAAAGCAGACCACGTGTGGTTTTAACCAATCAAAACTAACAATGCTGGTAACGTGACCCACGTGTCCGTCTGTCAGCCAACCAGGAACGCCTCGCATGCAGAGATGCGCTCATGGGCACGACTCCGTGTCGAGGCGGTTTCACACTGAACGCGCAAGGCGCAGGCTGCGCGGGGGAAGTGCTTTCATTGTGTATGTGGGCGCGCTGTGACGTCACATGAGCGCAAACCAAGCCCAGCAACTTGGGAGTGCTGCGCGTGCTTGTGCCCCACCTCACGCAGCGCGCTGCGTCTGCCGCGTTCAGTGTGAAACTGCCTTCAGGCATCGTTTTCTTTATTTAATATGGGATTTTGACAGCTCCCTTCTCCTCCTTTTTTTCACGGAACTCCGTTCCGGCCGTGAATATTTTACCGGAACTGCGTTCTGGCCCATTCCGGCTCACTTTCACCCCTGGATACATCAATATTTTACAACAAATTTTGGTCAAGCTAATATTGTGAATTTGAAAAAGTATCATTTCAGTTGTATTTTAAAGCCCATGAATCATATGTTTACTCCATTGTGAGAAGAAGAAGAGAGGAGAGCAGAGAGTAGAAAATCCCACTGAAGCACACAGAGGACAAATACTGTGTAACATTATGATAAATATATATGAAACACCATGAGGATAAACAGCCAGCCATTTGCTCCAGCGTTGTTATTAGACTGCTAATAGAATTAAGTGGCATCATTGTGTTCAGTGTTGTTCTCCTCAATGACAACACACACTATAATCTTTATAGGATAAGTCCACTGAACTCCAACGCCAACACATCTGCTCTCTATATCAACAAAGAAACACCGTGTAAAAACCATCCGCTCGTTTTCTAGCCAGAGCTTCACCGCTTCAGATGACAAACGTCGGCAGTAGAGCGTCGCACCAGCTGTCAGAAACTCACCTTATGGCAGGCTAGAATTCAACCTGGCTGCTGTCTGGTTCAGGTGCATGAGTGCAGCCAATGACGTTCTCCTCTGTGAGTATTTGGGATCCTCAGACTCCAGTTAAACTTTCATTTATGCCGTTTGAATAATTGAAAAGCTCCAGCATTTGGATCGTGTAGCTTGTGGGAATTCATGTGACAAATGTAGAAGTATAATTTGGAATCAAATTCTTTTTTTATATGCTTTAGCCAAAATATTTCTCAGATCATATTTTAGCTCATTGCTGTCCCAAGCTGGCTACTTCCTGTTAGCCCTGTGCTAACTTGAGTTTTGGTCCATAATTAACGGTGCAGCTCTCCCTGATGTTATTTCCACTGATTCTGATAGTGAAATCAGACATTTTGTGACGCTCTACAGAATTTATCCTCTATTTTCCAGCCCCGGCAGCAGCAAAGGCACGAGCTGTATTGGACTAAGTGATCTGTAGCACATGGTGCGTGACGCAGGCGTGTTCAATCTCTTCAAATTAGTTGAACAATCCTGAACAAATCTGGGGTACAAATTTGTTGCCGCACCTCTTCAGACCCAGCACTCCCACATTTGCTATGGAAACTAGCAGTGACACCACAGCATCGCACTGCTTTAGCCTCTACTCCTGCTGGATGTTCTATATTTAATATGCTGCATTTAATTTTCTCCCAAAGTCATCTAAATATGTCCTTTGGGACCAATTAGGTTTGTCTCCTTTTTCGCCCATGAATAGATATTCACTAAGAGCTCAGCGATACTCCTCTAGAACTATAATTGAATATGTATTTTTGTGCATTTTTTCAGAAAACCTATGATGTCACAGCTCGATTATTTTAGAATCCACTAGAGGACAGTAGCGCAGGAGCCATTATTGTCTTTTATTGGAATATTTCTGAATGAATACACGATCTGCATCCTTACGCAGTATGAAATCAATAAAAGGAGGTAAGTACTCAACAAAAAATCATTTCAGGACCTCTCTCTTTTTATCTCTCTCTTCCTCAGTGCAAGGTTAGAACTGTAGGAAATGGAAAAACTTTATTTAAACACTGTCAAAACTGATTGATTTTGATTGTGAGTGATGATGCTGCTGCATTTAAAAAAAAAAAATCAAATATGATTTTTTTTTCACATTTGAATTTGTGTTGGGTTATTTTTTTTCCTCCCAAATTGAATATAAATTGAGAATTTTCACCGTGGTCATTCTGCATCCTCTTTTTGGGGCCAGTATCGGAGGTAAACCTGCCTCTTAAATGATGGATTGTGATGTGTAGGCTCTTCGAGAGAGAGAGAGAGAGAGAGAGAGAGGGGGGGGGAGACAGAGAGAGAGGGAGACAGAGAGAGAGAGGGAGACAGAGAGGGGCCCACGCTGGGAGACTGACAGAGAAGCTTGGCATTTACCACTGATGTTTTAGATAAAATTGCTAAAGGTGCTATCAAACCCCATTGCTGTTTTGTTGTGAATATCCTGATGTGATGTGACATTTTCTACGTTTGGGTGGGGCTGGGACCAAACAACCCCAACGAACAATGAAAGCTGAACATCACCGGTAGATCATCACAAGCTGTCTCTCAGATTTCCTGTTGGGATGCACCGCAGCAGTAATGCAGCAAGTGAACAATAAACAACTTCAGATAGTTCATCAAAGAGTGTTGCGGTCGAAGCGGATTCATTAGTGGGAAGTTGACTTGACAGGCGTGACCAGGAGCAGCGGCCTATTGATCAGCCGCTGTCATCACGATAGGTGATTTGTGCTGCTGGCGACAACCACCGAGGAGGAGAAGGAGAAACTAGCGGGCTGCTCTCGTCAAGGCAGAGGTTGGTGGAGTTCATCCTGAGGTGGCATTCCACCGTGTATTTGTTAAGGATTGAGAACACGCTTATGAGAAAGAGCAACAATGACTGTCACGTCTCGGCTGCATTTGTACGTTTGCGAACGTGATGCTAGGAGTTACCAGAAGTACCCACGTGTTACACCACAAGAAGTATAAATACTGATTCAACCTGTTTACTCGAGTGAAACTAAAGAAGTGCAGGATCTTACATGTACTCAAAAGTTTCAACTGGAGTATTCTTTTCATACTTTATTGATTTCCAAAAACACTTGTTCACGGTAGCACCTAGCAGGAAGTATTAGAGTTTATTTTTAGCGCAGATCCAAATGTTTGTGGATTACTGAGCAGACAGCTGGATAAAGACAACGAATACCACAGGATGTGTTTGAGAGTTTGTCAGTAAACATTTATAAGAAAGCTGTCCACTGTTGCTCCAGACAAAGGGAGGCCAGGAAGAATGTGAGATTGACTGAGAGGGAGATAAAGATAGAGAAATAAAAGGGCATAATGAGAGATATTGAGAGGGGTGGAGAATTAGTGACAGCAAGAGAGATAGTGATGGCTTTTATACAGGGCTTGACAGAGCTGGGTGTAGACAGTTGAAGTGGTGAAGATATTTCATTTTGAAGTAACTTGCAGCTCTGTTAGCCTTCTCTCGTCTTGGCAGGAATACTGGTATTTTTAGGCCCCGGTACCGTATTTCTCAGCTGTGCAATAGACGAAGAGAACAAGAGAGAGACTGATGGAGGGAAGAATCATAAAGAAAGTGTCGCTGCGAGAGGTAGAGTGGCTGGAAGTGGAAGAAAAGGTTGGAAAGGAAAAGCCGTGAGAGTAAATCTGAGTAAGGTTGATGCGGGGCAGCAGGAGAGGATGAAAATAGTGTCTTTTCTCACACTTGTCTTTAAGTGCTAAAAGGATTCTCCTTTTAAAACCAGTCAGGGGAGTAAAAGAACATTATAATGTGGCCATTTGGACCAGTCTCAACATTGGAGTCTCATGATGGATTGATGAGTTCTGATGACAGATCTAAAAAAAAAGAAAAAGAAAGAAGTATTCTACGCACCTGGCACATGCATGAGTTTTTAAACTTTTTCAGCACCTCAAAACTGCAATCAATTTCAGCAGTTTAATGCCTCCTTACATTATAAAAGGGCTAGTCAGTTTTCAGATGAGCTACTCCACCTCTAGCTTTAAATGTCCCCCTTTGTAATTGGAAATCACTGCCCCAGAGGACTTGACATTTGTCTTGCACCGTCTGACTTGACTACAACTTGCACTGACAGAATTTAGTCTTCACTCGCTGTAATTGTCTCCATGCACTTTCAGGCCTCCAGGAAAAAAGCCCGTCCCCAAAATAACACCAACGAGGACAGGCGGCACTTTGAAAAAGAAAATCTCATTGCCTCTGAAAGTGACCCTATGTGCCATAGTGTGCGGTGGCTTTTTGGAGATAGGGTTGCTGATCACCGTGACCTGGTTCTCTCCACCTCCGAGTCAATCAGCAAGTCTCTTAGCACAACCCTGCAGGCCAGTCTGTCTCTAAGCCATTAGCCAAAAAGAAAGTGCTGGCATGTCAGAGGGAGAGGGAGAGAGAGAGAGGGAGAGGGAGAGGGAGAGGATGTAGGATTGATTCGCAGTTCTACCTAAGCACAATGCTGTTCACTGAGTTAAATGGCATTACTGCTGTATAATTTCCTGCCGCTGCAAGAGCGCGTCTATCAGTCACCCGCTGCAGACTCAAACAAGCCCCTTCAGAGCCGCATTATGTGATTAGGAGAGCTACAAATGTCAGGCCCCTGACTCAACCACCGACACTGCTGTGTGCTCGTACAATAGAGGACAGCAGGAGAAGCAGAAGCAACACAGTAAAGATGCTTGTCTTGTTTTACACGACATCAACTCAAGGCCCAGGGCTACGTATCCTCCTGCTCAGCTCCGTAACGTTCTAAAAAGAGGAGAACACTGCCGCTGCATGATCAGCTGTCCACAGTCTCAGGTTGGCAAGTCGTAGTTCTTCCTGTATTTATGGACATATGGTGGTTTACAGTAAGCCTATCACTCATCGATGGATGTATGCAGCTGGAAATCAGGTTCAGCTGTAAGAATCTGACAGGCCAGCACAAATGAGAATATATGGAGAGGGATGCTGCATCAAAGCTCTCTCATCCATCTCAGCAAATTAGAGAACAGATTAATTTGTCTTTTTGTAAGGAATTCTGCTGATAACACATAATCAAGCATCCTAAGAGAAATATTTACATATTGGGCTCTTCTTCTACACCCCGCCCCCCCCAAAAAAACCCTTACACTCATATAATTTAGATCCATTTATCAATTCATGCTACCTGTGAGGTCATTCAGGCGTCTAAATTGTAACCAAACACCCCCCCCCCCCTCCCCAAGAACTTTTCTTCTTTAAATTCAATACTTTGAATATCTCCATTTAGGCTTTTGAATTTCCCAGTCCACTCAAATCCACTTCCATTTTCCAATTCCACCCAAACAAATTACAGCTTTTCCATTTATTTGTATTTTAAATATTCTGTGCACTTTATCAAATTGCTTTTCCAATTTACTTTTTTTTTTTTTTTCCATTTTCAGCTTAATTTTAGCCTGATTTTGACGATGGTGTAGTAAAATTATTTTTTAAATTTTCTATATTTTGAAATGTGAATCATGGCCGCCTCTCTCCCCCCATACACTCACACTGACACTGGCTTACAGGGACACTTTCTGTCTAATTTGCTTAAAGGATGACTTTATTTTTTCCACAGCTCTATCGGGGTAAATCTGGGGCTTTGTGTGATGAATAAAGATGATTCTCCTCAGCTGAAAGTAACAAAGTGACCATAATTTATCAACCTGAGAAAGGCTAATCGTTCATGTTGGTTGGTGGGTGCTGCTTGTTGTTATTTTTTACATAATCAATGTAATCACGCTGGACCAAAAGCTAACCCTGAACAATCATTTCAATTCCTCTTAGACCTGCTGTTATTATCTGAGCAAGTGATGTCGGAATCATGCAGGAACACATGGAGGCCACTGATCAATGCAAAGACAGGACAGTGCGCTCGAAGGCGTGCGCTCTTCCACGATCAGCTGCTCTGCATGATCAATACATGGAAGAATTGACTCCACTCATCGAAAAACAACTTCCTCTGCCTTCCTTTGACACAATCAGGTGTTTATTTTCACCATTTCTACACGGTTCTGTCACCTTCACGCTTGTGAGGCGTGCGACTGCCTCCTTAAAATGATCATATTGATTATTGGCTGCAGGTCAGAGCAGTGAGTCTCACATTCTCCACTCAAATAGAACGTTACAACGGCTGATCTGTCAAACCCGCTTGCTCGGGAACAAGGTCCTCGGACTCTTGACCTCCTAACCAGTCAGCTGGTGCGCAATCGATGGAACCAACTGATTCACTTCACCTGCAAAAATAAAAAAAAACAGACAAGCCTCCTCCTGGCGCTACCTTGAGGTTCTTCTAGAAGGTTCCGTCAACAGCGATTATCTGTTGCTCTTTAATTCCTCTCAATTCCAGTCTGTATTTTAAGTTAAATAACTTTACTGACCTTTAAAACAGAGCCAGCCGCATCCAATCAATTGTTATTTGGCCAAAGACTTTTGTATTTTAAAAGCAATCAACAAAAAATAACTTCTGTGGGGGGGTTTTGTGCTGTTTTTTTTTTTTTTACTCCCACTGAGGTCAAAAATGTAAGCAGAGCCAGTAATGGGGTGACAGGGCGTCATGCTGCTGTTCCAGGTTGGAGGCTTTAACTAGCCAGTTTTGAGCTACACTTTGGGTCCACCTTTGAGAAGAAATGGAATGTTTTTGTCCCCCCCCGGGCTCCACCCATCCACAAATCCCCTTAGATCCCCTCAAGCCAATTAGGAAGTAGAGAAGTGAAAATCAGGAAGCAAATTGGTCTTTTGGCTAATCTCTCCAGGGAATGGTTTGTAACAGAGGAGGAAGAAGAGGAGGAGAAGGAGGATGGGGGGGAGGTGGTGGCGATGACGAACAAAAGATGAGGACGAATGGGTGAAGGAGAGGAAGATATTGATGAGAAAGAGGAGCAGGATTCATGCAAGGGTGTCTGTTTATAGTTTATACTCCACAAATGTCTGCATCTGTGTGTGCCTGTGTGGGTGTGCGTGTGTGTGTGTGTGTGTGTGCCTGTGTGGGTGTGTGTGTGTGTGTGTGTTCACCTCTATGTTCCTCTCAGATGTCAGCTGATGTAGCACCGGCAGCTGTTCCATCATGTTTTTGTCTCAAATCCCGTCGCAACACAAGCAAGCAGACACTTGAAGTGGAATAGTAAACAGAACAGAGATTGAGGAGCTGTACTACACTCACCACAGGGAGTGTGCATTTGTTCCTGCAAATACATGCATGAATACACACACACGCGCACACACACACTCACACACACTCACACACACAGACATATGTTGGCCTTCCCTTCTTCCCCAAGGCCACTTCAGGCCAGAGCGATTTTTGTCTGTTTTGGAGTGTCATCTTTTCATATATCATTACACCGAAGATGTGCCTCCTGTTCTTCAGAACACTCCTGACATGTTAACCTACAGCTTTTATTCCTTAATTCCATTAATTCCTGTCAAGCTTTCCTTTCTGGTGCCGTTTTGTTAATGATGAACAGATTTACCTTTTGACTGTAATCTAGCTTTCCAATTAGTCTCAACCTTTGCCTTTCAGAATCTCCTCCACAGTTCAAAAATGTCCATCAGTGCTGCGATGTATCAAATGTATATTTATTTTTAATAAGGTTGCTGGAATGGAAGCAAACACAATTAGAACAGTTTGGAAATGTTCACGTATGCACAAATTTGCTCTCCTGAGTGAAAATCCTCAGTTGTTGGAAGTAGCTTCAGTCAATCATTTTGTTCTATGGTTTAAAATATGGTGGTAAATACTTGTGAATTTCCCAGTTTAAATATGTCTCCGAGACAGCGATTGCTGACAAGTAGCTAAACGTGGCTACAGAGGGTTTCACGGACATGAAACCCCATAAAGCCAAAGTGCTAAACTAGTTGTGCTACGCTAGTTGTGGTGCCGCTGAAGTCATGCAAGTGGTCCAGTCATCGTGTCATGTCACATTTGTACTTCTCACGATCGCGTCTACGCTTGATAAAAGCGCTGTGCATTTGTGAAGATGCTCTGGCAAAACAAAACACAAATTTATCTTCTGCAATGATCTAAAATCTCAGTGGACATTTAGAACTGGGCGGGGAAAAGGAAAAGTTTTTTTTTTCCCCCTTCTTTATGTTCTCAAACAACATAGAAGCTTGGTGAATCCTTCACAACCTGAGGAACACCTACGCTTCTCTTCATGTGTCCGTGCTTTGATGGAATTCACAAGGTCAGAACAGGTTGATTGTTTGTCAGCCGTAGGAATCCAAATGCACCTGTGATGCAAATCCACACTGCAAACATTTCTCCGACAAAGATATTATCTTATTTTACACAGCCACAGAGCAAATCAGCAGGGAGTAGAATAGTAACAGTAACAGTAGCAGCTGTTATTACAGACTCAATCCAGGATGTATTATTCTCCTTTCTTTTTGGATTGTTTTGACATTCCCTAGATGTGTGTGTGTGTGTGTGTGTGTGTATATGAATATTTCCACAGACTACTCTCGTGTGATCATCTGCAGATCCTCTTGACTGCGGCACAGATTAAAATCTTAAATCTGTCTAAACAGTAGCTTCAGCTCATATGTGCTGGGATGTCCGTGGTTGCTACAAATCTTTAGACATCGTAAAATGTGGTGGTTTATGCCGTTTTGCAGCTTAATTAGAGCCTGCTGGACACATACTGTACACTGCAATTACCGTAAGATTTTGTATTTTGACCGTACAATTAAATGTAGCCTGATGTGTTTATTAGTGTGAGTTGGAGAATTTATTTCATATATTTAAAAGAATCATCCTTGACTCCCCTTCGATAGTGCCCCGCTGGATATAAACCCTAAATTTACACCCTTGCCTGGCATTCTGATTTATCAAAATTGGATGCGACGTCCCCGTAGTGACCTGCCTGGCGGTGATTTAGCAGCTGTGCCATTTAAAGGCATTGTGTTTGAAATTAGACTTTGCCTGAGTCTTTCTCTCATCAGCAAACTACGCCAGGTATTTATACCAGAGTCAAGTATGATGTGAGGCAGGTGTTATGAATACTCTTCAGGGGACTCTGACTTGTTCGACTGGCATTTATGGTGCGCTTTTGTTTTCCAAACCAAAACTTGAAGCTGTTGTGGATGCTATATGTAAATATATAGATTTGTTATCACTATTCATGCATGTGAGATACATTTCACTGCTTAATCTTCAGATGACTCTTTATCGTAGCTCAAATCAAAGTGGAGCCGCATAAAGAAGATGTGGATTATACCCATGCTGTTGTTCGCCGCTGTTAGCTTCGAGCTAAATATATGTTGCTGGTTCTTTTTGCTGTCTGGAGTCACAGTGAGGTAATGCAGGAGAGAAAGAAAAACATCTTATTTGTGAGTACATAAAAGGCAAACTACACTTTTTTGGATGAAAAATGGGTTCATTGCTTTTCTAACTACATGCGCCGACATGAGATCAATCCATCTTGGAGAATAAAGCCAAGTGATTTTTCCAAAATATCAAGCGAGTTCTTTGGCTCTTTACCCTCTTTTTGCACCTGGTTTGGATGATTCAACGATCCATATTTGATGTGTTTTGATGCAACAGGGCTTGTAATATTTCATATATGAGGCAACATTTACAGATGAAACGCTGCATCTTCTCTGCTGCTTTCTGAAGAATTTGAAGGAGGTGTTTCTGGAAGTCTATTAACAATTTCCACGCAGGCAGAAGATAAAACTGAAGTTGGTGAAGGTCAGACGAACGTTGTTGCCACAGGCGATGGGGATGGGCAAAAAACTCAATTAGGCCAAGACACTCTATTAAGCTGGAGGTTATGCTTCTGCATTTAGAATGTCTAAACAGGTTGTGCACAGAGGATTGTGGGTATGGAAACTACTCACAAGCTCAATGTAGACAGCGTTAAAAATAAAGTCCATAATCGTGTCATTGTGAGTTCTGCTCACAAGTAGTATCAGCTCTCTGGATTTTTGCAATTTTCTGATATGGTATCTTTTTATATGTGTTTATTTATTTTGCAATGATATGAATGCAATAATGAATCTGATGCGAGGACGAGTTACCCCCCACCCCCAGCCCCGCACGCACGCCACATCCAAAGCAAATCTGAACAATTTTTTCTGATTGCAGCGATGAGAAATTCCAAAGAGCTCCTCTTGGATGATGAAAATGAGTCGACACAGGAGAGAATTTTGAGAGAGATTTGAAATGACTGGCACAGCTACAGTTCTAAATTCTGGCCGTTATATTTGAGCCAGCCCTATGCGGTGTTATGTGGACGAGGTCATGCATCAAAAGCGGGCTACAGGACAGCAAATATCATGGAGTAGCTAAAGATTTCTCCTCATTTGCTCTCATTTTTTTTTGTATCTTTTATGAATTAAACATTGATGTCTGATCGATGCTCAGTGTTGGCTGATGACTTGAAGTCGCATCAGTGTGTCTTGTTTTTCAAGACACATAAAATGAGACGCGATTTGTTTCATGCATTTAACGAGAAGACCATTAACTTTGAGACAAGGGTAGCAGATGTTCATCAATGCTTACGCACTGCCAGGTTTTCTGAATCCTTCTATACTGGAAGGGTTTAATTATTTTGTCTTTAAATGTCCCAAAAGCTGACATTTATTGTTACAAAAGTAGATGCCGACAAAGACCCAGCGCTGAGAGAAGACCTCCAAGGCTTCCTGTCTGATAGAATGGATGGATAGATTCCTTTTCCTTGAAGAAGAGCTAATCACAAAGTCTGTTTTAGAAAGGCCTAAATTGGTGGTGGGAGATAAGGGAGGGTTGTAGGGTCCCTCAATGGGAAATATGACAGTGTGATGGAACAGTCTTGTGTTCGTCTGTCGCTTTATTTGTCTCACTTTTCTGTGTATCTTTCCACTGCACCTTTTCTATCCTGAAGTGTTTGTGTGTGTGTGTGTGTGTGTGTGTGTGTGTGTGTGTGTGTGTGTGTGTGTGTGTGCGCGCGCGCGTGTGTGTGCGCGTGTGTGTGCGCGCACGCTTGGAGGAAGGTTAATCCCCAACCTGGCAAAGGAGCACAATGGGTTAATCTGGAACAGGTGGGAGCTGCATCATGTGGAACGCACGCACACACACACACACACACACACATGTTTGCGCAGGCACACACAATCACAAGGCAATAAAATAAATCACATTTGAATGACATTTTTCATATGGTTAACCTCAGGCTTTACCTGTTGTGACACGTGTGATTACATGTGCGTCTGAGGTGATGAAAAAAGTTGCGCTCAGCTGCAAAGTGTCTGGTGTTGTGATGAAGGGTGCACTCAGCTAATCAAATGCCGCATCTTATATGTGCTTGTTGACACTGTCTGAAACGTGTAGCTCAACTTTAGGTCTTTGTTCAGATTTGCATCTCCACTTCTTGTCTGTGAGGACATAAAACTGTTGATATATGACGTGCGTATTTTTATTCACATACAAAAGAGTAGAAGCCATTTTTTTGTTTGTTTGTGAAAGCCTCTGTAGCTGCAGTGTGTTGTTGGAGACAGAGAATCCACCCAACATTCAGAAAAGATAGTGTTTTATGATGAATAAGAGCTTCCTGATGGTTGCATGACTTTTGAGGTGATGCTGCATGTCAAACAAACAGCCAGCGTCCTTGGACAGTGTGATTGGAAACCGTGATCAAAAAACTTTGTCTGGTGTTCAGCTGGAGAAATCCATCTCATCTCCCACCCACCACAGTCCAGTTTTCGAGCAGCGTCTCCTTTTACAACTCTTGCTTTTGGTCGTATGCTTGCGCGTCAATGTCATTTGTGCACAGGCGGCTGAATCTGACCTTTGAGCTCCTCGTTCGTCTCATGCAACATCCTTCTTTTTCATTCATGTTTTGTGCAACACATGCTGGCAGCTTCCACACTCTTGTACTAGCAGAGTGTGAAGACGGATGAAATGTCTCACGACTCGCCGCTAAAGACGTGGACCGAAAACAGCGAGAAAGTTGCTGTGCATTAATAAGTGATGAAGAAGAAATGAGTTTGTGTATAGCAAATATGTTCTTCTCTACTCTGTTTAATTGTCTTGTAGGAAATGTAATGCGTGTCGTGACCTTTGGAGTGTGATTCCTTGATATTTTGGCAGTTTAGGTGATAAAGAACATGAGAGAGAGAGAGAGAGAGAGAGAGGTTTTAGCAGGCGCCTTGGGTAGTTGTATACATCTACAACATTTTATTTCTGTGTGTGTGTATGTGTGTGTGTGTGTGTCTGGACATCAATATTTCTACAGAAATAGTAGCAAGATCAAATATTGCTGCTCTGGAGATACATTATCTGCTCTGAAAGTCTCTCTCTCTCACACACACACACACACACACACACACACACACACACACACACTACCATATGTTTCCATCAGCGGGGGGAGTAAATGTACAGCATAACACAGTGTTACCAGCCAGGGGAAATTAGTCTTCATTCTTCTCTCTCTCTCTCTCTCTCTCTCTCTCTCTCTCTCTCTCTCTCTCATCCATTTCATTCCAGTTTCTGTCTCTTTATGAATCATACTACATTTCCTTCCCTCGTTTTATTCCTCTCCCTCTGCCGTCTGTTCATTCTCTCTTCTGTTCA
Source organism: Aulostomus chinensis (assembly GCF_037954235.1). Lineage (NCBI taxonomy): Eukaryota > Metazoa > Chordata > Actinopteri > Syngnathiformes > Aulostomidae > Aulostomus > Aulostomus chinensis. The sequence continues at coordinate 63,760,670 of NC_141320.1, read as the reverse complement.
TCTATCTCTCCCTCTGTATGTGTATGGTCGTTATTTTTATCTTTCTCTATCATCTCCTTCTCCGTCCAATTTCTATCCAAATATTGGGCATTAAAATTCACCTGGATCCGGAAGACGCATTTTCATTCTTCCCTTTCACTTTCTGTAGCAACTAAAAGAGAGGGGTTTTTGTTTGACCCACATTTTCTGCATTTTTCAGGTTAGTGTTACACATTATTAGCCATACTCATATTTTCTGATAACTTCATTTAGAGCACACAACCTTTTAGGGATAAACACTTATTTACCATCCTCCCCAGAGCCAGACTAGAAAATAGAATGTCTTCTCTCCTCCGTGCTGCATTTGAGAGCTGAGATCCACACTAGTTAGCTTAGCACAGTGAATGGTAGTGGATGGGCTGATTAGCATACCTCTGCCTTGCCCGCTGGGCCTCATCCTCTATTACAAGGTCGGCTGTGATTCATCGTAACATTCACTCTCTCCAAATGACGATGGGAATTTTGATGTGCTGTTTTCTGTTTCTGTTGACTGCATTCACTCAGGAAAGTAGTTCCGGCTGTTTCAGATTCTAAAATGATCTCATCCACTGTGACTTTGGGGGTCAAAGTTCACCTGACAGTACCTCAGGAATACCTGGATTTTTATTTATTGCTATCCATCCATTTTCTTCTGCTTATCCTGTGAAGGTTCAGGGGGGGGGGGGGGGGGGCTGGAGCCCATCCCAGCTGACGTTGGGGCCCTGGACAGGTCACCAGTATTTAGTGCTATCCTAGTTTTAGAATTAATGATAAATACAAAACTTTTAACATTTTTTTTCAATTCAATTCACCAATTACTTTCTTAAATAAAGAGCTGTAAAGTGCTGTAATTGTCAGCTGGTGCACATATTTAAAAAAAAAAAAAAGGGGTCTACAAGTCCCCCCCATCCCCTGGTCTCTCTGGCTGCAGATGATGGCCGTCAGCTCTGCAGACCTCTGCATGCACTTTTTCCTGGACAGCTGTAGACACACACACACACACACACACACACACACACACACACACACACACACACACACACACACACACACACACACACACTCAGACTGTATGGTGTTACAGTGCTGGAGCCCATCTGTGCCTCTCCAGCTGAACAGAAAGGGTCTGAATACATCTGTGGCAGCCCTAGTTTGAAATGTAACACACACACACACACACACACACACACACACCCAGACACTGTCTTGGTGGATTTGGCAGTAAAGCTTCTCCGCGTGAATTGCCTGTACATGTGCTGGATGTGTGTGTGTGTGTGTGTGTGTGTGTGTGTGTGTGTGTGCGTGTGTCAGATTGAGAGAAAGAGGTCACTTGATTAAGTCAACATAAGTGTGTGTGTCACGAGCAGAAACTGAAGCTGACAGTTTGACTGAAAGTGTGTGTGAGTGTGTGTTTGCGTAAGTGTGTATGGCGCTAATTGACATTGAGACTGACATAATCTTGTCATCCATGCCTCACACTTTCCAATCATCTTTTTTTTCGTTCTCTCCTGCTATCACTTCTCTTTCTGGACCTCTCTCTCTCTGTCTCTCTCTCTCCCTCTCCATCCCTCTCTTTCCTTTTCTCCCTCTTCCCTCTCTCAATCACTTCCCCTCCATCTCATCTCTCAGTAATGACCTGATCTGATTGGATTTGGTCTCAGATTCCTTCTGTGGCTAATGGCCATGACCGTTGCTAGGCAGCCGGTGGCAAAATAGTGACAAACACGGCTGTTGCGTCGGGCCACGCCAACAAAAGAGACGGATCACTTGTTTAACCTCGTGGAGCTTCTGTGCATACACTTGGACTGTTGAGCCTGGCCGCCATGATGCTTCCGACACAAATTCACCCGTCTATTAGCATGATGGGCAGAAGTTCTGGATAATCTCAGAGCCAACATGTGGCGTATAAATTACATTTATTAGCGTCTCTGTTGAGAGTGCAATGGAAAGGTCGGCGTTTCACATCAGCCGACGCGTCGTAACTTCCAGCAGATTACAGAAATGATGGAGGCGGTTTAATATCGCTGTGCTTCGGTGTAAAATGCCACAGGCTGAGTGCATATAATTAAAAAAGATTTATAAGTGTCAGCGGAGGGAAAGAGATAAAGAAGCTTTTGTATGATGTCAAAATCATTTGCATATCACAAGAGGATTACATGAGCTGCAGGAGCAAATATATGGAGATTCACACAACTGCTCATCGATGGTCAGACAAAGTTTGGGAGATGACATCCGCTGCACCGGTTGATTGAAGCTTTCGGTGTTTTTTTTTTTTTATATTCAGGAAATGTATAACAGCGACTGGGGATGTTTCACTCTGGAGGACTGATTGACAGACAGACGGATTAACCCAAATTGTAATCTGATAGCCACAGTGCTGCTAAAACGAAGGAAGCTAGGAGGGACGGGGGTGAACCTGAACTGGCATATAATCACTCTCTAGACCAGAGGAGAGCCAGAACTGACAGACCTGAGTTCAACTGACCCTGGAACACATACTCAGCAGTATTTTTAGACCAGGAAGGTAAAAGAATTCTAACCTGCTAACAGCGCTACGGTGAACTCCTTCGGACAGCACTTGTCAAAACCCATCCATCAGATGTGGTGCAACTGTCTGCAGCTTCCATGTGGACCGTCTCCAACCGCTGCTGCATTGAATTCCACTTGAAATAAATTGATTTTGAAAACAATAAGGGAAAAAAGTCTGGGAGCGCTGTGTGTCTTCCAGCTACGTATTTATTCACAACATTTTGGTCTTCATCAGCACGCACCGAGCTCGCCTTCCAATCACCTCGACACAACAATAAATATACAACATTTTCAGAAGGATACAAAGTGACAGAATACTCATAAATCATGTCGGATGAAGGTCAGAAAAAGAGAAACTATCAAGTATATAGTTGTGTAGGTAGATGACAACAGAAGCTCAAAGCAGCAATATTAGCCTGCAGCCCTGATGAAATTATAACAGCAAGGTCAAGCAAAGAAAAGAAAAGAAAGAAAATATTAGTTTCTTACTTGAGCTGCACAATTCAATGAAATTTAATTACAATATTACCTATGACTGCAATTATAAAACCTTACAAAGGTGCAACTTTTGCATGAAACAATACCATCTTGGATGAAATATTGTGGCGCTGCAGGGATGTCCTGCCTGCATGTCATGTGACTCAGACTTGGGAAACATGTGCTTGTTCCAAATCTCAATAAATCCCGGTATGACGAGTTAAAAGAGTAACATTCTCTCTGATATATCAAATCATACCTCAGAATCGGTCCAAATCATTACATTCAGATATTTGTCAAAATCTTGGAATACTCCTGCTCATGTAGTACTTTTTTAGTAGAAGGTTTAAAAAAAAAAGAAGAAGAAGAAGAAGCTCTAAGTTGCAACCAGAAATCACTGCTAATACGCAAAAAGATGTATCACAGTTTCTTGGCCATGAGATGGATTTGTGATGGAATAAATCTCCTTGATTGTAAAAAAAAAAGAAGAAGAAGAAGAAGAGCGTATGTTCTTAAGAAACGTTCAATATCACATTGATGTCATTTTGCAACGCTTTGGAAACTTTATTGTTGGTCACACCCGCAATAAATAACATCCGAAGCTTGAATGAAGGGATTCTGCTCTCTCTCCCTCTCTCTCTCCTAAATGTCAGTCAGTCCAGCTGATCTCAGCCCAGCTGCTGTCACGAACTGTATTTCTACTCATTTTCGCAGACGAATGCGATGATCGTAAAATAAGAATTTTTATCAGCGGCGCAGCAGCTTGGCAATGACTGCTGGTTAACGGGTACGATTTATGAGAGGACATCTTATTTTAAACTGACAGCCGATAGAAATTAGATGCAAATGAGGGCAATGTGAGTGTATTTCAACACAGATGTGTTTGTGTATTTACCAGATCAGGCTATAACTAGATTACCTCCCTCTTCCTTTTGTCTTCACCTTGTATTTTTGCTTTGTGTGTGTGTGTGTGTGTGTGTGTAAATCAAACTAAATGGAGCATTAAAACTACTTTGATAAATACAGGCCTTTAGATGCAATATTTTAGGATCAGAGATGCAAAAAATAGACAGAACTTAAGATAATGTAGGGCAAAAAAAAAAAGTGACAGACATCATGCATGCTGAGGACAGAGAAGGACTGACAGCTGAAATAATCATCTACGTCGACATCAGTGGATGCAACTTTTATTAAACTTTCGGAGGGGAAAAAAACCCCCTAGAAAAGTGGGAGATTCTTTGTGGTTCCCACTGAAGCGTTCTCATGTGGCTGTCGGTCCGAGTCAGTCATGGCTTCGCAGCGGGGAGAAGAAGCTTTTATTTGGGATTTTTTTTTTTGTTTTTTTTTTGCAGGATCTCTTTCATGGAAAAGCGGTATTCTTGCAACGTTCTTATGACAAATATCACAATTTTAAACTCAGATGTGATGCTTTGGTTTGATTCCTGCTACCTGTGAAGAGGGATGTGTGACAGAGGCAACACCGTGAAGTGCTCTCAGTTTCAAAAAGGTAGCAGATTGATTTTTGAGCTCCTGGCTGCATGTTTTTGTCAATACCTTTCAACTAGCCGGTGGGTCTGGGGGCTCAGGGGGTTGAAATACAACCCTGGTTTGTCAAGACAAGTCAGGTCAGGAGTCTTTTTTTTTGTAAGCAAACAAAGACATTGTCGTCATGACAGCACAAAATGTCCCTGTCCTAATTTGAGCCGAGAGTTTTTTTGAACGACAGCTTTTGTCGTTTAAGAGCACAAATGTGATGAAATGACTCATCAAAAGATTTCCCCAGACACCTACTGGGCTCTTTTTAAAGAGAACTCTCCTATTGTTCTCCAAATCTGCTGTTCCCCAGAGGAAAAGCATTTGAACACCACCTGCAGAGAAGGAAGCAACCAGACTCGCAGTTAACTGGACAGTCAGACAGCAGGAGACAGACTAGCGTCCACTAAAACCTCAGCATTTGAAAGAGTGACCAAATGGAAAAATACATAGAAGCCTGGTGGTGTGTGAACCAGAAAAACACACACACACACACACACACACACACACACACACACACACACACACACACACACACACACAGGCATCAAAGCAGCTTTTCTGGTGAGAATAGGTGGGTGGGGGTTCAATTCAACATGGGGTCTGCTAGCTTTCAACCCATCAGTTTCTCGGCTAATGATGTGAATCTGGCACTGTTTTTTTTGATCCGTCATGGAAGTCAGCTGGAGCAGATCAGAGATCAGTGAGGGTTGGCTACAATTTAAGAACCAAGGAGAGGAAGAAAAGAGGAAGAGGAGAGAGTTGATGGTCACGGAAGATAGGAGCTGCTTTTGTCTCACTATAAATATCTGTGTGACACAATAAAACTGCTTGAATGAGAGTAAAAGGTGGTAGTCGGTAACAATTTGAAGTAAAAAAAAAAAAGTGACAATAATTCTGTCTTTTTCTTACTTTATCATGAGTTTCAGTTCATGTCGACATAAATTTGTGTACCTGTTTGCAGTTTATTTTGAAGTTGCAGTTACTTTCAAAATGTATGTTTGTTAAATGAATAGTGCATACTGGTATATACTTTCTGTGTGTAGTACATGGGCATTACTTTTCACCTAAATAGCTACAACTCAAATTAAAGAGCTTAATGTTTCATCAGTGTGACCCACTGAACTCGATATAAACATGGTTGCTATGGCAAAGTTGGCTTACACTCCAGCTTCCCTGAAGGGGGTTGTGGTTGACTTCATGACGAAACAAGCTGCTTTCATCAGTCGGGTTTTCCAATCAAATGTTCAGTTAATTAGAGAAAGGAAAAAAAGGGAATTTTTTTTTTTTTTGCTTGTTTCACTGTTTGTTTGCTGTTGATGGGAAACGAGTCAAATCCCAAAACAAAGATGGACATGGGCGTTGGCTTCCATGTAGAGACATATGTGTCTCTCCATTCATTTATTCAGCTTTTTCCTTTATTTTGTCAAGTCACTATTTAGATAGTCATCAGGAGTCACAACACTAGCAGTACCACTGAGTTTTGTGTATTTTAAAAGTTTTATTTTGGAGAAACAAGTGTGTAATTTTGGATATTTTTCTTTGCCTTGGTTTATGGTTTAAGACTGATGGTCCTTCACCTTTCTGTCCTACATGCTTCTCTCTCTTGCTTTGTTTCATTGCTTGATATATTTCCTTTACTCTGTCTTCCTTTTTCACCCTTTGTCATTTCGGGATTTACATTCTTTCTTTCTTTCTTTCTTTCTGTCTGTCTGTCTGTCTGTCTGTCTGTCTGTCTGTCTGTCTGTCTGTCTGTCTGTCTTTCTTTCTTTCTTTCTCTTTCCCGCCATCTTCCTCTACTTGCTCCCTTCAAACTGACATGTTGCTATTCTCTTTAGTGAGATGTGGCTGTGTGCATGCTTCATCATTAATACGTATCTGTGTGTGTCTATGCATAACTCGTGTGTGTGTGCGTGTGTGTGTGTGTGTGTGTGTGTGTGTAGCAGCTGCAGGTTTCAGCAACAGCTTAAATGGGCTATTGATCGTGCTTCTGTCTCTGACTGCTTCCTGGGACCCCAACCTACCCCCCCCCCCCCCCCCCCCGCAGGGAATTCTCCCACACTCACTTCACCTGAATGCACACACACACACACACACACATGCATGTTTGCATATTTACAGACATGAACTGGTAACAGAGGAAAAATAAACCTCCACATTCATACGAGGAAGACACAGACAGCTGTTGTTAGTCACCAGCTGGAGAGGCAGGAAACAATCGTTTGAAATCAAGTCAGACAATCTGCTTTTAAAAGTTTGCTGAATTATGCTGCATAATTATGTAAGAAACCCCTCTCCCATTGCAGTGAAACACCTGATACACTCACATGGCTGCACATATATCATGTCGGCTTCTTAGATCCAATCCTTGCATCTTATTTTAGTGCAATCAAAGCTGGTTAAACACAATTAAAATTCTTCTCCAAATATTGCTGCTGCTTACAATTCAAATCTGTTTTTTTTTCTTCTTCTTCCTCTTCTTCTGGGAATTACAGCTGTCCCAAATGTGCTCCAATAAAAACACAGATGTCTCAGTGACCTGCTGAGACTCAAACTACGTTACATCAAGCGTCAGTGAGCAGTAAAAGCGAAAGCTGCTGGGGAGAGTCAGGCTCATATTTCCTCTCACAACTTGGCTGTATAGATGTTATTACATCAAACCCATGGCTGCACAAAGTAGCAGGAAATTACCAGACAACAACAACAAAAAAACACAAAAAATATGACTGTAAATCACTTCTTTTTCTTTCTTCTGATGTAAAAAAGCTATTTAAACACGTAGAATCCTTCAGTTTTTCCTGCAGAGTATTACAGGAAGTTATGTTTCTGTGCACTTGAGTTGTCCTGGTTCGGCTCACTTCTTTTTCTTCTGGAATGTAATTGAATCTCTGTTTTTTTGTTGTTGTTTTTTTAAAGAGCGTTTTATATTCATGTTCATAGGATCTCAGTACCAGTTTGCGTGGAAGTTATAGTTTCAGCCCCGGAAAAAAGTATCCAGTGTCGGTATTTGAAATCATGGTGTTTTCAGTGAATGTACCGTTGCACGTTTAGATTTCTGAACACTTTGGACAGAAATACTGTGCAAAGGACGGCTGACTTCTTCAGAGTCGTATGACTGAGTTTTGATTGTGTTGGAGATGCCAGTTCAACCTCCAGTTTCATGCATGAATAAGATAACTTGTGTTACATTGTATAAAGTCACACCGCTGTCAAAAACACATGAATGATACGGTCTATTTTATGTTGTTAATTGTTTATAATATTTGTAAAATAGTCAGCAGGTCGTGGTAGGCTGTTTGGTAAGTAAGGGCTGAATTTTATTGGAATGGAGAATGAACCAAACGTGAGGTATTTTTGATTATTTTCAACGGTTTACACATTCATTACCGTATCATAATATCCAATCACCTCATGGAAGATCGTGGCCATATTGGCCACCGCTACTCTAACCTGATCCTTCATATCAAGTCTTAACCTTCAACCTGAGGACTGGCTTCACTCCTGGGACTTGATTTTGTCCTCACAAAGATAGAATGCCAGGCGCGCACATTACACACACATACACACACACACACACACACACACACACACAGCCCACCGGTACACAGATGTGGATGGATTACTGCTGTAGATGAGATTGTTACATGGTTGTGTTTCATTCACGCCTCACCGCTCAGCCTGCCATTATCTCACACTGGATATATATGAGTGTATGTGTATGTGTGTGCTTGCCACTGTTAATGTGTGTGTGTGTGTGTGTGTGTGTCTGTGTGTGTCCAGCGTCTCACCACAGTGCACTTCTCAACGTGAGACCTTTTAATTAAAGGAGAAGTTTCATTATCAGCTCCATTAGTCAATGCCTGCCCGGTGTCAACACACAACTCACACACACACACACACACACACACACACACACACACACACACACACACACACACACACGAGTGATAGTGTACTGTTTGCTGGGCTGGCATAATATTTAACCTGATGTTCTGTTTCAGGATGAGAGTGTAATGTATTATAAATAGTAATGGGAAGTGACCCCATTTCCAGTCAAATGAAGGAGGCGGGGGAGTGTGTGTGTGTGTGTGTGTGTGTGTGTGTGTGTGTGTGTGTTTTCATGCATCATTATAAGTCATCACTGTGACATTTCCATTGTAACACAAGTCACAGGTTGCTGTGTTAGTGCTAAGAAGCCCAGGGGGTAATGTTCAAGCCAGATGTTCATTACCACAACACTGTATTTTCATTCTGGGAGACAATCTGTCATCAATCCAATACGTTTTTGAGTTTTAAATCAAACCTAAATGTTTCATTTGAAATACTTCATTGGCAGGATGACACAAATCCCACAAATTTGAGCTCTTTGGAAAGCAATTGAACGCCAGCTGTGATAGCGAGGCTGTCATTCCTTCTTCCCAAGAAAGTTGACGTCTCTGATAGAAGAGTGTGAACTTGGGAGCGCGCCGGTCTGTTACGGAACTGGAAATGGAAAGAGGAGAATTTGGGTTTAGTATGAAGCTTCTTCATTATTATGATCCATGGACAACATTAAAAAAAACAACAATTAAACCATCCTGTTTCTGCGAGCACCATCAGCCAAGGTTACTGGCTTAATTTTAAATTTGGCAGAGCGTACTTTGTTTTACAACAACACGAGCTGCACACTCACAATCAGGAATCTCAAGTTTTCTTCTGCTAATCAGCACTTAATGAGTCCAGGTTTTTTAAAACAAGAAATCTGATCCAGTCTCATTCATCTAACCTTCAAACATCGCCGATGACTACAAGTCGATTTTTATTTTCAAATTTTCAAATTTATTTCCATCCCTCGATTCTCTTTGCTCATTTCTTCGGGATCCATTTGAAAATGTTTTGCTGGTTTCTTTCCCAGTCGTGTGAAAATATCATGAATTAATGAACAACAGATTGATTAAAGAAAGGGGATAAAAAGAGAAGCAGAAATGAAAGAAAACTGACCTTGAAATTAGAAGTTTTGACGATAAAGAAAAGGCAGCGTGGTTCGGCACGGCGACTAGTGTGTGTGTGTGTGTGTGTGTGTGTGTGTGTGTGTGTGTGTGTGTGTGTGTGTGTGTGTGTGTGTGTGTGTGTGTGTGTGTGTGGAAGACCATAGCAGACCCCCCCAGAGGGAGATGATGCTGTGATTTAGAATTTAGTCATGAGTGGACGAGGGGAGACTATGAATGACTGGCTTTGCTCAAAATATATTTTTAGATACTATAATAACACTGCTCTCACAGAGGGATGGACAGGATACTGTAGAGAAGTGTGTGTGTGTGTGTGTGTGTGTGTGGGGGGGGGGGTTGAGGTGTTGTATGACATCAACTTGTGACATTGTCACATTAAAAACAGACCCAAAATACGTATCGCAGCACATTCATCACACTAAACACGTATTGCTGATGTATAGTGAACAATGTGCATGTGCATATGTTTTTTACACTGTACTGGGGGAGCGGGGTATTCCTTGAAGGCGTCTGCCGCCCATTACCACCACTGCGCATCCAAGATTTTATATAGGGTGACGTGGAATGTGAGGGGGGGCGGAGCATATACGGTGGCGGCAGGTACGCATGTCTCAGTTTGAATGGTGGCGCCAAGTCAAGGGTTGCTCCTTCAAAAAGTAATCTCCTTGTGAACCAGGTCAGAAAAAAACTAAATCTAAAAACGGTAACAGACTGATCAGTGGGGAGATGTGACAGGTGAATAGCCCGAGGAGATACGTGCGCCGGACCGCGGAGACGTCTCCAAGCGAGGATTCAAGGACCAACAATTCAACTACTCGCCAAGCCGTGGACTACTGATCCGGTGAGATCGATTCAATTTTTTTTTTTTTTCCATTTAAGAAATGTTGGCGTCCAGCAACCGCCGTTTGGTTGATCTTTTCATTTTGTTGTGCTTCCCTTTGGATTATACATTTTTTCTGCTGCGATCCGTCACTACCTTCTGCGTTCCGCTCGCCGGATGTTTTCCTGGATGCGCGAGCTGGCTGTTTGGACAATTAGATTTTTGTTGTATGAGCTATGAACAAAAGGGGGGAGTTCACTGGGGTTTGTGAGAGGTTTCAGTTGCGCATAATATAAATGGCGTGGATTCGCTGCGCATAATTTAGATCTTGTTGTGGTGCGTCTTTTTGTGTGTGTGCGTGTGCAGCGCCGTCTGAATGTGTGTGGCTGGTGGCACTTACATTTCTTTCATACCTATTGAACTCCTCGTGCGCTGTGACGCAACTATTTTAAAAAAAAAGTTGGATTTGTTACAAACTAGTTGAGTCTTTATCAGCTTCCTCCAGTGACGATGACTGGCTGGTGATGAAGACACATGAATGACACAAATGATTGATGTGACGAGAAGACAATTAGCCTTGAGCAAGATTAGCGGAGCCTGCTATCATGCTAAGCACCACTGTCAGTGTGTGTGTATGTGTGTGTGTGTGTGTGTGTGATAGTGAGACAGGAGCTTGTATTCAGACATCAAATCCAACATATTTCCACTGAGTCTGGTATCTGCTAGTATTTATCAAAATATATGTGCGCCCTTTTCAGGTTCTGCAGCTACACACACACACATACACACGCATACAAACACACACACACACTCATATGTACTGTATGTCCCGCATCTTTTTTCTGACTGTATCTTTGTTGTCTCTCATCCTCCAGATGAAAGAGAAGACGTACAGAAGAAGACTTTCACAAAATGGGTAAACTCACAGTTGGCTAAGGTAAGATAACTTATTCCTGTATTCTTTTTTCCAACCTCCTCAACAGATTCGCTTCTTTCCCGAACACGTTTTGTGGTAAACTGCACATTTTTCCGACATAAATTCCTTCATGTCAGAAAAATAATCCAGGAATGTGCATTTATGTCGCTCATTGAAGTCTAAACACTTTTTGAAGGTCTTTTTTGTCGTTGGTACGCATAAAGAGCAGCCTGAGTTGAGTAAGGAAAATGATATGTGTTAATGAATGACATCATCTTCTTTGTGAGGACACTCATAAAACCATTCAGATGGGATTGCCATTACCAGGGGAGGTTGGGAAAGGTCCTTCAATGACAAAGTGACCTGTACAGGTGCTCTTGACTCGATCTAAATCATCGGGTGCCATGCAGGAATGTTTCTTATCTTTTGCTTTGTTGCATGAGGTGGAATCGGTCTAAAAAAACATGCATTCATGTACCAAGTAGAACCTAAGCAGCTGTGAGATTAAGATCCTGCTTTCAGAGGAAAACATCATATTTAGTAGTGTCCTGAGAAAGCCGAGGAATGAGAGAACCATATAACACATGACCCCTTTAACAACAGGCGCTGCAATAGTTTACTTAAAATTAATTTTTCTGCTGTTCTAAAAAGTTCAAATTATTAAGTCACACCATCAAAACCAGGTCAGGGATCAAGGAGAAATCTGGTTACACTGATTATGTGGATTTACCACCGTGCATAAAAACACTCCTCCAACCTCATCCCCATCTGTCTCTTCTCCCTTCATCCACCCACTCACTTCTGATGGATCAGAATCAGAATCAGAATCAGAATTCTTTATTCATCCCCAAGGGAAATTCTGGACAGGTGCTTTGAAATCACTTATTTAAACTTCCTATTTTTCAAAAACAAAGACACCTGACAACAGAAAAGGATTTGTTGTAGTTCTTTGTTTTTAATATGTTTTGTCCTCCACCTGCAACGCATTCTGCCTTTTTTTTTTCCATCTAGGGATGTTTTTCTGCTTCTATGTAAGAGTCAGAGACAATTTCAGAGGCATTTTTATCACACACACACACACACACACACACACACACATACACACACACAAATACAGAGGTTATTCCCACCACGTCCATTCTCTCTGGAGAGTTGGCTGGGTAAAGCTTTGGATAAAGGAAAAACCTGAGGGCAGGACATAGTGTGAGTCTGCCTGTGAGTTTTGATTGTATATTTTCATAAATTAAACTTTACTCTCTTTTATTTTTGGTGCTTGATTGTTGTAAAAGTGTTGTGTCAGCGCCTGTGGGGGTACTGAATCAATAGCGTTGAGGCTAATTCTAATTACTTTTCGGGTGTGTGTGTTTGTTTACGGTGTGTTTCCTGTTCGTCTTTTCCTATTTTCAAAGTTGATTATAAAGGTGCTAGAGGTGTGCCGTTGCCATGGTAATAGAGATTTAGGTGTGTGCATATAGTGTGTGCGCTAATTTGTGCATATGTGTGCCCAAAGCTATTAAAAGTAAATCTGATGGTAGCCAGATGATTAAAGGCAGGAGAAGGCAGAGCTGGTCAGATCTCCTCTCGCCTCCATCCATCTCACCTGTCTAATCTCCACCTCACCAAGATGAAGAGAGGAACGACGGGGAGGGAAAAGAGAGAGAGAGAGAGAGATCCTCTCATCCATCCCAGCATCAGATAGATGAGTCTCTCTCTCTCTCTCTCTCTCTCTCTCTTACTCATGCACACACACACACATATACGTGTCTCCAGGTCTCAGGAGAGTAAGAGGTGAGACAGCAGATGGGAGTAAGTGAGCTCATCTTGGAGTGTAATTGAAAGGAAAGAAGGGGGTAAACAAATGAGAAAGAGTGATGGATAATGAGTGATAGGGAAATAAAAGTTCCCACGATTACGGTGCGAGAAAATCAACATTAGGTATGTGGAAAAATGGGCCTGGAAAAAAAAAGAAGTAAAAAAGCAGATGAGATTCCTGGCAGTGAAGCGATGTGGTGTCAGGTTTTAGTGTGATTTGCCACTCAACAAACCATAAAAAGAGGCACTTTAAGAATATATGAGCGTCTGTCACCAGAATTTTTAGTTTTGTTTACCAACCACAGCTGGTACTTGTATCAGCTGCTGATTCGATTCTCACTCTCATCCGCTGATAATGCAACTGTGTCAGAGAGGAAGGTGGATCCACACGCACAGGCTGGGATTGAAGAATGTGGTATTTATTTATGCTAAATAAGCTAAAACTCAAACCTTGTTGCTCCGTACGCAAGTCAACCCATTGCTGTTCCTTTTTTTCCATCTGGAATATCCTCTGTGGAAAAGTTAAAAAAAAAAATCCTATACAGAGTCCAGCTGTGCAAGCTAACACACTACGAGTGAGCTAACTCTCAGGGTTTTACTATCTCTGCTGCTAATTCTGGAAGTATTTAATTTTTCTTGGTGCTAGAAACCAGACAAAATTTGCATCCCATTCCGTGCTAATCAGCCAGTGTTTCTATCACATCCCCGGGTGTTTGACGAGTGTATTCGAAATTACAGACACCAGACGTCTGTAAACAAGGCGCAAACTCAGAATTCTAACTCAGCTGAACTGAGATACTGGAAAAAAAAACAATGTGGAAAAATCAAGAAAGAAGAAAAACAACTCCAAAAACAAACCGAAGTAATTGCACAACAACAACAAAAAGTGTGAAAATATGTATTTTTATGTGCCTGGGATGAGGTCAGTGATGGTGAATACATCCAAAGGGTGAGGCAGGTCCTGAGCAGCCAGCTCTATAGGAAGAAAAAGATCCAAGCCATCAGCACATGTGCCCTCCCACTGATGGGATATCGAGCTGGAATAATACACTGGTCAAAGGAGGAGATGAAGACCACAGATATAAGGAGTCAGGAACTTCCCACAACAGAGATTAGCAAAGGATGGGGACCAAGGGTTAGTGTGTGCAGGAGCCCTGCTACCATCCAGGGTGAAGTCGGTAGAAAAAGAAAGACCCCCGGATCAAACGCAAACACAAGACAAAAGAGAGGGGACGAAGAGGGAGGGAGATCTTAACCCAGATGGGTTTTTCTTTTCCATGAGTCAGAATGGACAAATAAATCTGAGAGAGCAAAACCCAGGGAGGTAGAGGACAGACAGAGCAGCCAGGTGTTAATTTCACACCCTGGCTGTCACTGTTTGCTCAGGTCTTCAAAAACAGCGGAGGAACTCTGCAGGAGAGAAGAAAAGAGGAGACACCACGAAGCTGCGGAGATGAGAGGAACGACAAGGAAAAATAGAGGACAGAATATTCAAATAGTCGAAGAGCAAAACCCTTTGTGTCTTTCCTACTATCTAACAGGTGGAATGTTTTAGAGTAGAGGGAAATTAGCTGGAAAATGCCTGGAATTTTACAAGATATAAGGGAACAATTAGAGGGGAAAAAATGTACTATATACTTTGAAAACACACATATTTACATTAATATCATCCAGCTTCCATCCTGTTAAACTTGAACTTTCTTCGTTGGAAAGTCACCATGTAGGTCAACTCACTTGTGCTGAAGAATATAAATGCTCATTTACACTTTTGAGGGATTATTTTCTGCCACTTTTGGTGAAACTATGTTCATTCTATTACAAAAGAGGAGGTGAGGTGATTTAAACTTATGAAATTAGCGTTCACCATCAGTGATTTTACTCCAGCTCAGGCTGCATATGTTGGTCATTTTTCACCCCCAGTAATAATTACAGCTGAAATGACCTTATGTTTTTCAGTGGAGCGCTGGTTCTCTGGTAATTTAAATCCTGTCTGGAGCCACGTCCTTGCATTTTAGAGCGGATTTCTTAGGAGAAGTTCTACTGTGCTGATTTGATAGATGACAACATGTTAACACCTATTTACGGGCCCATTTAAGCACCAATGAACAGATTATACTAAAGTACTCTACATCTTGCTTGGCATCCCCCCAGTGCAAATTTGTATATAGCCAGACTAAACATAATCCAGTAATATAATCTCATGATAATTCAACAAACCACCATCACTGTGCTCCTCTAGGATAATTCTTGCTCTTGTGAAATTACTTAATCTCGATAATCCCTGCATATATTTTACCGTCCTCTTTACAGTCCAGTGCTTGCGTTTGCCAGCCAAGGACTGCGTTTTCCTTCCAGCAAACTTCAAATCTAGCAAACACAAATCTTTTATCCTCTTTATACCTACCAACAGAAGCTTTATTTTTTTTAATCCCCTCTCATTTTTCAGTGTTCTCACTTCCCGCCCTCGCCTCCTCTCCTCACCTCTCACCTGAGAAGCCAGGGAGAGGAGAAAGAGGAGTCGAGGCATTTAACAAAATGAGACATGGGCGCTCCTCCGCTGAAAGACTTGTCAATTAAATCCGACGTGCTGCTCAGTTGCATCATCTGTCCTTTGTATTTTTAGACATCATTTTTTTAGATCTCTGTCAGATGAAGGCTCAGACGTGTTAACTTTTGATTCACAAGGTGACAAGACAAGAATGCAAAGACGTGGTATGCAGTCGTGCTCTCATTGTTACTATATTTGGGATACAGCTGTTTCTAACTTTATATATCATCTGTCATTGGTGGGCGTAGCCTGCAGTATTACACAACAACTACATGTATGTCATTGTTGCCAGGCAGAATGTTTTCACACAGCAGGCGACCGTTTAAGAGCTGACGACTGATTTTAGCTCCATGCTCTCATACAAGCTCATCAAACAGAAAACGTGTGGCCCTTCACTTAATTTATTAATAAAGTGTCACTTCCTTCGTCACAAAAAGGTCTTAGAATGTTTAGTTGCGCATGTAGACTACAAACTTTATTTGGGTTCTTCGGGATGTCCAAAGTTCTTTTTTGTTTAACGTTTAAAATTGAATTTCATTGAGTTTTGTCCACCTCTATGTTCCACGCCTCTTTTAAACACTTCGGGTGCTGAAAAGACTTCCACAAGCCTCCTCTGTCCTCCTGATGCGCGTTAGGAATTAAGACATCCTTCAAGATGACAAGCTGAGATTGATTTCTGGGTCGCAGGCAGGAGGATGAAGGAGGGAGGACATGAGGAGGTAGAAAATGGGAAAATGAGAAGGGCCCTCAAAAAATGGCTGGCAAGTCTAAGAGTTCCAGAAGAGAAACAGGAAGTCCCGACAAAGCTTGAACCAAAAGCTCGATCACTAATAATCCAGTGAAGGAAATCTTTACAAATGTGCAGTATGTTGAAAATGCACAACAGGGCAGCAACGAGGTAGAAGTCCTGCTGCATTTCTCTGTTAAGTACAGACATTGATCCTGTGAGCCAACTAGCCAGTCTTAAAAATCTATTTTCATCATGTTTTTCAGCATAAAATGTTCTTAGGCTATGACCGATAAGTTGTACAGCCTCCAGAATATAGATAGATAAGAGTAAAACTGGCAAGTTTGGTCTTTACTGAGGAGCAGATTTCTGGCTCGGTGGATCAGACAAAAAAAAACCTCAAAAAATCTCCTTTTGAGAAAACATGAAAAATCATATTTTATTCAGCGTTTTTTTTTTTTTTTTTTTTTACTAGATGAACACACAAGGCCTATTGATCCAGAACAACATTTTTATTCTTTTTTATTTCAATGTTGTAATGTTTCTGTGAGATATGTTGGTTGAGGGAGCTGCAAAGGAGCAAAAGTAAACACCTTACTATGTGTTTTTTAGCTGTTTTTGGTCCGTACGCATACACACATTCAACCGTGTGTCTTGGTTACTGCTTTAGCGCCTCCTCTGCTCAGTCCGGTACCTGCTTGTACTTGGAGGAGCAGCACCTTGGTGAAATTGCTCTCTGTCAGGTGGAAGGATGTGCCCATGCCTCCCAGAGTAAAGACAGCTTAGAGGTTAAATTAACAAAGTGCAACTGGGAAGAAAAACAGAGTGAAAAGCCCAAAAAATATGTGGGGTAGTTCTTTGACTTGAACCTTCCAGGATAATTTTAATTATATATGCTGCTGCTGTAGAATCTTCCTGGAAACTACAATTAGCAACATCCTTGTCTGTGCATCTGTATCCACTTCTAATTCCTGCACTCAGAGAACAAGACTATGAATTAAATAAAGACATCTGACAGCTTCCAAGGATGCTAATAGCAGTCTGTACGGCAGCTCAACTCTAAAGCTCATCCCACAGTGCATATGCTTGGAAGACATCTAAAAGCTGCTTTTATTCTCTCAGAGTGCGTTTTTGTTAGGATGCTTTCTATAAAATAAGATGAACTATCCCCCCTTTCCCATTTGCTAGAAGCCTTATTGTCTTTGCTGTTTGTGTGTGTGTGTGTGTGTGTGTGTGTGTGTGTGTGTGTGTGTGTGTGTGTGTGTGTGTGTGTGTGTGTGTGTGTGTGTGTGTGAGGGAGGGGTGCAAATGAAGATGAAACCCAGGTACGCTTGTGTTTTCATGTCATTTATCAGATAGAGTTGCTCCTCGACTTCCATACCTGACTGAATTAACCTTCCAGGAAGCCCCCCTGCGGTCCGACTGGGCTGTGTGCTTACTTACTCACTACTCTCCCTCCCCCATGCCACTGGTCATTCATCTTTCCCAGTATGTCCAAATGTCAAGCCTGCCCCCTATAAATCATAATTTTATACTACTAATGTAGTTTGCCAAACACGTATTGAATGTAATTGGGGTTTTTTTTCCCAGTTGAAGGAAGTACTACGAATTTGACACATGGATTCATTTCCAGCTGATTAAATTAGTGTAGTTCCTTCCTAACACAAGTGTGCAACAAGTCCTGCAACACACAAGAACATTTCTTCCTCTCATGTGATCTCATAAATCCACACATGATGCCTTCTGCTCTTCGGATATGATGTTTTACCGAGCAATTGTACTAACCTGTGGAAAAAAAAAGAGGTATAGCCAGGCATTTTGAGGAAGTACTGAAAGATAAAAGCCATGGTCTCATGTAGACAGCAAAGTGGTTTTCCTGCTATTTAAAGGGCAGAAGTTCAGACCTCAGGCTTTAGATGGCTTAAATAGGGCTTGAAGACTTTTTAATTTCCATTTATGTCATGAAGACATTCCGAACGTCAGTCAAGCGTTACTATTAAGCAGCACAGCCTCCTTACTCTATCTGCCAAGCTCATAAAACACTGTAGCGGAGCAAAAGTAGAAATGAAATACATTGCCTCCTCTTTGACAACTGCACCTCCAAGGCCAAAATATAGTTGTAAGTGAAGTGAGAATTTGGATGTGACTCAGGCTGCGAGTGTGGGCGACACGTTCGCTGTCACAGGGCTTTCTAAACTGTAATCTACAGTAATGTTGATCCCCTCGCCCACGGAAGAAAGTTTTTTTTTTTTCGTACACACTCACACACTTTATGGATTACCTCATTTATAGCATATTGTCCTCAGCCTGGAGGATTTTGAACGTCTGTGTTTATGAGTCATTAAAAAGATTTAAGGGACAAACACACACACATTCACAGGTGTTGTCAGTCTGGTCACGTGCTGGCGGAGGGCATGCTGAGGATGTTTGTGTGTGTGTGAGGTTAGCATAATGTAGTAAGAGTTTGTATGTTGCGTGTGCGCGCGCTCGTGTGTGTGTGTGTGTGTGTACCCGCTGCATGGGTGTAGCAACTACTTGTGTGGATGGAAATCTCAATTTCAGCGGGGAGAAGACAGAAAGATACATAAATGCAAAAAATACCAAACAACAAACAAACAAACAAAGAAACAAGTGAGTGCCTCTGAGAAACAGCTTGTGATTTCACACTTATTCGTTTGGCAGATGCAGAGAACATGCTGCCCTTCACATTACCCCTAAAACTCCATTCTCAGTGTTTTGGTAAATCAGGATATCTTTTTTTTTTTTTTTTAATATTTATGTGGAACAACATATCCAATCACCTTGCTGGAGCAGCAGCAGCGGCAGACTGCGAGGTGAGCTACGATGCCATAAACACTGCCAGACTCAGACAATAAAGCTAAAGGTTTACACACGGTTATGATTTGGTTATCAGCAGAAGAATAATTAGAGTGCAGGACCCTAGAACCTTTTTTCGTCTCGACATATCCTCGGTTTCCTTGTCATGTCAGAAGGTGAAATTCATCTTCAGCTGTGCAATGCTCCCAAGATCCCTCCTGGCCAGCTGTGCGACTTTGGTGTTTTGTTGTGGGGTTTTTTATGTGTAATTTTGACGATTTGCTCATTTTATGTCACTGCTGCAGAGGAGAAGAGTTAAACGGTTCTTTTCTTGTCTGTTTTTATAATGTTTGTTGGGAGCATTTCCTTCTTTGTGTCACCTGCAGCCAAATTACTGCAGTTTAGTAAGACGAACCTCTGACCCCCTGACGTCCGTGCTATGCTTTTATCACATTGATTTAGCGTTTTTGTTTTTTGTTTTTTGTATTTTTGTTTTTACAGTATGGACACAGGAAGAGATTGAAATAAGAACACGAGCGGAAAAGGATGAAGCGTTAGAGGATGAGTCAGTGAGTGAGACAGTGATTGTAAATTATGAGAAGAGAGAGCGAGAGAGAGAGAGAGAGAGAAGAAAGGCAAAGAAAAATAAGACACTTTCTCAGAAGATGGATAACTGAATTTCTTTATTCTCTCCATATTTCATCCAGTTCCATCTGGGGTATCTTCACTTTCTCCCCCTGCTCCTGTTACTTATCGTCCTTGCATCTTTCCTGTCTTTACCAATTCTTCTTACACTTTCTCTTCATTATATACCTCAGCGGGCTGCTTCTTCTTAATTCTCAAATGATGTCATTGCACTGCTCACCATGCTAAATCAAGTGTTACGGAAAAATTTGTCCTGATTGGCTAATCTGAAATCTGTCTTGACAACTCTTAATTGCAGTAATTCTGTGCCTTATGATAAGTTACGTGGAAAGTAATGGAGAAATGGAAATTCTGTATCCGTACACTGTAGCTTTAGTGTATGAAAATAAAGCCAAAATATTCCAGGTATGGAGGTTGTCATGGGAACGTCATTTGAAACCAAAGAAGTTGTGATTTGGCATGGAGTCCCCCTTGTTGTGAAGTTGTTGTTGTTTTTTTATGCTTCAAAACAAACGGTTCTCAAAGAAAGGTCTGGAAATGAAGCCATGTTTGAGCATCAGTTCACTTAAAGCAAACTCATTAAATGAGCACGTAAACTGGTGGATATATGACAGCAAGTAACTAACACGATTACTTGGCCTGCAGTTTTTATATTTAGACGCTTAAAATGAGTGAAAAACCGTCAAATGAATAGGGAGGTGCTGATCTGCCAATGTCAGATGAATCTGGAATGTGACAGACTAGCCGTACTGCACACATTAACATTTGTAGACATCTTGTTACCTTGTTTATCTCGAACAAGTAGTAAGCTCAAGCTTGTCATTCTGTCACTCTCTGCACACGTTTCATCAGCCGGCAATTAATCACATCAGTACGCCTACATCCCTTCTTCATCGCGCAGCTGCTCTTCATTCCCACGCCTCGCTTTATTGAACAGTCCCAACATCACACCAGACTGAGCAGAAGAGCTTGTACTTGTGCCCATCCAGCTACCTGGAACTTTTTTTTTTTTTTTTTTTTTTTAGAAAAAAAGATGTTGTTTCTCAGTGGATTTATATAAATGTTGCGGAACCTGACGTGCTTTGAGGAGTTTAGAATGTAATCGTGACTCCCAATTTGTCTGATTTGGGGATTACGCCGCAACGCTACCACTCATGCCTGCATCAGGGCTGGACACCAGTATGATATTGATGGTGATCGTCACAGCGAAAACGGAAAAAAAACATTTGGTCGGTAAATTATAGGCTTCGTGTAGATGAAACATATATTAAAGGCTTAAATACCTTCTTTCTTGCCTCGAAGATGTTAATATGTGCCATATTTCTCATTCTTTTTTTGTCTTTAAGCAAGAAGCTGCGTATTCTATCAATATATTTCTTCATGACGTGGCACATCCGTTCCTCCTCACGCTGGCAGCTGTGCGTGCTAAAGTAAAGACACTGCTTCAGCCTGCTGCACCGCCCCCACCGCCACCACCACCACCACCACCGCTGTCATGTAACTGCTAGCTTGTAATCCTGGACTTGTCGGCACTGATAAAAACAAGCTCTTGGGTATTAAGCGTTATCTACACATTAAACACAGAGATGGGCTTGTGATTACTGAAAAGACGTCTCCCAACAATGTTGTTCTGAAGAGGGTTCCTACTACAAGGAACGGTCCGCTGACCTCATTTACACCCTCATCCAGCGCTGGTTCTCGTGGGAATGTTTTGAATTAAAACACCATGTTAATGAATTAAGATGTAAAAGTGTTAATTGTGTGTGTCTGTGTGTGTGTGTGTGTTGCAGACAGGGAAACCACCCCTGGAGGATCTGTTCTCAGACCTGTGTGATGGACGACGCCTGCTGGAGCTGTTGGAGGGACTAGCCGGACATGAGCTGGTAAAAAAAAAACACACCTACACCCCCCCCCCCCTCCCACACACACACACACACACACACACACACTAGCTGGCATAGCCCAAAAACAAACAAAAAACATCATTTTTCCTGCTCTTTGTGGTCTTTTTTTAAAAATTATTTAATTGCTTGATTGATTTCATGACTCATCCAGTTGTGAGTGTAAAAGACGTGTTTGACCTGACTAATTAGTCCTTAATGCAGAAATAAGATCTGAGCTCAATCAAGCCAGGGAGGTTTGATGAGTGATGGGACGGCCTCCATTAACCACGCGTGTCCCATGTGGGCTTTAATAAACTCCCACACGCTTCGCAGGTGCTTTGACGCAGCTGTGGAACAAACACAGCCAGTCAGCGAGGCCGGCTGCTTGTAGCAGCACTCTGATAATCTCCTGCTTTTCTTCCCACACTGCAGCTTTCACCTCAGCTTAACCTAAAAGGTAATCCCTTACCCTGTGAAGAACACAGGAAAAGAACAGCAAAAAGCAAAGACGGAAAGACTTTTACATTCAGTACATGATGTTGGAAAAAGGCCCGTGTTTGTCCGACTTAAGCGGGACTTTTAAAGTAGACGGAGACACGTTATTCCGGGTGAAATCTTGGATATTGTGGGTTGGGGAGGGATTTATTTAGACATTTTTCAAAAGTCCTGCAGTGGTAATTCACCTGGAGCGCACAGTCAAGGCAGGTATCATCACGGTGGATGAAACTACGGCAGCGCAGAAAAAGAGGCAAACTTTATGCTGCCTCAGATTAGTTGTGAGTTTATAATCCGTTCGACAGGGATTTTGCAGAATCTCCAGACCATCGATCTAACTCGCAGACTGTTGGCTGTGTTATGTAATTTCATGATAAAATAAAGGATATGAGACGTAAACACCAAAATATGGAGGGAAACTGCTCGCGTGCCAATGCTCTGTTTCTCAAAAAAACAAAAACACATATTTGGGAAGGTTATGAGCTGAGAGATTTGTATTTTAAATTTAAACAGATTTTTTTGGTATTATAAAAAATCGTGAATGGTCACAGAGTTTCTCGTGTTTTGGTATGTGACGCAAAGGGGAAGCTGAAAGTGCGATGGGACACACCGCCACCTACTGTACTGGAGGTGCACGTACTCTCTCCACCTCCACCCAACCCTCATTCATTCACTTTGTCTTTTTATGTCTTTGTTTTTTCCCCTCCTTCATCTCTTTCTCTCATCTTTCTCCCTCCCTTCCCACTTCTCAGAGAGACCTTATCATTTTTGTCCTTTATTATACTTTCCCCCTTATTGTAATGGCATTCACACACTCATGAACACAAAAACAGACACACGCACACACACACACACACACACACACTCACTCACTCACAAACCTTTATTCTAATGTTACCGTTTGTAGCGCTCATGGATGCCCCCGAGCAAGGTGTGTTTATGACTCTATAATAATGTGTGTGTTTTTGTGTACGTGCGTGTCTGTGTGTGTGTGTCTGTGTGTGTGCGTGTGTAGGTGAGGTTGGAGAAAGGCTTCACACGCGTTCACTCGCTCAACAATGTCAACCGAGCTCTGCAGATTTTGCAGAAGAACAATGTGAGTAAGCACAAACACACACACACACACACACACAACACACACGTGTAAGTTTAATATCATGTGGTTTTAGCTGCATTAACGAGCATTGAACACACCAGTGAGGCCTTTCTAACTCAGCTTGCTCTCTAACTCGTGTGTAGAGACTCTATATCTTCTCGAGCCCTTATCTTCCAGGACACCTTTACTTTTCTGTCTCAGAAAAACATTCATCTTTTTTATGAGGGTTTTTTTTTATGTTACTGTCTACCCTCTCTGTACACATTATTTTCTTGTTTTTCTTTTCCCACTTACTACAAATTTTCTATTGTTTTGCTTTTTTGCCCCCGCCCTGTTTTTCCTCATCTGATACGTTCTCTCTTACCTTTGATACCGTGTCATCAAGATGGGTGTATAAATTTGGCTTAGGTGGCAGTAAAAACACATTTTCTTGGCTGCAAGCGCGTAGTTCAGAATGCATTTGGAATTTGCTTTTTCTTCCATCATGATTTGTAATCAAAGGCAAAACTTTTTTGGCAGAATTGTGAAGACTGGTAACATGTCCGTCTAAATATGAGTGACGAGTCAGGAGATGGTCGAGTTAGTTTCAGAAGAGGAAACATTGCCTGATTCTGTGACACCAAAACCTTTTCAACTTGAATTTTTCATTGTTTTCTGGGGGTTAAATATAGACGCAGACCTTAAGCATACCGAAGTGAAATGAATTTAAACCACATTTTGGTGGATTGGTTCCTTTTTTTTAATGGTATGAAATTGTTTTGAGTCTGTCAGGCAGCTGAAAATTAAAGTCTAACTATTCAATACCCAGCTCTAGTTACTATGTATATGATAAGGAACATTTTCAGCATATCATATACACAATGGTTCTGAAAATACAAAATACAATATACCTGTCTGTCAGATTAATACAAGCGTTTGTAGTAATCAGCAGGAATTCAAGATTTCTTCTTAAAAAAAAAAATTATAATAAGGCATAAAGTTTGAAAATGAGAATAAGAAAAAAGTGGTTTGCATTTTTGTGAACGAAACCCATAACGTGATTCGCCTGTCCTTTCCTCTTCTCCTTCAGGTTGAATTGGTGAATATCGGTGCGGCAGACATTGTTGATGGAAATCACAAACTCATTCTCGGGCTCATCTGGAGCATAATTCTCCACTGGCAGGTGTGTGTGGGTGTCCATGTCTTTGTGAGTGTGTTTGAATGTGCTGGCATGCTGTTGTGACCAGATGTTATGAAAGAGATGAATTTTTACACTTTAAACCTCACATTTGAAATGTTCAGTGCAGCGAGAAGCGCAGTTTTCAGTCGAACTGAAAGATATGTTGGTGTAAAATTATAGAGAATGATGTATTTGAGAGATAAAACAAATAATAATCTGAAACTGTAGATATCACAGTCTCATTTATTTTGACCCTGGTGTGTTTATGTCCAACTGAGTCAAACCAAAGGAAGGTCAAAACTGTGCAAATTCCTTAAATTGTGTGTCAATCAGTTTAATATGTAATTACACGTCTGGTCAATTGAGCCCATTCGGTGGGCCACAGCATGTTTTATAGTGCGGATAAAAAGCCTACAATGAGTGAATTGACTGCCCTGGTGATGATCAGATATTTTCAGCTTCCCCGCCAGGAAGCCTCACGTTAATACCGTTACACAAATTGAATCATCCCCAACATACAGTGGATGTCAGCAGGGTTTTATAGGGGAATAAACGGCAGGGTGAAGCCTACCTCTTCTCAGCTACTCTCCTGTGGCCTTGAGGGGATTATGGACCTTCAACCCACGAAGAACCAAAAAGAAAACACAATTCTATGAACACACGCGTTCGTGCTCTTTCTGTCATGATGAAAATGTAGAAGACAAATGAGAAGAAGTGTCGTGAGATATGCCTAAACACTGCAGAAGTGTTTAGAGAGATTGTGTAAATGGCCAGGATGTCTTGTTGCTGTCTTTGATAAGTACACTGTAACACCGGGTGATTCATTATCAACAATAGGCGCACACACACACACACACACACACACACACACACACACACACTGTCAGACATAGCACAGGACAAACATACATATCTTTGCTGTTTCCTGAGATGTACACAAAGACTTTATGACACACAAAAACTACCCTAGTCTTTAAAAAAAAAGAAACAAAAGAATGCAATTAACCCGGTGACAGTTTCCATCTAGATTCCTGTTCAGTGATATGATGGGTTTCGATAATAGATAACAAAGAACCTGGCATAAATCAGAAGATTAATGTGAACCAATGGAAGCACAACAACGGACATTGTAGCAATCTAGGTTATTGAATATCGCCATTTGTATTGTAACACTGCGATATTCCACGCAACAAGACCATTTTCCATCTTTCTTCGTAGCAATTTAATATTCTTGTCAGTTTTTTGAGGAAATCATAGATGAAAAAAAAAGTATATTGATGACAAAATTAAAACATAAATACATCTGTTGACGACTGCCTTCATCTTTTTCCCCGGGGGCTGAAACGTCAAGACACGCCCCCTCATTGTCATAAGAGTGCAAGAACTGCAGGACTCCATAAAAACTGCAGTAAAAGGACATGATGGCTTTCATTTCTGTGCATATCTAGTCATTTTTGGTGTATTTGATAACTGAAGCTTGATTCATCATCATGATAATGGCAGTTTTCAGATGTGTATATGAAAGATTGCACATTTTCCAGCACAGCTTGTGTGGGAGAGAGTACATCTGAAAACCCTTGAGAACTTGACAGTCAGAGAGCTGCCTTTCAGCCAATGGCCTTCATGAAGCTCATAAGCTGCTGGCTGAGGTTTAGACCTTTTTTAGACTATACATGTGCGGTTAATATATATAGTATAGGTGTATTTCTTTCATTTTTCAACCCTGGTAGGGTTTTGCTGTGTTATTAACGGTGTGTAGGCCTACTTGAATCTTTAAATGTGAACATACTACAAATCAGCTGAATGTTAGTGTGCTGAATGGATTTGTGAGGTTTATTTTAATGCTCTCTTTTCCCTTCTGTTCCTCTTACTGCCTTTCATCCTTCATGCCAACTCATAAAGCCACATTATGCCTCCACTGATGGCTACATCGCTCCATAAGCTGTATTTAAAGTTCAAAATATTTTTATGGCCCCAAGCTAACGTGAAGTCGGTAGTTTGAACTGCTTATATTACACAACTTTTAGCTTGTATGTCATTCCTCATTAAGGTGAATAGCTGGTGCAGATTTAATGATGCAAATAATAGCAAAACACCAGTGTGTGTGTCTGTGTCTGTGTGTTTGCTGGTTGAGTGATTGCATGTTGTCTGTGAATATGCATGTCAAAAGCTGCTTCACCCTGCAGTTTGTGTGTGTGAGGCAATTATGCCAGTCTCTGAGTGTGTGCGTACATCTCTATCAGCATGAAAGTGTGTGTGTGCGTGTGTGTGTGTGTGTGTGTGTGTGTGTGGGTCAATGTGAGTCTGTTTGTACAGCAGTCTTTGTCAAAGCGCCCTTCCAATTAAAGTGGAAATGCATGCAGTGACCTACTCCCAAATGAGTCCCTTTTTTACCCGGCAGGCCACATTCTAAGAAGAATCGCTAATAAAGCTCTCCACGTGTGTGCGTGCTCGTGTGCGTATATGTGTTAAAGTCCATCATGATTCCCTAGCTGAGAATTCACCTCAACACCAAATTACCCCAAAATCTATTAATAGATTTAGTTGGGTGTTTATGTATGAAGTTGTGTGTGTGTGTGCGTGTGTGTGTGCGTGTGTGTGTGTGTGTGTGTGACGGCAGCACTTTGCATCTTTCAGTTCAAGAATGTGTTAGCATTTGAGGTGTTTTTGATGGCCGAGTTTGAGGCTTACAAGTGTATTTTGTCATTCTGTCCTCGGCTCATCCGTCCAGGCTGTGCTCCGAGCTACACTAACACTCACTGCTTCACTGCATGGGCGTAAGCGAAGTGGAGAAAGAGGCAGAGGCAGAGGAGGAGTGGAGTAAGAAAGTAGAAGGAGTGCTGGGAAACAGACAGCTCCGCTGTTTGTGTGTGTGTGTGCATATATGGCAGAGAGAAAGGTGAGTGTGATATATGCGAACGTAACGCACTGCTGGGCAGTGAAAAGTCTCTCTCACCTCCCCCTGAGTCCTGAACAAGTGCCCCAAAACTGTCACTCACAACTGCAAAAAAAAAAAAAAAACAGCCTGTAAGGAGGCAGCCACATGCACGCGCACACACACACACACACACACACACACACACACACACACACACACACACACACACACACACACGGGCAAGAATGTGTACGTGCACAAGTGTCCTTTATGTGTGCACTTTTGCATAGTGCTGTGTGAAGCTACATCCACTGACAGGCCATGTCAAAACTCTCTAAAAGCAGCATATATATATATATATAAATATAGATATTTTCAAGTGTGTCTTTATGGTAATGTTTTATCTCCAGGCAGCATATTAGCCTGGAATTCAACAGCTGTTCAGTCAGTCATGGGACTTAGTTAAAAAGTTTCAGCCAATTAAGGTGCATGATTTGAAGGCGTGAAATACGATGGGAGTTGTAACACCTTGAATATTTCCACTGGAATATTCTGTGTGTGGAGGTGGCGTGGCCGTCTAGCAACCAAAGGGTCGCTGGTTCAATCCTCATTTCCACCGGTGACCATGTCCAAGTATCCTTGAGCAAGATACTAAACCCCTGATTGCTCCTGAGGGCCCTGCGATGGACTGGCGACCCGTCCAGGGTGAACCCCGCTTCTTGCCCATTGTCAGCTGGGATAGGCTCCACCCCCCTTTACTTTCTATCTGTTTCCTGATGCCTTGTTGTGATAATTCCCAGTTGTTCTTGTGTGTTTACTTCCCTGTTTGTAGTTTTTGTCTTTTCCCGCTTTCCTTGATTGTTCCCTGGTGTGGTTCTTGTCCTCCAGACAGTGAAAGCATATTCATTGTCCCAGAATGTCATGTAGAGCAGCTTAAATGTGTCCAAGTTGGGGGGAGCAACAGTAGTTCTGGGTGAATTTGACAGTTTTTACTACTTTCCAAGAGTCAAAAACTTATAAGTGACTCAGGAATAACTGTTTACATGTGTCGAAGTATCCTGAAGTTATGTCAAAGCAAAATTTGTCTAAATTGGCTAATTTGTTAACTGTCTATGCAATCAAATCTTTATTTTGTAACCTTGACCATTTAAAACCCACGAACTTTTGACTGAAACAAAATGTACTGACGGACAAAGTAAAAACACTCTATGTGAATCGTGTTTGCACGAACGCACCTTACCTTGTGTGTGCGAAAAAATATCAACTGCAAATATGAGCATGTGTACAAATATTCATGCTCTTTTTGTGATTACAGGTGAAGGATGTGATGAAGGATGTGATGGCGGGCCTACAGCAGACCAACAGTGAGAAGATTCTGCTGAGTTGGGTTCGTCAGAACACGCGCCAGTATCCTCAGGTCTGTTCTTTTATTTCTCACTCACTCTGATTGACACTGTCAAAAAAAAAAAACAACAATTCATTGAATGAATGAAGGCTTTCACACTCGTAACAATTAACCTCAATCTATAGGCTGACATGTTGTATTACTTCCGCTGTTTTGTACGGCAGTTCCCGTTATATTCTCAGAGAACTGTCGTTCCAAAATGCCATGAAAAACATTTATCTCATTAATAACCACGTAATCACCTCTCCATTTAAAAGCTTCAAGTCAAATGAGTCCTATTGAGGTGTCATCTTTCATGATGTAGAGTCTATATAAGCTGCCAAACTTTTTTTTAAAAAAATTTTTTAATTTTTTTTCCTCTCGTCACCTGTCTACCTTTCTGACTATCAAACCCAAATGAACAGATTGTAATGAAATTTGGTGGATCGATTGGCTTTGGGCCAATGAGTAATGGATTAGTGTTTGGTCAGGAGCCAAATCTGGGATTAGTGCCATCAGATGATTATCATTTTATAGCCACGAGCATGAAAGAAAGAGACTGAGAGACTTGTTGAGCCCAAGTTTAGAAAAATAAAAATACTGGGGGGAAAAAAATCCAATTAAATTTGTAGTGTTTACATTTTCTATATTTAAACTAACATATTTAATTAAGGTGAGACTGGTGGTTCTCATCCTTGGGGGAATTTTTGGGGATTGCCAAATGGTTTTTGATATTTTTGGACTGGAAATGTTTTTGTTCATTGTGACTATTATGTAATTTGTCCTTCCGTAAGTTGTTTAAGACTGAAAATGTTCCTGCACTTGAAAACTAGTTTAAACTACTAAAACGATACAAATACAAGTCCATACTGACATTTTTTACATGTAACCAGGCCTACTGACCTCATTAAAGTACATGGAATTAATCAACACATGTATCTTTAGGTTATACCAACAGCACCTTTTAAAGAAGTGTACTCTTTAAATCAGGAAGGTGAAGGCCGGACACTGAAAAGTGTCAGTCTGCGAATAAAGTTGTTATACTCTGAAATTGTTGCAGACTTGTTCAGTATTTTTCCTCCTCTCTGTGCACCTTAATGTTAGGATAACCTAATCCTGAAATACTTTAAAAATGTCAATTGTCGTGGCTATATTTGGTGCTAGAGTTTATTAGTCTGGTGAAAAGTGAATTTTATCCTGTTTTATTTGTTTTGCACTTAGTCAAGTAGGTTTTTTGATACTTCATAATCTGGTAGACAAGGCTGTAGCTAATTAATGCCATAAATTATGGCCCTGTTACATTTACTAGAAGTAGTAGTAGTTTACTAGAAGTAGTAGTAGTTTAGTACTTTACTAAATAGAATGTAACAACAATCAGTATGAGCAGTTACATCTGTATTTACCCAGCTATGACTGCCAAAATGGCTGCCGTGGCATTAGGTTGTTTTTTTTTTTGTTTTTTTGTAGCTAGCACACAATAAAAGTAAGGATTTATTTCGAAGTTTGAGTGGAAGTTTATAGTTGAAGAGATGGAGGAGTGAATTTGCACGACTTAAAACAAAAGAAATCACAATGGTAAAAGTGAATTCTGATGTTTTACGCTCTTAACAAGGTAAGCTAATTAGCTGGCTACCTATAGCTGGCTATAAGCTAGGAGGAGTTATTAGCTAATTGGGGGAATATGCTGCGGTAGAAAAGCTATCAGGATTTGTACATTGTCTAGGGTCTTGATATTGTGTATGCTGCCTCACTTGAATGACTGTAACACTAAATAGAATGTAACCACAATCAGTTTGAGCAGTTCCACCTGTGATTACCCTACTATGACTTCCAAAATGGCCGCCGTGGAATTAGCTTTTTCTTGTAGCGAGCAGACAATAAAAGTAGGGATTTATTTCGATGTTTGAGTGACAGTTTATAGTTGAAGAGATGGAGGAGTGAATTTGCACAACTTAAAACGAAAAACAATCACAATGGTGAAAGTAATTCTGGTGTTTTACGCTCTTAACAAGGTAAGCTAACTAGCTTGCTAGTTATAGCTGGCTATGCCGCTGTAGAAAAGTTTTCTGGACTTGTAGCTTGTTTGTGAGGGTCCAAAGATGTTTCTTGAAAGTAAAGCTTGATATGTGTCACAACAAGGAGGCGCAAGGTTTAGCAAACTGTCAGCTGAGTTGAGTTGAGCTTTTTATAACTATGAAACCCTATTTTTTTTTCACTATAGTGCCCTGTCACTCTTTGTATAAAAGACCCAGGCTGGCAATTTGAGAGTGAAAAGACATTTTTAATCGAAGGAACACAGATGAAAATGGAACCCAGTTTTTGGGGGGACTGTATTTCAATAGAAGATGTTCCACTCAATTCTGATGCTGGTACTCTAATGTCTATTATCTGTGTCCTCAGGTCAATGTGGTTAACTTCTCCAGTAGCTGGAATGATGGATTTGCCTTCAATGCCCTCATCCACAGCCACAGGTGCTGCAGAATGACGTGTGTGTGTGTGTGTGTGTGTGTGTGTGTGTGTGCATGTTAGAAAGGAGAGAAAAACAGGACAGTGATCAAAAAATCACAAGCAAGGAGGGCAGAATGGGCGCGTATGAGCTAAGTTACAATTTTACTTTTTTGATGATTATTTTTTTTATTTTTATTCGTACAGGAAAATAAAAACAACATCATAACAGACCCAATAATACCATGACAACATAATTTAACCTAAAAGAAATAAATAATATGAAAAAAATTAAATGTATACTTGCTCCAACTTCTTGGGACAGTTTTTGTCAAGGACCCCTGACATAATATTCAAAGGTATAAATGTGAAAGAGATATTTAGATCAATCGCATCGTGTCTACATTTTTTGTAACAATTTTAAACTTCTACATTATTACTTCTTTAAGTTACAGCACAGTACAATATTACTGGTGTTCAGGGTATTGTTGAGGTGGTTGATTCAAATTTTACCGAACTTTACCTTGACTGGCTTTTTGCTGAGAGTATATAGTACAAAATTAGATTTGAAAAAAAAAATCAAGAGTTTTTTTTGTTTTGTTTAAGCATTATTAGGTCTATCCTAGCTGGTAAGTGTGGAAATAAACTGTAGAGTATACACAGCACAGCTAAAGTAGCTCCAAGATTTAACCCAACTGCATCAGCTCAAGTGAGTTAATTACGGCGCATTTCATTTTCAAGAAAATAAATCTACATGCTGTGTAATCAAAAACTGCTACCAAGTCAGCCTTTTTAGAACGTCTTCGTTTACTCAACATTATCAGCTGGGGATATGATGGCTGAGGTACATGGGAGATTGCTGTAAATTTGAAGAAATTAAAATATCCGTTGCTCCCAACCAGACCCGAGCTGTTTGACTGGAGCTCAGTGGAGGCGAAGACGTCGGCAATCGACAGAATGGAACATGCCTTTAAGAAGGCGGAGCAACACCTGGGGATCGAGAGACTGCTGGACCCCGAGGGTAAGTGAGAGCCACACACACACTCACCTCTTCACACATGGTGACACGTGGTTGGATGACCTTCTGTGGTCACCTGAGTGGAAAAACTTGGTCAGCCACCAATAAGTAGTGTTACAAATATCTGATCCATGCCACATTTTTGCCGTTTTAAGTGTGACTTAAAAAAAAGAAAGGTTTTCATGAACAAATATTGAATATAATAAATAGCATTTGATGTGTGCAACAATGGACGATAATAGTTTTCTAATGTGACCGTAATTCAGTTCTCTTATCAGCTATGAGAGAATCGTATCATATTATCGACAAAACAAATTATTTTGTGACATAATTATATTCTGTAAAATTTTCAGTAGTGTAAATGATAGGTTTTTTTTTCCCCAGTAAAACGCTGATTAGGTAAACTTTAATAACGAAATAACCTTTTTACAATGGTAGGAGTCCACGAGATATAACTCGCTGCCTCAATTTAATAAATTTTTGGCCAAATGATTCCTCAAACATATAAACCCAATAAAGTGAGGGGTTATATCATGTGGCTATGAATTGATTACATGGAGGGAACAAGTTATACCTTGACGTCTTTCTCTTTATGCCTCCAAAAAAAAAACCCACAATAATGTGCAACAAGGAGTATTTTCCTTCTACTCTACCTAAGAGCACATTATTCAGGCAGTAAGTTGCTCCCACATGTGTATCGTACAGGCATGTATAGCAGCACAAACAGGCAAGAAAACCACATCTAAAGCCTTCCCGTGTGAAAGATTATTATTGTGTACACCACGTCTGCTTCACCTCAGGGGGTTTGGTTGGATTCCTGCTGCTCCAGTAGAAACACGCTTCTCACTTCCATCTAGCCTTGCAGTCTCCACCTTGTTGGATAGCAGGATGAACAAACATACAATGCTTGTTTATTAAAATCCTGCAGTGATTCCCGCCCCTCCGCCGCACAATGATAAGAAACACTGTGTACGTTTACACATGAGCACAGCAAGTGACTTCATTGATTATTTAAATCTCCAGCATGGCTGGTGTGTCTCTGATGATTTCTTTAATGTTTGTTATATCAATGTGTCGGGGTTTTTTTTTTTCCTGTAATGATTTACTTTCAAGATTAAAGAGGCTGCTCTCCTCCTGCAGGAAATATCAGGGGACAATGAAGAAACTTAAAGATCTGACACGATGGAAGAAACTATGTTGATTGACAGAAAAGCGAAAAACAAGCAGGAAACTCTTCGTTTATCCAAATCTAGTATTTAGATGGCAATGTGACAGACGTGGCTTTTAAATCCAGTACAAAATACACTCTGATTGGTTAAATTTATGTTATGCCTAAAACAATTAATTTAGAGAATAATCACCACCTCTTTTATTGACCGGCTGATTTTGCAGCCAGATTATTCATCGTTTAGCTACTTTGAATGGATTAGAAACATGCCACAGATGAGCCTGCAGCATCCACTATAAATCATTTAAAACTCGAAACCCTAAAACTCTGGCAGGAATAAAAGAAATACTCCTGACCTCGGCTGGAATTTGTTGCATCACTAGTAGAAGTCAAATTTTACTTACTTTTCCATTCCATGTAACAAAAATATGTTTTGCTCTTGAATAAAAAAAAAAAAAAAGCCTTCAGACAAGCTTCCCCAAGGAATTAACTTGTGTTGTTCTAATCAAATTGTCAACTGTTGATCCAAATCTTGTCACATTTTGATGTTGATGATATGTAGAATCAAAGACTGAGGGATATTCTGTATTAATCCCTCCACTCCCTGCTGCGGGGTGCCGTGTGGAGGCTTGTGAGCCAGCATGATAGTTGTAATCCCTAACAGTTTAAACCCTGAGACTACACATCACGTCAGATGAATTCCCATTGATCTTATAATAAACAATCACTCGCTGGGAGCAAGTGAGGTGAAAACATTATTATGCTGTGCTTGAATGCTCAAAACACTATTAACCCCCTACCTGGGCTTTTGGAACATTTTCTAATCCTTTGAAAGGATTTCAAATTTTTTGTTAGAAGTTTTGGAGCTGTCAGGATGGGAGACGTCGAACGCTTGTTTAATTTGTATTTCTTTGAAACAGCAGCATTGTCTCTGTTGTTAATAGCAGATAACATTGCCATCATCAAACGTGTTCCTTCTTTTTTTTTTTCTCTCTCTCTCTCTCTTTTTCATATTTTTTCTTTCGTCTGTCTCCTTTCAGTTAAATTACTTGTCAGCAAGAATGTTTTAAAGTACGACAAAAAACTGTGAAAAAGTAATCAAAATGGCGGGGGAGCATTTTGTCATGTCGTTTTGTTTCTGCGTGGTGAGTGTTGAATTAATCTGGGTGGGTGAATGAGAATATTATTCAGCTCCGTCTGAATTATGCTCATGTTTGAAAACTGATAGGTGGCAGGAGTGCAAACATTTTTTTTTTGTCGAGTGTAGCTAATGACACAAAATCAATTCCTGATAAGAGTCCATCCAGAAGATGTTCTCTCACTTTTGATTTTTATTGATGATGATGATGATGGAGGAGGTTCTGTCCCCCGTGCTGGTCCGACAACTCCCGTCAGCACAGACTGCGAAGGCCTTTCACCTCTTTGTCACGCTTTGAAATATTCATTGTTTGTTTGAGTCACTTCACAGGCTCATAAGTATGCACACGTATGGCATAGTAGTTGTGATGCATTATGGGACGGAAACACCGAGAGGAGTAAACAAGTGAGGGATGACTCGTACTCGTCTTGTTTATGGAGATTTTCGTCTTCCTTACCCAAACAATAACACCCCCACATTCTTCCGTGATGCTGATGAATCAGTTTTCACCAGACAAAAATATTCCCCGGCTTTATCTATCCATCGCTCTTATGCAGAGCTAACAAACACATCTTCCTCGGCATCGCTGCACTATTTGAACACACACACACACGTCCACGGCTTTGTGCCTCTTCATCTTAATGTTTCCTTTCTTTTCCGCTGTCGTTTCCTCTTGTCCTCCTTTCTCTCCTCTTACTGTCGCTGCCACCGTCCAACCCCACATACACCTCTCTGTTAACATCCCCACAAGCATCAATTCCTTAGCTTTCCATTTCTTACGTTCTTTCTTTCTTCCCACCACTTTTTTCCTCCTTTGTCCACACTCCCCCCCCCCCCCCCCCACCCCGCCCTCGTTTCTATCGCCATTTCTCATGATGTTCAATTCACTGTTGTGTCTCAGCCCTGCTGTCATTCGTCTCCATTAGTTTCGCCCCAAGCGGACTGGCTGGGCTGCAGTCTGTGGCCAACCATTCTGAAATCATCCCTCTATTTAATCTCTTTCTACTAGTTAGAAAACTTTGCTTGAACTTCATTTAGCTCTAATGATTCAGGGCAGACAGGCTGACAAACACAGATGCTCTGGGAAATAAGCGTTATTGCTCCTATAATAACTGGAATTTTCCGTCTTTAGAACTTGCATATAAAACTCAAATTGATAACCCAAGTGTAGAGTTGTTTTGCAGTGAAGACAAATTTCTTGTCTCATATCTAAACAGCGAAATAATTGTATTTATGCGTTATTTTCCTCTAGATTTTTATATAAATATAAGTAGAATTGCATTAATTATCTGTTATGGGATATATAGCATGTGATTTGAAGGTTGACTGTTTCTTCCATCTAATTTTAAGATCAGTCAGAAGTTGTATACCAATGCATAATGTTATTCTGACAAGATTTAATTCTGGTTTCAAATTTAGCAAATATTTTTCATCACATCAAACTGTGCCTAGTCCTTTTTCAAAGCTGTGCAGCTCTCAGAATGTGGCCTCGGGTTATTCATGAGCACACAAACATCACGGCCATGGAACAAGTAAAGCACATTTTTTGAGGGGCTCTTTTTTTCTTTTAATCCACGCGATATAAATCAACTTATATCTTTTCTCTCACTTTCTGCTCCTCAGACGTGGCAGTGCCTCATCCAGACAAGAAGAGTGTCATCATGTATGTGACGTCACTCTTCCAGGTGCTTCCTCAAGTCGTTTCTATGG
The DNA here is from genome assembly GCF_037954235.1 of Aulostomus chinensis. NCBI lineage: Eukaryota > Metazoa > Chordata > Actinopteri > Syngnathiformes > Aulostomidae > Aulostomus > Aulostomus chinensis. The sequence continues at coordinate 63,724,466 of NC_141320.1, read as the reverse complement.
AGGCCATCAAGGAAGTGGAGACGCTCCCCCGGGTGCCAACCACCGTCACCCGGCTGACAACAGAAGAGCACTACCAGATACAGACCCAGCAGCGTTTCTCCCAGCAGGTTAGACACACACACACACACACACACACACACACACACACACACACACACACACACACACACACACACACATACACACAGATATTGTTTACTTTTGCTCGCCATCACTGGAAAATGGTGGTATGATGCTCCTCAGGCTCATTGTTTTTAGTTTTCTCTCACAAGTCCCTGCATTTATTACAATTTCAAGTTCAATTTGACCATTGTCATTCATACGATGTTCCAGTTGCATTTCTGAATATAACTTGATGGGGTTTATGCTGATCAAGATGCAATTCTGACACAGGACAGTGGGAAATAGAAAGAAAAGTGAACACAATTAGGAGAGGATTCATTTTACTGGCACAGTATTAAGACATGCACATTTTTAAATCAATTTGTTTCACTGCATATGGGGTTAAGCCCCATTTGAACTCCAGAATGGGTTCTGCCATGTTGTCAGTAGCTTTATGTGCAGTTTGAGGCTACTGTCTTATGATTAAGAGGCTGAATGTGCACCTCTCTGCCTGTCGGTTTCTCACAGGTGAAAAATGTTGGTCATTTGTCTGTATTTTGAGCTTTTCTTCAAGGCGGCTGCAGAGAGATGCAAAGATAAAAAAAAGATGAAAAATAAAACTGCTTTTCTTTTTCGCCATTACAGAGGACAAGCTAACATTTTATTCTTTGGTAATTCCAGTTTTGTAACACAGTCAGCATGACACATTTGAATGGAATGCTGCCAGATTAAAGTAAAAGCTGCAGCAACAAGGCCAAGCCAGACAGAGAATATGAAATCCTCATCATTTATCCTGGTTCAGGCTTCTAATGCAATCCAGGATTGCTATCAGTTACACACTGATAATATATGTAGGCAGCATCCCATCTGGGCCCCAAATTGTCCCCCATACAAACCCTTGACTTAGCAATACTTCAGGCAGATATGTGAAGAGCGCAGAGCTGCAGTGTGCAAAGACATGGAGAGTTCGTGAGTCTGATTGAGTGATGAAACTGATGTGAAAATTGATTAGAGGATTAACTATGAGAGGAGGTGGTAAGCAGTCGCCGCGCTCACATCGCTCCTTAATTAAGGCTTCAACAACATTTTAAAACCCATCACTGATAAATCCCTCCTCGGTATCACAACTTCCCAGTTGTTCTCAGCAATTTTATCGCTTGCTCTCAAATATCGCACGTGTCTCTCTCTGAAAATGTCATGTTTGAATAAAGCCACAAGGACCATTTACATAATGGACACTTAAGACATCACTTCAACAGACAGACGAAGCCAACAATGTCCTCCTCAAGAAGCAGCAATGATGCATTGCAGCGCTAGTTCTGAAGTCACATGTTCTACACAGAAATTGAGGGACTTTTTGGGAGAGAACCTGACATCTTGAGCCCAAGGCACTGAGGCGCTGCATCTTCTTTCTGTGTACCATGTTTACTGATCCACCTGTCAAACATCAAATAGTGTGCAGTGATTCTTGTCATTGTGTGATGGCCGTAACTTTAATAATACCTTGAGCTCCCCATGAGCTTGTGCTCTGCATGTGTCATGTCTGTGCTCTGCTGTGATTGTTCTATACTTAGCTGCTATTTTGTCACTTTGAAATATAATTGCACTGTTATTGAAACAGTGCCCACAGTAAATAGTAATATTCAAACTGGCTCTATTGCATCGCATCTTATACAACCACTTCAGTTTTTTGTTTTTGTTTTTTAAAGCATGTTATCAGCTCCAGAACAGGATTAACTAGTTATGAAATGAAATTTTTAGAATCAGCTCCATCCATTCATGCAGTCCTGCCAACAAGCCACTTCACATCTAGATTGCTAAGTGTGCATCTGGCATTGCCCGCTGTCTCTGTTGTAGCTTTTGAGAGAAGTTAAAGGATGAAAGAAATCTGTATGGTGCCAAACACTAAGAACAGAATTAAGAAAATTTTGCAGAGGTTTGGAGATCTTCTGGAATGCCGTTGATAATGAAGGGTTGCTTGAGAGCATTACTGTGGAAATGCATTATTTGACTTCTTCCACAGACACAAAATATAATAAGTGGATGATTTGAGATTCCCTCTCTTCCTCTTGTTCTGCAAAACAAAATAAGGCAGTAACAAATAGCCATACTGGTACATGGTTCAAAACATTTAAAGAAATGCTGTTTGGAATTCTCTTCTTTAAAGACTGTTGGGGGGAAAAAAGACTCTAGGGGGTAGGAGGCTGCAACATGAAGAAGGGGCGCAAGACCAAAGATGGATTTAAACCCACAAGCTTTATTGGTGCAGAAGCCGCTGGGCACCCCATGCAGCGGGCTGTTGTTCCCCACTCCTCCTCATACACCTACCTAACCCCAAACTAGCTCAACAAACTAAAACAGCAAAACCCCAGCACCCAAAAAACTGCATGGAGGGACATGATTCATGTGGGGAGACCAAGAGGGGAAAAAAAATCTCACCACATGAGTAGAGCTGTCTCTGCCTGGCTCTGCCCTCTGTCCCTCATATCCCCTCCCCTCAGTCCATCTTAGTGCTGATTTCACTCAGGTGCACAACTGACAGAAGACAAGCCAATGAAGGCACACGTAACAAAGACAAATTAGATATTGAACAGTTTGATAGCCTAGTAGTAAAAGAATCAGACATACTGGCATACCTGTACCTGTTCTGGTTTAATGCTTCTCATACTGTCTTAGACAGAGGAAAAGCATTTGAAGTCCATCTTTTTTCTGGATATTATATTGTGTAAGAGGGGAAATAAAAGTGTATGTTTTGCTTTGAAAATGCTGGACTACAAAGGCCCTTTTCAAAAAGACAAATCTGAACACAACAGAGTTACAAAATCGATGCAGTGCTGCTTCAGTTATGCATATGCACACCTATACAATCCATTTCACATGAATTCTACTTTTATGAAGATAATAATTCTACTTTATGAGTATTATTTAGGCTATAGTGGGTGGTAGTGCAGCAATAGCATGCATCATATTGAAAAATATTATGTATACAGGCTGGCCAAAATATTAGAAACATTTTTAAATACATCACTGCCAACTGCCACCTGAATATTAAACGTTTAGTGAAATTAATACTTCTCTGACATTCATGACAGACGGGTGGCATCTTAATGGACCAGGAGAAGGTGGTCCCACGGGCAGACAAATCCTGTTCTTAATTCTTTCTGTCACTGCCTGAAATATGTTCACATTGGAATGAAAATCGACTGCCAAATTGAGACGAAAAGAACGAAAGCGCTGTAGAAACAGATCGGATGTCAAATCACAAATGAGATCTAGCAGCTGACCTTTAGAGCTGAGTTAAGCTCAGGTCAGTGTCATGCTATCACGTTGAATCACAGCAGGATGGAGAGAGCTTCCTGGAATAATGGCTGGTAATATTATTATCTCATTCAGTTTAATGGCCACATCAAGCTCCCCCATCAGCTCTCTGTCTGCATCTCTGATAGTGGTGAGAAGCTGCAAGACAGATGGATCGAAAAAGTGAAAAGGGGAAGAGAAGGCAGAGATGTAGAAACATTGAGAAGATGGACGAAAGAGGAAGTGGGGGGGACATAAAGAGATAAATAAAGATGTACAGAGGGATGAACAGGTGGAGAGTGCGGAAATGAAGAGTGAGATGGAGCAGACAACAAAAAGGGGGGGTGTATGGAACAAGTCGGCCGGCAGTAAAACGAGAGGTGAAGAGGAAAGACAAGAAAGGAAAAAAACAAGAGTTACTGACAGCGGCTATTATCTTCCTCCTCCCTCATCTGTCATCATCAAAGCAGGGCTGTCACCACCTCCTTACATCAACACCATACTATCACCACCTGGGACTCAGGGAGGAAGAGGGACTCTGACTGCATCTCCAGAAAATGAAAGACAAAAAGAATACTCAGGGCTGAAAACTAGCACAAAGTTAGCATTCGGCATTTCAAGTAAACAAACGATAAGAGTTGTAAGGCATGAACCTTGGTCTGTTTGAACCGTACGACAGGAATAACACCTAAATCACCAGAGAGAGGAAGAGGAGCCCTGAGGAGTAGGAGGCTGTCCACATTCTCAAGCCTCCATGCTTTGAGATCCTTTAGTACCTTAAATCAGTGGTAGATGAAAAACGTGATCGACTCTTACTGTAACACTCACTCATGATGAGATAGGATGAAAGGTTAGAAAAGTGTTTGAAACTTTTTCGCTGCTCATCACTGTGAAAGTAAACAAAGTTGTGAAAACTTTGGCGACTGACTGAGCTAAGACTTTAATTTTGAGGCTAAATCATACTTCAAACTTTTGAAAAACATAATCGAAAGTCGTGCCTATTATGAATCCTTTGTTCAGATAATCTGTCTTGTTTACAAAAACTTCCAAATTTAAGTGTACAGTTCCAAATGATTTTGCCTGCAAATTAAATTGTATTATTTGTAATTCCATCCATTTTCTTCTGCTTATCCTGTTAAGGGTCGTGGGGGGGGGGGGGAGCTGGGGCTTGAACCCGGAGTCTTCTTGCCATGAGGTGACAGTGCTAACCATTGCACCACATGCCGCCGCTATTTGTTATTCAAGACTGTAAATTTTTGTAAATATGAAAGATAGGTGAGTTTTTTTCAAAACCTGGAAATATAAATTGTCCTCTTGAATCCAAAATCTAGTCCAGTAAAGTTGCCTTAAATGATATCATAGACTTCACATGAATGGAGAAGCTGCAGAAGTCGTACAGAATCCACTACAGATGGAAACTTAACAGTTTAGAAACCAGGGTTTCAACAACATCCTGTTTTCAAGTACACCTTTATGAATATAATATTTCATACAGTACATACCTGGCCCACCAAAGCCTGTTCTTCCTCGGGGAGATGAAGCAGGCTCATCTCCAACAGAAACACTGTTGAGAGCATCATCCTGCATCACTGTGTGGTGGCCAGCTGCACAGCTGCCAAGCAACAAGGATCTGCATCAGGTGGTGAAGAAGGCCCAGTGTATCATTGGAATGGAGCTCCCCAACCTCCCTCAGCATTTATGCTAGCTGTCTTTGGAGGACGGCCAACAGCACTATCAGAGACACCACACACCCCGGACACTCTGAACCACCGGTGTCAGGGTAATAGATCCTGCAGCTACAGGTAGAGGAAACTGCTTCACACCTTGTGTTGAATTGGCACCACTACTTCCAGTCTTTCACCTCTTTTTATTATTCACTATAAGCTGTGCTTTAACGGAACTCAAGAGATGCCACTCAAATGTCATCACCTCCATGCACGATGATAATGCATTATCTATAAACTTTGAACAGGGCCAAGCTTCCTGATTCTGTCTGCCTCTTTATGCTAAGCTAAATTAGGCTAAACTAAACTAAGCTCCATAATTAGCCTGTAGCATAAAATCACCTCCTTTAGCAAACCATCCAATATGTGCACATATTTCCAAAATAGCATAGAAGTCTAGTGAGGCTGCAGAGTTTGCCTCCTGCATCTCCTTTGAGGTAGCATTACAAAACACACGGGTCAGTTTGTCGGCTAAGTCAATAAGTCACAGAAGATGATAAATTGCACTTTCACTCAACTGCTTCTTGTTTGGGATGAATGTGAAGCAGGATGCTGATGCTGTGGAGCCTGTTGACCTTCTTTCATGGAGCGCAAACAAAGAGTGAAACTGGTAACTTTGAGAATGTCAAAGAAGTAGCAGGATGAGTGTGGTGATCTGTAGGACCTGGACAGAGTTGTTGAACAGAAGCTGCACAAAACAGCATCAGCTTTGACTCTGTGCTACTGTATGTTGTTCATTCTGTCCACATCCTCTGCATAACACATCTATTCTCTCTCTAGCCATGTCGGTCTTCCTGTCTGTCGCTCTCATGTCTGCATCATCTGCAAAATGAGTTTCCATCCCATCCAATTATTTTTCTAAATTACTCAAATACCGTCAGATGTCTTCCATAAACATATTCACAGCGATGGAAAGTAACTTTTCCTCAAGTGTCATGCTAAAATACACAGAACTCTACTCCTACATTTCACAGCCAGTTTTGGTTCTTTTATCTGAAATGTCAAGTGTTTCTTGTTTCAAGGTACAACAGATGATGCAGGTGCTATCAGCTTGTTAAGTGCTGTTAACAGCTGTTTTTAAGAAGAATAGATTTAAGGTCCTGCCACCGAAATGGACCACTATTGACATTCAAATAGCAAGTCACGTTGTCGGCATTAGAACAGAAGTGGGGAAGCATTTGACCTTGTGTACACACTCAAAAATGGAGGTAAGAGACAAGAACAGTTCTGTTCCCTCAGCGGTATAAGGATGGCCCTCAGGAGGACTTTTCCGTACACACTTAAAGTAGTCCTCTGTTTTTAAGATAAGATAAGGTAAGATAAACCTTTATTCGTCCCCCAGTGAGGAAATTGGCAAAATTTGTGTGTGTATAGAGAGAGAAAAGCCAAATCCTCGCAGCAGCAGTTCGCGATAGAAATTCAAAACCTTTATTTTACAAACCCCAAACCGTAACAATACAGTCATTATTGTAACCGTAGCCTGAAGGTCACCTAACTTTGAGGTCACTTAACCTGGTGTAAATGAGTGTTTTTGGATACCAAACTTAACCAGACTTTAACCCTGGCGCTAATACATGATAAAAACATAATTACTTTGTTTTGACATGCAACATACTTCCAGAAAGGGAAGTATGATAACTACTGATCGTGTTAAAATGAACTCCATCGTCACTATTTATGCAGTTGAAATACACATTAATCTATCAATAATGACTACAATGAAAACTAAGACAGGCGCCTTTCTACACGATTAATTGTTTTAATTCTAATTGGCCCTATTCCAGTTACTTTGTGACACTTTAATTCGCTTTACTTAAGCGAAATTAGTGGTCATAAAAAATTTCAGCAACAAGTGCATTTTCTTGCTTATATTTTGATGTTTCTTATGTCAAAAGAAACTCCATGAAGAGATGCTTCACTGCTGAAATACTGTAATGTAACTACTCATCCACATTTTTGATGTCATGTCTCACTCAAACGTGTTTTGGACACACGCTGACCTAATCTTTATTTAATGGTTTTCCTCTGCGGTTTCAAACGTTCACATGAAATAGCTTGACATTTGGATGGAAACAGAGCTTAAGCTGATTTTTCCTTTCTTTTTTTTTTCTTCTTCTGTTTTCTGCATCTCTCCCCTTGCTCCTGTCTGCATTTCTTCTGCTGCTCTCTTTTTATTCATGTATCTCCTTTCATTCTTGTGTTGTTGTTGTTGTTTTTTTTTTTGTAAACTCTTATGTTTTGCCTTCTGTCTTCCATTCTGCCAACTCCTCCTCCTGCTGCTGTCTCTGTCCAATTCTGTCTCTCTCTCTCAGATCACAGTGAGTGTGGCTCAGGGGCGAGTGCAGAGTCCCTCCCCTCAGCCTCGCTATAAAAGCTATGCCTACACCCAGGCTGCATATGTCAAGTCGCCTGAGCAAAAGAGGAGGCGTTTTACTGATCAGGTCCGTGTCTCGCAGCGCTAACACTCCACGCCAAATGTCCATCTGTCTCTCTGTGCTTTTGTTTGTCTGCACACTCGTTGCTCTGTTTGTCCCTGTTAATCTGCCTCATTTATTAAAAAAAAAAAAAAAAAGGTCCATCACACCAAGTTAGATGAATCTCTTGTTAGATTTCTCTGTGTATTTAATGACATTTCCAATAATGACAGTGGGACTTGTTGCAGTGGACTTTTTTTTTTTGCTGTCTGCCTGTCAACTACTGCACATTGTTTGGACTGAATCCATCAACTGCCATATACTGTCTTTTGATATTGAATGTTTTTTTTACTCAGTTCAGCAACGGGCCTTTTTCCACTGAAGGTAATTTGACATTGCAACCTGTGTAAGCAATTAAGGCCCATGATGGCTGGATTCCATTTAGCTCCATCAGTTTCAGGGTCCTGCTGTTGTGTCACGCGGGCGTGGCCTTACTGGAACGCGTGGACAAGACAGCACTGTTATCTTAACTGGTGTGACAAGGCTAGAAGTCGGCTGTGAAAAGGACCTGAAAATGAACATGAATGAAAAAAGTCATATGATGCAGACTACAGCCATGGGGTTTTCCTTTTTAACATTTGTGATACGGGCATCATGAGTCAAAAGTTGACCAAACAAACTAAATATCTGCTGTATATTTGCTGAGAGTACCAATACTGTTCGATACCTCACTCCTATTAAAAAAACATGACTGTTCACTCTCAAATGCATTTTAAAAGGCATCAGACTGTGTCACCAAAGGTGACCCATAATTTGACTGGAGTATAATATGTTCACGCTATTAAATAGTTCAAGCAGCAGCAGGGTGCTCGGCTCATCTCAAAGACATCGTGAGGAAAAAAATGATAATTTGTCAGATAAGAGGAAGAGAGTTGTGGTGCAAGAAGGTAGACTGCTTTTTATCATCGTTTAGACTTCTTGGCACACAAGTGTCCAGCATTAATTTAGGATTTGTTTAGATTGATCATGTCTGGAAGCTTAAAACATGCAACACATTTGTAATACAGAGCAGTCCATAATAGTACAGCGTTGACTGAAACTGGACTGTTTTCTGCACCACGGATGTCCTGCTTGTATCATTTCGGGGCCTTATTACCAGAGAGAAGAATAGAGCGAGGAGGGAAGCGCTGAGCCGAGATAAAAAGAGAGAAGTTGTTAGTTTCCAGACCAGTACACAAATGGAGAGAGAGGGATAGATAGATAGAAAGAGGACAAGTTGTTAAGGTTGGACAAAGGCCAGAACTAAACCAGTAATGGCTAACACTAACAGGCCTGGCCTCATCTCTCCCTGTCTTCTCTGTCTCCCACCTTTCTCTCATGCTGCTTGTTGGCTCTCCCACTTTCCCTCTTTGAGCATATCGTCTGTGTCCTTCCTCCTTCATTCTGTCTACCTCTCAACCCTTTTCCAACCTACGCTGTAACCTTGGTTCTTTCTATTTCTCATCACACGACTTCCCACCATCATGTTCCCATCTGTGCCTATTATCTCGCCTTCATCCCTTCTAGTTCCTGACTCCTGGCCAGGAGGAGCTGCAGCGGGGCCTCAGTCCTCTGCCTCCAGGCTCCACCAGTCTGGAGAGTTACCAGGCTGCACTGGAGGAGGTACAGTATGGTGACAATAAGAATGACAAAAGATTTTGTATTCATTAATCATTTTCTTCTCGAGAGTCAATCCAATGTAAATCCAGTGTCAACAATGAATAATTTGCAGTTCTGCTTCTGTGTGTAGTCTGTAAATATGTAATACAGCTAACCCAAAAAGTCAAATTTATTTCATGGGATGGTATAGCTGATTTTTTTTCTTTGAATTTTTCATGTTGCAACCATGAATTTCCAGGTGTTGACATGGCTGCTGTCGGCTGAAGATGGGCTCCAGGGCCAGCCTCCAATCTCCAACAACGTGGAGGAGGTGAAGGAGCAGTTCCACACACACGAGGTGAGAAGAACCAAATCTGACATTAAAGATTGATAGCAACCTTTAATTGAAGCTACACTTCAGGCAATTACATTTATTTATAAAGCCCCACATCACAAAACAGAATTTGCCATCAAGAGCTTTACAATGTGTACAAGGTGCAACGTCCTCTCACCGTAGAGCCCAGAAACCTCCCTCCACAACTCACATAAATGCAGCAAATACAGAGCAGATCAGTTTAAGTTTCAGTTCAATTCAAGGACAATTTTAACTATCTCAGTAAGACATTTTTCAAGTAAATTTTTTATCAAAGTAGCAAATAGTTAAGCTCCCTTGGAAATACAGTATCTTGAACTCAGACAGCCATCAGCTCAGATATTGTTAAAACCAGAAATTTTATACATGAATGCCACATTTATCATTGGGACTACCATTAAATCCAGTTGTATCATGTCTTGTTTTGGTCTGGAGGGAGCGTCACTTTTCTATTTTGTCTCCTAACTAGATGTTCTTTGTAAATAATACATGAATTCACATTTTTTGATATATTGTATTGTAACAAACACACAATACTTTTTCCCTACATTAAGTTGCACAGAGTTTAAGATAATAACAGCCATCCATCCATAAGAACATCCCATGTCCAACAACCAGGAAAACTGTGTAGTTAGAGGAAAGAATGGGCCTCCATGCTCTGCACTCAAGGGCTTGAAGAGGCAGCAGTAATGAGTGTGAAGTCAGCCAACAATCTGCAGCAGTTGGAGGAGGCATACAAAACAAAGGAAAACGGCAGCATCCCATGAGAAGGCAGTTTTTAATGTGTCCACTTACTTTTAGAGTCGGCGCCATGCTAGACAGCTAAGCTAACTGGAGGTGGACTTGTAGGAACTCTGGCATATTATTGAGTTTTGTTCTCTCAAAATTAAATTAACCCTGACCGTTTAGCTGTTTGAGACCTCCCAAGTATCATGTAAGAGTTAAGTGCTCGGAGACAAGAGATCAAGCAGTCAGGTGAGAGGGGAAAATGTATTTTGAGAGCAGTTAAAATGCATGGAGCAGGTTCATTTAGTGGAATTAATGATGGGAGTTAATTAGCAGTAATGAGTGGAATCATTGTGAATATGTGTGTAAAGTGTTTTGTTCTCTCCCTCTGTCTGTCTCTTTCTCTCATCAGGGGTACATGGTGGAGCTTACTACCCATCAGAGCAGCGTGGGGCGGGTCCTCCGGGCCGGTGCCGCCCTGCTGAGTGAGGGGAACCTGAGCGAGGATGAGGACTCGGAGGTCAGGGAACAGATGAACCTGCTGAACTCTAGATGGGAGCACTTGAGAGTGGCCAGCATGGAGAGACAGAGCAGGTATATGCATGTTCTTTTCTTTCTAATGCTTCAGCGAGTTTTCCACCTTAATGTATTATTGTAAACGCAATCCTAAATTTTGGAAAGTATATTAATATGCACTGAACGCACGTCTGATAATTGTTTACGCAAAACATTGTATTTTTATGTTTTGAAAGACCGTGTCCCTCCACATAAAGCCATCATTTACCCATCATTAAAAATTTGGCAATAAAACCCACAAACACAATGAAATTTATACAATGGAGGACTATTTTATTCTACTAGTGAGAGCAACAGATAAAGACACGCACTCACACACAGACATGCACACATACACACAAGTAATTTGAATTCTATTCAACATTAAAGTTTAGAGAATAATCCAGATCCAAATAACTTCACATTAGTTTTCCTATCTCTTTAGGCATACAAATAATGTTTTGTCTGGACTTATACAATGAAAGCAGATCCCCACAGCATGCAGGATTCCTGGATAAAAAGAACAAAGGTCGTTCTAATTATGGTGAATCCAATGATAACTGACACTGAGCCGAATTTAATTAACTGTTCGGCTATCTTCTTTAAAAATCTTGTTGATTCAAGAGCAAAGCTATACAGACATGGCCTTGACTACTAAATGCCACTTAGATAAGACAGCTTGGGTCTGTTTTACTGCGCTAATAAATGGAAGAGAAGGATATGTAACTTTTATCTTCTGTACCACCTATTGTCAGTCATAACCTTGCACTCTCAACAAGTGATTGACACCTGGGTGGATTGTGTTTCACACTTAGACTCCACGAAGTCCTGATGGATCTGCAGCACCAGCAGTTGCAGCAGCTTACAGAGTGGCTGGACGTGACGGAGGCACGCATCAAGAGGATGGGGGCGCAACCACTCGGTCCTGACTTGGAGGACGTCAAACACCAAGTGGAAGAGCACAAGGTTTGTTGAACTTGGCTCAGTTTATCCAGGCTAACAGGTTGTTATCCTGTTAATTGGCAGTGAGGCCTGTCCCCTTTGTCAGTGGAGCTACAACCGCCTACACTAACATTTTAAGAGATTTGTTACACAGCATAGGGACATTGTGAAGGCTGACGCTAAAGCCACCTTCCCCGTCAATGACCTGTGAAGAAGATGCATTAATACAGAAAGGATATTGTTGTTGTGTCATGTGTAGAGCTAATTCGTGATAAAAAAGTAAGATACAGCCTCGTATGTTAGTGCTGAAGTTCTACTTGTTTGGGTATCGGTTACTACTTGCGTGACTAAACTCGTCTGCCATACTGTGCAGCAACATGCTGTTACCCTTCTGCTCTTGGGCTTTGGTTTTTGGACGACCTAGAACAAGACTTCAAGCATTTAAAGTGTTTTTAATGGCTGTAACAGTCAATCGCACTTGATTGCAACATGATGAAAATGCATTTACACCTATTATTGAAATGCAATCTCTGGATGTTTTTGGACTAAGGAAAAACATGTTATTGTTTTTTTCGTGATGAAATTTTTGTTGAACATTTTCAAACAATCAAACAAGCGTCACCCTCTGGTCTTCAATCAGAATCCCTACCCCAACCATTACAAAGAAAATAGAAGAAAAGAAAGAGCACAAAAGCAAATGTTAATGCAAGGTGTTATGCACTGTGGGATGAATGGATGGATGAGATGTAGCTCACCACAACTGGAGGTGGCTCACACTGTGTTCAGATTTCTCTGAGACAGCACAAGCCGCAACTCCTCACTGATGTCATCAAACTATTCTCGTCTCATTTTGCAGTTTGCCATTCATGCATTTTCACCACAAGACCCCACAACTCATTACGCCGTTCTCTCATCCACAGAGACCACTTCACTAGCATTTACAGTTGCCATGAATGCAAACGCTGCAAACACGGCCAGTTTTCTTTCCTTTTGCTCCTCAGAGAAACACATAAAAAAACCCCAAAAAGACCCGTTCCTCCTCATCAGAGAAAAAAAAATTGAAACACAGGGTAGAGTAATAGCATCTCTGGGGGTCTTATACCTGTCACATCAGGCCTCCAGCTGATTTGCCAGCATGTGCAGGTTATGCTTGGGAACAAAGGTGAGTTTTGAAAGAATGACAATAAAAAAAATAACCCGTTATATGTTGAAGGTGCACACACAAAGGGAAAGCCAGGTTGTTTACTATCCAGAGTAAGAGAATGGATTTTATTACCAGGCAAAAATGCCCTTTAAATGTTGAAAAAGCATATATATATATATATATATATGATCGAAAAGCACTCAAACAAAGAAACAAATTGTTGTACTCAAATCTTATCCAATGCAGTTCTTAGCCTGCAGAGGAAGCAGGATGTAGCCCACCAGTTTAAACTCATGTTCAGTTTAGGTTGAACTGCCTCGCAGCAGGAGGCTCTGTCAGGCTGAATGGCGCCAGGGAAGCCTGCTGAGGGAGCAGCTAAGGAGAGAAAAGAATTAGCCAACCTCACCACAAAGTGATGCTGAGATTAAAATAAATAGTTTAGTGCAAAGGGTTTAAATTGGACGTGCTGAAGATGTTGAGACAAGATTCATTTGTGACTTTTTCTTCCAACTGAGAGGGTGCGTGTAATAACCACCTTGAGCTTCGATTGGCTCAATTACCACCAATCATGCTATCAGGACACACACAAAACATTACGTCAAACCATTCTGTTTGAAATCAGAGGTTTACCAAAGCCGCAAACACAATAGCCTCCACCAACACGTGTTACTTACTGTTTCTGCAACCTGTTCCACAGCTGCAGACTAGAATCTCATTCTGACTGTGATTGCTAGCAGCGGATCAATCATTCTGAGAGAGTGGAAGCTTTCAGACAAGCTTTGAAAATTGCATCCTGTTACCAGCAGTGGGGGGTTCAAACACTGTGACCAAATTCTAAACTCTGTCGCTCTTTTTACATCTTTGCTGGTTGGTAACTTGTGTATTTTGAGTTTGAAGCCACAGAATACTTATTTCTGACTGAAATAGCACTGATTACAAATGGCAGAATGTTCATGGCTGAAGAGAGAAATGCGTGCTTTTAAGGGAGAAACTTACTTTGGTCTTGAGCACTTGTGTTACAGAATTTATACTCCTTTGCAATAAATTATAAGCCCCGTGGGAGCATTTCTCTTGATTTTCTGATCTACCGCCCTGATATTTGGCATATTTATTTATTTTGATGTTTTTCTTTTTAAATAAATCACTGCTTAACTGCTGTCTCCAGATTGTCAAATGTGAAGATTTGCTACTTTTCTTCAGCTTTTGAACTGTAAGATCATCCCCCCTAAAAAAATATTACCTTGAGAAAATTTAGAGAAAATGTAACCTTTAAAAGCTCTAAAACCTCCTTTAAATTGGACATTATAGCATGTGATAGAGGATGAGTTTTTATGTGTATTGATGCATAAATGTGGCATAAATGCGGGTATTCAAGAGTTTTTATAAGAGATTTTCAACAGAAAGAAACTCACAACTCAATAGAGATTGAATGACTGTTAAAAATCTGAAGTACTAAAATAAATGGCAGGTTTTCTAAAGCCTAAATTAAGATTTTTAGGGGGAAATAGAGAAGATCTAAAGTATTGAAAGGAATTGAAGGTTAAAATGTTGAACAATCATTTGAAAGGGCAAAAAAACTGGAATAAAAATGTCAGATAGCAAAACTGATTCTGTCTGTAGCCTTCTTTTACCCAGCCACATATGCAGTTTTATCCCCTCATTCTTTCAGTCCGCATCAAACTCATATTGAAGCATATCCTAATAATTTGAGGAGGTTTTACTCCTTAAAATCCTGATTGAATATTCGTTTGTTACTCAAGGACTATCTAAAGTTACTGCTTTTATGCACATCAGTCACTTCTTTGATGAGGGAATTGGCCCTTACACTGCGTCGAGTCGCCCTCAGCTCAGAATGAAACCTCATAAAAATGGATGTCCTTCTTGCAAATCTTTTTTATATTATAATGGGAAGTAAATGCTTGATAGGGCCTAACTTAGTCACAAAAGGTGCTTCCATCTCCAATAAAACACATTAATTCTTTTTCAAAAAGGCAAAAACCATCACAGATTTTTTTTTTTTTTTTGAATGCCCAGCGTTTCCCCTCAGGTTATTAATGTGCAAATTGAAAATGTGCATAAAAATAGATGGATTGAAATGAAACGTGTGTTTTGTTTCGTTTGTATCGTAGCTCCTGCAGGAGGACCTGGAGCTGGAGCAGGTCAGAGTGAACTCTCTAACCCACATGGTGGTGGTGGTGGACGAGAGCAGTGGGGACAGTGCCACTGCTGCCTTGGAGAGTAAACTTCAGGTACGAACAAGCACACGCACGCACGCACGCACACATACACACAGTCAAACCATGACAGCCTGTCACAGCTTAAAACACGTAGTGATGTTAAAAGACTTTTTTACTTGTCAAAAAATATTCTTTTGTGAAGAGTTGAATACCCTCCGTTTAATAGCCACTTATTTGCTCGAGAGTCACAACCGTAGATCAGCCTGCAAATGAGTCAAGACAAGCACAGGTCATCGTGTAGTGGTGGAAATCCCTGCTGTGCTGGTCTGACACACCCAGGTGAACCACATCAGGTGGAGCAGCCAGCGCGTATGTGTGGAAAAGCAGTTACACACTCACATGAGCTCACATAGACTGATCCGTGTTAAAGTGGCTCACACCGGACGCTCTAATCACCCGGAGCTTTAAGGAAATTTAATAGACACATAAAAAACCTTGTGGGCTAATTTTCTCTCCCTCTTTAAATCTCCCTCTCTCACTCTCTCGCCAGCTCTCTCTCCAGGGCTGGGCTCAGCAGACTCCTCTGTTGGTTCCATGGGAAAATAGATTGAATGGGAGATGTTTTTGTCTTTGGTGTTGTGCAGTAATTAGACTTTGCCAGCAAGATGTGCCTCTGCTGTATATGTGTGTGTGTGTGTTTGTGTGTATGTGTGCGCGTGCTGTAGCTTTCTGCTGATTTTGTTTACTCTATAAGTTATCATCGTCCAGACTCCAGCCAGGAGTCAGACTTTGCTGCTTGTTTGTGCGGTTAATTTTCCATGCTTGTCTTCGCCTCTGATATATGGGCCTTAGTTTCCCTTGTTAACTTCCATAGGCTGCAAAGAATAAAGCTGAAATCTATTCAATCTGTTTTCCACAGCTTCCTAACACACGGACCTTAATTGCAGCCTGATGTGTCATGTTGAAGCATCATTGCAATATGATTATCTTTACCTACATTTTCAGCTATTATAAGGTCCTGATATTGACTGGCTGAGCTTGTGATACAAGGATGATGAATAAACAAGTAGACCAGTGCTGAAGCCTTCCTTTGTTCATGAAAGATATTCTAAAATAAATTTTTCTTTATAATTTGGTCACATGGAGGGCTGGATATAGTTTGAAATGTTTCTATGCCAGTGTGGATTCCATGCCAGAGTAATGTCACTGAATATCTCAACCTGGAGACGCTTAGCTTAGCCTAAATGCTCAAAACACACAGTGAAACAGCAAGTCTGATTTGTTCCCAAATAAATGTCATTTCAGTCAAATGTCTCCAAATCCTCGCAGAAACCATCTGTATATTTGCTTGATTATGGATGGACTTCTTCTCTCCTTGGTGTTTAGCTCAGAAGGTGGACCACATGTCTTGTAATCAGAGGATGCATGGATCCAGCCTCAGCTCCTCCAGGATTTGTGTCACCTTGTTAATGCATTCATTTATCAGTCTTTCCCACTGAGGATGTGCAAGTTTCTTGATCATTGATGTTTGTTTTCGTTCTTCCGCTAAATCATCATTTAAACTTCATTTCGTAATTCAAATCTCTGATAACTTGTGATGCAGAATGAACGTGCCGATTCCCACTCAGGCATTTTGAATGCGTTTTAATGGTAATTTTCTCCTCTTTTGTCTTTTTGCTCATCAAAAGGCCCAGTTGCTTCGATTCACTTGCTCAGAACCGACTCATTGCAGTGCTTTAGCTTGATTTTCAAGATAAAGTGTTTTATTAAATTAGCGCAACCTAAAACTGGCAGAAAACCTGCTGGCAGGTGGCGATACCGCAGCAAAAACATACTTGCTTGCTGTATATTGCTCTCCTTCCACCAAAGGGAACTGTGGGAACTGGAAAAGTACATACAAAGGGTGAGGGTTTACCCCAGGACTGCTTTATAATCCAACCTTGAATGAGGATTAATAAATAATCTGAAATGACTTGGCTGTAGATGAAGGTTCTGCTGAATTGTCCAGACTGGGTTTGGTCCGGTCTCAGTGGTGATAGACAGCTGACCTGGTGGGAAATAAGAAGTTGATACAAGTAGAAAAAGAAGAAGTTCTCGCGATGCAATCTTTGGGAGCTTCAGTGTGTTATCACTGGGGAAGGTGTGAGTTAGTGCACTGAGGCAGATTTGGGCATAGCTGGTGATACACACCAACAGGAAATGAAGAAATGTGGATAATTGGATGCGCCTGAAACTCTTCCTAGGGGACAAAAGGTTTGAAGAGCTCTGGATGAACGTAAGCTTCTCTGCACTGAAAGCAGATTAGCTGAAAATGAGAATCTCTCCTCCTTAACTTTAGTGAGAAACTTCTTCCAAAAAGGGAATTTGCACAAATATATTAGTGCCACAAATGTGCTGCAAGTATCTTGAATAATTCACCATCTCATATGAAGCAATTACAATGCTGAGCACACATTATTTATGCTCCATGTAAAGTCTAATCACACTTAATGTCATTAGAAAACAAATGGAAGCTCTTGTTGGATTTTCTCCTTAACAACTTGAGATTTTACTCGTGTTTTTTTTTTTTTTTTTTCCTGCTGTGTAGTTTGTTACTAAGTAGATGCAAGATAAGTAAATGAGAAGGAACCTTGTATGCAGGAATGTAAAAATGTAACTGGAAGGTCCCTGCTGTTGAACTGTCACTTGATTAATTACAGGCCATTCTTCTTAAGATGAACCTGCTGAGCCTCTCGCCCCATGTCTGCCTTTACCCATTCTCGTGTCTCTTACTTTTTTGCATCTCATTGTCTTTTCATTTCCTCTCCCCCTGGCTCCTGCCCTCCCCTCTGCCTTTCTGTCACCCTGATGACTTTGTTCAGTGAACTCACTGTGGGTTTTGTCTTTGCCAGTTAAACGGAACGTAACAATGCCTCTTGAATTTTGCTCAGTTTGCAGCTAGCTGCCAATACACAGATACAAAGTGTGTTTTGCTTTTGTGGTCTTCACATGCTGTTTTTTTGTTTTTTTTTTTAAAAATCCCTCCTGCATTACTTCTTGGTGACCAGAATGCAGAACGAGCCAGCCACATACTGTATATTTAGCTCGAAGCTAATGTCGATTGTGTCATCCAGTATGCTCCATGTCTTCTTAATCCAGCCAAACTGAACCAAAAGTGTTTTAGGTCACTTATTTTTAGCTCAAACTAAAGTTTTTGAGTATTTCCGAGCATACAGCTGGAAAAAGAAGATGCCTGACATTCTTGAGAGTTTGTTCGTAGAGGATGTTGTTGTTGTGAGCCACCAGCTACAAACTAAACATACGTGGCTGGCTTTCCCTACATTCTGGAGTCACAAAGAAGAAAAAAAACAATATTGCAACTTCAAGATACCTATTTGTACCTATTTAATAGGGAAAATAAAACACGCTTTGATGCATAATACATTCAGAACTATATTTAAATAATTGCACCGAAACTGTCTTCGCGTTGATACACTGGAAAGAGCACATCATTAGCTTATTTTACTACTCTGATCATTCAGCTAGGCCTTTTTTGTGCATGTTGTTTTCAAATTACTCCCTTTGATGATCCTGAGCATCTCCGTCCCTCTGGGAGAGACAGGAGTGAAAATCAAACTTCCATTCTGGAAGCTAAAAGAATTGAATTGGCAAGTGCCACAATGAATCCATTAGCCTTTGTGATGGAAATGATTTAGTCCTGCAGCAGAAATTCAAAAAGAATTTTTGTACTAATAAAGACATGAGTGGGTGATTTAAACTTGTGTGTGTGTGTGTGTGTGTGTGTGTGTGTGTGTGTGTGTGTGTGTGTGTGTGCAGGTGCTAGGTGACCGCTGGGCAGCCATTTGTAGATGGACAGAAGAACGATGGATTCTGCTTCAGGAGATTTTACTGAAATGGCAGCACTTCACTAATGAACAGGTATGAGCGTTGTCGTGTGTGTGTGTGTGTGTGTGCGCGCATATGTGTGTGTAGAGCAGAGACAGAGACACAGCAGTAGTTTCTGCATCTATAATGAGATTAATTCATCCAGGCACTGTCCTGTCCATCACAAAATTTAATGTGCCACCTGAAATTGAAGCAAAATGAGACAAAATCTTTTCGTGTACGCTATCAGAGGAAAAGTCATAGGTTCTGTGCGTTCCGTGTCAGCTGACTGCAAGTGTCTGCACAAATTCCATGACAATCCATCAAATACAAGTGGAAAAGTGAATGACCAACGGTGGACCCTGCACCTTCAGCAGGCACACAAATGTAAATCCAGCCAGAGCCGTGTCACATGGAAGGTGGTCATTTGCTGTCTGATCTCTTGTGTAGATTACTTTGCCCGTGTTATTATTTATTGAAATTAAATGAACAAGCATCTTTGTCTCTTATTATATATATTTTTGTTGTTGTTGGATTGAAGATATTTCTGTCTGACTGGTTGGTTTATATTTATCAGAGTGTTTCACATCATGTAATTAAAATAATTGACAAATATTTATATGCTCCAACATTCATATACACACAGCCTCAGTCTGCCTTCATTCAGTAAGGAGTTCAATATTCTGGCTTGCATTTTGATTTAGACTCTTAATTAGATGCACTTTTTGATTATTTTTGTATTAGAAATCACGCTTGCTTTTTCTGTCCTTTATCAGCATCTTTGCAGTTGATATTTTTAGCCACAGCTACAGACTTCTAAAGGAAATTAAATGTGTCATGATATCCGATTTGCCCATGTTCTTTGATTATTAACTGAGCAAGCTAAATTCACAATATGGGATTACACACGATTAGCTGAGCGCCTTTAATTAAAAGCTCAAGACAGAATTGCATTGCAGCCCTTTGTCACCCTTTGTCTACTGTTGCATTTCTTGTAGAGAATACATTTTAATCATCTGAAGTTTAAGAAGGATCTACTCAAGTATTATTTTTGTTTATTCATAGAAAAACATACATTTATAGTTGTATTTCTTGTTGTGTTGTGATTTACAAGTTGGTCCCAGTCCCATGGTTTCAAGTCCTTGCATTCTGTGTCTATTTGCACTGTTTGAGTTCCTGATGTTCCCATGATTTGAGTCATCAGGGGCCCATTTAATGAAGCATAATTAGTCATTTACACAGATAAGTGTGAATTCTTCACAGAATAGTGTGGTTTTAAATGAGGAATCAGTAGCTGGGAGGCCTTCCAGACAAGAACCAGAACCTAAATTAAATTTGATCAATTATTCAAGACATCAGGAAATGCATTGAATTCAATTTTTACTCGTTCTTTTGCTAAATGCTCGTTCAAGTATCACCCTAGGCTCTGGATGAGACTGAAGCGTCTGTGCACTGATAACAGAAATAGTCACAGTGCAACGTGTAATCCAGGTGAACCGTTCTGTTGCTGACAATGGGTTGATTTCCCCTGATCTGAGGAGGATCCTGCAGTCCACAGCTGTCTGTATCATCAGCAGACAATGGCCTCACATACACGTCTCCCTCTCCTGTCACCTCACTTCACTTCCTTTCATTTTAGTTTTTTATTCACTGATGTCTTTTCATTGAATTGATGTGGATCCCGCTCCTCTCCTGTCCTCCCAGTGTTTATTTGACTCCTGGCTGACTCAGAAGGAGGAGCTGGTTCGCTCCATTAAGACGTCCAACCTAAAGGACCAGGCTGAAATGGTGGCCTGCCTCCACCGTCTTGCAGTGAGTCTCATTGCAGTACAACTCCATCTACCACTCATTTAGTAAACAGGAGAACTGCTTACAGTTACATTTAGTGCAAGTAAATAAACACATTATACAAGGAGGTCTTTTTGTGTGTGCATCCCACCAGACGGTGAAGACAGAGCTGGAGTTGAAGCGTCCCACCATGGACAAGCTGTGCTCCATGAGCCAAGATCTGCTGTCCAGCGTCAAAAACAAGGAGGTGGCAAGCAAACTGGAAGCCAGACTAGACAGCTTCGCTCAGCGCTGGGACAGACTGGTTCAGAGTCTGGAGTTGAGCAGCTCCCAGGTACACTACGGCTCTGCGGTTGCACTTTATTACATACTCAAAGTGGCCAAGGATTTGTTTGAATCTACTTTGACGTGTGGAAGATTCACCTAATTGATTTGTTAATGATGAGAAGAAATGATTGATAGGAGCTGCGAGATGGATGGCTTAGTTTCACGCAAATAATTTGAAAGAGAGGAGAACAAAAGCACCTGACAACAGTGAATATTGGCTGTTTGATCTGCATGACAACTGAAGTGTCTACAATTTAGACTGACATCAACAAATCACTTCTGCTGGAGCAAATAAAACACATTTGGGTGGTTGAGCATGTGATTTTAGTTAGATAGGGCGTATGATTTTAATTTTGCAGACATTCGATTATCCGTCTAGCATTATCTGTCCTCTAACACATCAAAAGAAGAGAACTGGCCATTTATTCATGTGAAAAGTTACATAATGGCAAGGTCTGGCTAATTAAAAGATTTCTGCTTTAGTCCGTTCAGGAAGTTGCAACTGAAGTACAGTATCAGGCTCAAGGCAAATTCCAAAGGGAAAAAGGGATATTCACGCAGGTTATTTTACCGCACAGGTTTGTTTGGGTTTTAACTCTCTCCCAGTGAGATCCTGATCACGGTTATTGAACACCTGTTGAGGTTTATATTACACACCAGGGTGGAATATGGAGCAGGGAAGGATGCTGCACCTGCTCCATCTTGAACAAACACACAGTGAAGGACGTGGCTGCTTTTACCCAGCGCTATCACGCAATAGACCCTTTTTACAGTGCAAATTTTGACTTGGCAAGCCAAGAAAGGCACTGGTGTGAATAATAACGTTCAGGGGTAGATCCATCCTTTGTCTCAGTAAGCCATGTTAGTGTGAGCCTGCACAATACCGGACACCTGGGAGTGACTCACCTCAGTGGAATGGAACCAGTCATAAATATCTACTGTGACGCTGGAGCCAGGAGACAATTAAAACAGCTTGAAAACGTTTTAGTTCGCATGATTGAAATACTTATGTTTAATCTGTAATGCAGTCCATATTGTGAGTGTTGAGTATGCCTGGATTTGTGGATGCAGATCGTCAGTTGAGGCACATTAAACCCCTTTGACTGCTGTGAAAAGGGTCTATTATCACTCTTCTGTCATCACTTATCTCAGTGTTCCTCCTCCCACTGTGCTCTCTTTTTCAGCTACAAGTCAATTCTTCTCTGGATTTATTTCTTTCTCTCACTTTGTGTTCTTAAAAAAATAAAATAGAAATCCCCAAGTGCATGAACTGAGCGTTGAGTCAGCATTGTTTATGCTCCAGGAGAATAAAAAGGGATCTACAAATTCACAAACCTGGACCCAGACGTTCAGGAGAAGGGTGCCAGCTCAGAGGAGTCTTGAAACCCAAAAAATCAGAGATGGAAGAGTTTTGCTCCGTTCAGTGACAGTAAAGACTAAATTTCATTCTCACAGTGATAAGTCAGTGAGTGTTACATTCAGAAATGACAATAAAAATTAAGAAACCAATACATTTTTCCATTTTTGTTTAACACCCTGAGCCTTAACAGCTCTACAAGTCCCTTCATTTTAGTTGAATTGCTCATTAAGAATTCATCATGGCAAAGTGGAACCTAATTTGATACAGACGTTTCAAAGTTTTTATCCAGTTCGGTCAATTTTAATATGTTTGGAAATGTTAATATTGCTCTCACCTCAGGAACAGTAGCTGCACCAAAGCGCCACATAATTGTTGATCCTCACTGTTGCTCCCTGTTTGAGGACTAAAAACCGCAGGAAATTACTGAGCCTTTTTAAGAAATGAATTATAATTTAGTTTAATATTATAAAGACTCACATCAGAACAGTGCAGTATCTGTACGCTGCATCTATGCGCACACATTTTTACCGCTGCAAACCAAATTACCATCAAGTTTCTGGTCACAGTAGAACTACTCTCATCTCTCTTTCACTCCTTATCTCCCCGCTCTTTCTCAATTACTTGTCCGTTATAATCAGTCAGATAATTACCAGATTGACCTCTTCAGGCACTTCACTACACACACACACCCACACACACACACACACACACACACACACACACACTTCAATGGTAGCATGGCAGTCCAGTGGTTGTGTAGCCACTTTACTGTCATTAGTCTCATCCCCGCCGTAGCAAACTCACACACTCTCCCTTTTTATGTGAATGTGCACATTAAACCTACGCTTTAACACGTGATTGAACTCACTGTCAACTCCTAAGCAGCCCCTCCCTTCCTGCAACAACATCCCAGCACTTTTATTTCTGTTGTGTAGTCTTGGTGTTACCTCCCTGAGACGCTTAGTCCGATGTGCAAATGTGTTCAGTGGTGAGTTGGGATCTGTATGATTATGACCGATGCGAGTGTGTGTTCTCATACTCAGCTCTCATCGGCTGTCAGCGCGGCCCAGCAGTCCGAGCTGACCCACTCTGTCGCTGCAACCGTTACCAAGGTGACAACCAGGGAGAAAGTTTCAACTGTGCGCCAGACCCGAGAGTCGCCCCCACCACAGAAGAAGAGGCAAGTCGTTGTGGATTCTGAGCTCAGGAAAAGGTGAGTGCATGTCCCTTCACTGAGGTGTACTTTGAATTTATGTCTTTGTTATCATACCAAACATTTTGACATTTCCTAACTTGTGTGAAACGTTCAGTTGCATGCACCCATTTCTGCTCTCTTATCTCAGCAGGTAGGTGATGAAACATTGCAGATGCTGATAATGAGTGTCTGTGATGATGAGAATAGAAGCCCCATTGATGCTGAACCTTTGATTGTGGTAGTTTGAAGTAGACAGTTGTGGATACCTTGCATCTTGTTGTAAAAAGCAGCCTTGGACCTGGACCTGCTTAGGAGTTGTGGAAAGTTACTTAAAACGTTTACTCAATGAGTTGCACTGGAGAACATGCTTGAAAACCTCTCTCTCTCTCTCTGTCTCTCTCTCTCTCTCTCTCTCTCTCTGTATATATATATATATATATGTGTGTATATATATATAATGTGTGTGTATATATATATAAATATATATATATATAAAAATATATATAATGTGTATATATATATGTGTGTGTATGTATATATATATGTGTGTGTATATATCCTCCCCCTCTTTTACAGTTTAATTTTTCTTTTTTTTGTCACTTTGAACGCACAGGACAGACAGGTCCTAGTGGGTGGGGATAGAGATTAAAAAAAGGGCTGAAAAAGAAAAAAAAAAATGTTAAGCCCCCTTAAATTCCGATGGTCGAAACCTCATTTCAACCCATTTATGATTTATTATGAACGCGACACTCATTATTTATGAAGTGTGTATGATAGCCTATATACTGTATAACTAGTTATGCATGAATGTAGCATTAACAGAACCAACAGTGTGACCTATTACACCTTTTTTAATTGAAAACTACTGCAACATTTATCTTGAGCAGATCTTTCCAAGTGCATTTGTATATATGTGTGTGTGTGTGTGTGTGTCCTCAGGTTTGATGTGGACTTCACGGAGGTCCACAGCTACATGACCCGCGGTGAGGCCATCCTACAAAGCCCAGAGTTCTCTGTGTCACGCAAGGACGGCAGCATTCAGGAGCTGTACGACAAAGTGCAGGTTTGTGTGTGTGTGCGTGCGAGAGTGAGACGCCCTGCAGAGGGTTCGTCTGATGAAACTTTGTGATGTTGAAATCATAAGGTTCTGTAGCACAGTAACAATCATTCTTGTGATCTATTCTAAACTATTCTGTATTATGCATACAGGACAATGCTGATGTGGCTCAGTGGAAGTATGAGATGCAGCAAAGATTCCATAATGACTGTGGAGTTGTTTAACTTTCACACGGCAGCAGTGTGTGCCTATGAACTGACTGACTTTGTCCAAGTGCACATTCAAGATAATGATGGAATCACAAATCACTAATGAGTTGGTAGACTCAGTAAAACATTGTTGCATAACAAATAGACCTTTCCACACGGTATGAAGGCCTAGAGAGAGTTGGATTAAAAAATTTAAAAAAAAGATTTGCCATTACTTTAATACAGAGGTTCCCAAACGTTTTTGGTCGCTCACCCCCTTCTCTATCCCAACCGCGTTGATGCACCCCTAATTCCCCACACCTTCAGGAAGAAAAAAAAAACGCAACAATGCCGTATAAAGTGCGTAGAAGATAACTTCTTCTGCACTTCATCTTAAGATGAGGTGCATTTTGAATAGCCTGCGTTCATTTACGAATTAATATGTCAGCTTTTGATTTCTAATTTGACAAAGGAAATATTTATTTACACATCTTTATTGTGTGGGAAAATACCACTTAAAAAAAACAGTCCAAACCGCCATCACCCCCTAGTGGCAGCTCACACACCCTCAGGGGTGCATGTGCCACACTTTGGGGACCCCTGCTTTAAATACAGTTCTTAGATTATGGAGAAAGCTACACCCAGCAGCTGCCTCCAGTAGCTTTGCTTGTCAAAATATCTGGAAGCGAAGAGATATGGTAACAGAATCATCC
Source organism: Aulostomus chinensis (assembly GCF_037954235.1). NCBI lineage: Eukaryota > Metazoa > Chordata > Actinopteri > Syngnathiformes > Aulostomidae > Aulostomus > Aulostomus chinensis. The sequence goes on along the minus strand of NC_141320.1, from coordinate 63,698,882 downwards.
GCCCACTAAAGTGATTAGCATGTTATGTTTGTTTCCTCCATGGAGAAATAGTTGGAGTGCACTTCTATCTGAGATGTAATGACCTTCTGGGAATTTTTGTCAGGGATTAAACAAATGGGATACAAGGTGTTAAGAAAGATTTAAAGAATCTGCAAGGCTTCCTGCTAAAGTGATAATTAACCCCTATTTAGCATTTGACTTTTTTGTTTGTTTGTTTTTTATTAGACGTAAACCTAATTGCGAATTTTGGCTAACCCATAACAGTGAGCTAAGATGCTTTGTTGATGAGGTGAGAGGAAGTGCCGCGTGGATTCAGGGGCTCCGTTCACATCGTTATGTGACTCACTGTTAATGGGAAACCTTTGAGTCAATCAAACTAAGCAGAATGCCATTTTATAAAACTCAAGAACCATAGAATAACATTAAATTCAAACACGTCACAATGCACTTATCATGATATAGATATTTTAATTTAGTCACTCCTCCTGACAGAGTCCCTAGATTATCCCCTCATATAGAAACACTTGAGTGGGACAATTATTACAAATGACTCACAAAGGGCTGATGGATGTTTGGATATGATAAGCAGTTTAGGCTTTAGTTTTGGCACAGTCCTTCAGCGAGTTGAGCACAAATCCACTGCAACCTTTCACAGGCAGCGTTGAAGGCTTTTAAGCACGGTTTGTGAACAAGATCTCAAATTTAAGCACTGGCGTTACAAATGTGTGTGTATGTGCTTTGGGAATAGATACAAACTGATGAATTTCAAGCAGGTGGATTTTTTTCAAAATCCCCTCTGAATTTAGTTACCAGTTGCCTCTTCAGCTTAGTTGACAGTTCTTCTCTCTGCAGCATAAATTTCATATTAGTGGGAGAAGTGAATCAAGATTTTATCCTATTTACAGCAAATAAGTTTGGAGTGGAAATCTAAGTCATAATGTTTCCCTTCAGACCAACAGTGAATGTCTTCCATCACTGATTACCTCTGAGCAGTCATCGTTTGTTGGTTAATTTTTCATGTAACTCCCTCTTTTTAAACAGCGAATCATTGTGTTGTAGAGAGGGCGCTCGGTGTCTTCTGTCTTCAACAGTTCTTGTGTAACACAGATCCAAATCAAAGAGGAACTTTTCTTTTGAACCACACTATTTTTATTCTTCAGATAAGAGAACACGGTGTGCTCATCTGATAGGCGAATGAGCAGCAGAATCTCATTTGTGACACACTTTTCCCTCTTGCTCCTGCAATATTAATGGTTGGTCAAGAGTTAAACGCACAACTGTGGTATTGATCTAATTTTAAAGTGCTGCAAAGTCATTGCTGTAGAGGTTGCTAGGAAAACATCTACAGTAATTAACTGAGCTGCTTGTGGCTATCTAGAAGGTTTCTACCTCCACTGATACAAGAATGTTGCAGCTGCATTCTCAAACACGGAGAGATAACAAAGTGCTTCCTCAGGCCTTTGGAGTACAACTCTGCAGTTGCACAATGATCTAACAATCAGAAAGGTGATTTATTCAATGCATGCAAACCTACAGGGAGGTATTTAACTTGTCACATCACCTCACAAAACACCTTAATGACCATAAGTCAGTGCCCAGTTGGATAAAATGATGATTTTTATGTCTAAAAGGTCAAAGGTCAACTTTTATTGGACCATCATAATGTAGCGCGAAAACACTTTTCTGGCCATTATTAAATGCTATAACTCAGGACCAAAAGGGGCGAATTTTATTGCTGTGATGAAATTCCTTCTGGACTGAAAAGATTGTGAAGTGAATCTTTTGACCTCTCCTAATGCGTTGCTTGTTTCACGCGAAACTTTGATGCTTTCACCCCGTCATAAATACTTCCAAATGAATGCCCCAGCAAGGAAACATCCCCAGTTCCTCACATGACATGTCCATAGGCTGGGGGTAACTTTTAGATTTAGATTGGTCCTAATTTGAAGGGTGTAAAGTTTTGTGTACACGACAGGCTATTCATTTATTACAAATGCTTCTGCTTCTGTAAAAGAGCATTCAGGCTACTTAACGGTGTTGTGCTGATTCTTTTCTACATATAGTAAAAACACATTATATAAAGTCACATAGATAATTACACTGCAAGATTGATGCTGCTCTCGTGTCCGTGCATTAACTTTTGATTTAGAGCCAGGAGTCAATTAGCCTAGCTCAGCATAAAGAAGCAGGAGGAAACAGCCAGGGACTCGTGTGCTTTAACTTTGCTGCCAGTCTTTGCATCAAGAAGCACTTCCTGAATATACATTCAACATATTTTGGACACTTTTTTAAATTTATTTGTACATAACTGAAAGAACAAGATGGACTTTAGTGGAAGCCAGGCTTGCAGTCACCTCCTGCCTCACTCTTTATGCTAAGCTAAATCTCTCTTATTAAACATCTCTGAGGCCAGATACGGTCTGTGAGGTCGCTCCTTTTACCAAAAGCAACAAACGTTTGGGTTGAAGTCGACTGAATAAGCCGCTGAGGGTCCGGGCCTCAAGGTGGCGTGAGCTCCACCGGTTCTCTCTGCAGCAAGCAGCCTCATATATTCCAACATGTAGCACTATTCATTACCTCATTCTGCTGAAATACTTTGAAACAATCGACGACCCTATAAATCCTTTGTTTGCCCTCCATGTTGCAGCAGAATCGGATCAGCTCTCGATGAAAACTAGAACTTATTCCTCTGTTCAATTGGACATTGATTTTCAATATTTTTAATCTTGCTCTGTAATAAATGTTTTATCTGCTATTCTTTTTGTTTCTGCGTGATACTGTTGGCCTCTAACGTCCTTTCTCCTTCTATCCCATCGCTCCTCCTCCTCAGGCAATAGAGAGAGAGCGGCCAGAGAAATACCGGAAGCTTCAAGAGGCTACGCGCACAGCCCAGACCCTGGTCGAGCAGGGTAACATGCACACTCTCTCTGACACACTCATTCACATGCGTAAACACACATTCACGCACACCCTGTCTGTCCCCATGGCAACACCTTCACCTGTCCCACCCTCTCCGCCTGTCTCCATAGAAACACTGATAGAGAGGGGTGTGTGTGTGTGTGCACGCACGTGTGTGTGTGTGTGGGGGGGTTCTTCTCCTCATCTACAGTGTCTGTCCTTGTGCAATTGTTGGGATTTCTGAAAGCAGAGAAAAACTCAATTTATAATTTTCACTTTCATTTCATGTTTTTTGCTGCGGTAACCTTCGTCCGAACAAAACGTGTCAGAACATTCCTCAAGATACTCATCAGCTCTGTGTGTGTGTGTGTGTGTGTGTGTGTGTGTGTGTGTGTGTGTGTGTGTGTGAGTAAGTGAAGTATTTTGTGTGTACAGATAATTTCTACAGTCTTTGTAATGCTGTATATGTTGTATTTAAATGACAGAAGTGTTTGAAATAGTAGTCTTGATAAAGCTTCCAAACATTACTGCAATACAGTAAGGAAATATTTCTGGGAGTGAATGGAAGAAAAAAAAAGAATTTCAAAAGTCAAAGTTAGATTCTATTTTTCTGTTTATATTTATATTTTTTAGAAACTATTTTCCACCACTGAACCGAGCTGGGAATGATCAGCCACAGAATTGCTGTTACAGCCCACTAGCAGAAAACATCAGTCACCATCATCTGAAGTCTGGCTCCATAATCACTTTATAACAGTGGAACAAAGCCTGTTCCATAGCATTTACCTTTCAACCGACATTTTGAACAATTCTAATGCATAGAAACAAACATAAAAAGATATACAGACACGGAGATGTTCATTAACGTTTTATGCCGACGACACCACACGGTACCGATTTCAGCTGGTAGAGTTTTACAACATTTCCCCCCGGGAAGTGATCAGAAGCTGCACGACTCCGAGCGTGGGAGTTCCAAATCCTGCAAGCACTCACTTCACCCGCAGGAACCACAGCATGTTCTCCCTCTGCACCAGGGGAGCAGTTGTTAACAGTACATTGACCTCAGTGCTCTAATCTCTCAGAGTCACGGACGGCCTTCAAATTTTTCCATCTGTGAAAACAAAATTCAGTCGGTGATGCATGATATTCCAGCTAGCATCACCCATGGACTAAAAAAAAACTGGCAAAAAAACCTCAAGTGAATCTCATAATGAAGAAGTAATTGCTTGGTAAGTTACTTGAAAAATATGTATAATTTTTCCCTTTTGAAAATAATTAAAAAAAAAAACTAGTTTAACCACGGATGAAATATCTAGAGCTTGTGTTTATGAGGTTTTGTTCTATGGCATAAAACTCCCACACTTTTAATTTAAAAGCTTTTTATGTGTGTCTTAATAAAGGGTGGTCGCTAACAAGTGGCTAAGTAAGACTGCAGAGACATTTCGTGTTATCACAACTAAATCTGAAGAAGAGTAAAGCAAGTTGAAGTCCTCGGTGTCGCTTAGGACTTCTAACAATCGCAATTGTGCTTCAGAAACCATAAAAGCAGCATGTATATGCCAAGAGAAACCTTTGAGACAAAACAAAATCTGGCAAATCTTATAAAAATCCCCTTTTGTGGAGGGAACCCATGGCGATGCTAACTTCTGGGGAGGTTAATATCTTGTAGGTCGAATGTTGGTCTCATTTGCTTACACCATGGTACATTTCTCTACTTATCCTGTAATTTACTCATGCCTGCCACATAGTGGTTGATGCTCCTTATTCGGCATCAAGCTCGCTCTATTCTTGCTAACCTTTAACGGAAAACATCATCAGCAGAGCACTTGACATGTAGTTATAAATGCATCTATAATAGAGGCAAAAATTACAGGAAGAAGCAGCAATCCAGAGCCAGTTGGTGTTGCATGATAGATTAGATATGTGAGCCAGGATGCTGCCTCTTCCAGGTCCAATTATCATCTGGTTGATGGGCTTCAGTTTGCCCTTTTAGAGGCAGAAGCGTGAATCCGTCTTTGTACAACTTTATTATTGATTTTCCCTCCTGGAGCCTCTTGGAGGTTTTCATTTTCCAGCCACTGGAGTTTTATGCACGGATCAAATTGGCCGTTCACGTCAAAAAAATGTCAGCTGCAGGTGAGCGTGAATGAACAGCGAGGCACATGTGTATGTGTGTATCCGCGTGCGCGTGTGTGTGTCTGTTCGACGAGCAGAAAGATAAACAGTTTTTGGACCTTACATTTTGTGCAGAATATTGATGTCTCGCCTCACCTCTCCTACAGATGACATTCACCCTTTTCAGTGAGCATGGAGGGAGAGCATATTTATTTCTGTTCCCCGCAGAGAGATGAATCTCATCTATGTGAACTGTTAAACATATATCACTTTGTATGTCTCACTCTCTGTGTGTCTGCCCCCCCCCCCCCCCCCCCACACACACACACACACACACACACAGAGGGGAGTCGTGCTGATGACATTGCCCTGGCCGCCGAGCAGCTGAACCAGCGCTGGGTGGGATTCTGTGCCTTGTTAGCTGATAGACTGGCGTGGCTTGCTTACCAGACAAAGGTACACACACAAACACACACGTACACACACACATCTACTTCATGCATTTATCATTAATACTGAAAGCAGGAATGAGGATGGTTTTCACCACGCTTGGTCGAGCAGGGAATGACAAGTACCCCCCCCAAAAAAAATTTTTAATTAATTAAAAATGATTAATTATTATATATTTAAATTAATTAAATGTCTGTGTTGTTATTTCTTACCTCTCTAGCAAACCTGATCACCCGTACAAATTTTGCCCCATAAAATATTTCAGTTTATAGAAATTTTGGTAAATCCATGAATGAATGAATAGATCAACTTTAGAGGTGATGTTGTCTCACTTTTCAGAGCCATTGACAGCCATCACGTTCAAAATTATGAGCCAGAGATTACAGCTCTCAGTTCATAAGATAAATGCATGCATGGGGACACGTAGCATGGGTGTGATTACCCTGTCTACTCCCCTTACAGTGAGTGGTCAAATTTGAAAAGCAAAAAAAAAAAAAAAAAATCGCCGTATTTTGTTTGCCACATTTTTTTGTGATGTGAAACAGTGCTTGTTTATCGTGTCTGTCTTCGACTCACCCCATGACTCACAGATTGATGTCTGTTTGCATGAATGTGTCAAAAACAGCAGGTGAACAAGACAGAATAAAGTTCTCACCAGCGTTTTTTTCTCCTCTGTATAGACTTAAAACTGTAAAGTTTCTCCCCAGCCAGAGAGCTTTAACGTAGAGTGAGTCATTCTGAGGGTGACAGGGCTGTAGAGAGATACTAGTCATTTAGACACATCACGCAGCTCAAACAAGGCAAGAGTTTGTGAAAGAACACAGATTTTGTGTGGGTGTTTGCTTGTGTTTTTCAATCACGTGTGTGTGTGTGCGTGTGTGTGTGCGTGTGCGCGTGCGCGTCTTGCAGGTGCTTGCCTTCTACAGCTTATTTGAGCAGTGTGAGCAGGCAGTGGACAACAGTGAGAACTGGCTAAAGGTCCAGCTTCCTCCAGCATCCGAACCAGAACCACTCAAAGTTCAACTGGACAGATGCAGAGTAAGTGAAGTTTCACAGGTTCGAGTCCAAACATTCACAAACATGCATAAACGCAAGATCAAGTCCAACTGTTGTTGTTTTCATCTGCGTTGTTTGTGTGCTTTGTTGAATTTTTTCTTCCTAATGCTATTTCTTCTTTTAAGTGGCTTTTTGAATTTCTGTCTCTTTACACGCATCTGTTTGTCACAGCTCTTTTCTGTGAGTATTATATGTCATTCATCTATTCCAACGAGTAGTGACTGATTTCCTGTTTTTAAAATGCACTCTATGAAAAAAACCAACTTTATTTGGAAACCATCAGAAGATTCATTCCAAGAATACGTTTTAGAAGATGCGCATGATTGCAGATAATGTGATGGGTTCATCTACAGGCGTTGGCAAGCTCAGGACGCCAGTCAACCACAGAGCTAGATGATGTGCCCACACTGAATTGCTATTTTGAGTCTCCAGTTGACCTGACGACCAAGGGAGGAAGCTGGAGAACTTTGCGTGAGCGCTGACCACTGCACCGCCGAGCTCCCTTTATATGTGACCAGGAACTTTATATTTAGATTGATTCTTCCTCTCCAAACTGTTTCTCAAGCAAATCCTCATCTCCACTGCTGTTAGTTGCCAATTCTCATCAAGCCTCTCAGCCAAGTCTTGCGTGAGTTTAAACAAAGCCTTAGGCTGCTGGTTTTTATTTTATCTTTTGTCAGCACTACAAAGGACTTTGTGAAAATGCCGGTTTGAGTAAGGGCCAACACGGGAGATGTGTGTTTACTGAGTTGTAGTATAAAGACACAAACATGAGAGTGAGTGAGAATATTTACCATGTGCTGTCTGCTGAACAACCAAACCAAAAGAATAAAATCCATATTGCACAGCAACAGACCATTTTTTGTTGCATTGCGTTGTTTTGAGTTGCATAATGCTGAATTCATCCGTGTCAAATTGCACTGCCTCGTGTCACCTTCCTGATTAATTTGTAGACGCTCTGAGCCTCTTTTTGATCCATTAGTGATACTAACTTCACACTGTTAATCCATAGGAAATCGGTGAATGAGTAGGATCAGTGGGGTGATTTGTAGGATGTAGCAGGTAAATAATCACCGAACTGTAGGATGAAGGCAGCTCAGCATTATCCTCTATAACATAGAGATGTTCAATCCTCCTCACAGCCAAGACACATACTCCTTACTCATGAATATTATTGGAAAACACAAGTATTTTGAACCTCGACAGAATATATTTTCATAAGCTGACAGCTGGCGGCGAGGTTTGCCGAGGGGAAGTTGGTTTTAAAAGTTTCAGCAAATATTTTATTTTCTCTGAAGTCAGTTCTGTTTAATGTACGATACAGTCGTTAGGAAGGAAGGAGCTCTCAAACCGCTGATGTGTAGGAGTTAGTGTGTGTAAAGGTGTGGGCACTTTAGTGAGGGAAACCTTGTTTGTGTGTTTCCAGGTGAACTCTAGTCTGTCCCTCCATCTCTGTCAGCTTCATCTGTTTATTTTCCTTCATCTCTCATCCACTTTTCCACTCTCACTCCTTGTGATGTCATCGCCCCACCCAGTCTGTCCTCTCCTCTCACATTTTTAATGCTTGCTGTTCCACATCTGCTTGTCGCTTCAGTTTTCTTCCAACTGTGTGTGGTGTTAAATGCTGGTGTGCCACTTCCCTGCAAGGAGGAATCATTTATACTATTTCTGTCAATGAATCTCATCTGAATTCAGAAATGAAATAGTCAGGATGCACTTCCAGGACCCCGAAAAACTGCAACACATAAGCCGATATCAATGTGGAAATTAAGAGACGTTGCAATAAACCTCGATCATGCATTCAAACAGCAAAGGTCAATGTTAATTTAGCAAATGCAGCAGCTTAATTTTGTTTCTGTAAAAGCTCCAGAGTTGCAACCTGGACTGATGTTTTCCAAATAACACTTCCTCAAGACCCACTTATTCATGTTTGTGGCAGATCCTACATTATGTTGGCTAAACCGTTTTATTCTAATTTATAATAGTATCTTTCAGATGTATCCCACAACGTTACTGCCTGTGAGTGTGCAGCAGTGTTGGGTGTGGTTAGAGGTGAAGCCAAGGAGGACTTGAACACACATAAATAAGCTGCTGTGAAAGTGTTTGCACTGCAGAGATACCCTTGTCTTTATCTTCAACATGACACCCTGGCAAACACTGCTGATACTGATCTGAAATGGTGTTGGACGAAGCTCTGAGGGATGTGGTGACGTCAGTGGTTTATATAGCTTGAACACAAACAACCGTAGTAACTTATCTGTTCGTGTACCACCACTACATGTCTGCTACATTGACAGTTGTGCTTCAGATAACCTTTACCTACACAGCTGTCAGGCTAGCTCCTCTGTCTTCATCCATTTATTACTCCTCGTGTTCCTCCTGGACTGGGGAGAAGCTTCTCTGGCTATTTGTTTGTGTGTGTGAGGATTACCTGATTTTTATGACCACACACACGCCTCCTCTTGAAGAACAAAGCTCCTGGAGCACCTTTGTTGTTCTGAGACTAAGCAGACTGTCTCGGTGCCTATAAGAGAAGCATCCACTGTTATTTGCAACAACAGTGAACATGTGGACATTTTAAGCAACAGCGTTTGCTAATTAACTGTTCACTAACCCCCTAAGCAACACTGTGCTATCTGTGACTGGGTGCAGCAGGTCTGTCAACCACTGGCTTTCTTCTCATGTAGGAAATTGTGCCCATAGCACTCTGTAGAGGACCACTTTATACAGAGTACAAAGGGGTGTCTCTGTTTTTAGCCTCTCCAAAAACAGGAGCAAAGGTTTTGAAACTGAGAGTTCTTTGCAGTATTCATCTGCAGGCATTAGCATGCCAGGTGACTTAGCAGGCTACAGAGAATTTTGATGGTAAACTGAGTATCAGTGCAAAGGGTCATTGAGCTTGCCTTTATGTCAAAATATAGATATCACCCTTACTGAAGGAACTCAAGTGTCTGTTAGCCCTTAAAGCAGCCATAAATGTGTGTACAAAATGCTGAACTTTTGCATTTTAATGAAGACAAACCTAATTTAAAAAGGAAAGCAACTTCATGTCCCTGATGCAAATGCCCTTCTCTGAGGTTGAAGAGGGGATTTTCTTTCTACACCCTGTACAGTTTAAAGTGCAGAAACACTTTAAACTGTACATTTTGGTTGTGCTGAGCTGGTCCAATTTCCTGCTTGGCTTCCTGTTCATTAGCAGTTACAACGGTATTTAAACATTTTTCTGTAAAATAGAACTGATTAAACATAAAGCAAATGAAGTGCGACTTTGATTTCAGATTTTATTGTGCTGGTCCGTATGGATTAGTTTCATTAAAATCACTGTTGACTCTGTTGCCCCCTCTTCTGTCCATCCGTGCCGTGACCCTCTCTGTCCCCTCTGGCAGGAGGAGGTGGCTCGCCTGGCTGCCCTGCAACCCCAGGTGGAGCTTCTGGAGAAGCGTTTGAAGGAGCTGAAGGAGGAGAAGGAAGGAGAGGAGGACCCTTCGACCCTCCTGGATGCTGACATCAGTGCGTTCAAAGAGCACTACCTCCAGGTCCTGGAGGATCTGAGGGCGAGAGAGAGGCAGCTACAACTGGGTGAGTGATTGCAGTGGCAGCTATAACCAGTTTTCCTGTCAAGCCAAGCACAACAGTTGACCTTGTTTGCTTACCTTTGTGACCCTCTTCTTTCTGTCGTTTCAATCAATTTTCAAAACAGGGGTCTTATTGTCCAAGACAGGGACATCATCCCAAGCATTTATGCTTCTGCACTAACTTTATGTGAGATTTATGAGACTTTTCTGCAGCTCATTCAGAATGAGCTGCAGCTGTTTAATAGTCTTTTTGGGAAGAGCAGTTAAAAGACCATTACTGTGGGCCACCCTACTGGCAGTAAAAGCATGGATGTGCCTCTCTTGGTCATTTTGGGACACCAAAACCTTGATTCCTGCAGACACTTTTCCTCTGCAAGAACCTGGTTCCAGGGAAATTTACAGGAGGAGCCACAGATTCAGGAGTTGATGTAATAATTTTGCATCTATTGCACTGTGAATTCTGATCATTCCAAAACAACAACATAGCTGAAGAAGCTTAAAAAAACAACAACAAGCAAACCACATCATCATTCTTTTGGCACAGTCTGAACTTATGCGCGTTGCAGTTGAAGGGCTGACAAACATCACCTTGTGAATGTTGTTTAGACACCAACAGCCATCACGGAGCCCCACCTTAGAGTAAGAACATATATCTCCCCTGAAAATGGCCCAAAAGAGGCTCTTTGTGGGTGGTTCCTGCAGTCAGAGAACACATAAAACACCTGGCGAGTTCCTGTTGGCCTTAAAACTGCCAGATCAAATCATTCAACAGCAGCTATTTTAAAAGTTGTGAGTCATTTTGACAGAGTGAACCTGCTCACATGATTCCTCACCAGCTCAGTTCTCCAGTTAGTTTTCAGTGGAGTGACTCCGGTGTGAACACGCCATCACCACTCAGCCATGTGGTTACAGTTTTTCACCTGTACTCATGCTGAGCAGCTAGTGAGAGTGACGGTGAGTCATTATGTCCTATTTGTACTGTGACTGTCTACTGAGATAAATATGCCCTGTGTTGCTCTCCCAATAAAACCAATCATAATGAGACTGAGAGAAAGGCTGAAAGCTGCGGCCATCAAGACAAGAAAAACTAAATCAGACAGGCGCTGTGACAAAACCAGAGTGAAGAGCTGTTTATATCAATGAAGGAGAGAGTGATGGAAAGAAATGAGAAAACAAAAAAATATAGCCGCTGAGAAAATGAGAAGCGGAGAAAGAGGGAGTGTACACCGAATGAGAAAGAGGCGGATAGAGAGAAGAAGAAGAGGAGATGCCGACGGCCTGCAGACGAGCTGCACTTCTTTACTCACTCAGACAGGCTGAGCTTTCCTCTCGGTTCATCTCGGGTCAGCATGGAAGCTTTGTCCACAAGAACAGAAAAAACATTCCAAACATACTTTTACATGCATGTCGCAGAGATATAGGAGACATTCACTTATCTAAAAGTGAAACGAAAGAACTCAACATTTCAGATCCATAAAAAGAATAAAATAAATTAGACCAGCTACTAATAACACTATCTTGACCATTGTCCTGAGAATATTCAGCATCCAATATACACTCACCGTCTGCTGAATTAGCTGCATTTACTGAAGGTAATGTGATCCAATACAACAGCTCCTCCATAGATTCTGAGAGATGATACAATTCAGTTCGACACCATCAGAGAAGTATTCATTTAACAGCTATTATTGAAGTAGTTTGTAGTGGTGTTGAACTGAACATTGAGTGTTTTGTCACTTCACGCAATTTACACTCATAAGAGGCGCAAAATATTACTGTAGGAACACATTTCAGTGTAATTCACTCCAGTGCATCACTGTGACCTCAGTGATCAAAGTAAAATAGAATTGTTGGTAGAGAAAAGCCGAGTTATTGTAAAGCTTCAGTGGATATGAATGCCGAGAGAGAGAGAGAGAGAGAGAGGAGCTCAGGGCATTATGGGAAGTTTCCCCTGCAGCAGATCTAGGAGGTGGTTCCAGGCAAGCCTTAACTATAACTTTCATCCCAACAGAAAGTTAGAACCCTCTGAGGCAGAGCTGTTTTATTAGCATGCATGACATTGCACAAGTGGACCTGATGCAGTGAAGAGACAGTCGAGATTATGAAACTCAACGCAGTCTCAGTCTGTTTTCCTGAGACAAATTAGTGTTAGAACCTCTGTGAAACTTCCCTAAAGACTTTCTGGTATAACAGGGTTGGTGCTTAACTTCGTCAACAGGGTCGACACGCCAAAGAAATTGGGAAAGGCTTCATGTAATAGGACGTGGAAGATGGCTTTTTTGTTTTTTTTTTGAACGGCAGGATTTTTATGAGGTCTTCACTGCCTAAAACTGAGATATGAGTGCTACTAAATTTTACATCAGTCCACCATCATTAAATAACCTTCATTATACAGTAAATACCATCTTCAGTTTTGTACGTTGCACTCAGGTTAGAGCAGTGGAGGGATGGGTTGTGTCAGCTGTGTATCAGGCCATGCACACCTCTTGAGGGTATAAAACGCACCAATGCAATGTTTTTTGAAGTATTGCTCCATTTTGAATTTCATTTAATTTCAAATTTACTGTATCAACACAGGTAAATAACCAAAGCCAAATCAAGAAAAACAGGCATGTTGGTGAATGTTGGAAATGTCCATTTGCCACTCTGCTGTAGAGTGAAGTGGTGGAATAATTTCGCTTGTGCCCTGCCTTGTGACGTACTTGAGACCTGCTTGAAAGAGTTAAAATATGAAGATAATGAAGAGACTCCACTTGAGGCCTGAGCAAAAAAAACACTTGGATGTATCCTGATGACACAGTGAGGAAGTGCATTTTAGTATAACCCAGACTGCTGCTGGAGTTCAGACTGCTGAAGCCTTATTTGAACTTTAGCTGAAGTTCAGAATTTTGTTTTTGTGAGGAGGAAGAGCTGTGGACTCTAACAGTGTTGTCAGGTCCAGGAGAACACCTTCAGGGCCTTTATGGCGGGTAGGAAATGTAGTAATGACACGCTGCACTTAAATTGATGAACGCAGCATAGCGAAAGATGGCTTTTGTCCCTCAATGGGTTCTGCAAGTAGATGTAGGAGAAGACAGATGTCACTGATGGCTTTTCAACACTCTTTTTTCCTTTGACCTGACGTTCCTTGTCTTTTCTTCTAGTTTTGGAGAGCTTGCCACCAGCTCGTTATAAGGAAACCATATCGACGCTGTTGGCATGGTTACAGCAGTGCGAGGCCAAGCTGGCTGTTCCCTCCACAGCTGTCACCGAGTATCCCATTATGGAGCAGAGATTGAAGGACATCCAGGTACACATTTCCACACAATACAGAAGAATAATAACTCCCTCTTTTAATATCTTATTTGGAGTCTGTGAAATAATAAAAGTTAAGGTTATAGGCTCTCAGAGGCAAATAAATGTTTGCAAATACCGTATATCACTGTTCTTTTGCACCAAGGCACTAAAATTATCTACATTTGGACTCGTGCTGTTTAGGGGCAATAAAACCCACTATAGACTCCTATTTATTTGTATAATTTCACTGAGCTTTCACTGTAATGATGTTACAGCTGGTGTGGGACACCACATTGAGCTCATAGCATTTAGTAACTCCATTATGACGTTATTGCATTAAGTTGAATCATATGCAGCAGTCTAATTAAAATCCTTGTTTCTGATGCCGAAGCGAAACGGAGGTGGATATCAGTCGCTCACAATGCTGTTCCGACTCCGGCGCAGAGTCGTAGTTCTTCAATCTTAATGAGTTGGATCAACAGTTCAACTGAGTGAATGTAGTGAGACGATCATGACTCATCCACGCAAAGATATGAAAGCACAAACACACAGCGTCAGTGTTTGCAGTTGCTGGAAAATTCTGTGGTCGGTTCTTAACGGCTTGCTCTGGCAAGATTCCCCGGGTTTGCAAGGAAATGAATTGATTATAAATTAATTAGATCATTAATGCATTCTTTTTGCAAAACACTGAGCTTTTTTCCAGCTGAGTTGACTACAGAATTAACCCCTCAATGCACAACTTCCCTACATTCATCTCTCTGTCTCTCATGTCTTCATTTTCTCACAGTTTTTGATGGGTTGTTTGTTGTTGTTGTTGTTTTTTTGTGCCTGAATTTTGTTGGATATTTCAGTTTTGATGCACCCACATTAATTTGGTAATTTTTTTTCTTAACCATTAGTGTATACAATATTGTTCAGTGTACAAGGTGTCGCTTTCAACATGGCACGTCACCACCAGTCATTTAGCCACCAACACAAAGACAAACAAATGTACCTTGCAGTACTAGTTAAAACTTTTAAACTTGTTTACAGAGTCACTTTGGGGTACTACGATATGAAGCCACCCTCCATTGGGGGTCAACTCTGATTCAGCTGGGATTCACTCTCTGTCACAGTGTTTGTCAATACTACCGCTGAGATCTATTTACAAATTCCAATAAAAAGCCAAAATGGGTCTGGCTGTATAATCCTGTGAAGCTGTAGCACTGTAATCAAGTTTTACTACAAATTGTAAAGTTTTACTACCATTAGCAATGCCAAACTGCCAAAGCAGCACTCTTTAAAGGATGGTAGCAGGCCGAGGATAGAGAAGGGAGCGAAAACAGTTGACATGCCCCATTAACCAGGAGTCTGATTCATACCCACAAACCAGGGAGGAAATTGCCTGCATCTGATACACCGGAATATCCCCAAATCATTGTCGTAAACATCAAATGGAACAAATCATTAAGGCAGCCGGAGTCTGCTTGTTAGGAGAGGAGGTTTGCTTGGGACACAGCTAAGTGTTAATTACAATAAACTCTCTTGAAGAGGTTGATTTAATTTTCTTTTTTCTTTTTCTTTTTTTAAATTAGAGGTAAAATTGTTGTTGATGTTGGCCTATCAGCATTTGACACTACGAAAAAACATTAATAAACTTAATTTATTTGTCTTCATGCAGTCGGTCTTGTGACTTTCGGCAGTTTTGCTTTGTGTATTTAACATAATGGAATGTAAAGTACACAACTGGGCAACTTTGATGATATTAGTTCACCTGTAGTCTAAAATATATTGAATTTCACAGTTAATATCCATAAAATCTTTCCTCTCATTGTCCGAGTCAGAAATCTGTACTTCAGTGGAACTTGTAGATGCTAAAACTTTCCTTTTCCACTCTTATTCACATTCATATGGGTTTTTAAAGAGGGCTTTGTTTGTTTATCACTTATAGCCTGATTGGTCGAACGCTTTATTCTTAGAAATAATAGATCTGGAATATCAGATCATTTTAAAGCCGATGTTACAGTATTTATTGATTTAAAATCTATTTTTGATCAAAAGAGAAGCCTCGAGCAAGAATGATGAAGTTGGCTTCATCTCATGCTAATAATAATGCGAGTAGCCATGATTGTATTCTTGTGGAATGTGTTGGGGCACTGCTTTGACGGACAAATCTAAAAGCAGGGAACTCAGGGAGACAATATACGAATAGAAAGCTATAAGGTTAAGATAAAACAAGGAGACAAAATTAAAATGTCAATCAGAGACAATCCAAAACAACATAAGAAGATCAAAATTGATTTTAAGGAGTTATTTAAAAAGAAGCGGCTGACTCTGTGAGACACAGAACTCTCGGTGTAAGGTTGACCTTGAGGATCTGAAGTGGAGTGAAGTGGCTCGTATGGAGGTCTCCATCTCTGTGGAGTCAAGTCAGGTTTAGGAAGACTGGTGTGTTTAAATATGCAGGCAGCTGGTTATTTAAGTCGTTGTCCTGATGTAGCTAATCAACTAGGGAAGCTCTGTGGTGTTATCTATTTGTTAAAAGGTTCCTGAGTGTCTCGCTTGATAACAAAGCCTTTATCCACACATCCCTGTATACCTTTCAAAGTCATATGTGAGGAGGATCTGGTTTCATTCATTTAAGTGTACTAAAGGCTGCTGCAGGTAATATTCCTGGGAGATATTTCCATCCTCCCCTGGACCATCGTGAATTACACACAGTAGTGAAGAAGCTCATTTAGCCGCAGCCGTCTCATTCATTCAGTCTCTAACAAAGCTTGGGACCGTAGCTGAGGTTCAGTTGGAATGTAAATTAGCCTCATCCTTTAGCTCATGCTTCATACCTTCTTACAGTAGGCTGAGGTACTTCCTGGTCATTCAGTGAGTGTGAAATGCATCACTGAAGTTGTTTCTACTGAATAAAGAGCAGCTTGAATCAGAATTCTCACTGTAGAAGGAAAAACAAATTCTCATCTTGTGACTTTGAGAACAGTTGTTGCGGTCTTTGTGCAAAAATAGTCAAATAAACGGAAAGATGTCCAATTTCACTGAATATCTGTAAAGCCGACTTTTATCTGTTTAACATGCAGGCCGGAGTTGGTCTGTGTTTATGTGTCTGTCTACAACGCCGCAATTTATAAGAGGCAGATCAGCAAAATCCCAATGGAGCAAAACAGTGTCTCTGTTTATCACAATATCTACACATACGCATTTATCAGGAGCCACACACAATCCGAAATATGCTGTGTGTGTCATTAGACATGCAACACACACACGCACTCGCACTCATTGTGTATGTCTTGCTGAAATAATAGGTTTCTCCTTCTGTTGTTGTTGTTTTTTTTTATTGTGTTTCCTGATTTTTACCTTCAGCTTAATTCAAGGACACAACGTAGAGTAAAGTGTGTGTTCGCTCCCAGCCCTCTTTAAACTTGATGATAGTCTCATTGCAGTGAAATCTAGCCATTTAGCCTGAGATTAATTAAAGACGAATGGAGATAATAATGAGGAATTCATGCTGCATACTGATGAGCCACCATTTTGTAGTAGTTTTTACTCAACGATAGACAGGACCTTTGTGTTTACGAACATACGGGAAATGTTTCCTTTACATAAATTTGACGAGGAAGTCCATTTGAATGCTAAATTGAAAAATAAATCAGGTGCAAACATTTTACATCACGCATTGGAAGCCAGGGGCAACAACTTTCGTGGGCCACGAGTTCAAATGAATCAGTGTGTTTGCAGGGTTTTGCAGTTAAATACGTCACCTCTTCACCCTTCTGTTGGATCTTTTTTCCAAAACTGGTACTGTCATAGCATCCACAGCGTCAGGGATAAAATTAAAAACTAGCAGCTGCAACTAAGCTGAGGTTCTTTCTATTTATATGCTTATTTTAAGACTCACTCACATCAACGTAACACAGGACCTATTGAAGATGCTCAAATTCAACCACTTCCACTGTTGTCCTGCTTAGACCCTGACTGGTATGGGCAAAAAGCCAGCTGGAGGAAGTGTCAGAGGCCTCATGCTAGTGATTCCTGACTTTCCTGTGGGGCTGAATAAAGATCAACAGAAAGGAGAATGAAAGAAAAGACAAAACTTTTAGCAACTCGTAATTTCCCCCTGCTTGGGATTCAGCGTGGCAGCAGAAGGATTGAGGTTAAGCCATAGTAACTGACGGATGTCCTGTCCTGTGGGCTGTGCTGGAACTAAGCTAAAGTAAGCCTCTGAGCCACCTTGGTGTGAACAAGACTTTCTTCCACCAAAATCTTTCACTGCAACCCACCTTAAAGTGAAGCGGGAATTCCCTCATCTAACCTCTTGTAACTCTCCATGCACAGCAGGGGAAGCAGAATCAAGCAGTGCGAAAAGGCTTTCATTACAAAATGTTAACAGAAGCAGCTCTTAGCACCTCATGCTTGTCAGTCTCCACTTTCTCATCTCACCTCCATCAGGATCCCATAAAGCAATGGTCAGGCTGTTTAAGTGACTTTTGCCCCAAAGTATTTTGGCAAATGTGCAAGCATGAGCGCCCACGTTGGATATTTATCTGATAAACCATGTGAAGGCTGGTTTGAAGCGCAACACAGGCGTCTTGATAAACGTCTTAAGAAATGCAAGCGTGATGATTAATTTATGGAACAGCAGGCTACTCTCCTCCTTAATGGAAATTACCAAAAGGTCATGAATTTGAAATATGATTTTTTTATTTTTGTAATTGGAAATATTTCTTCTTATCTATCCATACTTAATGAACCCTTAGATGACCACCAGAACGTATCACGCTGTTGCTAAAATATAAACAAACTAGCTGTTTCCTAAAAGAGTGTAGAGCCGTCCAGGGTGAACCCCGCCTCTTGCCCAATGTCAGCTGGGATAGGCTCCAGCCCTCCCATGACCCTTAACGGATAAGCGGTATAGAAAATGGATGGATGGATGGCATCTAAGTGTATGTAGTTATTTATGTATGCGGACATTCACACATTAGTACATGCCTAATAACCCTTCAACAGCTTTTCTCCTGGTGAGTTTATGTGCAGCATCAAGCCAGATTGATGTTCTTCCACACTTGCACGTGTTATTCTTACGTCGTGTCGGGAGCTGGACAGCAGACACGCTGAGATAAATGACCATATTAAAGGTGACTGCCAAACAGTGTTCCTCTAGCCAGTAGCTTTTCTCCTTTCTCTTGATGAAAAAAAAAACAAAGTTTGAATACTTTCTTTGCATTTTATTGGTGCAGCCACAAAGAAAAAACAAAAAAAAGGATTTGGCTTGGAAAGTCACTCGTGGATTGCGCTTAAAATTTAACAGAAAAGGGAGCTGCAGTGTGCAGACTTTCCTTGTTGTTCAGTTGTTCTTTCATCATCTGGTCCAGCAGCTGCCTTGCATGCTTTCTTGGATTTGTACAACTGCTACGCTATTAGTTTATCTCTACTTTTTCTCAAAGCCGCTACAACTTGATTTTTTACCTGGAGCGCTTTACATTGCTTGCACGTCCTCAATTTTTTTTAATCTCTATTTCGGACTCTTGAAACCAAGCTTTCGTTCATCAGTACCAGATGTTGTCAGGGACCTCACGATGGGATTTTTTATCGCGATATAGTATGAAACAACATGCTGAGATGCAACAGTGCCATCATCTGCATCATTTACATAAAATTTCAAAAATAGTGGGAGAAAAGTAACAAGTATAGCACCTGCGAGAACTCAACTCGAGAACTTTTTCTTTTTTTTCCGAAATATACATTAATGTTCAGTCTACATTTTCTATTTAGATAAAGAAAATAAAACAGTTTTTTTTCACTTTCCAGGGATTCTTATTGTGTAGGTATGAACAGGATAATGGCCAGTTTGTCGTACTGGGTATACGGGAAGTACTCCGTATCTACATATATGAAGAGTAAAAATTTATCACAGAAAATGTCATATCATCTGTCATATATGAAGCTTGAGATGTTTTGTGAAATGAGCAGATCCAAATAATAGCAAATTCTAATAGTAATAATGATGCATTTTATTTAAGAAGGCGCCTTCCTCGGCACTCAAGGACACCGTACATAGAATACATAAAAAAGCAGCAGCAATAAAAAAAAAAAAGTAAAAACAACCAAATAAAGGCAGAACAATGAATACAGTATCATGTGCAGTGGGCAGTTTTAAATGGATGTGTTTTGAATTGGCACTTGAAATGGGAGAATGAGTCAATGCCTCTTGTTATCTCACGTCTTTAACACACATTTACAACTGGCCTTTGTCATTTCACCCATTTTTCCTTGTCGTAGCAGGGCAGTCACAGGCTTTATTGATGACGTGAACAATGTTCTATTCGTGTGTCTCAGAAAACCATGAAAGCAGGATGCTGAGCCGAAAAGCCATTTCTGATTTCATTGTTTTTAACCTGCACTCTTCTGATCATGAAATGTCCAAAAAAAAAAAAAAAAAAAAAATCTTCCAGTGTGATTCCTATGTATATAATTTGTCTGATTCTGTTCATCCATCTCTCTCCCACCGCTCCAGGCCCTCCAGGTGGCTCTCACCAGCCACCAGGAGGAAGTGGACTACCTGACGTCAGCTGTGGAGCAGGTCTTCCAGAAAGCTCCACCAGATATCAGCCAGAAGTAAGATGGGAATGAATGGATATTTACTGTAATGTGAAATATAAAAATTACAACAACAAAAAAAAAAATTTCAGTAAAGAGGGAATATTCTGAACAAGAAATCGTTTGTGCTGGCACTCAAATATGCAATGTCCTAAACCTTTTGACAAGAGGTAAAAACTTTATTTTTCAAATATATTTTACAATAAAACATTCGTCTCTTACAAGAGCAACAACAAGCAATGTCACTGCTCGGGTATAACTAGATTCTGTGCACTTTAAGCTGCAAGCTTCCATCTACATTCCCTGGGCAAGTAAACACTGAAGAATGCAAAAATCAAGTCAAACTCAGAAATAACATTCTGTTCCAGTTGAGTTTGAATTATAACCAACAAGAGGTAAATAATAATAAGAAGAAAACAACCCTGCACAGACCTGTTGAAAGAACCTGAGGGAATTATTTGCGACCATTGTTTAAATATGCCAGTTTAAGAGTGAGCAGAAGGTTAATTTCAAAATGACGGTAAGTGTTTTCCTCTTGTCAAAACAGAAAGACTGAATCACCCTTACCTGCCACTCGTAAAGACATTTTTGGAGTGCCTCTTCCTATTTGCGTGGTGCCGTTTCACCATTCCGATGGTAAATATGACCCGAGTTGTGACTGCTACGTTACCTCCTGCTAGGCAAGCACGAATGAGTAGCTTCCTACAGTACATGACCTTATTATCAGCACTAATTACCAGCAATTATCATCAGTTGTATCAGGATGAGTGAAAGGGGACTCATCTACTCCAGGAGTGTGTCAGCGTCTGACTGAAGCAGGTATTACCCCCCCCCTCCCTCCCTTGCCAGTCACTCCTGTCTTGACAGCTCTAACGCTAGCTGTCTTCTTGAGAAATATAAATTAGTATGTTTAACATATTACAGTATTGCTAGAAAACATGGGAACTTACCGCTGAGTGGTGGAAGAAGCCTCCATCAGTCAGAGTTGTCAATTCTGTTTTCTGAAGGTTATGAAGATGCACTTAATTCAGCAAAAACAAAACGTAATAAAAAAGTATGATAAATCTCGTATGAAAGTGGTTTAAAGAAGGCTTAGATTAGGTTGCCTCATAATAAATCAAGAAAAATAGGGTATGAGCAAGAAATCCATCCATATGGAAAAACTAAACTAATTCCGCCAAAAAGAGAAGGTCAAGGACAGTCAATGAGCTGAGAGATCTGCACAGGATCTGTAATTGTATCCGTAATCCCCCCCCCAAAATCTGCTCCCTTCAGCATCACACCTTCTTTTATACAGCTACGACTGAGGGAGGAGTTTGCTGTTTTCAACCTATCAGCCTTTTACACCTTATACATATTAAAACTTAAGAGTTTTATTGACAAATGCAGAAAACCTTTCACTAATGGGGCCAACTCATCACACATCTAAATAAACGCTCCCTCAACAAACAGAGTTAAAACCACAATTCCTGTTGAACTGTGTGAACAATATGATGCGGCCTATTTATTATTTGAATTAATAATCATTAATCACCTCTTCAGTTCCTGTTGTGCTGATAATACCCCTTATCCATCTATGCTGCTGTAGGTACCGTATAGAGATGGACTCCATCATGGCGCGCTGGAGGCGACTAAGCGCCACGCTGACAGACAACGCCCAGAGAATCCAGGAGCTCATGGCCAAACTCATGCAGTTCGAGGTGAGACTTGTGACCTCTGATCAGCACCCAGTGAGCTCATTCGGCCCTTTGATACAACTAATATCCCCTCTCCTCCAGAACGATGTGAAAACGTTAAAGAAGTGGATGGCAGACGTGGATGTCTTCCTGAATGAGGAGTGGCCGGCGCTGGGAGACTCTGAAGCTCTGGAGAAACAGCTGGAACAATGCACGGTGAGTAAATGAAATAGCTCATAAGTGTCTTGTTTTTATCCACACACAAAATGAGAAGTTTTTTCAAAATGCTCAGAGGTGAGCAATACTTATTAAAGGTTGACGTGAGAAGGTGAAAATATAATGGGTTTAGGTTGAGATTGCCCCAGAGATTTCATAAAATATCCCTCAGAGTTCATGAAATGTCAGAGTCTATAAATAATCCCTCAAGGAAATGAGCAGATAAGCAGCTTTTTTTTTTCACAACTACAAAAACTATGAAGCTGAAAATGGTCTTAACTGTGTTGACTATGTACAGGCTCTGGTGAATGACATCCACACCATCCAACCCAGCGTCAACGGCATCAACGAGGTGGGCTTGTACCTCAAGAAGGAGGCCGAGCCACCGTTTGCTCTCCACATCCAGAAAGAACTGGACGAACTCAACGCCCAGTGGGAGAATGTCTGCAAACAGGTGTGTTCCATCACTGGTAGGCCCCACACTTCCATCCCAAGCGTGTGTTTTCCTGCTTTCATGTGTGTGTGTTTGCCTTATTTAGGCATACGCTAAGAAGTCAGCTCTGAAAGGCGGCCTTGATAAGACCATGGCTCTGAGGAAAGAGATGCAGGAGATGCAGGAGTGGATCAATCAAGCCGAGGAGGACTACCTGGAGAGAGACTTCACTTACAAAACCCCCGAGGAGCTACGTAAAGCTGTGGAGGAGCTCAAGGTGAGCAAGTGTAGGAGATGCACTGGCGAGATAGAGACATACACATAGAGAGAAAGATTGAGGCTGACCCTTGTGTTTCACTCCTTTAAAATAAATCCCACACAGTAACCCACGATTTACTGATTTAAAAAAAGGATCCCTAGCTTAATAGACAAGGTACAAAGAATTTAAGATAACGCACCAAAAATTTATAGAGTCAAAGAGTCTAAATTTGTGCTGCACAAATAGACCTTGGAAGGAGCGTTAGCAGTTAAATTTGCACATGTCCTCTTTCCATCCATCCATGGTGAAGAGATAACACAGAATAAGCGACCAATGAAATCCAATAAACCAACTTAATCTCCTAAAATGATGGATTTTTGTCATTCTAGGCATTTTAATACTCACTTTTATAACTTCTGTTTTCTTATCTTTGCAGCAATTATACCAGCTCACATTGCTTGTATTGTAAAAACTGTACCTGATATATAGCCTGTCACGGGAGCCGAGTGTCCAAGGTTTCCCAACGTGGTTGAAGCCATCAAATAGGCTATGTTTCGTTCTCATTAAAAACTGAAAATTGAAATGACAAGTGTTTATGACAGAATTTTTACGGGGCTGTCTGTCAAAATGACGGACAACGAGAAAGGGTGCCTATTGAGAAGTGCTAAATGAGACGTCTGAAAGGAGCTTAAGGTAGTGATTTGCTGCTACATCCTCTATTACTCTGAGAGAGAACTTACTTTCAGCCTCACATCTCAGATTAGGGACGTTTTGTCTTCTTGAATATAGAGAGACTCTGCATTCTAATTGAACCTAAGAACAAAAAGTCCAGTATGGATTTTCCTGACATCTGGATTCCAGACTTCAACTTTCCACAGATGTGCTCTCTCTTTCCTGATCCTGGTTAATTCCAGTTTGATAAGGCTCCTTTTCTTCCTCTCTTTCTCTTTATCCTCTGCCGCTACCCTCTAGCGCACTGCTCTGTGTCTCTTTGTTAACCCCCACCCCCTCTTAATTTTTGCGTCAAACTGCATTGATTCCCGTCTTTGCTGCCGCACCTTTTGGCTTTCATAACTTTAATGTGATGCACTTGTGATCTAAATTTATTGCAGTTTTGTGATACACCCAAAAGCCTTGGCAGATGTAGCCCCTCTCTACTCATCCCACCTCCCCCAAAAAAGTTTACTTGAGAGTCAAGTTGAAAATTAAAAATTGATTTCTCTCTCTCCGCCTCCTTCTTGCTCCGGCTAGCCTTCGCTTCCCTTCCCTCATCTTCTCTCCTTCACCTCCCGTTCCTCTCCTCCACTCTTTGCCTCGTGTTGTTTTCTCCCTCCTCAACCCCCCTCATCCCCAACCCCTCCGTTCTGCTCCAAGCTTTCAGAAATCTCAATCTGTTCATTCGTTCTTTTAATCCCCCCAAACTCCTCTCCTGCTCCTTCCTTCACTTGTGAAAGTATTAGCAACACTCTTTCATTCATTGATTTGTCGGCTTACTTGTCTCACTCCGTCTCTTCACACTCTGTGGCTCTGTCAACACAAGATACATTGATTCATTTGTTTGTGCATCCATCCCTCCATCCATTAAGCTAGCACTTTCCTTTTCTGTCTTCCTCTCTTCTGTACCTCTCTGCACTTTATCTCTGGTTTTTTCATTCCTTTCTTTTGCTTGTCGGTTATCACATTTAATTTGACCCCATCATGACTAAATAGAGATAGTGTATCGATATCAGGGAGTAAAACCCTCAGATAATGGATGGGCTGATATTCTCCATGTATTTAAGATACGTGCACGCATTTTTTTAACAATAATTTATCAAACAAGTTTCAAACACTGGCCGCTTCCAACTCCATCTTGTAAGTTTCCCAAGTTGGATTAGAGTATTTATTGGGTGAACTGAATTGATCCTTCTCATCAGAAGTACAGAGTAATTTCAAAAAGTCAGAGGAAAATCATCCTTGTGATGTTCACTGGGTCACGAGCTGGTCATGAGCTCAGGATGTCAAATTTATGCTAAAAGGAATTGAAAACTCATGGCATTTACGAGGGTCACAACAAAAGATGCTGCATTTTGGGAAGTAGGAGCGTAGTTCATCTCTGCATTTTTACCAGGGTCTCTTTTCCCACTGCTTTTTTTAAACACCTTTATTTTTTTTCTAATGTTTATAACTTTGAATCCTGCACAGTCAAAAGAAGATGAGCATCCTTGGTTTTGAGGTTTGACCCCAGAGTCTCATGCACGATTCACTGAAGAGGTTCATCTCTCTCTGCAGCAACCAGCCATCCCCCCCAAAAAAGATGACCTCCAAATCCCTCTTGGTCTCTTCTCTCTTTCAGAGGGCCCAGGAAGAGGTTCACTCCAAGGAGCTGAAGGTCAAACTCCTGACTGACAGCGTCAACAGCTTCATTGCTAAAGCCCCGCCCACAGCTCATGATGCTTTGCGCTCGGAGCTGGATGTGCTGAAGGCCAACTACCAGCGCCTGTGTAGCCGTCTGGATGGCAAATGTAAAACTCTGGAGGTAAGACTTTGTCTCTGTCTTTCTGCGAATTCACCAACAACAACCAACAGCTGCAGCTGAATAGCCCGCATGTTCTTGAAGGAGTTAGCAGCTGACGTGCTAAGATATCATGAACTAAAAATATTTAGAAGGGCACGAAGTAGAAGAGGACAAAGCGTGTTGCAGTGTGTCACCCATTTTACATGAGTGTCTACCTTGGATGTTCCTCATGCATACACAACAATAAAAAAATACTCATGCGAACGCTCAGTACCCAGCTTTAAATTGCTGCTGAAGACTGAAAATGAAAGTGATTGATGAATAAGAGAAGATTGCACAGGTCTTTTAAACTTGCAGTTTCCAAAGTGTGAGGTGTAATTAATAGATGGCAGTTTAGGGGAAGTGTGGAGTTCTGATGAGGCCTGGATGAGAGAACTGCTCCTGTGGCCAGAAGAGCAAATCAGAACCTGGAATAAGATTGAACCAAGCCTCTGGAGTGGTGGTGCAGAGTTGTGCTGTGCAGCCATGCTTGCCCAAACATGACCTTCATGGAAGATGTGGTACAAGCAAACATTGAATCTGCAATTTAGGGTGTGTTGCCATGGCAGAGGAGACATTTCACTCGTAGAGGGAAGATGTTACTTCCTTCGGATCCGTGAAACCCACCATGCACAACCTTCAGTGACACGAGCAGTGAAGTGACACACTTAAACATAATTAAAAATCTATGGGTGGATTTTAAAAGCTGTGTAAGGGAGACAGTGGAAATCTTATTGCAAGAATGAATAGGAGAAAATCCCAAATACAAGAAGGGTTTGCGACCTGTGATCACTCGTCTGTGGAGGTAGACACATATTTGGACTTGTTTCACTGCATGAAACAACTGCTATTTAGATACATTTGGTGACCATTTGATCCACAGCGACACAAACACTCCAGCTGTCTGTCGGCTGGATGGGGGAAAAAATACTCCGAGCTTTTTCATATCTTACGTGATCCTTTCTTGAACGAGTCATCACAGGTTTGGATGTGAGAAGACCGATACCGTTAGAAATGTTGCTGGAAATCTGGGATGGAGCTCAGGACTCCTCCTGAGTGGAGTAGCGATGTTCTATTAGTTTCTGCAGCAGGGTGAATACTGATATCTGTGAGTGACAGTTCATCTGCCTGGTGTAGAGGATAACACGGGGAAGATAAATTAATCAATTATCTGTAGATCCTGTCACCATGTCAGGAGATTAAAATGATTATTGGACTTATCATTGCTGCATTATCTGTGCATCTGGGTGTAAAATGTGCACAGCAGCTCTTTCATTTTGGAGATTATCAGAGACACTGTGTGAAGCTTCAGGTGTGTAATAAAGCCGAAGAAGGAATCCTTCTTATGTACTAGGAGCTGAATGCAAAACAAAGGTAGTACTAGTTTGTACATTTATACAAAGCCTGAACTGCATTCACGTGTCTTTCACACTCGTATAAAAAAATGAATCTGTTTTGAAAGCACTCCCTCTCATAGCACTGTTGCCCGTTCCATTGGACTATCTAGTGCTATAATTAAAGAAAGCAAAACTTGAAAATCAAATCATAATCTGACCAGCAGAGTATCCTCCCTTAATTTGGGGAATGGGCGCTTCGGAACGTTGAGTTACAAGACGCGTAAAATAGAATTTATTACTGAATCTAACCACAGAGAATTACTACTTAAAAACAAACCAATATAAAAGCACCCTATCGTCTTCTGTTTAATTATGCCATGCAGCTCTCTCTGTGTCCTGTTGAATTAAACATCACTTCCCTTTTAGTTTCCACTCTGTTTATTGAAACAATGAGAATAAATGGATTAAGGCCAATAGTTCTACATACAGCCACAGAAAACAAGTGAGGCTGACCTGAAGTCACGCATTGCTCCCAACCTCATTTTCCTATGTTACTCTCAAGGCGATGCATAATATCACCTGAAATCACATGAAAAGATCCATTTGTTGAACATTTTTTTATCTGTTACAGATGCAACGAAGTCGAAAAATGCAGTGTTTATGAACCAATATGCCTTTTGTGTGCAAGATCCTGCGCCTGCTGAGAAAGTCATGTTTTCATCTGGTTTTCTGTGCATCTGTCAGCGTGATTTTACAAAAAAAAACTGACCTTTATGGAAAAAAATGAAAATCAAAAATGACTGTGATCGTCTCTGTTGAATGGATGAGTTTACAGGGGAGGTGGTGCATGATGTTTTGGTTTTGTGACAGTAATATTGAAACTTCGTCTTGTAACAGCAGTGTTGTTGCTGCTATCGCATCACCAAGCATCTACCTGCTGCTCAGACTCTGACTTAACCTGCTCCAAGTATTTTCAGATTCAGCTTCATGATACTCTTAAGAAGCTTATTCGGTGACTCAGCCAGACAGTCGGCTGTTCCTAATGTGCAGACGGAAACAAACTCATCATACATTTTGATGTTGAACAGATGTTGCGATGATGGCCTGAAGGAGCCAATGCTGAACCTATGAATATTTAACGGTGCCACGGGAAAGTTGTGAAAGCATACATGGTCATCTGCTGCCAGTTTTCCTTGAAATATTGCTCTCTTTTGGCTCCGTGTTTAATTTAGCTGCCTGGTCTATGCTCCTATTTGTTACACATTTCTCTTTCTCACCTCGTGGCTTTCATCCCTCTTTCTCCTCTCCCCATCCTCTCTTCTCCCCTCTTCCCTCTCTCCTTTCTGCCTCATTTTCTTGAAAAATAATTATCTTTGTGTCTTGGTGTCTCAACTTTACGGTTGAAGTATTCCTCCTCCTCCTCCTCTCACTGTTTGTCTCTTTCGGCAGTTTCTCGATTGCCTTTCCTCCATCTAACACTTCATAGGCTCTATCATCTGTTTTTTTTTTTCATCAATCCCTCTCAACTTATTCTTTCAGTCTCTCTTAACTCTGTGTATGCCGCTCGCTAACTGTGATGCAGGAGGTGTGGGCGTGTTGGTGTGAGTTGCTCTCCTACCTGGAGCAAGAGAATGCCTTCCTGGACCAGCTGGAGCAGAAACTAGATGAAACAGAAAACCTCCAAGGAGGAGCAGAGGAGCTGCAGGAGGCTCTGGATGTGAGTGTGAAGACGATTTTAGTGGAATCACCAGCGGGAACAGTCTGCCATTCTCTTGACCTCTGAAGACTTTGTTGCTTATTGCTGCACACAGTTTACAGGTGGTTGGGGGGTAAGGGGGGTGGGGGGTTATTTAAATGAGGCAGTGCAAAAAGGGTTGTTGAGAGTGTTTGTGTCGATGTGCAAAATGAACATTTAAATCATTTCTGGTGGGAAATGACTCTGCTGTGTGGTGTTTTTGTTCGAGAAAAGTAAATGAGCAGCAATTTGGAATACTGTTGAAAACATAAACAAGGCACTCTAAAAGTCAAAGGAAGGAAAATCAGTAACAATAAAAAACTTTAATTGAAATGTGGCATTGTGAATAAAAATGGTAACCAGGCATCAAGAACCAAGATGTAAAAATTCATGACATTTATATGCATTAATGTTTTAGACATAACAGAATACCTAAAAATCTACAAAATCTCCATGATTGCCAATGAAAGAATGACCCTGTAGAGCCTCCATCATCATCATTATCACTGTTCTGTCCTCATTCCAGAACACAACATAACAAACGCTCAAGTAATTTTCACTCCTGCCAAATAAAAAGAGCCTGAGATTTATGTTAAAATATGGAAAGTAGGAGAAAGATTCTGATCATAAATTGAGGAAGCACCAGTGATTAATGTCATGTTGTCTTACATTCACTCTTCAGCTAGAAGGACTACCTATTATTATTTTGTGTGCGTGCAGGGCCTGGAGGTTCTTTTGCACCACCCAGAGGACAACCGGAACCAGATACGGGAGCTGGCCCAGACTCTGATGGACGGAGGGGTTTTGGATGAACTGATCCAGCAAAAACTAGATGCCTTCAACACACGATGGGATGAACTCATGGCCAGGGTAAGTCAGGAAATAGCTTCTCTTGTGTTTTACTGTTGTGAATTTTTTATTTGAGTTTTACAAAAATTGAATCCAACATGCAGGTTGTATTCATAGAGTTCACGCGAGTTCACATACTTGTAAATAAATGGACTTAACAAACTGATGTCAGGGGCGCCACGGTGGTGCAGTGGTTGGCACTGTCACCTCACAGAAAGCCTCAACACAGTACGAACCGTTACCATTTTGGTCCCTGGTCCATAGGGCAGCGGGGACTAAAATGTGAAGTAAACACATAGCGGGTGCTGATTGGGTAACTTAACCGCTTATGTTGTCTACTTTGTGTCATCTTGGCCTCAGCAGAATACTGGTCATCGCTTGGCCAAGTCTTTTATACTTTTCTTGGCTGTTCTGTTTTGCCCCTTGAAGCCTTGCCTGTCTGACATCCCTCATTTTTAGTTTAAGCAAAAACCACCGACCGAGCAACAGGCACAACACTGCCTCCATGTCATCCGTTGTTGTTGTGTCGCACACGAATTATGTCGAGGAACTCTTGGCCGGTGAGTCCATCCACGTTGACGTGGTACCCAGTGCTGCTGGAAACGTACTCGTACCGACCCGACCCCACCTGACCAGAGCCGAAGTAGCCAGTGGAAACACGCCCGAAATTGACCATAGGCTGTGAGTGTGAATGGTTGTCCGTCTATACTGTATGTGTTGGGCCTGGTGACCCATCCAGGGGGAACCCTGCCTCTCGCCCGAAGGCAGCTGGGATAGGCTCCAGCTGTAGCAAATGGATGGATGATTAATGTCAGATGAGCCTACAAAGGCATCAAAAACAGACTCCATGTTAAAAGTACAGGATTTAAGAGGAGCATGAAGGGGTATTCAGGGATTGGCCACATCCATTAACTGCTTACAATCAAATTAATCAATAAGAATCACAAAGTTGAATGAGGATGGGAGGAGCAGACGACAGGAAAAGTTCCCAGTTCTTCATCTCCCCCTCTCCTCCTCCTCTTCCCCTTCTCTTTCTCACCATCCCTCCCCTTGGCAATCTTCTGCCTCTTCCTAATTCTCCTCTTTCTCCTTCTCTTCCCATCCTCATGTCTCCTTTCCCTTCCTTGCAGCCATCATCAATGGCAGCAATACATCCTCAGCCTCTCGTGGTGATGCTCAATGACAGATTAGACACACTTTCACCCACACACACACAGCAGACACACACTTATTGCCCGCTGGGTTGATCCACCCTCACAATAGCACCAGATTAATGTTCTCCTTGCAGCCTGATAAGCTTCCCTTTGTTTGTCAACCCATCAGAGACAGTGTGTGTGTGTGTGCGCGGCACATTCTTTTATTACAGACTTTTTGTATCTTTTGGGAAGAAGAGTCATTGCTTGTCCTGTCTGCGAGTCTGTGTGTGTGTGTGCATGTGTTAGTGTGTGTTATAGAAGCTTGTGTCCTTTGTTCGTGTGTGTATGTCAACATGTATGCATGTGAGGTGAGACCAGGCAGTTCTGAGCCGTGCTTGTTTGTCATCTATGAAGGCGACACAGAGCTCAGAGAGGGGATGCGGGCGTTTGTGAGTATCTCGACAAAGACAGATGGAGGAGCAAAAGCACTCGGCTACCAAATGATTGAATTAGCGTTTTCCCTCTTTCTGACCGGAGGGGACTGTCCTTTCTGTTCGAACTTGATCACAGTTGGAAAGAAGGAGCTGTGAAATCTCCAGCCAGTTTTACAGATGGTCATTTTCAACCTTCCTGGGGACCGGCAATGAAACGTAAACATTTGTGGCATCAGAATTATTTGGTTCCGTGTGTGAATGTGTGAGAGATATTGAGCTGTAAAGTTTTCACATCCTAGATAGCAAGAATGTCGTGTCGTGAAGTTGTACACAGAGTAGATACACAAAGAGCTACCGTACAAGCCTCACAACTCTGCCAGGCCAACACGGTTCGATGAAAAACAATAAATCATCATCGGGGTCTCTAATTTGTTTGCATGGCTGATATGGTTTTAATAACTTTTTATCATGGGGATCCATAAATTACCAAAGTTTAATCTGTCTGATTTTCAGCCTTGGAGCAAAAATAGGATTTTAAAATTGAGCAATTTAATATTAAAGTGCTGTTTATCAAGTTATTGGCACCAAATTTTGCTCTGAGCGTCTATTAGGGCATCTGAAATAATTTAGCCCACTTCCTTTTAATTTAATTGCGGTTGCTGCCAATTTAAGCAAGTTGATACCTAACAATTTCCACATTATGAGCAATTTTATTTTTTAAATTTTCACAATTTTTGACAAATTTATTTCGCATGCATCCCAGTGCTGCAAAAACATTGTTTATCGCAGTCTTTATCATGTAATTCATGTCAGTTCAAGGAACATGTGCATGTGAGGTTTTCGCAATTGCGGTTTTTGTATGTGAAATACATATTATATGTACATTTTTACCACATGTACAAAATACTGATTTCGGTAAGTAGATGTTACAGTGTCTTCAGAGACACCTTCTGGCTCTTTGATTTGACTGCATTTACATCACTAGTAAAACAAAACTGCAAATGTCATTAAAGTTGGACATCAAGAAAAGCTTTTTCTTATCTCTTTCCCACTTAGCTTAATGTCAACACATCCCAGCATCAGATGGAGCCAACTTCTAAGGAGTGCAGGGGTCCAAGTAAATGCCAAGACAGTAGAATAAGTATATAATCCCATTATATCAATGTCCCACTTTAAAACTCGTGTGGAGATAAATCCGGCGCGTGCATGCACAAAGAAAAAAAAAAAGGGGAAAAAAGTTGTTTCACATCTCCTTCTGCAGTTCTTCAGATCAAAGAGGCGTGTTTTCCATTTTAATTTTGACTTCTTATAACTGCTGAAAACCAATAAGGGGAAGTGTGGCGGCGGGAACGCTGCTCTCGTTTTGCCAGCGGCATTTCCAACACCAGGCACTTAAGCAAACAGCAATCCTTTATCTCTCTTGTTCGCAATCGCTGCACTCGTGACTGTGTGTCTGTGTGCGAATGTGTGAGAAATAAGTAATAAGGGTAAACTGAGTGTTTAATGAGAATATGTATTCATGAGCCCACAATTGCCATGGAAATGAAGTACATCGCCACTGGGAGGGTTGTTATCAATGTTTGTCTAAATATTTAATTCTACTCAAGTTTTTATTTCATACATTATAAACCAAGACATGAAGGAGAGAAAAGGACAAAAAACCCAGAGGTACATCCACCAGTAGCGTCAGTGTGAGAGTGTGTGAGACACAAGTGGAGGCTCAGGGCTATACTTAGAGTCATTATCCGTCTGTATGAGATTAGCATGCTCTCCTGTAATCACATATACACTCTCACTCACTGTCTGGAAACACACACATGAACTCTCACAGGTTTATGATGTAATTTTGCTTAGCTGACGCCAAGGCGACTTAATCTGTCCGTCGATCACCAAGGCAGAAGGAGCAGTACTTCATTGACATCCGAATACTAGCAGTTAGCAGTGTTGTTCGTGACAACAACGGTGGCTTTTTTGTTTTGTTTTGGGGGAGGTTTTTACGTGGAAGGTCGCACGGAGACGCCATGAAGCAGAAACCTCGAAGTCCGTCCTTCAAGAGGGTACAGGCAGACGGGGGGAGGGGATGGGGGTGTACAGTTCAGTTTTGTATTTGTGCTTGTGTTGTTCTTGGTACTTCAGATAGAATCGGTCTCTTTTAAGTATCCAGTCCTCAAATGTTTAGCTTTTTTTTTCTTTTTTTCTTTTCCTCCAGCCTATCCATGAGCCTTAGACACAGCTCTTTTCCTGTTTTCCGGAACCGTTCTGGAATTTTCTAGCCAGACAGTGGTAGAACAAAGTGATACAGTATGCCTGAATGTATATTATCCTGCAAAAAAGTGATAGGAATAACAAATATGCAAATGTAGTTCCAGTGTCCATTCCTGCGAGAAAATAATGGAGATGAAAAATGACCAATGATGACCAAGTTAGCTTGCTAATTCTGCTGAATTTCCCTTTTCAAAACAGTTATTTTATGAATTGCCTTGTGCGACGTTGAGATTGGAAATTACTTGTCTTGCAGTTTTCAACTTGGAACTAGTTGGGTGAAAGTTTATACCTTACGATCTCTTGTAAAAACTGTGTGTGAGAGCACATTATTATGTGTCCCAATGGAGTCAAGTAAGTTATTTTAATTCTGCCAGTTTCGCTTTCAAGTCATGTTTTTTGTCAGTTTTCAGCAATGCACAATTGTGCAAGTTGTAATAAAATTCTGCCTCATCCTGTTATACACCGATAGCAAAAATAGCAGTAAACAAATCAGCAGGTATAAATATTTGAATGAACTATCCAACAACTCCAAGGATTATTTCAAAAAGCATCCAATCTTAGTCTCATGTGTGTCCTATCAACATCGTCTCTAGAGCCGCTCTTTTCCATGAGCACTAGAATCCATGCACTGATTGATTACCCACATGCTGATTCCTGTATTTATAGGCTGCTTAATGTGTCCAGCTGTGTGTGATGTCGTGTGATTCCTGCTTTCTCAGGCGCTGCTCCGAAAAAAGGAGCTGCAGAAGAGCGTCCAGTGGGCTCAGGAGAATGACAAGACTCTGAGGCAGATCCAGGATTCCCTGGCCAGCACCGACCGCCACCTTACTGCCTATCTGGCCGACCACATCGACGCCCAGCAGATACCACAGGAAGCTCAGGTATTCACATTTGTGACAGTCCAAAATAGTGCCTTTTTTCCAAGAGTCTCTTTCTTTCCAGTGGTTCTTCTCCAGTATCTCATGTCTCAACAAGATTTCTGATGCCCTTCAACCTGGGCAGACATTCCTCAGCCTAAACAAGCACCAACAATGTTTAACATTTGTCTTTTCTAAAATCATTCTAACCAGCAGCAGCAGTGTTCAACCTTAAATAGACTCAATCCTTTAAATTAATATACAGTGATGGAGAATTAGATCACACCGACATGGGTTCCTCATGAGGAAGCTGCATCGCTTCAGTGTCAAAACAAAATTACCATCAATGGAAATATAAGTCTGTTTAGAAAAGCTTTTGGGATGTGTACATAGTTAAAATATGTACATTGCATATTGCCATTAAAGTACAAGAGTGGTTTTCCTGTAGGATTGAAATGTACCACAATGGGGTTTTAATGTAAACAAAGTGCAATACATTTTGTACCAAGATATGTGACATTATGTGTGCCTGCGCATGTGCGTGTGCCAAATGAGAGTGGCTGATGCTCTTTTTCTTTCTCCTAATTAAACCTGGAGCTGCTGCTTGTGAAATGGCCAACAGGAACACATGCAAACACACACACACACACACACACACACTCATTTCTTAGACTGTGACACACACACACTCACACACACAAGCGCACGCAAGCACACATACACATACACACACATCCTCCAGACAAATCAAACAATAGATGAGGAAATAATAGCCTGTGATGATGGCATGAGTGATAGAGAAAGTGTGTGTGTGTTTGTGTGTGGAGGTAATGGATAGAGAGATTAGACGCTGACCACTGGTGCAGAGGATGATATTTCCCTCTCTCTATTTCTCTCTCTCTCTCTCTCTCTCTCTCTCTCTCTCTCTCTCTCATTCACACACACAAACAGGAGAATGAAAGAATGATTGGATTAGAGTGCTGTGGGTGAGCATCTGCAACTGTGATTACAGGGTACTCAGTATTTAAAAAGAGAGGGGGGTGACAGAGACCAACAGCGTGTGTGTGTGTGTGTGTGTGTGTGTGTGTGTGTGTGCGCGCGTGCGTGTGTGCACAAGCATGTGTGCTGTTAAACTGTTAAATCTGCTCTCCTTAATGTCTGCTGCTCCCTTGTGGTCAGGAGATGGAGGTACACTAGCAAACCATTGGCTTTATTGACCTGTATTTCATGATATTAAATGTATATTTTAATTAATTTTAGGTTTAAGAAAGTCACACATTCTGGCTTTTTTGTGTTTGTGTGTGTGTGTGTGTGTGTGTGTGTGTTTGTGTGTGTGTGTGTAATAGAAAATCCAGTCTGAGCTAAGTGGGCATGAGGCCACCCTGGAAGAGATGAGGAAGAAGAACCAGGAGAAGGAACCATCCCAGGGGGTCATGGGACAGATCGACCTCACCCAGGTGTACAATCTTACCTGCACACTCTCAAACGCGGAAGGAGTACAGCACAAACTGAGTTGGGTGTGTCCGTCTTTTTTCCAGAAAATGCTGGCAGACGTGTGGACAAAGTTCCGGCTCTTCCAGAAGCCGGCCAACTTTGACTCGCGGCTGGCCGAGTGTGAACGTGTTCTGGCTGGGGTCAAAAGCCAGGTGGGGGTGCTGGACATCCGTAGTGTGGAGCAGGACGTGGTGCAGTCCCAGCTGGAGCAATGCATGGTGGGTGGCTGTCTCCCAGCGGCACTTGGACTGATAAATCGCTGGATAGATTGGATTTAAACCCCCCTGCTGTCTGTTTCTATCCATTAGAAGTTGTACAAGGTGCTGAGTGAAGTCAAAGGGGAGGTGGAGACGGTGATAAAAACAGGCAGGCAGATTGTTCAGAGGCAGCAGACTGAGCAGCCTAAAGAGCTGGACGACCGTGTGACGGCCCTGAAACTGCTTTACAACCAGCTGGGAGCACAGGTGAGGATGCACACAAATAACAGTTACACAAACATACAAGTACATCTGATCATGTAATGTGTATGTGCAGATTACAGAGAGTAAACTCGAGCTGGAGAAGAGTCTGAAGTTGTCCAGGAAGCTTCGTAAGGAGCTGAATGGTCTGACCGAGTGGCTCGCTGCCACCGACGCTGAGCTGACAAGGCGTTCTGCCGTGGACGGTATGCCCAGTGACCTGGAAGCTGAGGTGGCGTGGGCACAGGTACAACACATATACAGACACACATTATGTTAGAAGACGCTTACAAGAATATACTTGTAGAAGTGGTATTCAAAGCCTTTGAAGGCAAAGGAAACAAGTGAAACACTGTGTTAGCTTTTTCAATAGCTTTTAGGATAAGTTGAACCTTTTTTTTTGTAAACAGTTGCTGGACTACATGCAGTAGTTCCAGAGCAGCCTCATCATTCAGTCGATAACAAGCTTTTATCCACCTGGTGAATATAAATACAAATTAATTCTCTTTTATCTCTCAACATCTGGCTGATTCTCAGGTTCACGAGCCCTATTATAGCCCCAAATAGTGATTACAGTTACTTTAACAATTAAAAGAATGTAACATTTCCACATTTAAGTGTCTCAGAACTACAATGCCTACGCGATTTTATGTAACTTGAAGAGTTGTGTGCCTATGTTATCCCAAATAATTCCTAAAAAGTATCTTATTCAAGGCAGTGGAGTGTTCCATACAGTAAACTCCTCTTTAGTTGCTACAACATTTAAAGTCGTTAAGTTCTTTTTTACCCCTCTTAACAGCACTGGGCTACCTCATCATGGGAGGAATTATTTCACTACATTAGCTGTATGAACAGCTATTTTCTCCATCTGCTAACAAATTGGTTTCCTTCCCAGTCCATTCATGCAGAGACAGAGAGGCGTCAGCCACAGCTGCAGGCCGTGGTGGACCTGGCTGAGGCCCTCAAGGCCGTCCTGCGGGGCCACGGGGGTCTGGTGGATGATAAAGTCAGCCTGCTGCACTGCAACTGGATTGCAGTCACATCTAGAGCAGAGGAATGGCTCAATCTGCTGCTGGTGAGGAGAAGGATGGAACTAGAAAATAAAAGCTCATTTAAAACTATATCCCCATTCATTTGATAAAAGTAGCGCTGCTAAAATTAAACCTAGCATTCTAAAAATAACACATCAGTGTCACTTTTTGCAGCCTAAAAAAAATGAGCTCATTCTCTGTGTCCGTCTCTTCAGGACTACCAGCAGCAGATGCAGAAGTTGGATGGACAGATAAAGGAAGTGAACGGATGGATCGACGGAGCGGATAAAAAGATGGATGAGATGGACAGCAAGGGACCCGATGACGCCGTGTTTAAGGTAGTAGTGTTGTAGTACAGTTTGTCTGATGTACTGTATTTATGGTAATTTTATTCACAAATTCATGTGTCTGTCTTTAGGTTAGATCAAGGGAGAGTTTATTTTCATCTAAAACACAAGCATTAATTGAAAATGTAGATAATTGTCTGGCTTTAAATATGATTACCTAATAGTAGCAGTCTACCTTGATGGACTCAAATCTCAGATTCATAGAACATTTTAACTTGATTGCCCTGGATTAAGTTATTTTTAATTACATTGTTATTGCTGTATTGCATTGGTAGGACATTTATACAAACATTTTCCAAGTATTTAATCAGAAAATTTAACTGGCATTTAATGAAACAGAATTATATTCAAAGGAAATTTCCCAAGTGAATTTTTGATTCAAAAAGAAAAACAAACCTTGAAATGATCATTATCAAGGGGATAATTAGATAAAACATAAGCTCAGCCGGATGGTTTTCAAAGTGAAATATTTTATTATTTCAGTGCGATTTAATTAAATGGTATCAAATGTACAATAAAGGTTCCATGTGAACTTTGTAGCCCCCCCAAAAAAACAACTTGAAATCGTAATAATTAAAACTCTTAGGGAATAATTGGATGTCATATTATCACAAACATTTTTTGTCGTATGTAATTAAAGGGTGTTTAAAAGCGACATTCAGGTATTTAGCCAAAAAAAAGGTTTCCATGGACACCACTTATCCATCCAGCTTCTAACTATCAATAGGAAGTGTTTAGTCTGTTGTTGTTTGTCTTGCTTTAAAAGTAATGTTTCTTGTGTGGGTGAAGGTTCTGCGTGCTGAGCTGGAGCTCACCAAGGGTAAGATGGAGGAAGTGAGAGCTTTAGCCCAGGAGCTCATGACCACCAGGGGGGAGAACTGCCAGGCTCAGGTGGGACCCAAGGTGGAGCAGCTCAACCAGAGATTTGACACCATCGCGCAGCGCATCACCTCTGGGCTGGTGGGCAACAGAGTCCGAACACACACCCACAGTTTGATGCAGCTAGGAAACAGACTTCATTTTATGCAAGAATCTACTCCCTAGAAAGTTGCTGTATTTATTTCAAACTCTCCCAAAATTACCTACGAAGTCTCACAAAATCAACCTTACACTTTTTCTGTATTTACTCGAAACGCTCACTTAGCAGACATCAAACTCTCACAATAAATGAATGTCAAACGCACTATATCTGCTCCAGACTCTGGCTGAATATATTTCCTTAGGTTCTTAATTATCTCTCTATGTGCATGTGGACGTGTGTGTGTGTGTGTGTGTGTGTGTGTGTGTGTGTGTGTGTGTGTGTGTGTGTGTGTGTGAGACAGACTGCAGCGACACCCAAGGAGCTAGAGCAGTACCACAGTGAAGCACAGATCTGGCTGGAGCTCCTGGAGGAAGAAGTCAAACAAGGGGAAAACCTCAAGGAGGAGGACTTCCAGGAGGACAAGGTTTCATCAACACACACACACGCACGCACACACACATGCACGCACAAACAAATACACAAGGATAAACTCCACTTTCTTGGCCCTCTGTCATATCCTTGCACCTCTAAATGTGTGTGTGTGTGTGTGTGTGTGTGTGTTTGTGTGTGTGTGTGTGTAGGACTGTGAGGAAGTTGCAGTGAAGGAGTTACTGGTGAAAGGAGAGAATCTGCAGAAGAGAGTTCCGGACCAGGACAAGCGAGAACAGATCAGAGTGAAAAACAACCAGCTCAACAGCAAATACAATGCTGTCAAGGTAACATGGAAACACACACACACACACACACACACACACACACAGAACTAAGAAAGAGAGCAAGGAGACATTCCACTTTTTGTTCTTAAAGACAACATGTTAGAGGACGATTAGATTGGTTTACTAGAAGATTTGCCACCCTTCATTTTCAATCGCACTAATGAACACATGACTTGTTTGTTTATCTGTACAAAGTATAAAATGTATAAATAAACATTTTATGGAAGGTCATATGTGTCAGGAACAATAACACTCCTCTGGTTGCCTGGCAACTGTTCAGCACTAGCTGTCTGAAGAGCCTCTCATCAGATACATTTCATGACATGTCACTGAGGTCTGGTGTGTGTGTTTGTGTATGTGTGTATCTAGGACCTGCGCCTGCTGAGGAATAGGAAGGCGTTAGCCATCGCTCCTCAGTGGTACCAGTACAGGAGGAGGTCACATGACCTGATGGCCTGGCTGGATGACATCCAACGCAGCGTAGACCAACTGCCTGACCCCCCTGAGGGAGAGCGGGTCAAGGTGACAACGCACACACACACACACACGGACGCATGCACGCACACACACAGCACACACACACACACACACTCACACACACGCATTCACATTATAAAACCGTCATTTCTTTGTCTTTTCTTATTTTCAGCTTTGAATGCGACCTGTGTTTTTGATCTGAGTCCAACTTCATTGTAAATCTCTTCATCTCCATCCGTCACTCACTTTCTTTGTCCTGAGTCTTTTTTTCACCTCATATTCCCTTGATAACAATGGGAACGTTTCATTTGTTTCTTGTGCTTCCTTTTCTCCTTTGTTCGGGTTGATGTCAAGGCTTTTACAATGTTCTTCTGACAGGTAGAGGATCCTCCCCACATCTACCAGTATTTAAAAAGGATATTCGTGCCCTGCAGAGGCTCCAGTATGAGAATGTATCGTGGTGTTGAACACTCACTGTAGTCCTTCTTTTAATCCAAACATAAACATCTGACTATTATCAATACTCTGGAAATGTAAGTCAAGTTAAACATGTAACACTGGACTTAAAATCAACAAAAATGTTAGTGTTCTGCCTTAAATTTAGCATTACTGTGGAAGTCCTCATGTTAAATTTTGGTCATCTAAACCTGCGGCCAACCAAATACCATTATCTAGCATGGCTGGTCAGCTGGGTACCTTTATTCATAAATGAGGACCCTTGAATTTGACTGATTTTAAATCCCTTTGCACAGCTGTTTTAGATAGTTAGATATCCAGCCGTTTACAGTTAAGACTGAAACCACGTCTTTAATTAATAATATCACAAGGCGACGGCAATGCTGCCGGTCGGATTTTGTCCTTTTCCTCAACGTATCCATATGAAATTTTACTGCGGTTTTGAAAATGCTACAGTATGCTGATTTGGAAAAAGGTTTGACTGAGAAACCCTTGACTCACCTGTTTTTCACACCCCCATCCCCCCATCCTCCCATCCTGACTCTATATGTATGTTTTTCACTTTCAGATGATCACTATGACATTTCGCTAAGCGGACATCTCATGCGCACCTCTCAGACTCACCTGTCATTGCTGCAACTGAGATTCCACACTGCCTCTCTGTCTGTCTGTCTGTCCGTCTGTTCTGTCTCTCCACTCAGTTCTCTGCTTCTTTTCACCTCCCCCCTTCACACACTACAGTGATTGTACTCATTCTTAATGTTAATAAAGTGTCAAGACAGTGTGCGCCTCCTAATTATAGCACCAGGCTCTTTTTTGATGTGGATTATAATACAGTATCATCTGAAGTCCTTGTGTTTGTTCACACTGACAAACATCTCTTATTCCTTTATTAATGTGTTGTGTCTTTGTTGGAGTCTCTATAGTGGGTCAGCAATTGTGTTTCTTTATTTTCGTATGTATTAATTGTCCCTTGTGTGTGTTGTAAGTGTGTTTTATACAAGCACATCCACACATCTCTCTCTTTGTGCTTCGTCACGGGCCCAGACAATAGACAGTGATGTCCTGATGGTTGATTTCATCCAATAGGAAATTGGCTCAGAGTTCGACAAGAAGAAGGAGGAGCTTAAGGAGGTGCAGGGCTTAGCCAATCAGCTCTCAGCAGCTGGAGCCGCCAATCTAGTGGAGCCCCGCCAACTCCAGCTCAACACGCGCTGGGTTGAGGTGGAGGGCAAGTTCATACCCTTCAAAAGACAATGTGTGAGTTTCAGTAGGCACAACTTCTCTTTCCAGTACTAATACTATACTAACTAAACATTTCACTAATACTGCAACTATGTACGAGGCTCTCGCTATTGGCAAAACCTTCATTCACACCCACTTGAATAGCTTGAATAATACTTTTTGAAATGAACACTGTCAAATGCAAGCTGCAGTCAGCTTGACATTGTTTTATTCAGTGGATTATAAATCGGATCATTCATTTAGTAGCGTTAGAAAACAACAAGAAACAAATGTAGACCAGCCTAACATAAATACTCAGGATCTGGTCAATGAAAAGAATCAAGTGACCATTTGATAGACTGGTTTGTTTTGTGTCAGGAGTTAGACCACAGTGTTAACATTCAGTTTTGTAAGCTAACATTGCCGCCAGTAGCTGGTTACCATAGTACAGAATGAAATGATCTGTCCTGAACTTTACTGCAAACAAACCCACCAGGATTGTGCAAGTTAGCAACACATTTGTTAGCTTCCGGTAATCCTCTCGTGTAATTCTTTGTGAGAATACAAAGAAGTCCATTTCCCAAAATGTCAAGCTATCCATTTACTCTGAAATTTGAGTAGACACTCTTCGTTTTGTTTTTTTTGTTTCGTTTTTTTTCTTTAGCAACAATCATTTTTAATTTCTTAGAAATGAAAGATAAAGGCATGAGATATATAGATATTTCTTCATACTTTGGATTGGCCTTTTTCACAGCAGACATTTTGACCTGCAGGTGCAATCATGGTCCAGTTCTATTTTGTGTGTCACAACCGCTGGGCCCGCATTCACGGTACCAATGGCTTGGCACACCTAAATGGAACACAGCTGGCCCTCAAATAGGGTGTTTATGGACTAACCTCTGGAGGTATTCACCGCCTCGTACTAGGAAATTCATCCACAACTTCTCATGTCGTAAACACAAGTTCCATTTGAAGGCAGCGGTCGTTAATAATCCGCAGTACCGTGTCAAATCGACTGCTGTGAAATGGCCGACCAATCCCATGAGAAGACCGAAACCAACAATGTCCATCGTGTAATAATCTGAGCCCCTCAACCCCAAACCTGTCAATCCCCACTGAAGACAAAAATCTTTACAGCTGCACCATAATAATTTTAGTGGCTTGGTATGGAAGGATGGAGGAATCTACATTTGGTACTAGCAGGTACTTGTGGAGCACACACGATACACACTCGTTCATAGGTTGATTTGTTGGTTGGGGTCTGCACATGGGATTTGGTGTCAATTGAAATTAATCAGGCTTTTCCTTTAAGAGGACATAAAGCCTGAACTTTAGACTTTTGTTTCATTTTAAAAGCCCCCTGTTTATTTTATTATAAAACAACTGCAAAAGTCTGCTCCTTCACAGTTTTCAGTTCTTTTTCAGTAACATTAGCAGCCCCTTACTTAGCCTTCGTTACTATTAATCTGTGTCACAATTAGTTGCTTGGAAACGTCAAAAAGGGTTGCTCTTGTGTTTTTCTTTGCTGCATTTACGTGTCTTCTGTGTTCATGTGAAGCACCCTCACATGTTTGAATCTCATCGGTTGCTCTGTTTCACTGCATGCGTCCCCCCCCCCCGCCGCCTGCCAACCAATCACATCACACCCCTGCAGTTCCCTGAGCTGCCAATCACTGAAGATGTATGTATCCTGTCATCCAATCACATGAACCACCCACACCGACACTATGTGGTGCCAACATGAACTTGGACAAAATACACATCTGAACTGTCAGATTCCAGACTTGGAGTCCACAAATGGGCTACTGAGAGGAATCCTAATCACATAATTAGTGTTGTCTTCGTCTTTATTTCGCAAGAGACTGTCCTTGTGATGCACCTCTCCTTGTGTTGCGTAGACCTGGGAGTCACCCAGTGCACTGAGCTGCTCCACTCCAGCTGTTAAGGCTCTTCAGTGCTTTGCTCAAGGACTCTTGAGCAGTAACTGTTAAGGGAGCGGCGTGCTCTTAATTTCCAACTGTGAGACGACAAGCCTTGTTAAACTTGAAACTACAGCATCCATACTTCTGGAGCAAATATGCCCTTCTTATCCTGCTTCTTGTGATTAAAAGGTTCTATTTTGGTTATGAGGCCTAAGAGATTGTATTCACAAAGCCAAAGTGTCCTTGAATAAATTACTCAGTCCCTGTTAGCTGCAGGAGTGTTGACACAAGCAGAGAGAAAATACCAAATGCACACAAATGTTGTTATGGCTACAGATTAAGTGATTATATCGGGCTCAAACCATCGTATAATATGTTGCTACATTTCTCTCGGAATAAACAAAAATACTCAAGGTTAGAGGGGCTTTTTGAGTCATTTTTTTTGGCCAATAGACACCATATAGGTTGGATAATGATATAGAAGAGAAGCCGACTAAATTTTCAGGTGAGCTCAGCAGATACTGTTTTTATCTAGAGTCTATTTTGTGAATCAGTGTATCGGTGTAGACTGCATAGGTGGGCCTGGGTCACAACAAACATTTGTAATTCTGTCAATACATTGTAGGCAAAGCTTCACCCTAAAAGTGTTATTTGCCTTTCAAGTACTCAAAATATTGAGTTTTGAGAGTTTTTTTTTTCCCCTCCTCCTTCAGGACTTCGTTGTGACTCCAGAATGCAGAAAGAACCAGCCACGTATATCTACTTTGAAGCTAAAAGGTGGCTAACAACAGGGGAAAAAAAAAGATGTTAGTTTGCAAACGCTTGAGCAGATCGTCCTTTGTAATCTATATAGTCATCCAGCCATATTCCCAGCAATCCAACTCTCTTATCCGAGCTAAAAAACAAAGAAAATAAAACTTGCTGGCAGATTTTCAGTCGCTGTCTGCCTTCACCAAATATTACAGAACATTGGCACGTCGCTAGTGCAGAGCCGCTCTCCTCTCTACACGACAATAGAGGCCTTAGTCATCTCCTCTCAGTGCCTGAGCAGCAGTGAATCACTGCATGCCGGACATGCAGCATATGAAGACAGGATGCTGCAGCCTTTCCTCATACAATGGATGTATCACAGCCTCACAGTATAGATGTGTATTCAGTCCAAGCTGTCCTCAGGAAAGATAAGTGGATGAGATCATGAGAGAGGGGGAAACAAGACATTTTCTATACTTTCCTCTCTGAGGCCTTTTGCACTGTATAGACACAAACCTTGAACCTACAGAAATCTAAAATGGTGCTGACAAGGGGGCTTTAAAGACTCCCCCAACCTGCTGGAAATGGATCTCTGTTTGGTTTCTGGAGTTCTAGATAGAGACATCAAAGAAACTAAACCTATAAGTTCTCTTCACGGTCAGCTCTCCCTGTCCACTGAGACAACCAACACGCGAGCTTCCCCCTCTCATCATCATCCTTCACTGCTCACAAATACACACAACAGGTCAACTAAAATCACAAATCCAACAAAGAAAATGAAAAATGTCATGTGTAAATGTGTGTATGCAGACTCAGAGCAGGTAATATTTTCACTCTCAGTCAATAAATAGGAGATTTGTGAGGCTGTCACACTGGGTTTTATGATTGGGTCGGGCAAGTCCAAAG
Organism: Aulostomus chinensis; assembly: GCF_037954235.1. Taxonomy (NCBI): domain Eukaryota; kingdom Metazoa; phylum Chordata; class Actinopteri; order Syngnathiformes; family Aulostomidae; genus Aulostomus; species Aulostomus chinensis. The sequence goes on along the minus strand of NC_141320.1, from coordinate 63,654,392 downwards.
GTTTATCCCCCTGCAACCAAAACATAAACGACACCGATCTAAAATATAGACCTGGGAAAAATCCACTCTTGAGTTCATCCGTGTTTTCGAGATGGGGAACAAAGTGCAATCAGTTCAACGGTCTTGTCCCCCGACACTGCATCCATAGGGTAGTAAGTAGGGGAGACCAGGGCCAAGTGTGACATAAAGGGACGCTTGATAACTTTTGAAAGAACACCTTTTCCCTCGGTATCAATATTCCTCGTAAATTTCAACAAGAGCATAACTACAGTGTGCTTTTAATTCCAGTGTGCACCTGCAAGATACATCTGTTAGAATAAAAAAAAAACGAGTCAACAGATTAAGGATACTTGAGTAAACCTTAATGAGACCAGTGGTTTCTTTTCTTTTTTTTTAAACCTAGTAACACATTTTGAGAAATTCAGTCCTTTGCCTCCTTGCAGAAAGCAGCAGTAGCTCAGCTTAACGCTGAGTCCATTTGAAAGTTAGGTACTAACAACGACCGCTGAGACCCAGTTGAAACCCAGTATGACGGAACTCTGTTTGTAGCGAACAGTCGGTAGCATTAGCAAGACAAACTGGGATATTCAGGAGTCTGGTTTTCATCTCACTTGTGCACAGAGCACATCACCCCCATCCAGTTATGAGTTACATTATTAGTGCTAATGAACCTGAATTGTAGGCTGCAAATATATTGATTTATTAAAAAAAAGAATCTTGTGTTAAAATGTCCAGGTATGAAGAAGATGCAGTCATTTGCATCGTGGGAAATGCAGGGGGTTACATGAATAACCTGGCCCCTGCTGCTTTGATTTTAACCATTATTTTTTAAATCATTAAAAAACTGGTTGTTTGTGAGTTTCCTAACTTCAAGCATGTGGCATGTTGTGAGTTCTCCAGACAGAGCTGTTAACTCCAGCTGCACTGATTTACTCTCTGTAAGGCTGCTCATGATACAAGAGTGTGTGTGTGTGTGTTTTATCTTGGTTCAGTTAAACAGCTCAGTGCCGAGGTGAAACAGAATCCGCTTGCCACGGCAGGTGAAATGAACCGACCTGAGTGCTAATATCCCAGATTCTCTGTCTTTGGTAGAAGTCATTTCATTTGTTTTTGCAGAGTTGTAACATTTTGCATCATAGTCGAAAGGAGAAATTCAGAATGACCAGTTCAGGTGCCCTCAAATCCACCTTCTTCTAGCTTGAGTGAAAGGCCAGTAGACAAGAGCCTTGAATATGGTCATGTATGAGCAGGAGGTTCACATGGATGTGTGGTAGAATCCTTTGGAACCATCTGGGGATCTTGAACCCAAGTCTAGCTCTTTGATTTTTGCATGTCTACTGCACATCTGGTTGTGGCGTATGTTTGTAAAGATGATTCTGGATGAGAATATTTGAAGGGGAGTCCCAGGTTGGTTTCTTAATCAGTTAAAAAAAATCTGAAGTTGTCCTCAGGTGTTTGCAAGCATGTTCTTTGATACATTTATTTATTCATTTATGAAGTCAACGTATTAACTGATCTACCTCTCTACGCTGGGTGTTTGTGAATATGTACATGGATGTGTGTGTGTGTGTGTGTGCGTGTGCCTGTCTTTGTCTGTCTGTGTGTGTTTGGTTGTTCAGGAATATCTAACAGAGCTGCAGGCGTTGCTGCGTTCAGTGTCAGAGACGGACTTCAAGCTGAACTCTCCTGAATACTGGCCTGCAGCGTATTATAATCTGCCTCAGCAAGAGAACTGCCTGAAGGTCAGCACCGCTCCAGCCCGTCTGTCTGAATGTCACAGAAAATAAGATAATTTAAAGAGCTACTGGCTTTTAAATAAGAGACATATTACTTTATTATAACATAATGTTGAACTTGTCAACTATCTTTTTTTGAAAATGGATTTTAAGAATAGTTCCGCGCAGTGGCTGCTGTGAAACAGTAACTTCTGAACTTCAGCGGTGGTTTGTTTCCTGTGAACACAGCCAGGTTACTTGTTCTTCTTCCTCCACGATTCCTGTTGAGCAAAATAATCAATCATCTTTCCTTCAGCACATAGGGACATGCTACACAGACTGATTAGTGCTGAACCCCCTGGACTTAACAACTGCTGGTTATTCAGCCTCCAGCTACTAAACACCAAACAGTATCCGTCCATCCATCCATCATTTTCTATGCCACTTATCTGTTGAGGATCGAACCAGCGACCCTTCAGTTGCTAGATGGCCCCTCCACCTCTTAACCATGCTGCCCCCCGACAAAAACAATATGTTTTTTTTAAATTTAGCAAATGTGGGCGACTGCTTGTACATCTTATTTCTCAGTTTGTCTTTGCAAAACGTAGCAGCACATGCAAGGATTCCAGCATTCCAACAGACAATCGTGTGTGCTATTTTATGTTTTTTAAAGGTTTATTAAGCACTTCTTGATCTTCTTAAATGGACGCCCCCCACCCCCACCCCTCGCTAAGGTTCTGTTTAGTTAAAATGCACCTTCCGTCTCATTTTCCTGCTGCTGTATGCCCTAAAGGATATAGGCAGGGCATGTCATTGTTGAACTTTGTAGAATTTTCTTTGTCTCTTTCTGGCAGGAGGTGAAGGCAAGCATCGACAAGCTGCGAGATCCAGTGGAGGGAGCGTTGAGCCGCAGAGAGGAAATGGTGTCAGGTGCTCGACCTCTGGAGGGCCAGAAGATCCAGGAAACTGCTGCCCTCCTGAAAACCAACTGGGACAAACTGAACAAGCTGTACCAGGACAGGCTAAAGTGAGGACAGGAGGCAAGCTGACAGATGTGCACGTGAATGTACACGCATAAATGTCCTATGTTTGTGTGTGCACTTCCAGACGTTGGCAAGATTGCAACGCCAAGTGGCAAACGTTTGTGTCGGATCAGAAGGGACTGGGCGAGTGGCTGGATGATGCTGAGAGCACCCTGAAGCTGGCCGAGAGTGAGCCGGCAGCACATAGACAGCACCTCAGGGTAACACACACACACACACACACACACACACACACACACACACACACACACACAGAGGATTTCTCTACAACCATACAAGTTTGCACACTCATGCTTGATGGTTCCCAGCAAACTGCTGAATGTGTTCCAAATGTGGATGACTCATGTTTCAGCTCCGATGTTCACTGGTGCTGCTGATGTGCCCTCGAGCAAGACCCACGAGTCCAGTCTGCTTCTGTCAGCACTTTTATCTTTCTTTTCTCAGCAAACAGATGTTTTAGCGTTCCACAAAAAAAAATTACTCTTTGCGGAACCCACTAAAATATAGTCAGAGGTATGAAACGAGATGGAACAATACGTAGAACAATAGAACTTTGATCCTTTTATGGCATAACAAGATCTGAAATGACTGAACTGAACCTCCCAATGTGGAACATGATTGAAACAAGGGGCGGCCTCTTTGGTCCGGGCTCTAAACAAGAGGAAAAGGTTTTCTAAAGAGCTAGAAACCAACCACAGACTGAGACCCAAACTGCCTTTGATGCAACGGACATGGTGTCTTTGTTGCAATTTTAGACGATATATAACAGTCAAGCATCCTTTAGCAACTTATACAACTGACAGCTCACACTTATCACACACACAAACACACACACACGCGTGCATGCACACACACACACACACATCCTCACAATCTTAAAATGTTTGCCAGCGCGTAGGGAAAGTGCTCAGTCAGCAACTTGTAGATTAATAAATCATAAAGCCTCCCTGAAGTACTTTATTGTGGAATTACCAACATGGAACTGCCATGATGACGGAATCTTTTCACCTCCAACCACAATTAAACAGCTGCTTGATCAATAAAAACTGACTCTCCAATTTGCCTTGAAAAGATGTAAAAAAAAAAAGAACATTAATAAACGCTCTGAAGTAATATAAGAAAAAGCAGTGCAGTCAGCCTCGACACAAACAGAACACTTTCTTTTTTTTTCTTCTCGGCCTTATATAACAATATTATGTCATCAAATTTGACATTTCAATGTTACATCAAGCCCGAAACCGAAATTGAAGGATGATGAAAAGCAATTTGTTGTGAGCACAAAAAAAGAGACTTTTATCTGAGCAAGATTCAGATTAAAAAAATGTGTAAAGCATTATTGTCACAGTGGAAAAGTCCACAAAGAGTTGTTTCCACAGTTGACTTTTAGTTTCAGTGTGTTTCTATGTGTGTGTGTGTGTGTGTGTGTGTGTGTGTGTGTGTGTGTGTGTGTTTGCATCATCAGACATGCCCAATCCACTTTTCAGCTGCTGTGATCAGCTCTCACTGTCCTCCTGCACAGGCAGGGATGCCGTGTCCAAGTGTCACTCGAATGCCAACCTTTGTGTGTGTGTGTGTGTGTGTGTGGAAATGGAGGACCATCTGGTACTTCATCTGAAAAGCTGCCACCCATAACACTCCCAGTCCTGATCCCCTAGAGAACCGAGACTGTAGACGCTGTAAAGAATGGCCACCAAGAGAGCTCTGCAGAAGTGAAGCCGGTTTTAGTAGAGGTCATAAATCCCACCCCTCCATGCCGCAATTTGGAAATGGAAAAAAAAAAAAAAAATCAGTACAGATCAAATACATATTTCTAATAATGATTTCTTTCATGTCACAAAGGTCTCATCTGGTTGATGTGTCATGAAGTGATTTGAATTATTATTTTTGAATCGGAGCTGACGTTTTGTTATTAATAAAAGGCAGGATTGTTTTTAATTCAGTAATTGGATGAAGGGGGGAGGTCACACAGACCTCTGTCAGTTAATGGATTTGTCTAATTAATGTCACCAGGTCACGGCGTCATTTATGAATTTTGGGACTTCGTCAGTGGTTTTTGCCTTTTCAGAATAAAAGGACAAATGAAGAGATGTCGAACTGCCATGTGCAAGTTTAGTTTCATCTCAGATCATGTGTGAAAATGTTTAGATATGTGGAAACTAGACTCAATCTAGGACTGAAAAAAATGTAACACATATTGTGTGTGTGTGTGTGTGTGTGTGTGTGTGTAGGACCTGACGGAGGCCATCCCGCTCCAAGAAGTGGTGTTTGACAGAGGGAACGCTGCAGGAGAGGACATCAGCCAGTTGAGCACGCCAGACGATGCCTCGCGGCTCCGAACACAGCTCAAATTAGTCAACACTCGCTGGGCGAACGTCTGCCAGCAGCTCAATGAGCACAAGAGGAGGTGTGTGTGTTTGTGTGTGTGTGTGTGTGTGGGTGCGGCTGCAGGTGATTTACAAACCTAATAATGCAAGTTTGAGTTTATTTTTGGTTTGCAACATTTATACAAGCGAGGGTTAAAACTGAGAAGGTAAGGAAGAGTTGTTGTTCAGAAATATTTGCCAGTGATGACAGCCGAAGGGTGGAGCTATGGGCCGGAAATAAAAAAAACCCCAAAGACTGTTTTTTCATTCTCATATTTACTTGCACAGAACAACAGGAGGAGAAAAGAAATGTGCACAGTGAGCACAGACTCAAAAATAAGTATCAGGGTACAGAAAAGAGAGTTGTATAGCCCTCATCAGTCAAAAACTGCACTTCTGGCCTCTTGAAGACCATTTTTGTAGTTTTGAGTTCACAATGTACCTTTGAAGGGATGTTCTTCAAAAGCACACCTCCACTTTTGTGTGTACAAGTGGCTCATATTCTGTCTCTGGTCCTCCTGCAGGTCCGCAGAGGCACGCACGACTGCTGCGGAGCTTCAGGAGAACATGGGCTCCATGCTGGGCTGGTTGGACAAGGCGGAAGGAACCCTGGCCATCCCCCTCCACCCTGCAGAGCCGCAGCACATCAGAGACACGCTGGGCAAAGTTCAGGTGTCTGCACTATTTGACCATTTCCCCATCTCAAGTGCCTTTTGCTGTTACTACATTTACATGAGTCCAAGTCAGACTGGGCTTTTAAAATGCATGTAATCAATGTCCCGCCTGGTGAAGTAAAGGTTAAGTAAATGAAAAAAACAACAAACCTATCAATTTAAACATCTTTACCTGTGTGTGTGTGTGTGTGTGTGTGTGTGTGTGTGTGTGTGTGTGTGTGTGTGTGTCTGTGTCTGTGTCTGTGTGTGTTGTGTAATTTGATTGAGCATTCACCATGTAAATGAGATACAGTTCTTTATTATTATTTCCCTTAGCTCAGTAAAAACACTTGGATGTGCTTAGGTGTGTCTGTGTGTGTTTTGTTTTGGTAAATATGATTAGGAGAGTATTATGGTTTCAAATGAGGTGCTATAATGTTTTAATATGAAATCCAACCTTGAAAACACAGTATGTTTGTGTGTGTGTGTGCCTGCACTTACATAATTTGATTGAAAGAGCTTGTGTCCTACATTGAGGTGCTCATATTATTTCCTATTAAATTCAGGCTGCTTCTATTTGTGTGTGTGTGTGTGCGTGCGTGCGTGTTTGTGTATGCGTGCGTTCGTGTGTCTGTGCGCACGTCAGGCATGTGTGGAGGAGCTTCCTGCGAAGAAGGTGGCAGTGGAGGATCTGAACTCCAGACACAAACAGATGAGACTCCCTGCTGACAAACAGAAAGACATCAGGGTCATCAACAATCGCTGGGAACAGGTCAGCAGCCAAATTAGAAAGTTCTAGCTTAAAAGATCAAAATGTTCAATGCTCATAAAGGCGATGAACTGAAAAGAGCTCCAGGACACTATTAGATATGCAGATGAAACACTGGCTGTATCTTCAAATGTTTATTTATTTTTATTTTTTTTCCTCTGGAGTTTTAAGCACATTATGAAGTCAGATGACACTTAGAGCAGCTCCTGTAATCATTCTTTTTCCACTAAAAATGAATAACATCCACTTGTGAAGATGGCTTTGATATATTTGTTTCCAGTCGCACTCCAGAAGTTGTTCCTCCCAAGAACTTTGATTGTTTTTGGTTAGCTAAAAGCTAACCGTGACCTCCCACCAACACGCATTCATGGCCCCAACTCAAGAATTCACATACAGATTTTGACAAACAAACCTCTAATAGTAGGCATTTAATCAATTATGCAAACAGAAAAATACCAAACCTTATTGACCCATAAAGGATCTTGTTAGTTCAGTTTAGTTTTTTTCCCTTTGCACTGGTGACAGTTGGGGGCTGGAGGCATTTATCAGTCTGTCTGTTCTGTGTCATTGTATTATTTTTTGGGAACACCTTGAGGGAATTACTTCAAAATCAGCTCAGACATCCATTGGGACGTAAGGATGAACTGAAAAAAAATTGGTGGCCAAAGGTCACTGTCACCTCTTTTAAATGCAGTAACGCTGGACATCCTGGAGGGTCATTATTTCAAATATGCTATCAGCATCCTCTGAGTATGCAGACTTGTGCAGACGTGCTACCATCGTACCATGTGGTCATTCCCAACAATGCTAGCTTCTTGTCTCTGCCACACATAATTGGAAATGCAAATAGCTTTCAATATCCATTCAAGTGTAATACTTTCCCTGCTCGTAGTCTCAAGATACCACATCTGTAGTGTTTCTGTCTGATAATTTGACCGGGCAGATGTTGCCTCCCGCTGTGATTGAAAAATAAACAACAATGTATTTTCGTCACAATGATTTTGAAGTTGGGGTCAAAAGACGTGCATGCGTTATGCATCCGATAAATCAGTCTGTCGTAAATATAAGAGTGACATTTATTTCCATTATTTACGACATTAAGCACATTCAAATAGCTTTCTTTTGCCAAGAGTTATATGGGAGGTTTTATTCCCCCTGTCCACTAAATATACGGCTGTTGCCAGCAGTCAATTAACAGCTAGCGTGTCTCTGTCCAGAGTTAAAAGCTGCTGTTTCATTGCTTCCTTCATCCTTGCACCAATGAAGAATTTACACCACAGAAGTGTGATGTTCCTTGCTGAATGGTGTGTGTGTATGTGTGTGTGTGCGCGCGCGCGTGCGTGTGTGTGTGTGTGTGTGTGTGTGTGTGTGTGTGTGTGTGTGTGTGTGTGTGTGTGTGTGTGTGTTCAGGTTTCCAGGGCTCTCCCTGAACGTCAGCTGGAGATCGAGGGTCTGCTGAAGGAGCTGGAGAAGCTTCAGGGTCAGCTGGACCTCCTGTCAGCTTGGGCATCCAGTACCAGAACCAAGTTGGAGCACAACCCAGATGAGCCCAGAGTGAGGACACACACACACACACACACACACACACACACACACACACACACACACACACACACACACACACACACACACACTCACTCACTCACTCTTCCTTTCTGCAGCTTCATTATCATTCCATTTAAGGGCCAAACTGGCTGAGATGATTGTCTGGTGTTACATATCCTAAGTGACTTTGACGGATACTCTAAAGCTTTGGGAGGAAGCCAGAATCTTTTTATTTGTCTTTTGTCTCTGTGTGCTGTGGCAGCTGATTGAAGAAGTACAAGTTAAGCAGCCGGAGGTGGAACTCTTCCTGGAACGAGCCGGTCAGCTGTACAAAGAGTCTCCTCCCGGCCAATCAGACAAGGTAAGAAAAACACACACTTTCTAATTAGTATAATTCTAACAGTTTTCTTGTTTCTGACATGCTTTTTCATATGCAGTCAACTATACATTGCACTGAACTGAATTTGACTGAATAATTTCTCAACAGCTGAAACTTTCTTAAAAGTGATGACAAAGACAAATGCATTTATAGTCCTAAATGTGCTCATGTTCTATATTTCTTTAAAGGAATACAATTTTTTTTCTTTTAATCTCACCACCGGCTCTGCTTCAAACAATTCATCAAGTTCGCATTATGTTCTTTATTAATGTATGTTGGAGAACATTACATCTTTTGAAGATCAAAGGCGCACACATTCTGATCTTTCTCCATCAGAGCGGATCTCAGAATTAGAATAAAAACCTTTGATTGCATTTGTGCAACTGGGTAATATGTGAGGTGATTGTTCAACATTGGCTGATTTTGTGTGTGTGTGTGTGTGTGTGTGTGTGTGTGTGTGTGTGTGTGTGTGTGTGTGTGTGTGTGTGTGTGTGTGTGTGTGTGTGTGTGTGTGGTTGGGGTAACAGGTGAAGTATGTCAAGCTGAAAGAGGACTGGTCTGTGATTCTGGAGCTGCTGCGGCAGCATCAGGAGAGGATGGCTGCTCTGCTTGTGGCCAAGAAAGCCAGTAAGAAAATTATCTCAGTTGCTGATTCTTGATCTGAACTGGGAACAGTTTATGGTTATAAAACAAGATTTAAATGGTCTGAACCTTTTAATGATTTCCTGCAATTTACAACACCTGGATCAACATTGTGTGTGTGTGTGTGTGTGTGTGTGTGTGTGTGTGTGTGTGTGTGTGTGTGTGTGTGTGTGTGTGTGTGTGTCCCAGATGAAACCCTGACGGGAAGTTCCCTGCCAGAATCTGCCGCCCTGGCTCAGTTCAATAAGTCCTGGGCCGAGCTCACGGATTGGCTGACCATGCTGGATAACATGGTGCAGAACAAACGTGTGGTAGTTGCTGACCTGGACGATATCAAGGAAAACATCAGCCAGCTCAAGGTCGTGACCTCACGTGTTACATTTCCTCGATTTACAGACACCGTATACCTGATTTAATCCTCTATTTTATGTTAAATAGGACCATAATTTACAAAATTGACAAGATTGTGCTGTAGAGTAATATCTTTACAGAGATAAATGATGGAGGAGGAGAGCGAGCTCTTTTTTTTTTCTAGATGAATGAATTCGATGACTGATTTTTTTTTTTTTGTAACTTGTTCAGGTGCCCCCCCCCCACTGTCCAGTTCTTATATACCGTCAATGGTTAAAAAGATTCAGCTCAAAACAAACTCATAACATCTTTGATTCGTTCACTATTTTCTGCCTCTAATTAATACGTTAATCAAGCTAAATTACAAATATTGAATTTGCCCTCAGGCGTCCCTGCAGGAGCTGGATCAGCGGCGCCCTCTATTGGAGAGACAAGTCACAGCAGCTCAGAACCTGAAGAATAAAACCAGCAACCAGGATACCCGCAACGCTATTACAGAACGCAGTATGTGTCTCTCTGTCTCTGTCTCTGTCTCTCTCTCTCTCTCTCTCTCTCTCTCTCTCTCTCTCTCTATCTCACACACACACTCAGATTCACTAGAATCCCTCCATGCAAATAATTTCTATAATTTCACAAAAGTCCTTAGAAATAATAGGAAATTTGAGCACATGTAGAAACTCATCCATGCGTGATTTGATAGGATTCACCTGATGAAAAATGAAAGGGACACACCAGCCCCATATCTGCATACTTTTTTGCATAAGATACACCCTCATTTATGCAAGACGGTGACTCCTGGCCTATTAAAGGAAGGCGTGCTGCAAAATCTACATAATGAACACTGCCTGCAATGCAGAATTTCGATAGAGAGATAAAGAGGAGATATGTAGGTTGTGCTACTATAATGACAAGACATGAAGAAAACATTCACTAAACCAGAGATTTTTCAATTTAGTGAGGCTATAGATGTTACGGAGCCGTGTTTTGGTGCTATAATTCGCACATTTCCGCTCAGAAGAATGTGGACGCTCGTGTCTGGGCACACTGGAACACAAATTAAGGTCCTCATGCTCCTGAACATTGAATATTGTTTGAAGACAAAGTGAGTACTCAAAAGAGTTGCTTGGATGTGAGGGAACAAAGTATAAATGTATTTATTTGAGTTGATTATACCAGAAATGAAGCTGGCCTTCTGCTCTAGTGTTGCTGTCTGCTTGAATCATGTGACGTTGGTCTGAAGCTGCAGGAAGTTAGAAAACATTAATTCAAGCAGAACGAGGGGAAAGAGTGCAAAAACACAACAGGCTGCTACGGAAAATGATCCTTTCAGCCTAATTACCCTAAAATTTTTCATTTGAACTATTTAGATCCTGTTGCTCTCTCAGTCTCTCCATTTATCATTTATATTTAGCCTCCTTTTCTGCATTGAGACTGATTTTACTTCTGCATTACACATCACATTTCAGATGTAATTTCCTCTGCTGCGAACCGATTATGAATCCGTCTACTAAATAGTATTTTGTGTTCGATGTCTCATTCCTCTGTTTCACAGAGCTCCATTGTTGTCCAAACACATTTGTACTCAGTGACATGTTCTCTAATTACCATAAGCACATAGAGACACATTTTTCTATCAAGTAACCAAGCAAGAATCAAACCGAACAACTCAGGATTCAGGTTTTTTTTGTTTTTCTGAGTCTGACAAAGTTTAAAGGCTGGAGCACTGAGTTTAAGCTACCGTCACATAATTATTGTATGACTTCACTGGGACGAATAAGATAAGACTCAATACAATTGAGTTCATTTTTTTATTGGTCACTTAAACACAAATTAGCTATAAAAGCGATGGACTCTGCCGCCAGTTAGGCGACCGAAATGGAATCACTGCCAGTTAAAATGCAAAATGAAACATCCCCAAAGCGTAAACAAAAGAGTCCACATTTTTACACTTTGTTTTTTTCCATAAAAGATCTTGGAGAAATTATGTTGGCCATAATGGCTGACTTGACCAACACAAGTTTTATGTTGAGACTGCCGATGATCCACCTCTGTCCCCAACATGTTCAGTATTTTCTCCTGCTTGAGTAACTTTTACTTTAACAGGTGTTCATTCTGTTTTTTTTGTCATCATAGTTGACCGGCTTCAGACCCACTGGGAGGACTCTCAGACCAAACTCTCAGATAGGACGAAGCAGCTTCACAACATGCTGCAGGACTCCACCGACTGGCTGAACTCGAAGGAGGTAGTGGACCATCTCATCAAGCAGGCCAGTGAGAGGCTGGAGTCCTTGCAGGAGCTCACATACACGGTGGACGCGGTGAAAAGACAAAACGCTGAGCTGAAGGTGGGCTGGATATCCACTCACGAACAGCAAGAGTGCACTCCTTTATCTCTGGGGTAAAATATCGCCCATTAAAATCAGTTTTTTAGTTTTGTCTTCCTTCCTTTCTCAGCTCTTTTTGAGTGATATGCAGCAGTGGCAGGGTAAGGTGGATGAAACCAACGCGATGGCCGACAAACTGCTGACACTTTACAACAAAGACGACACGCATAAAGTCACTCAGGTCAACAACGACATGGTGGCCACCTGGACACACATCAGCAAGCGGTAAAAGCACAAACACACTTAAGATTAAATCTTAACTCAACCAATCTGAGGTGTTCATTAATATTCTTGAAAAAAATGATTTGGGATGTGCTCCCCGCTCTGGTTTGAGACTGGTAACCACACCTGCTTTTGATGCAACTGGATACACCTGAGTGCACCTGTACAATAAACAAGTTAACTTACGCAAAATCTGCAACAGCAACATATTTAGGATATAAGTTGTACTATAATGTTGGAACTCAGGGGTCTGTGTTTGCCTCCCTTTTGTTTCTACCCAGAAAAGCAGGTGCACATGTTTCCTGCATGCGGATGATAATGTTTTGTCCAGCTTTTGTCCCCAAAAGGAACATTATTTTGATTCAGAGTAAAGTTAAGAGCTCGTCTGTTCTTACCAGTCCTCCCTGAAGCCCAGTGAGATTTATAATATTGCATTTTTATGTGGAAAAACATTTGGGGTACATCTCAGATTTTTCTCCCCAAATATCTATAGTTCACACAGTTTACCTTTTGTCTTGAGCTGCCAAAGCATAATCTTTTTTCTGAAAATTATTGCTTTTAATTAAAAGCGAATTGGCTGTTGTTAGTGTTGTCTACAAATGAGACAGTTTTCCTTGGTTACAAGAATCTTGGTGTGTTCCTCCAGGGTTTCGGACAGGGAGGCAGCTCTGGATTCGGCCCTGAAGCTGTTGCAACACTTCTACTTCGACCTGGAGAAGTTCCTCAGCTGGCTTACGGAGGCAGAGACAACTTGCAACGTGTTAATAGATGCCACCAACAAGGAGAGACTGCAGGAGCAGCCTGAAGCAGCCAGGAACCTGCTGGCACAGTGGAAGGTAGGACACACACACACACACACACACACACAAACACACACACTTCCTTAATCTGTGATACATTCCTGCTGCTCCAGCCTGTGCTCAGTTGAGGGATTTTGAGGTCACACATATTAATCTGTAGCTGAATGGCCCTGTTATTACTTCCACCAAGAAGGGTCATGTTTTCTGTAGCGTTCGTCTGTCTGCCAGCAGGATTGCGCTAAACCTACGAGGCCAGTTTTCACCAAACTAAGTGGAAAGTGAATAATTGGCCACAAAGAACTAATTAAACAACAGGGAATTGCAGATCTCTCTCAAATTTCATGCACTTGACGTGAGTCCCATTTGAAAACAATTCAGACTCGAAACTCGAGAAGCTTCTTGCTCACAATTTACACAAAGCGTACAAAAACAGTTGACGTGTTTTTATTGCACCAGATATGCAACCAAACTGTAATTCCCTGTTTCACATTTCAGTCAGCGAATCATTTCAGCCCTTTTAACAGTAAAAGTACGGTAAATGCAGTTGTGTTGCAGGTGACTTTTCTTTTTCAGATATTTATTTGGGTGCACTTCTTTAACAGTTGGTGTAAAAACTTTGTTTTATTCAAGATCTTTTCAAATCCCTTTTTTGTTCAGTAAACCACTGTACCATTGCCTTAAAAACTGGACTGAGTACCATTTTATATCTTGAAATAAACGCACAAAAGCAGCAGCACTCACAGCAAGTCAAAAATAATTAATAGAAATGATGCCAACCCCCACCCCACTTTATTTGATTGACATGTGGTTGTCAGGTGCAGGAAGAGAGACCTCCCTCCAGCAGTGATCAGTCAGTGTCATAGTCTTGATAATTGGGACATTTATTAACACGGTTTCATGCTGCAGAGTTATAGACACTCTTCCTTGACTTGCTGCCCCGGCTGGCATGACAGGAATGCTGACATGGCAGCATGGAGCCATTCGATTGGCTGGTTACTGCCTGGCAGACAAATGCAAAATCCCCCCACTGCATTGTGGGTGTTGAAGGGAAGGCACTGTTCTGTGAGAGAACATATTTTGACCCTGGGCCCTCACCCTGCTCCCACACACACTTTCTGGTGGAATGGCTCATCCACACACAACATACACACTTTAAAGGATTGACTCAAACACATATGCAGTATTTTGGAAACAAATCTCAAATACACACTGTTGCAAACTGACGCATGTGCACACTTCCTCCTCACACACACACACACACATACGCACACACGACCCAGTACAACAGCAGCACTGTATGGAGTACTGAGATAGTCTTCTGTGCCCAATTATAATGGCGGATAGCAACACGGCGTGGCATCCAGAGAGCACACACACTCTCCGGCTACAATACTGGAGGCAGATAACGTTTAATTGGAAAATGAGCACACTCATGGTTTTATGCACCCTTTCAAGTTCTCTCGGCCTCTTTCCTCCTCCTCTGTTTCTTCTCTCTCTCTCACCCCCTCTGCCATTCTGTCTCACTCTGACTCACACTCAACATTTTTATGTGTAACACTCCGTCCATCTCTCTCTGTGGCTCTCCCTCTCATCCTCTTCATCTCCAAATCACTGGCGTCGTCACACACATTTAAACAGATGGCATTGTTGCCGTCATTTGGGGAGCTAATCTTGAAGGACTAGGAGAAGAAACAGAACATGATGAGTCGTCTCCTTCTCCGTGGTGTCTAATTTTGGGTTTCCAGAGTAAAGTTTGCAGGATGCTGCGCAGGAAAGTCTACCATGTACAGGTTGGGTTATTTTCTCCTAATTTAGCAATTTAACAAGATGTAATACTGACCTGCTTACAACTGCAATACTGCAATAAGCTTCACATTGTTTGATTTTGTTCTAAACTAACTAAAAAATAAATAAAAAATCAAACCTAGCTGATTCTGTTCGTGAGGCCAATTAAAGTTCAGGTTTGAAAGTATTTTCTCCGATACTTGATGACTATAAATCGTGATTTGAAAGTGTAGAAAACAAAGTTTGACTGGAGGTGCTTGAAGTTCAAAGTTGAGATGAGAGAACACACATCAGGCCCACTGTCACTGTTGAGACGCTTCAAACACTGGAGAACCACATTTAATGCTGAGAGCTGCACCTTCTCTGTCAATTTATTCTATTCTTAACTTTGTCCCTCTTTTTTTTCCTAGTGTATCATTAAAATGCATGTAATCTAATTTATCTTCAAATTTCCAGCAAGTGTATTGCTGTCTGCAAGTGTAACATTCCGTCTTTCTTTATAGACTTTTATGATCAATTTTAAACGGCATCTGTGGAAATTTGGGATTTGGTATGGTGGACGAAATGAAATGAATTCTGATATTTTACAACAGGCTTTGCCATAACAGTTAGTGATACTGACAAAGAAACCACAACACTTGGCTGTTGGTTATTGCCTGGGAATCCATGGCTCCTCTTGTGTATCCAGAAGATTCAACCCCATCCTCGTACCGATGCCGGTGGTCTGTATCGGCGTATTTAACGATACTTTACACAGCTGGGAACTCCACTGTTGAAGATACTGACTGATTCTTGGCTGAATAACACATTTTGACTTTTCAGTGCTACAAATGTTCCCTCCACAATGCATTAAGACCCTGCATTACGGCTCAATGCTGGTGCTTTTAGAGAGTCAATCTCCTCTTGGATCCTGATCCCATTACAGAGCACTTTAACCAAGCAGCCGAAAAAGTGGAAATTCCTGAAAGATGGCTGCTATTACCAAGAAAATGAAGTGTGCATTTACTCCAACAGAATTTATTGCCCTTGCCTTGTCTTGCTCTGACTGTGAGAGCGTGCGTGTGCGTGCGTGCATGTGTGTGTGTGTGTGTGCGTGTGTGTGTGTGTGTGTGTGTGTGTGTGTGTGTGTGTGTGTGTTCTCAGGACCTCCAAGCAGAGATTGACAACCACACAGAGCTGTATCACTCCCTGGATGAGAATGGCCAGAGGATTGTGACCTCACTGGGGGACTCTGAGGATGCAGCTCTGCTCAACAGACGTCTGAGTAGCATGAGTCAGCGCTGGAATGACCTGCGCAACAAGACGCTCAGCATGAGGTGAGGGGAGGACAGGTGATAGATGCCAAGGGATTTCAAAGGCAGTGAGAGAAAGGAGTACAAATGTTCATTTACAAGTAGTTTTGGCTGTTTTCTCTATCACAAACCAACATAGAAAACATGTACGAATACATGAAGTAAAAGAGGATGATATTTATATACTTGTGTGTGTGTGTGTGTGTCTGTGTGTCTGTGTGTTTTTAGGGCCCTCCTGGACTCAGAGATGGCCCCATGGAAGCGGCTCCACATGTCGCTACAGGAGCTGCTGAACTGGCTGAGGCTGAAAAATCAACAGCTGGAGCAGGAGCCACCTGTTGGAGGCGATGTCCCTACTGTGCAGATACAGCTGGAGACACACCGGGTAGGAGCGCGCGCACACACACACACACACACACACATTTTGAAAACTGCGGCGTGTATTAAAAATGCAGAAGAGTTTCAAATCATGTCTGAACACCATTAAGGGAGGCTCTTGTTACTGAAGGAAAGGTTGTCTGATTACGTGGCAGAGCAGGAGAGGGTCTTTTAAACTTTCTCTCATCACAGATTCGTTTTCCAGCTTTCACAAGAAAGAATCTCTAGTTTTTATTATTTTTACCCTCATATGTCACAGACAATGCTCATTAAATAACACATCTGTACTCTATGTTGATATTGCAAACATCATCGACATCCACAGGGCAAGCACACACACATTTACACAATGAAATAAACTGGATCTAAAGTTAAATAATGTGAGTCAGCGCGGTATTGATAAAAATCTGAATATCACTGGAAAGAGTATGCATGCTCAGGAGGCTCTAAAATAAACTTATGTATATGTGCCAGTGTCATGTTGTGAACATAGGACCTGAAGTCTCTACAAGATAAATAAAACCTTATAATTTAGCAAATGATGGTTATGTTATGGCTAAATGATGGGTGTTGTTCCAAACAAGAAAATGATTGTGTCCCTCAGGTCTTACAATGACCTTTGTTCATCTGTGTTGTAAATTTCCCAGAAGGTGCTTTTGTCTCACATCATTATTGAAGATTACTGTGTTCTTACTGCATTATTTGCCTAGTTTTTGGACTGATTGCCACACAATTAAACCAAATATAGTGCAGCAGTATTTCAGTAAAGTTAAAAGTGATAACATCTGTTTCGGAGCCAAGGTGTCTTCTATCTGCTTCTATTCTAGCTTTTATTCCGTGGCGTTTGTCCTCTCCATAAGACCAAGTTCTGCAGTAATCACAATAATTAACATACAGCAGAAATACTTATACTTCCTCAAATAGTGGCATGAAATTAGAGAAAGGAACCCTCATAAAGCCTCATCTCAACACCAGTGCACTAAGCAATCAATGAAATGAGTCTGTTTGGTACTTGCATGGTGGAAAGCTTTGCGGCTTCGTCGCTAAGGCAGACATTTATGCCGCTCTGACTAACAAAATGCAAATCAAAGGCTCAGAATAAATGGAATGTGGAGTAGCACGGATTTGATGAAAACACGGTTTTATGCACCATTTTATGCAAAACAGTAGGCTGATTGGGCTGCTGATTTGATCATGTTGTGTAAAAGCTGCGATGGGTCTTCCAAACGCGTAGATATGCATTAGGAGACCGACATGTTTCATCAAGAGGCGCTGGAACATAAAACTGGCTGTGTGTATCATCCTACTCACAGAGCACATACACACACAAGCTGCTGTCATCATTGTGATAATTTTTTCCTGGTTTCTCTTCATTAATTTCTCCTCATTATGGATGCACAATTGAGTAAAATGTGAACAGATTAGATTCCAGTCTCAGGATTGTGACAAATCTTTTACCGACTGATGGGACCCAATGAAAGATGCGATACTGTAAACTCTGGGAAGAACAGCTCTGTTCAACATATGTCTTTTCTCAGGGCTTCAGGAAGGACTTGAGAGCTAAAGACCAAGTTGTGGCCAAGGCATTCAACGATGTGGGAGTCTTCCTCTCTGAGCTGCCGCGAGACACGCCATCACCTGAGCAGAGAGGTAACACACACTTGTCCCAGGTGATCCATCACGCAGACAATTCTGCACGTCGGCTCTCCTGCATATTTTAAAGATCATCCACCTTCAGGCCCTCACATTCACTTTGAAGTTTCTCATGAATGTAAGCTCTTTTATAGCATTTGTTTGGGTTAAATTAACATCATTCACATCAACACACTGATGAAATGCGCAAACTGGAAAGTATAACTCAGTAATTTGAGATATTCTCTGCCAGGGCAGCAGCAGCGTGATTAGCCCTCGCACATTGTTTCAAAGGAAAATAGGAAGGCAAATTTTGCTGGGAACAACCACATGTGGAGGTTAACACGCCTAAACCTTCCTGCTGCAGCTTTCTGCACCACAGCACCACGTTTACCAGGCATGAACTTTAACTGCGGCCCATTAAACACATTGAACTGCCAACTGTGAAAGAAAACACAGACTCAAGCTGCTAATCGCTGCAGCACTGAAGGAAACAAGCACTCTCTTGCTCTCAGAAGGTCTCGACAAGTCTTAATTGGCAGCAGTTGGGAATGTCTGAAAATCAGAAGTCACAGAGTGCTTTTGACTGTGTGACATTTTACTTGAGTTTAATTCACATGGCTGTCTCCGTATAGGACTGGAGAGCTTTGACATCTCAGTGAAACGCCCTCTCAGGAGCCACCACAGCTGCTGCTGTGATTTTAAGCTCCAGTAGACACTTTTTCAACTGTGGCTGAATAGAGTAAGAACTGTGCACAGATGAGTGGGTGGGAAGTACAACTTTTCATGGTAGACATTGAAGAGACAACATTTTAAAACAACTTCAACATCATTGTTGTTGCTTGCTGTTGTTATGGTAATCTGTCAGGTTCCTTAAACAAAGATCCGTTTCTCTTTCCACTTTTTTTGTTTCCTAAATACAAACGATGAATAAAGCATCGACTGAACAAAAAAGAAGTTAAATCCTCAGCCCACCCATCCTCCCACCAGTGCTCCTTTAGGCGGTGTAACAGTAGCATCATGCAGATGCAATTATACCTGCACACATACAAATACAGATACATCAACAAATACACACATACAGTCATATTCATAATCAGTTCATTTATAAATGCACCATTCCTTCAACTTCACAGTACCTCGCTCTTCCTGTAACCCTTAGATATCAGTCCAGAGGAGCGCGCCCAGAATGTGGGGCGAGTCCTGCGTAAGGAAGCTGACGATGTGATGATCAAGTGGGACCAGCTCAACGCCGACTCCAGCGACTGGCATAGGAGGCTGGAGATCGCTCTCGATCGGCTGATGGAGCTCCAGGAGGCCGAGGACCTTCTGGACGGACAGCTGAGGCAGGCAGAGATGGTGAAGGAGGCCTGGGAACCCGTGGGGGACCTGCTGATCGACTCGTTGCCAGAACACATTGACAGAGTCAAGGTCAGATTAAGTTACGTTTAACAGTATCTGCTGAAATAACATGGGACACTGTCAAGCTGCTGGATGTTAGTCCCAGTCTGAACTGAGAAGGCGTCGGACTAAAGATGTCCATGATTGTGATGATCTTGTTGTGCCCACTGAATGGGTTGCTATGATCCGTGTTTGAGGAAGAACGTCAGGTAAATCTCACACAGTCAAGGCTAATTGACCGTCCTAATAAAGGAAGGCTTGAAAAACGTTTCTGTCACCTAGCAACAATTAACGCTGGAGAAAAGCTCTCTGAAAATGAGATTGTGGGGGTTTCTGTAGACAAAGACCCTTAACCTGGCAACTCACTAAAAGATTAAGGCCTGGCTATATAGTTCAGTATACACAAACACTGTGGGTGTAGGCAGGCAGCAGCCAAGGACCCTATACACCCTCAGATAAGCCGTGAATGGCTGCAGGGCCACAGATTCACCAGCCGGCATCGAGCTTCGACTCACAGAGCCACCACATTGTGTTACTGTAAAACATCCAATAAGGGAATGTAACCATGTATTTAACTTCTTTACGCTTTCTTACGTGTTGTTGCTCTCATATTTCTGAAAAGAAACACAAACTGTAAAAGAAGGATTTTTTTTCATGTCCTCCCCCCCCCCCCCATGTGGCTCCCTCCTCTTCCTCAAAGCTGTGTGAAAGTGCAGCACATATTTTCTCTTTTATACTGAAAACAAACAAAGCAAACCTTTTTTGACAAGCAATCCAACAGATTTGATTCTTCATTTGGGTGTTAGTACACAGCACTGTGAATTACCACTGTCATCGCAGTAACAGAGGTACCTCAACTTCATCTACGTGCATGGCTGCATGCAGGCACCACCGACCGGCCTGTTGTCATGATATCTGGAAAATTCAGGGTGGGAATTCTTGTGAGCCATCTTGAGAGCACGAGGATGGGGGTGTGTCGTTTAGCAATGCTGTTTGATTTTCCTTTTCAATAAGCGCTTGTGTAAAATGTGTTTTAGGCTGTTGGATAATTAAGTGTCATTATCCCAGGTGATTATCTTCTGTGTGATAACTGATTATAAAGTAGGACTGTGTGTTGGCAGTGGTTGAATATGTGGCACAGAAGTTGTCAATAATGTAAATTTTTGTCTAGTTAATCAAGAAGTCCCAGTGATAAGGTTGTTTCAGTGCACTGACCCTCTAGTACTTTAATGTAAAGGTGCAAACAACTGACATTTCACTGTTGCTGACCAATGATAAGGGGGTGGGGTGGGGGTGTTGTTCCTCTGTACCATCTTTACTCTCTACCTTCTTTGTGGAGATGTAACTCCAGTCTGGGTTCTTCTTCCCAGTCATGGTCATACCATCAAGCCAGTGTGGAGAGCTGTGAGAACATTTGAGTGAAAGGGCAGAGCTAAGTTTTTATTTTATTTGCCTATACTGCATACAATATATTCCTCTGATAAATAAATCATCACTCAGCCAACTCTCTTAGACCTGCCATGTTTTAATGATCCTACTGAGGCCTGTCAGTGTTTCCTGTACATCAGCAAGCGTTCAAAGAGGACAGAGAGCAAGATGGTTGCATCTGTTTCATGCTGTTAGAGCAGCTGAGGTGAGAAACCAGACACAACTAACAACCTGTGTGTGTGTGTGTGTGTGTGTGTGTGTGTGTGTGTGTGTGTGCGTGTGTGTGCGTGTGTGTGCGTGTGTGTGTGTGTGTGTGTTTTGTAGGAGTTCCAGGAGGAGATTGCTCCGATTCAGGAAGATGTAACACACATGAACCAGTTGGCGTCCGCTTTCGGTCCTCCAGACATTCAACTGTCGCCTAGCAACCTGGAACGCATCGAAGATCTCAACACGCGCTGGAGACTGCTGCAGGTACGCACTCGTGCACCCACGCAGAAAAGCACACACTTACTCAGGTATGGAAACACTGGAAATCCTCAGTCCAGTACATATGGGTGGATACACACATCTTTAGGTATCTTCTTAAGCGTTTTGTTTAAAGTCCTAAGAACAAGCGGCATTCTTCATGACTCGCAGCGTCATGTGCCACTATACAATTTTGTAATCATGTGCTCTTTGTTTAACACACCTGAAAGGCGAAATCCTGACCCCGCTGTTGCTCCTGTGTCAAAAGATTCACTGCATTTGAAGTCCTGCTACTTTCTAAATGTTAAAATAAATGTTAAACTTATTATAGCGCTTTTATCCCTTGTTGATAGTGTGCCCTCATGCCTCATGAGTACATGTTAATGTCAGCATGTCTTCCTGTACTGGCTGTTGAGCATGCAAATCTGTTGAAAAGCCATGAAAAGGGAAAAAAAAGAACACAAGTACGTTTCTTGGTGATCAGAGGATGCCCCGCCTTTTTCGGCCTCAATAAGGACAGCAGCCGCCATGCTGGAAGTCAGACAGTGATTGTTAGCAGAGGTGACAGATAGAGCCAGTCAGCTGCCAGAGACGCCGACGTTTGCTGAGAAGTCCCAGGCGGGGAGGAACGCCTCGGTGATACTGCTGTGAAAGGACCAGACGGCTGGCCTCTTTGAAGTTAGCACCTGCCCAGATGCTTGCCTACACACGCACACACACACACACACACACACACACCTGGACACCTTTGTCTCGTTGTGAGGGTGAGAACATCCATGTACTTAATGCAGAGGGTCAGCAGGACCTGGAAAGATGTAATTTATGGATGAAAAGGAGACCAGATTTTGAATTCTGATGTCCCTCACCGCTACTTTAACGTATTCACTCAGTATGAAGACACATCTAAGGTCCCTGCAGGGCATTGTCACATTCCAGGGAAGAATATTTTTAGCTGTGAAACATCTTTTGCATGTGAAACTCTTAAACAGAGATTAAATTAAAGCAGCTCATTAATTAGGAGCCAGATCACGGATGATAATGGAGGAGTATTTTTTTCTGTTCATGCTCATATGCATGATTTGTTTGGTCTTTTTTAAGAATTTGGATGGGAAACAATGACATCGCTGCCAGGATTTCAAACGTCACTTTCCATTGCAGGTGGTTTATTAGTAGCAACATGTCTGCCCAGAAATTTTGGCATCATTTTTCAGCGGCAAGGTGGTGGATCGTGTGTGTGTGTGTGTGTGTGTGTGTGTGTGTGTGTGTGTGTGTGGCAGTGTGTGTGTGTGTGTGTGGCAGTGTGTGTGTGTGTGTGTGTGGCAGTGTGTGTTTGTGCTTTGATGTTCTCTGCTTTCCTTAATGTGGCCTAAATTTTAGGTGAGTGGTTGTCTTTGTGTGTGTGTGTGTGTGTGTGTGTGTGTGTGTGTCTCTCTCTCTCTTTTATCAGTTCATGGTGTTCTTTCATGCCTAAAAGATGATTGGTCGGCATGGTAATTGCAACAAATTCCTCTTCAACCATTCCATTCCTTTCGTTTGTACAATCTTAATTAGGTTACTGCGGATACGGGGAAAAACAACTCAAGCAGAAACGGATTGGGTGAGGTGGACCCAAAGGTAAAAAAAAAAAAAAAAAAAAAGTACTGGTTATCATTGTCATACCTTCATCTTCATCCTTTGTCTCTCACACACACACACACACACACACACACACACACACACACACAAACACTGGGTTAACCATCAGTGGTCTGCTTGCTGGGGATGTAGATGAAAGACGGGATGATTCATCAGCCAATCTGTCCACTCAGACCAGATAATAATCCACCTCAATCACGAGGCTCTAAGAAAAAAAGCTGATGATCCACTTCTTTTCTTTTTCTTTTTTTTTTTTACCTCCCGGAACAAAACTGCCGCTAATCAGAGTCGGCCAGAGCTGCGTGTATTGCCTGGGAAAATGAGATCATATAACGTTGCGTCAGGAAGCAGCCGTGATCACAGATGCACAGCAGCTTCTCCGGGGATGTTCAGGGTGCTGCCAAGTGTTGGTACCCAAGCGAATTCATGCCCACAAGCATCAGCTGGCTTCTTATGGGATTTATATACGACTGACTGGAACACTTCCCCTGCTAGGAGAGTTGTCCGTGTTATCTTGAGCCACTGTACCGTCGCTGTGTATGGAGCTCAATGCCTAGACGTCATCTGAGTGTGTGCTGCAGCCGGCGTCTGGACAATACAGAAGCACAGTGTGAAGTTAGGACATTAGCCGATGATAGCAGATGAGCAGGGAGCTCTCGCACATTGTCAGAACATCATCACGATCCAACCGGGGTTGAAAACTGGCCAGTTTTGGTTTCAATCCAGTGTCAATTATGGAGAATATTGCAGTTAAGTGTCCTCACTCAGACGCTATGGAAGAATGGAGACGAGGGATGAACCTGTCTGATCTTAAAGAATCAGATCATTTTGTTTGACATGAGCTGGTGTGTTGACACAATTAATTGTTGAGTCGATCAGTTGTTTCTCTCAGACCCTTCAATATATATCAGGATATGCTGCACTTTTTAGAATTTATTATAGAAGAGTTTTGAGATGTCCGATGAGTTTTTTCTTTATTTTTCAAAAAAAAAAAACCAAAAACCTAAAAAAAAAAAAAAATCAAGTAGCAGCTTTCATTGCAGGTAATTGTTTTTCTTAATGTAGAGATATTCAGTTGTCAGACATATACTTCACTGCAGTATTGAAGACTTTACGAGTGTCAGTATGAGTAAATACGGCTGCAAGAGAGCTTTATCAGGACAGCAATGATATAGAGGTACAAGAGGTGCACGTGCAGCCATTTTAGGCACAAATTGAAGCATCTTCAAGCGCTTCAAGGGCAGTTTCGTGTCCTTGTGTAAATGTTCCGGGTGGGTTCAAGGTCAAGACTGGACGTTGTTGCTCGTTCCTTTTATTTCTGTCTTTTCGTGCTGTGAACATCGGAGGCTGGCTCATTATAGCGGATAAAACTAGAGCACAATCTACTGTATATTTTGTGTTTTGGATTTTTGAAAAGTTCATTTCAACTTTTTTTGCCAAGAGGGAAAAAATGAATGTTGCTCTCATGTGTATTAATTACGGCGCTGGAGCCAGGAGTGGATGAGGCTACGGGGGGAAACAGCAAGTATCCTTCTGTCCAAAGTTCTAAATTATTCTCGCAAAAGCACCTCTAAAGTTCACTGCTTAACACATTATGTCTTGTTAAATTTGTACTCACACCGAAGACAGTCAAGAGGAATTCCTGTAACACCACAGCTTATTACGTCTGTTTATGAATGGAAACACCAAATTAAGTTTTAGAGATGCAGTTTTTTTTTTAACTCGAGCATGAGCCTAGCTAGCCCTGTTTCTAGTCCTTATGCTAAGCTAACTCGGCTCTAGTCGATGCACAGAGATGAGAGCAAATTTCTCATCTTCTGGTGTGTAAAATAGCGTGTCAGAATGCTTACAACTGTGCAGGAGTTGATAATATCCTCGAATTCTCTATGTTTTTGCCACTACCTTTTGTATTTGGAATAGATAAAATCACCATCAGGGATAATTCCGTCCGTTAAATTGTTAAAACATGAGTTGTTTTTACGTCATGTAGTCAGTAGTTAATATTGTAAAGCCATCAGACATCACACCCTGCAGAACGGGTGTTTTGATTCGGATCAATGACAGCTTCGATAAGAGCTTATAATCGAGGATAAAGTGTGTGTTCTGGGGAGATTAGCCCCGCCTCTCTGCGTGTACCTTCCAAGTCATGCTGATTTGGCACAATTATCTCAAATCTATCCAGATAGACAGCTCATTCAGGGCTGAAGGAGACCGCAGCCTCTCTAATTTCTTCACTACAAATTCAATTATCTCCTCCATGCTTGCCTTTGTGTCTCCTCCCTCCCTTCCCCCCTTTGTTTGCCTGTACTTGTACTGCTACTTCTTTGCTAGAGTGCATCATTCGTCATGGTTCACAGTCACACACACGCAAATCACCCCCCAGTGTATTCACCTCATCATGTTATAAAGCTGTTTATTACTTTAAGGAAGCATTACAGTTCTAGTAATGACTGTCTCCCTGGATTATATTGATTCCTTTCCTGAGTACCTGGTTTCTTTGCAGATAATTAAGCAATGATTCTATATTTCACCTTGTATATGGTCGGGATTTAATACCTGCTACGACATATAAGATTAGCCTCCTTTCGGAATGCACACCATGGGAGTGGATGGCAAGATTCCATCACTTCAAAACAAAACTGAGTAGTAACAGTAACATGCCTGTTGGTGAACCTTCTCTTTTTGAATCATTCTGAGTTTTTTTTTTTTTCAACAACCATCAGTTTGTTCTGGACCCCTCACGTGGAGTTTGCAGCAAGAACCGAAAAATACTTGTGTTTTCTTGCGAACCAAGATGAGCATTGTGATGCCCATGAGCACAGGTGGCGTGTGGGTCACTGGATCAACCCGTGGAGCCAACACATGGAGCCAATCTAGTTTTAAATTCAGTATTACTTGTCTTATTCTTGTATAGCTTGTTCTGTATAGAGGCAAATTAATATCATTGTTCATTCACTTTGGGTTTTGAATCTTAAAGCGCCGGCTGAAGAACCTGTACGGTTCCTCACGGGGATCATACGACAGTGGATCTTGGTGACCTCATTAACCATGGTAGTAAATATGTACCCGTTGTGTCTGTATCTGTTGACCAGCTGGTACAACACTCAGTCTCTGTACTCCAGAGGTAAAGCAGCCAACCTGCGTCTTCCACTTGTTTTAATCTCTCCAGTTACTTTATGATGATGTTTCCCCTGATGTCTCCAGGAACCTGTAGCGTCAGTGTGTCTGTTTATGGTCAGAGTGATGACATTGATACAGATGTCCACACGTTGATGCAATTCCACTGAGGATCCCTACAAGCATGGCCAGGCTCATCTCATCACATTTCAGTCATGACGAATTCACGTCTTCTGTTTCTTCATCCAGAAAAGTTGTTCTGCCTTTAAAGCATTTCTGTCCATCTTTCTCCATCAGGTCTCCATCAAAGACCATCTGAAGCAGCTGACGGATGCTCACAGAGACTTTCACGGTGAGAAACACACACACACACACACACACACACACACACACACACACACACACTTCTCAAGAGAGTATATATATGTCTAAGGGTGAGATACAAGCCATAACATGTGAGATCACGTGCATGATAACAGCAGTTCAGTCAGAAAGTGAGGAACCAGCACAAGGGAAGTAGCGACACGGCGTGATGTTTGTTTTTTCTTCCATCAATGAATTACATCATGGCCTCAGTTGGATATGAATGACGACTGCAACCAGCAAGCAACATTTCATTAAAATATCTCCAAACTTCAAAGTCTTTACCAGTGTAAAAATCACTCCTTTGATGATATGAACAGTGAAGCTGAATTTAATCTTTGTGGTGCAGGATTATTTTTCATTACAGCGTAAAATGAAATGGTGTTCTCCCTCTATATTTTTTTTAACATATATATATATATATACTAGAGCTATAAATTCTTCCTTATGTGATGTTTGCATCAATTGGTTAGCAAAATGTAGCCTCAGTCATTTAGCATGTAGCCTTCCTGGTCTTTTTTAAGACTCTTGTCAAGGTCTTTACTCAGATCAGTTGCATAAATTGGTGCACTCCAGGAAATAATATGGTAATTTTGATGACTATATGGTGACATAACTTGTGACTTTTGTTGCCAAAGCTTCATTGAAGGGAGTTAAACATATTTCCTCTCATGGACACACAACATAAATATAACTCACAGCTGCATGTGACACACAGAGCGATTAAAGAAGTCACAGAGAGATTATTAAAGGCATTTAAGTGGAGAGACAAAGGACACAAAGTAACTCTGCAGCGTTTAACTTTGCAGGTTAATGATGTATAAAGAGGGAATATCCTCAAATTCATTTCAGGGTGTCCACCTGGAGCCTGTCTTCATGCTGCAAGCTGCTTCTCCTCATCAATTCTCTTTGGTTTAATTACAGCTCATCTGCAGAATAATTAAGACTACAGATGACAAAAGAGCATAACATCCCACTTGCGCTCATGGCAGATATTAAAATTGAATAACCGTACAGGTGGGGGCTGACATTTGGATACAAATGAAGTTGTGAAAAAGTGATAAAATCCATTAAAGCATAAAATGTGGGATGGGTGGTAGATCAGGACATATAAAATATCAGGATATGAAGAGAGAAAAAAAACAATTATTGAAATATCCCTGGTAGGTAATAAAATGTCTTTGGGGTGAGACACTGCTCTCAGTCACATTTGTTAGCCCAGACATGTTCCATACAGCTGCATAATGGAGCTGTAATAGATGTAGCAGGACACACAGAGGAGGTGATGGACTACTAATGATTATGATGCTCTGAATGATAATGGAACGACAGTCCTTGTGCTGTCTTCGTGTGCTATGTTGATGTGTGTACAAGAAGTCGTCCCCCGATGCATTGTTCTGTTTTTAACTCCAGCAATTGTACCTGTGGGGCACAATAATGCTTATACAGCGGGTAGTTGCAGCCGAGCAACCTGATTGGTCATTTCAACTCGTTCCGACTGTGCTGACAATCCCCAGAAAGCACAGCCTGTTCTAATAGTTTGTGCACCAACTCTCGTGGGCATCATAAGTGGGATAATTAGCAATATTTCTTGTTTTTCTGCTGTTGTTCATTATCACGTATATTACTTTGAAGAAAACTTTTCACTACATGCAGTGTTTTTGTAATTGCTGCACACACATTTCCTGCTGTTTGTTTTTTCTTTCATGGTGTTACCCTTGCATATTAAAAGTTTAATCGCCTGAGGAGAGTATAAATAGATGTTGACCCCTAGTTTTTTGTTTTTGTGTGTGTGTGTGTGTGTGTGTGTGTGCGTGTGTGTGTGTGTGTGTGTGTGTGTCAGCAGGATCTGTAGTGAGCCCCTTCGAGCAGGGTGTCTCCCCAAACAACGTGCCCTACTACATCAAGTAAGTGCGCAGCTTCTCCATCACCAGCCACCAGTTCAGACCTGGCATTAGCAGGATCGGATCACAAGTCTCAGAGTTGCAGTGAGGTCACCCAGAGGTGGTCTGGCTGCAGCGGTTCAGCAGCATACATGTAACGAGAAAGGAATGAGTCCTAAAATCAGGACATCCACTTCCTTTGTCTCAATACCAATGTGATTCTTTAATGAGTTTTCGTTTGAAAAAGGGCCTGTAGTTCACACTCGCTTTACATATTTTAGAGTTTTGTCAGATGTAAATACTGCACTCGATGTAAATACTGTGCTCATTAATTTTTTCGAATGTTTTAACAACAGCGGTTGCTGACAAGGCTACAAACATCATCTCAATGAGAGCAGAAGCAACACAGAACTAGGAGGGTTTTTTTGCTTTTTTTTTTTTGTAATGATCAAAGTTACGATGTAAAAATATCTTTGGCTTCTGGAACCTGTGCTCATTTCCTGGTTAGCCTACAAAAGTACCTCATCCCTCTGGCGCTCTGTTGACCATCTGAGAAGCTGCTTCATGTTTAGGTCGCCCTCTTCCCCTCAAGCCACAGGGTTTATTGTAAACGAGAGAGCATCTTCTTCACACATTAGCTTGGTTGTAACGGGACGTGCTCACAGAGACGTCAGAGGGCAGGAAAGGGTCAACGCCTCTCGCTCCTTAAAAACACCAGTGCATTGATGGGATCACTCATGTTAATACCAGGTCTGAACAGAGTCTCAGTTAGGACCAGTTTAAGTCACACTGGCTGATCGTTTTTAATGAGCGTTCACTAATGTGGGAGTGTGCGCTCATGAGTTCACATTCAAACATTTTGCTTTAACGGCCTTTAAAATGCAAACATGCATCGTGTGTGCTCCTACTAACCTGAAGCAGTCAGGATTTTCCAGGGTAGATTGATGACTAAAGACATCGATCTTGGTGCTGTTCCACGAGATCCCTCTTCCCATTCATCCTGGGGAAGAACCAGGAAAGAAATATGGACTTTCACTCATTAATTGACCCAATGTGGGTGAAATTTTGCAGAGTTCAATTATATTAGGTTCTGGCAGGTGAAACTGGAAGGTGGGATTGTCCTGTCATCCGGCAAATATTCATTGTTTATGTGGAACAAACGCTTGAAAGTAGCAGAAAAGGAGAGCAGGACTCTGTAGTAATGATGGCAATAAACATGATTTGTATAGCACCTTTCAGAATATGATTACAAAGTGCTTCACAAAAATAAGATAACGGCAAAAGAAAGGAATAAATTCAGTTGAAATATGTATACTTGGGTAAAGTCCTTGTCTCATTGTCAATTTATTCCATTAAAACTCCACAATTTGTCTGTCAGCTGATTGTTGGACTTGTGTTAAATGTGTTTCTGATTGACCAACAACACTCTTAACAGAATGGTGTTGTTTGCCCTAAACCGTTTGGCCTTGCTTATCTCATGGCATCCATCCATCCATCCATCCATCCATCCATCCATCCATCCATCCATCCATCCATCCATCCATCCATCCATCCATCTGGTCTATTGATCTCTCTTTGAAGTTACCTGCTGTTCATTTTCAACACATTTGCAGTTGTTGACATCTCACCAGCCTGTCTGTCCAACCATGCATCTGTATATCCACCCATTCTTAAGGTTTCATCTTAACATATCAGCAGGGAAAATGTATAAATAATCCCAAGAACTTCGGGCAACAATGTCTGGACCAGTCCTAATTAGCTTGTATTTTGTCTTGATGGGAGCTGCCTCTCATCTTCACTTTAGCTCTTTGACAACAGAGCATATCACAATATTTCAGGTGGTCCAAAAACTTCAGTCTAGCCTTGACTAACATCATTTTGTGTCTCATTTTGTCCATGGGCGCTGCTTTTTTTGCGAAACCTGCTTATTGGGCAGCTGAGTGCTGCTGCCGCAGCAGACTGTTTACTACTCATCAGCAGATGGCTGAAGTTGTGTTAGCAGTAAGTCTGAAAACTTCAGCCTCAGCGCTGAAGAATGAGCATCGTCTGTGGCTGAGGTAGTTCTGTAAAAGATAGCTAGTGTGCACAATGAGAAGGTTAGTTCTCTCTTCGGCCATTCGATTGCACTTGCTTATCTGAGGTAGGAGTTCTAGTAGGGAACCCCAAACCTCCCTATGCCTCGCCACAGTAGCCAGCTCTCACTGGGGGGTCCTGAGGCGTTCCCAGGCCACCTGGTCCTCAGTCTGCCCGGTGGCCACCTCCCAGCTAGACGTGCCTGGCACACCTCCCTGAGGAGACCGCCAGGTGTACATAACTTTCACGAGTCACAGCCAGCACGTAAAATGGCACTGACACTGTGGCTCCTCACTACTGGTGCTATTATGTGGTGGTTTAGCATTTACAGCCACGGTTTTACAACATTATTTGGCTCCCAAAGCTCTTTATTAGATCAGATGTAGGGGAGTGAATGGCCCCATCCAGCAAAATATAAAAATCTGAGTTGCAGTCTGGGGTTTGTTCAGAGGAGGTCATCATCGAATGTGCTCATATTTTCAAGTAGCTCTGAGTGATAGCATTGATTTGTGGGTAAGAGGTCATCTTTAGGATACGTGGTCAAACCTGTAAAGCATCTAGGAAGACAAGAAATATCATCAGGTTGGAACTGTCCAAAGAGAACTAACACGTCTCCAATTGTTTTCAATGGGAGTCCCTCATTTTTACTCCATGCCACAAACCTCAGCAGCGTGATGAGGCGCTCAGCATCTTTTCCGGTTGCTGAGATGTTGGACTTCATATAGATAAATTCCCCAGCCAGTGGTCCCATCATGTTTGAGGGTGAACTGTCAGGTGCTACACGTACTGTACGAGTGCTGAATGAGAACAAGGCTTGAACCAGACGATGTTACTCCCCACGGCAACTTTGTGCCAACATTTTTACTTCCATGGACATTCCGTATCATAGCAACCAAATGCAAATGAAAGCAAGCATATTCTTTTTGGCATGTTAGCATATTAGCATGTCAGCGTTGTCTCAGGCTGTGTCTGGGGTGGAACTTTGCTGTTGAGACCGGGCTTTTCCTCTCTACTTGCAGCCACAGTAGCTGCTCTTATCACAGACTCTGCAGCTCCTCTCAGCTTCACAGAGCTTTATAATTTGGTTTAAGCTTGTTTTTTAGCTGACTGGCTGCAATTTGACCATTTTTGTTCAGTCATCGTGTCATTTCCTGTCACAGCAAGCGGCTGTTTGCAGAGAAAATGGAGCCTTAAGAGTTGGTAGAATATTAGACTTGGAGTCACCAGACGGAAAGAAAATGCCACACATTTTATTTTATAGTCTTTTATTAGTGTGTTGTATTCGTGACAGGTTAGACCCTCACTTGCTATTCCTAACAGCGCGTTGTGACTGATTAACCTCACTTCCTGCTTTGTCCACAGTCTGATGAAAATAGTACATCGCGCTAGCTTGTTAATCAGCAACTAGAGGCTTGCTATGTGCAGCTTAACCCTCTGAATGGCTGACTCTGCACACTCGTTTAATCTCCATAATTTGTTGTTTGATGTGGAATTAACTGAAAAAAAAACATACCTGAGTGAGAAGAGAACAGTGAGGTGAAGGGGAGGAAGGAGGGAGGGAAGTGACAGGCTCTCCTCTCCACACGCAGTGAAAAAGCTGGACCTGACCAGATGACCAAGACGCTGTGAGTGGCAGCTAACACACACACACACACACACACACACACACACTGACAAAACACTTGAATTTTGGACTTCTCAATCACAACTATCATAGAAGTGGTGCATGTTTTCAACCAGGGCTGGGAAAAAGACCACAAACAAGTAAAAAAGACAAACATTTTTTAAAAAAGAAAGTTGATGGCAACAACAAAATTGTCGTTTAAGTGATTTGGTCGGTTTGAAAGAGAGCAAATGTGCAAAATGGGTGGTAGAAGTACGTTTTTGATTTTTTGTTTTTGTTTTTTTTCGAATAAGACCGGTTGTTTCCAGTGTTTTGTGGGATTGTCCCAAACATTCTCTTCTCGTTTCTAAC
Source organism: Aulostomus chinensis (assembly GCF_037954235.1). Taxonomy (NCBI): domain Eukaryota; kingdom Metazoa; phylum Chordata; class Actinopteri; order Syngnathiformes; family Aulostomidae; genus Aulostomus; species Aulostomus chinensis. Next base: position 63,622,099 of record NC_141320.1, on the reverse strand, counting down.
CCTCGATTTAGGCTTACAGGCAGGAACTAAAGCCTGATGGATCTTGGTAACGTCTTGCTCCTGACATTTAATGTTTTTAAGCTTTACTTCCTGTCTGTGAGATTAAATCAATGGCCAAAAAAAGGCACAAATGTCATGACTTAGGCCGATTGTTCTTTGCTCTTCAAGACTTCACCACATTTCTGCTGCTCGATAGACTTTTTCTACTGTTTTAACCACATGTAATGTTGCCTGTGCTGCCATCAAGATGCACATTGCGTACCAGCAGTTTGTTTTAAATTTGCTTGACAGTTAAATGGAGGCACGACAATTGTGTGCCTCATTGGAATTTATAGTCATTGTTTTCCTTAATGTAAATTAAGAACGATAAAATCCCCCGGACTCAAAGTACTCAATGTTTTTGTTCGTATAGTGTCAAAAGGACAAATTGCAGGCTTCACACCCTGCAGCAGCCAGTGTGCAAACACGCACTACACCCACGCTGGCTATGGCCTACACACACTTAACACACCCACACTGTGTCTCATGCCTACAAACACACTGTCATACACATTCGGCACACAGCGCGACAGCATATGGCCGACCAACTGTTCCTTCTGCACCATCACTTTTCTTCTGGAGAGGATTTCCTCAAACTTGCAACATCCACCTTGTCTCCCCGGTGAGGGTATGTTTGATTTATCCCTCTCTGGTGGGATCCTCAGTGGAGTTGGGTTTATTTCTGCTTCTGTGGGTCCAGTGTGCAAACTCAAACTGTTTCACTTTTATGCAAATATTGAAGTGCAACTGCAAGTGTCTGTCAATGTGCTAAGGATGTCATAAAATTGTTCCGTCCACACCCAAGGTCCAATATTAACTGCTATTTTTGAGTTCCACAGGGGAAAAAAAGTTTGTTTGTTTGTTTGTTTTTTCATTTTAGCTCATGCTGGGGGTGCTTTTCCTCTCTGTAATAAACACGAGCTGGAACCATGATCCAAAAAACAAAATAAAAACCGTAGCGTGGGCTTGCTGACCCGCTCCACCCCTAGAATGTAATGTTTACTAGAGGGTTTTTTTTTTTGAAAGGGCCGACAACATAAGACATGTTTGCAGAGGTGCATCACACAAACGCTAACCAATATCAAGTGGGAAAAGGTTGTAGAATGATGAACTGGAGCCTAAGCATCCGTAGGAAGAGCCACTCGAGGCAGGTGTGACACCTAGTGGTCTAATGTGGTATTCCTGTTCGATGTTTTGCGTAATATGAAAATTCTAGTCCTGTGTGAACATTCTTGTCCTCTGTACAAACACATTATGCATCGAGATGGCGTCTGGAGGCTCCAATCAAGACTCCTTTGATGTCTCTGTCTGTGTCCTTTTGTCGCTCTCTCTCTCTCTCTCTCACACACACACAAACACACACCGACACACATGTTTAGAAAGGCTAGTGATGTGGTGGGATAAAGTCACAGTTGAGACTTGCCTATGAATTACAGACTGCTTCTCTTTGCTGGTGCAACGTAGCCTACATTTCTCAAGCCTTGAACACTAATTCCCAAAGCAAAGACGACCCCCCCCCCCCACACACACACACACACACGCACACCACCTCCACCTCCTCCTCCCTTCCTGTCTCCCCTCTCCTGTGAGCCTTGTAAAAGAAAAAAAACTCTCCTCCATTTCCCTTCTTGTCTCTGCCTCTTTTCCTATCTTTTCCTTATTCTCTCCTCCTCTTACTTTCTCTCCATGGCCTTGAATGAGGAAATCTGTGTGCCTTGAAAAGCAAAGAGCCCCCTTCTCTCTCTCTCTCTCTCTCTCTCTCTCTCTCTCTCTCTCTGTCTCTGTCTCTCTCTCTCTCTCTCTCTCTCTCTCTCTCTCTCTCTCTCTCTCTATGTCACACACACACACACACACTCGTCAGGGAGGTGAAAAACCTCCTCAGATAGTGTCGACGCTCCTCTGCTTTCAGTAACAGGGGGATGGGGGGAGGGGAGTCAGAGTCAGGGAGCCTGAGCTCCGCCTCAGATGCGTCAAGTGTCCTGGACAAAAAGAAGTCACACCCGGAAATTAAATTTCAAAATAAATGTGCTAACTGCATTGACTGGATTGGCTTTATTGCACTGACAAGTAGTAACACATCCTTTGTCTTTTAAGTGGGTAATTTGTCAACAGACACACTTTGACAGACATTGTTCTAGACGGATAACGTTTGTGTGTGTGTGTGTGTGTGTGTGTGTGTGTGTGTGTATGTATATGTGTGTGCGTGCGTGCGCAATGTAGAGGTCTTGGCCTACTTGTCTCTTTCCTCCAGGGTTATTCTACTTGGCTGGTTTATGAAATTACAAAATTTTTAAATTTCACTGGGAAGAACAATGTATCGGAATTCACAGTAAAATATATTAATTTTCTTATTGTTCACAACGTAAATATCATACGCATGTTTACATGAAGCTGACATGATAACGGATCTCAACTTCACTTGTCTGTGCAGCAATTCTACTGTTTATAAGGACACATATTTATCTATGTACATGAGTCTGCTTTTTCTTATCTCAATGTAGATATGATTTTGCAAATAATTTCACAATATGTAGGCACAGTGTCCACATCCATCTGATATGTGTGTGTTCCTGTTATATTATTTGGCCATTCACAATGTCGCAGTTGAATCTCCTTATTATTTACATATTATTTTCGTATGCTTTTATAGTTTCTATCCTTTAAGGAGCAGATGCAGTGGGAACATTTTCCCCACAGCGATTAATTGCAGTATTGGTTTTATATCCTCACACTAATGTTGGTAAACTTCAGCTCTTTTCGTTTATTGATGTATGTGGATACCAGATATCAGCAGAAACTCCAATGATGTACATCTCCTGTGTAATACACGTGAGTCTGCGATTAGTTTGTATGACCTGACAAGTTTCTAGCCAAATTTTCAGAAATGGTCGGTGAAAGTCAAGTCTGCGTAAGGGAGCTTTAATTCTGAAATTATGACCGGAAGTGGGTCGATCGCGTTATGTCTGAGCTGACTGTCGTGTTTCTCTGGTCAGTCACCCACCGCTGCTTCTCGCACAGGAACACGCAGGCTCACACAGTCACGGTTACTTCGGACGCCTCTCCTCGGTGGTAGAAGACCGTGGGTCGGACCGGTCGGAGTGTTCGGGATCTATTTCCTCGGTTGTACCCGAGAAACGGTTCCTTTCTCCGGACTCGGGTGGGGGGGCTGCGATTGAGCGACGATGCGGGAGCAGCTTCGGAAGTGAGTGCTGGTCTCGGGACTGTTTTATTGAGGTGGTAAATAATGGGGATGGTAATTGTGCTGGTCGTAATGCAGTAAACCTGTTCACACGGACAGGACTCTGGCTGTGGTGGGCACAGGCGTCCCCGCACTTACAAATCTAGTTCACTGCGGGCTCGGAAACAGGTTCGGGCTGGTGGGAAACTGGGAAAAGATGCATCATTGCCCTCTAATTGCAGGAATAAATCCCCCTTTTTGTTAACTGTTAGCTTTTATCTTTTAATGCATCTGAATGAATGCTACCTCGAATATTTGAAAATACTCTGGCATCAGGTTGAAATGTTTATTTTTATTTTTATTAATGTACATAACATTGAAATTACCTCAGAGTGCTAATTCCCCCCCCCCCCCCCCCCTTCCATGAAAAGGGAGAATAACTCCGTAGAAATTGGAAGCCATTACACCCCCAATCAGCCTCCTTCACAGCGGCTGTCGGTCGTGTTTGTTGCCGGGGAACCAGTCGGGGTGCGCGGACGGCGAGCCTCCCCCGGCTCCCGGTCTTCTGGATCCCTTCACCGGGCTCTGCTCCCTCTAATTCCTTCTTATGTTCGGTGTTACAGCCCAGTCAGAGCAGGGAGAGGGGCAGTCTATGCTTTAGAGCAAACATACTGCAACCAGAGCTGTGTTTGTATGTGTGTGTGCGCGCGTTTATTTACCCGTGTGTACGTGTGCGTGAGTGTGTGTGTGTGTTTGAATTCAGTCTGACGGGGACGTGTGTTTATTTATGCTGCATTGAAGGATCTTTTGCATGAGAAAAGGAGCCGAGCCGGCAGCAGCGATGCATAATGTGTTGCATTCCTTCACAGAGGCGCACACGAAGGTGCAAAACACCATCACCTCGTTGCCAGTAAAGCTGCGTGTGTGTGTGTGTGTGTGTGTGTGTGTGTTTGTGTGTGTGTGTGTGTGTGTGTGTGAGTGAGTTTGTGTGTGCGTGCTCGCGCTGGTCTATTTTCAGGCCCCAATTTCCATCCCCAAACTGCATGTTTTTGTGTGTAGGAACGCTTTTCCTCCTCCTCTGATCTTTTTTGTATTTAAGTGTGTGTGAGAGTGTGTGTGTGTGTGTGTGTGCGTGTTGAAAAGAGCAGATGATGCGGGTTAGCTGGTGCAGGTGTGTGTGTGTGTGTGTGTGTGTGTGTGTGTGAGAGACTAAATGCAGTTGATGGATATAAAGGCTTACACACAGATTGTTGGATGGTGATGTTTGACATGCTCAGACATGATTGTTATGACTCCTGTGGTGTCTTTGCATTCATTGTAGATTATTATCAAGACCCGGCTGTGTTTCTTTTTCCTCTTGGAGTTAAATTTCTGCAGTCAGAACCAGTGACGACTGAAATGTCCCCCAGTTCTAACTGCACGCAATTTCTGCCCAGGTGTTAGATGAGATTTATAATGGTTTTTCGATCATTGTAGCATCAAGAGGACAATTTTCTCCCCTTTTTTTTTTGTCAGAAAAGGAATATCATGATTGTCACTTGATAGAAGCTCGAGGACAGAAAGGACATTTCACATATTTATTTTCAGCAAATTATTTTAACGTCTTTTGTTGGTTTTGTATGTGCTCTTACGTTCAAGGTGTATCCCATGTTTTATGTATCAGAGTAGCTTTTGGCTCATGATCACTTATTAATGTCTTAATTTACTCATTTTCAGCACCTCTGGTAGCCGGCGGTTGTATTTTTAAATGATTTCGTGATCTTTCTCTGAGCAAATGAGGCGTTTGGTCTTCAGTCAGCTGTGAAGATTGTCCGCACACAACCTGAAACATACAAACTCACTGTTGCTCCGCCGATGATGATGATGATGATGATGATGATGATGATAGATTAGATTCCTCTGGTTTTGTGAGAGTTGATAAAACAGCCGCTACATGCGTTTTTATCTCCAAACACTGTATTCTTCCATCTCCTTTCATGCAATTTCTCATTGATTAATAGGGCGAGCCGACACTATGAATACAAAACATTCACAAAAGGTCACCAAGTAAAATGTGAAGTTTGTTCTGTTTCAATATCTCTTTGTCGAAAACCTCTACGGACGACTATTAGCATGTTTTTCATGTTACAAAAAGTCAATGCAAGGCCTTTTATTCTGTGCATGCAGCTGATCATATATATATATATATATATATATATATATATATATATATATATATCATCAGCTGTAACTCTCCATAAATCCTCCCCTCGTTGTGATTGTTACGTTCAGTTCTAATTGAATCTGTGACGTGTTAATGTGTTTTAATATTCACTGTCGTAGCTGTAGGACTCTACTATTATAACATTATTATTCCCCTTTTACCGCCGCACATCCCCAGGATGATAAAAACCCGGGTCTTTGAGTCGACAGTAATAAGATCGTACTTTATTGGTCCTGCGCACGGGGAAGTTTCAGGTATCACAGAAGATAAAGGTTTGCAAAAATAGAGCATCAGAACATCAATGATAAATAAATAAATGTGCATTTTAAAGGTTACAAAGTGTGCAACAAATATGTCTTAACCCAATGAGATTTATGATGAATAAGCTCAAAAAATATCACTTTTATCCTGTAATGGCGGTTTTAAGACCAGAATAATACAACTCTAATGGTATGTAATGATGATATCTAAGAAAATAGCTTGTCTCGTGTCACCTTTTATCGCCCAGTTGCCCTCATCTGTTTTGTTCATGGTCTCTTGTTGTTGTATGTTGGTGGTGACAAATTGCGTCCTTCACTTTCAAGCTGATCGGAGCAGAAAGTGATGGATACCTGTGTGTGTGTGTCCGGGTCACATGACCCGGGAGTGAATGTACGGGAACCCTGTTCCTGTTTCAGACAGAATCTGGATGTTAGCAGGGTTGTGTGCCTGTTTCTTGCAGGCTTCAGGAACACTCCGTAGTTCTAGTCAGTAAATCTGTACATGACCATCGAGACCAGCAAATTGGAGGGGGGGGGGGGGGGGGGGAGCTGATTGTTTTTTTTCACTGATTAAATTAAGCGTGTCACAGGAAGTGAGTTGATATTTGAGTCGAGCAAGCACAGCGAAAGTATTGAACCAAGAGAATCACTTATTTTTTGCGAGGTCACAAAATGAAACATTGAGTTGGTTTCTTGCGTCTGTCCTCCCTCGACATCAACTGACCAAAAAGAAGAGAACTGCGTCTCAATCTCATTTCCCCTCTTTGGCATGGACCGACCCAACAGTCAGAACATTCAGGAACAATCCGTCAGGATCGTGTGGAGAACAATAGCTCCATTTCACTTCTCAAATTACTCAATTCTTTTGCTTCAACCGGATTGTTGCGAGCGGCTTTCATGCTTTCTCACCAGCTTCTTCTCTTATTCACATCACATCCCTGAGGGCCATTGTCTGAAGCCCATTCTGTTGCCTGGCGTGCAGGAAACATTGTGTCGGCGCTCAATGATAGGCTGAGGAAGACATCGCCGTAGCCCATAAACCACCTTTAATCATTCATCCAAGAGCCGTAATTGATTGCAGCGAGAAGTGACACTGAACGTCTCTGCACGGATCCATTATTTAAAACGCCTATCTGTCACCTCCGCAATAAGCTATTCAGCTGCCTGTTAAGTGCAATATGTAGCATTGTGTGATGGCACATGTGTGTGGTATTGTTCTGTCGAAGAGCTGCACACGCAAGACCACCGCTCAGTGGAACTTTTAAGATCCGTTGTGCTCAGTTGGAAATAATCGCGTCGGACTTTTTTTTTCCCTCACTATCGCAGCGATGCAGGCGATCGTGTTTTCTTACAGTGCAGAATGAAATAGAAGAAAATAGCAGAATGAAAGAATGACTTTCGTCAGAACGTGAAACTCGTAGGCTGAAAACAAGAGTTGGCAGAATAGAAGTTGAAGCTGTTTTCCACTCAGTTTGTTTGCAGTGCTGATAAAGCCGGACTAAGCGTGTCGTGCCGGTCTCACGATCTGATAACGAGAGCTGACAGAGCAGTACTTGACTGTGAAACCGTATTTGTCCACAGCAGCTTTTTCCATCTGCATCTCCTCCCGCTAGTGCAAAGCGTTCTCTCTAACGGCGTTGTCCAGGATGGAAACATCTCGGACTCTTCTTTTCTGGATTTTGTTTTTTGTTGTTTTCCCACACACAAAGGTGTCACAGCTGGATAGCAAGTGTGGCGTACGCACCTTTGCTTCTTTGGAGGAAAGTCTGTTTCCACGGGGGCTTTGTGTCATAATAACTGTGTCATACTGCAACTCTTAATTAGACGTAGGGCCGTCCACACTTAGAGGAATAACTATGATTGTAAAGAATCCACACCCCAATTATGTAACAACAGTGGTGGTTATTGATATTGTTGGGGTCACTGTTGTAGTAAGTAACAGCAACATCAGGATTTTACACACTATTTTTAAGCTCACTGTAATGTGATGTGATCACTCAGTTCATGGACTTATTAGATACTTATATAACCGAACGTCAGGCTGCTAATTACACACACGGAATGTTATTTTACCTGGTACACATTTAAAATTCATTTACGTTGGATCTGATGCTGTCTGTGCATCTGAAACTCCCCAAAACTCAGGGTGCGTGTCTTATTAGGGCCTGAGCCTGAAGGTACTTCGGGGCGAAGACCCTATTATGTTTTTATTATTACTATATTCATCTGCTTCTATTCTGGCAGTAACAAATGATAAACACCCATTTTCCTCTGCTGCCGGTGTGTTCACCGTCACTGTATACACGACGTTATTGTTGCCTTCTAGCTATTTTTCTAGCCATCATTCGTGTGTACTCTTTGTTTTTTTTTCATTGCAGGTCAAACTCTCGTGTCTGTGTATTCTGCAAGCAGCTAAACTTGTACAACTGAGGTGTTAAAATGTCGGCAGAGAACAATTCTACACATACATCCACTCATTACAAGAGCATATTTGCAGAACCTTTCACCGAAAACGAGACCACTCTTGTTTCCTCCGTGATGATTTGTGCATTTTCTGTTTTGGATCACTTCCTCGGCTGTAGCATCAGTGCGTCTTGTCTCCACTGGTTTCTATCGTGGCTTGGGTGGGGGGAAATGCGGGTGGGGGGGGGGGGCTGTGAATGCTGAATGATCTCCCCTCCCTAGTCAGCTTCAATCAGATTGCCCTCGAGCAAGGCAGTGAGCGAATCCCCAGCTGCTGCGCCAGAGCTGCTCTGGCTGTATAGCGGTTTATCTTTTGACAGTTTAGGATGCATTGTCAACACTTTGGCTCGTCCCGAGGCTGTGATACATTTTCTTGTGAGACAGTGTCAGCTTTCAAAGAGCAGGGAAAAAAAACAACAACAACCCAGACAAAGCCAGAGATGCTGTGTTGCTAGGGGGCCATCGTTGATGTGTTATTGTTCTCCTGTGATTTTATTGCTCATTAATCCCAGTCCAGCATCTGGTTGGAGGAGGGAGATGACAGTGGAGCTCGAGTGTAGGATTTTGCAGACATTCTCTATTGTAGATATGGTGCTTTTGTGTTTGTGTGTGTGTGTGTGTGTGTGTGTGTGTGTCTTCCGCCTCCAGACAAATCTCCCTATAGGAGGCGGGTGTAGCTGAGGGTGACATAGACTGATAAGGTGTTTATGGACACGTGATGGGGGAGTTGATGCAAAAGTGAATTGTAACGCAAAACACTGTTGACCCCTGTAGGTGGATTTCTCCTGTGGGAGGAAACCCTGCCCCTCCCATTCAAATGATCTGCTTCTGGAGTCAGAATTCACCACTGAAAAAAAGCATGTATGTAATAAAAGTAGGATGAGATGAGGAGCTGGAGGTATGATTAGAAATGCATCACAAAACACTGGAGTGATCATTTTCACCACCCAGAGCACCAGATTGAGCTCTTTTTTTCCCCAAACATCAGCATGATCAGATTTATCTCAAGGTGAGTGATTATGTTCTGATTATGCCTGATTTGCAGGTTTGAGCCCTCATTTCCACCCTAAGATGTTCTACTGCACAAAAGTTGAGTTCTCTGTTCTTGAAGCTGTGATTGCTCTGCTTCTTCAGAGGCGCAGGATTTTATTTTGCAGCGAAAAATGAGCCCGCAGTGAGTGATAATAGCAGGTTAGTTGAGCAGGCTGTTGAATGGAATCGGGATCAGTTCTTGGACTGGCGCCGGATTCTGTTGCTCCTGATTTGATAGCAACATCTTTAGTTTCTGGCAAAGGCGATAAGCTGTCATTGCCTCCATGTGCACTTTTGATAGTTGAGCTGTTCATCATCAGAAACAAGCTTCAAGTCGCTGTGTTCACACAAGATTTGTGGTCACGCTCATGCCGATCGGAGCCGGTGCACCTGAATACCCCAGGGTTGTGTGACCGGGCAGTGCGCGCTGGTGTTACAGGGTCTTTTTAGGGTCTGGGGGTCACACCTCATCCCTCAAGTGAGGTCATTTAGAGGACACATTGGAAACATGAAGGCAGTCAGTGAAATCTGTTGCAGCTACTTTTACACTATGTGCCAGTTGAGTGAGTGAATGAATTTAGATCATTAGAAAGCAGACGGATCTGGATCCAGCAGAGCACCCCTTCCTTCACAAGAAGATGTATTGTTGCGTGACTCATTGATTGCTTCCTGGCCTGCAGGGTAAGAACCAGGTACTCAGCTTTGTGTGTTTGTACTCTGGGCTGCTTCTGAGCAGCTGCAAGGTAAAAGGACATTTATTCAAAATTGCCTGAGCCACCCAAGTCAGAAGAAGCCCTCATGTGTGAGCCACTGCGGCGTTCTGGATGACAGCAGCTGTATGTTTGATGCCGCGCGGTTATTACGAGCGTCGTCCGAGTGCCTGGGAGCAGCACGCCAATGACGAGCTGAGTGGCTGAGCTACTGTTTGCACAGACTTTGAGCTTAGAGGATTTTTAAGTAGCTCTTCACCATGGGACCCCTCTCCTCATTATCTGGAGTGGGAGAGGAGCAGGGAGGCAGCAGGGAGAAAAACAAGGGCACACTGCAAAAGAAGGCAGCACATGAATTATTATTTATATGTGCCTTCTAGATAAAGGTTAACTGCAGGTGTGCTTGTGTGTGACCAACTCGACACGTGTGCCTTTAAAAGCTTGGCTGGCTTGAATTTCTGCACCGACACGCCTCAGGTCCAAATCATCAAGCAGAAAATAGCGCTTCTTCCGTGGAGGACGGCTCCGTGGCTCTGTCTTTTAGACAGGCCTGGATTGTTTGATGTCCTCCACTGCAAGTGAGCTTTTCATGTACTGTGGTCACGCACTCATTTCAACCTTGCTGTTTTTACATTGTCAGTTGAAATGAACAGATAATTTTTTCCAAGAAGTCAACACACCACTGGTCTGAGCTCTACTGAGCACGTTTTCTCGTCATGGAAATAATCCCAACATAAATCTACATGTCATCATCACACGTGGGCTTGTCCCGACTCAACTGTGGCGTAAAATAATGTCATGCTTCGCTTTGCGCTCCCTCAGCGAGCCGTTTGACAATATCGGGGAAGCTGCAGCAGAACTCAGGATGTATGACTCCTATTAGAGGTGATTATAAGGTCGAGAATTGAGATTTATATCTTCAACTGTTGAGGTTTTTTCCTTCAGTATTCAAAAGAATCACTCACACCTGGGAGTGGGAGTGGAATTTGGCTTTCACGCAACTTAACTCCAGTTCTTGTTCCCTCCTCCAGTTAAATCAGAAACGTCATTCCAACTGGCACTGAAAAGACGTTTAACTCTCCTATATTTAACTTAACGATGCAAACGTCACCCTGAGTGACACGTTTGGAAATAAAATGCCACTTTCGGCTCCAAGATTGTTGGAAGCCAAACGACTATCCGGCGTCTGTCGGATGAAGTGGAAGAGCTTATGTCTTCTGCTCTGTGTGTTTAAAAAGGATGTGTGTTCCATCCATCCATCCATCCATTTTCAATACCGCTTATCCTTTAAGGGTCACGGGGTTGGGTTGGGGGGGGGGGGTGGTGGTGGCTGGAGCCTGTTCCAGCTGACATTGGGTGAGAAGCAGGGTTCGCCCTGGACAGGTCGCCAGCCCGTCGCAGGGACGTGTGTACCATTCGCTGTAAACATGCAGCTGGTACATCACCAGTGCCTCACACTCATATTGAGTGTGGCCAGAAGAGTTCTGACATTTTCTTTGGTGAAATGGATTCAGTAACGCTGCTGAAATGACGTGTTTCCATTTTCCTGTCATGTTAGTACAATATTATGAATTCAGCTGCTAAGTGGAACTGCCCTGCAACTGCCCTGCAAAATCAGCTCTCTGCTTTACTGTTAAACTGTTACTCTATGTGTGTGTGCTTTTAATGTTCACTATATGGCGTTTCAGTTCCAAGTGGGCATTAAAGATGACGTGGAATGCAAATTTGCGCTGAGATTGGATTAAAGCGGAATTATAAGGAGGATGTTGGCTTTTATTACAACAGCGATAAATGCAGACGAGGTGATGAAGCGTCTCATTTCAAAATAGTCCTCAACAGTGACATTCATTGCAATTTGTTGACATTTTATTCGCTCGTTTTATGTTTAGCCCTAATGAAAGAAGGCAGTTGAATTAAAATGGTGAATTTGGAGTAAAAAGTAGAAGGAGAATCAGGGGGAAAATATCATGTAATTCTTCAAAACATTTGATTTCCAATGTGGAACATTGAAGTTTCAGATTTGGATTTTGAGTGAAGTGCATGAAATCGTAATTGCATCGCCTTCATAGTCGTGCAGTTACTCATTGTGGAGCCATTTCTTTTGTCTTCGTGGTGGGTGAAACAGCAGGTTAAAAGTATTTGTCATATAGAAGTGGTCTGCATCATCTGAAAGCCGGGATTGAAGCTGGAGATTGATTTGAGATGCACCTCGGTACTCTGTCGAATGTTTGGAGTCATAAATGTGGAATAAATTGCTGTGGTTTTGTCAGGCATCTACTCACATTTGGAGAGTTTAGAGTTTGTAAGTTCTCATCACATCATAAAAGTATTATACAAGAACAAGTGTGCTGGGGGGGGGGGGTGAAATACGAGTAAATCATGGAGAACTGTGCTCAAATCTATCATCAAGGCAAATCAACAGCGCTAAAAATAGAATTTGACAATCCAATCTTGAACGGTTGAATGAACCCGCCGCCTGTGATCATCAGGATTGTTCTGGTACTCCAGAAAACCGATGGCATAAGTCACATACACCGATCTGTTTGTCTTAAACACACGCTCGTCTCCTCCGAGCAGCAGTCACGAGGAGGGAGAATGTGTGAGGGGAGAATGACACAGCAGCCATCTATCTCTCTTTCTCCTCCTTCCTTTTCTTCCCCCATCATGCCGCTGTAATGCAGAGGGAGGATGAGCGGAGCAGGAGCGCCACGCTGGGTTATTATTCTCTAAGATTACGAGATGGAGGGCAGAAACACACAAACAGGATTAATGTGCTGGATTTCAGGGGAGCTGATCAAATTCATCAGCAACTGAAATTCATTTCTGCAGAACCCAAAAGGACATTTAATCTCCTTTTGAAGGATGCAGAGGCAGCCGCATTAGGGAGCATTTAAACGTCTGTAGTTACTGTTTTACGTCAAAGCTAGAAAGGTTCATGAGACTGCTGTCAAAACCATTCCTCGTGTCTCCTGTGCAGAAGGAAACATGGACTCTAGAATCTGTATTTCACATCATTTCCATTGGTATGAACAGTAATGACGTGAAAATGCTTAAACAGAAGCAATTTTAAAGTCCGATTAACTTGAAATTTAGGGGGCGTTGCAGTCGAGCTCAATAGTGAAATACCATGTTGGTGAAAGCGGGCGTGGTCCATCACATACTTGCTGAAGATGCTTTCAAACAATCCTGACTGAACTCACTGGACACATTCCTGCACTGTCTCAAATATACACTCGCCATGTTTTGTTGACAAATCAACACACGTTCACACTGTGTTTCTCCTCTTGCAGCCACCAGACCCAGACAACATGCTGGGACCATCCCAAGATGGCCGAGCTCTATCAGTCTCTGGGTAAGGTGCCGCGTCTCTGTTCTCAGCAACACTTCCTGTCTGGAACTGATCCATGTCCTCTGAGGATAAACTGAGAAATGTTATTAGTTTCTGTGCGCAACTAGAAGCAACATTCGCTGTGCCTACGGTTGATTCATTCAGGTTTCAACCCCTCTATTTTAAAGAAACGCCTTTAGAAAAAGGTTGATGTTTGATGAAAACTGAAAAATGTAGCAACATTCGCTCATTTTGGAAATGAGGAAACACACCGACTGTGCTTTTTTGCAGCATACCCACAGTTTGGTGGCTCCGTGTCTTCTCTAACCCTGTTCCGTCCTCCTTCTCCCCCAGCTGACCTGAACAATGTTCGATTCTCCGCCTACCGAACAGCCATGAAACTGCGGCGACTGCAGAAGGCTCTGTGCTGTAAGTGTTCTCCGCCTATATACAGTCGAGTATTTATATCTCTCTCTTGTATGTGTGTCACATCGGGGTTTTGTCTCCCAGTTCCAGTACACTCCTCTCTCATCAGGAGAGCTCCTCTCATTGTGTCCCAGCCCTCCTCCTCCTCCATTCTTTCTTCTCCTGCATCACTCTTTTTTTATTCACCTCATTTGCCATGTCGTTCATCCTTTCCATCATCTTTCCGTTGCTCCTTCCTTTGTGTGTTCTGTGTCCTCCGCTCTCATCCTCCTCCTCCTCCTCATCGTCTTCCTCACAGTTTGTGTGTACTCATCCTCTCTGAAGTGTGAATGTGTCGTATAGCCGGCTGGCTGCAGCCCTACAGTAAAGAACTGAGGGACTATTTATGTTGGTGAGGCCTTCTAAAAATACAGCTCAACAGGTTTGGAGATGAATGAAGGCGGCGCAGTTGTTGAAGGTTATTGTACCTCCATCGCCAGCCACGTCTGTCAGATTGTCTGGCAGCAGGTTCATGCATATACCACATGAAACTCAGGAGGGATGCAGGCACATGTTGGGCTACTCGTCTCTGCTTGAATGTGCTTTCGCTCAAAACTTTTCGCCTGAACTTTTTACCTGAAAACTGAAGTGTTTTACAGATGTTTTGAGGTTTGAGTTTGACGTGTCAACAGCTATAGAATCATTTTAGGGCGCAAGAGGTTCTCAGCTTGAGTTTGAGTGTTGTTGTCTGTGGCAGCGTTCCTAAAATCCCAACACTGGCAAATGCTTTTTTTCAGAGGTAGATTAATTATCACACAGGTGATTATTAGGTACTTTGAGGTAATTGAGCATTACATGAACACGCGAAGCTGATTAAAATCAAACAGTGTCCGCAGACACCTCAGCACGGCTGCTCAGGAACCATATTTTCACCACCCTTGTGTCTGTGTGGTCTTCCTGCATTCGATGCACAGATGACGTCAGGTTCTGCTGATAATACCTGAGCGATAATAACAAGTCAGTTCCAGAAAGCATCAGGAGAGCAGAGACAATGTGTTAGCTTCAAAAAATAAATCACCGCGTTACAGTAATGTTCTTTCGGACCAAAAGACAGAGCTACTGCTGGCTGTGTGCTCTGGTGTAGTCATTACTTGTGTATTTCCTTTTTTTGTACTCACTCTTCCTTCCATACTTTTTTTTCTGGTTCCTTCTTAGTTGAGATCATAAACAGTTCATCTTTATCTATCTCAGTTTTGAAATTGTGTTTGTATTTGGGTGAGGGGATAGGACATTATATATTACGCACTTATCAAAGGTTTTAGATTACCGATGGAACAAACCCTGAGAAGGATGAAGGATGGAGGAAGTTCTTCAGGCGGATGTGTGTGAATATAAACTCTGGACTGCTTTTCTTTCGGGATGAAGGTCTTCATCTTGACAGCTTCCTCCTATATTTTATGTAAAGATTTAATTGGCTGTGAATCCGAAACAATACATCACACCAGTCATGTTGTATTCTTCGTGTAAACCCTCCGACCCCTGAAGACGCCACTGTTATGACTACTTCCTTCCAGGCCAGAGACTCAGAGAGTTAATGAGCGTGGAGGCCTAGCTGACTATCCGTCTCCTCACAGCTGCCGCAGAGGCCAGTGAACTGCTTGGAATGATTACAATTATGAAAAGGTTAAAGACCGATACGAAGGAAAATTCCTTCACAGTTGTTCAAGAAAAACTCCCTGAGATTTATCACCTACTCTGCACTTGACTTCAGCTCCACAGAGCCCAGGGTTTTAATCACTCAGCATTGTGTTTTTTGGTGGTAAACTCACTGTTCTTTACCTTTTCAAGCTCCAATTAACAGCGAGACAAAGTTAGCAACCAGCTGGTGGAATTAAACCCAGAACAAGAGAGAATATTCTATCATGTTCGGTTCATTGTCATGTATCCGGCTCTTGATAATAAATGCCCCAGAAACTCACATTGGAATGAATTCCAACTAACAGGGAATTAATTTGAATTAATTTGCATGCAGCCAACATTTCTGCACACTAAATGGCTAGAAGAATTGATGGTCTGTTAATTTAGCCTCTGCTGCTTAAGACAGCTGCAGTTTACTACCA
Organism: Aulostomus chinensis; assembly: GCF_037954235.1. NCBI lineage: Eukaryota > Metazoa > Chordata > Actinopteri > Syngnathiformes > Aulostomidae > Aulostomus > Aulostomus chinensis. Next base: position 63,606,361 of record NC_141320.1, on the reverse strand, counting down.
CCTAACAACCTCACCTCAGGCTGGCCGTTGTGATGTCATCGCTCCTGCTGTCCACCGTTGTGAACGCTCTAGCAAACAGCTTGTATGCTAAAAGCTAACCAGCAGACTGAAGACTACTTCAGCATATGAAAATGTTAAATCAGTGTTATAGTTTGCATCCTGTGGCTGATGTATTCAAGCCCTTGCTGTAGTGAATTAGCAGGACTTATCAGCCATGCCCTTCCCTAAGTAAGGCCACACCTCCCTCCTTTCTCTGTCTGCACTTTGAAGAATGATAAAGCTGAATAATGGGAGGCTTTAATTAGTCCCAGGAGTGACATCGCCTCCTTACTCCTGTCCTTGAGCATCATCAGGCTGATGGAACTTGGATGGTTTGTGGGGAGGTTGAAGGACGGTCTCCACACACAGCGTTCTCATGCGTGTGTGTGTGTGTGTCTGTGTGTGTGTCTTCAGTGGACCTGCTGAGCATGCCGATGGCGTGCGAGGTGTTTGATCAACACGGTCTGAAGCAGAATGAGCAGCCGCTGGACATCTCCCAGCTGGTCACATGTCTGACCAGTCTGTACCAGCGGCTGGAGAAGAGCCACGCCCACCTGGTCAACGTCCCGCTGTGTGTCGACATGTGCCTCAACTGGCTGCTCAATGTCTATGACACGTAGGTGCAGCATATCAACACACACACACACACACACACACACACACACACACACACACACACACACACACACATTGTCTGTAATGTGTACCCATGTTTTTGTTGTTTGGTAGCGGTCGCACTGGAAAGATCCGGACTCTGTCATTTAAAACCGGAATCATCTCCCTCTGCAAGGCTCACCTGGAGGATAAATACAGATGTAAGGCATGCGCGTGCGCACACACACACACACACACACACACACACACACACACACACAGATTTGTTAGAGTTAATGATCTCCAAATTACTTATAATAGTTTTGCCTGCATTCCCCAGAAGTTAATTGTGTTTTAGATCAATGGACCCACAAAAGGGGAGTGAAAGAACATTTTTAACTGGTAAATAAATGAAGCATTCTCATGCCCCAATTAATGCAGACTTGGTTGGCTCGCAGTTGAACTGCATATGTTTACAAGAAGTTATTTCTCCTTAATTCTCCAAATCTACAATGCAGTTTGACTTAAGGCTAGGATTTTTTTTTTTTTTTTTTTTTTTGCCTCATCATTTTTGTCAGGACAGCAAACCGTTGTTTGACTATCGAGTCTTGATTTGTTAAGATCAGGGCCACGAGCCACAAGGTTTTATTAGGCCCACCAGATGTACAAATATATAAATAGATATATGAATGCATCAATAAACAATTAACAGGTCTAGTCCTAGAAAAAATATGAAATACATTAAAAATTATCCTGCTTTTGCATTTTCTATTTTTTTATGAGGTAAAAATGTTCTCGAAATATGCAGTTTTCCCTAATCTTGAATTATGTTTCTTAATCAGTTCAGGCAATGGAGTGATCACTTTGGTGGGGAAAGAATTGGGTAAAGAAAAATAAAAAGTAGAGACAGTCGCACTTTCTTTGGCCTTTGTTTGGGCCCCCTGGTAAAGGTTGTAAAGCCTCTACTTTAGTAGCTGTCTTCTTTGAAGGTTTTAGCCCCCGGATTTGTTCAGTCTTCTTCTGTTCCTCCCATCCTTGTTCCTCTTTTCTCTGATGTTGTCATGTCCCGTCGTCATCCTCCTCCTCTGCTCTTCTCCTCCAGTCTTGTTCAGGCAGGTTGCCAGCGCGACAGGTTTCTGTGACCAGCGCCGTCTGGGCCTCCTTCTCCACGACTCCATCCAAATCCCCCGGCAGCTCGGCGAGGTCGCCTCCTTCGGCGGCTCCAACATCGAGCCGTCTGTCCGCAGCTGCTTCCAGTTTGTATGTGACACACTCTCCCACACAAACTTAAATTCTCTCTCGTTAGGCGGTTTTGACTTGATACAGAGTGATGCTGGATGTATACACTAATAATAGTAGCAGGACTGTCAAATTCTGCAATTGCCGCTCATGTACAGATGCTTCGGGCCCTCCAGATTGAGGCCACATATTCCCACTGCCCCACTGAGCATCCTAGTGTATGCTCACGTCAGGCTGAATCATGTTTATTTATAAAGATAAACTGGATTGTTGTCACTGAGAGAGGGTTTTCATAAAATAAAGGGCAGAACATTGATAAAACAGATGAAAATAAAAGCAGGAAAGAGAACAATTGCATCACATACGCCAGTAAACAGGGTCAGAGAGAAAGACGGGCTGCAGGGGTTCAAACCTATTATCACTGACAGCTGCGGAGATGTTGCAGGAAGGAAAACCAGGCCATTTTTTATAGGTGTGTCCAGAACAAAACACAACACATCTAGCTACCTGCCTGTAGAAAGGAAAGGCATCACCGCTCTGTTCCCTGATGTGCCTGGAACAGCAGCAGCTGCAGCGCTTGAGCCACAAAACAGGCAGCAACTGCAACACACACATCTTTTTCTTTTTTTTTTTTCACTTCATCTCCAAAAGATCCCAGTAATTGCGATGTGACTGGATTATCCCTGAGCTCCAAGAGATGATCCAGCATTTTTCATGTTTAAAGTCCTTCTTTGGACATAGGATTTAGCTCGTCTCTGGTTTTTCAAAACCAGAAACATGAGCAAAAGATAGTGATTAAACAGCGTTTGTCCACTTGGATGTCAGCTGACTACCTACAGCATTGATTTAATGGAAACATTTTGGGAAATTCTTCATTTTTCATCCAGAAATGATTCGCCGATAAGCTGGCTGTTCACTGACTCGTGACACACGAGGCCGTTGTTGTAGCGTTGTCTGAGAATTTCACCCGCTAAATCTGCTTTCGTCCCCAGCCGCGCTTCGCACCGCTAGAAACAGTTGAAATCCTCAGCTACCTTCAAGTGTCACATTGGAAAATCCCGGGAATCAAGATCAATGTTTTAAATGGTTTGTTTGTGGTTCTAATGGAGACCTTTTCACCGATGGCAAGAGTGCTTTTTTGAGGTTCGGTTGATTCAACCTCACCTTTTTTGTGTGTGTGTCTGTGTGTGTGTGTCTGTGTGCGTGACAGATAGAATCAAAGTGTCTAGAAATCTTCCCTGACTGTGTAGAGTCACCAACAAACTGTGATGACATGTCCTCTGTAGTTTCTGATTTTGAGACTACAGAGAAGTTCGGAACCACCCTGTCGCTTTTCAAGTATGAGACGGTTGAGCTTCATTCCAGCTGCTTCCTCTGAGGAGACGGCGTGAAGCGCTAAGAGACCGAGGGAAAGGATACGGGGGGTTAATTCAATGGAAACTTCAAATCCTCTGAGATCCTGGTGTCTGTCTGTGCTGGTGGGAAAGTGATACATGAATACGGTGTCTCTGAATATTGTTGTGGGTCCAGGTCTTTCCTTGAGAATGAGAGATCTCAGCATCGCCTGCAGGGATTTTTCTTCCAATTCTTCACAAATGTCTAATAGAATAAAAAGATGGAGTGATGACATTTTATATCTGAGAGGTCAAATTCTCTATCTGCGCATCATTCCGCACCAGAACAGACGAGAGTAAATTTCATAGGTTTACAGCCCTTCCAAGATTTTACAACCTTTCCCTCCGAGGACAGTTGCCTCTCGCTGTCTGCGCCTTGAGTGACACATTGGAATGATATTGTGTTGCTTTTAACCTTTTGTCTGAGTAATCAGTCTTAAACCTTCAGGGGGAAAAAAAAAAGGAAGCATATGGAATTAGAACCTAATCTCAGGTTCTGGGTTTCAGAAGATGCTGCTCTCTTAGCCAACAGTTCTTTGCTTGGCGGGATTTTTATCACAATTCTAAAATGTCAGCAGCGCAGAAACTCTGATTGCACGTGTTCATAAGCCACATTTCAGTCCCTCAACAGCAACAGAAAAAAACAAAAACAAAACATGGACTAGAGAACGGCTTTACCGGGTATATTGGTTGTGTTAAAATACAGGTTTTGAATTATTACATGATCCTTTATGATTTATTGGCATGTGTTCAGACGTCCATGATAATGAGCATGTTCTTGAAGGGCCCTGGCAAGGGTGCACTTCTAGTTTGTCTCAGTGGAATTAATCCAGTTGATTTCATCTCGGCGGGGAACCCATTCATGCATTGTTGACCACCGAGACTTGATATAACAGATTGTGTGTCTGGTTGAATATCACCAGATTATCCCTAAAATAAGACTGTAAGGGACGGGTGCACTCGTCAAAGTTAAACATGGGTGGCTCAAGGTCGTTTTACTGCTTCTGCAACTGCAGTTCTTATCACACAGCAGATGTTTGCTCATGTTGTCTCCCACCGTAAAAGGGTTTTCAGGTCAATCGAACACACGCCTGAAAAGAAATAAAACCCACAATGAAATGATTCAATCTCATCTCTGGAGGATGAAAACTTGATTGTTTGGGTTTTTTTTTTCTACTGATGGTTTTTATTTGTGCCATCAATCATACAGAAAGCAAATTCCAGTTCTCACAGTTCTTCCCGTCACTGTGTTTCTTCAGGCTAACAACAAACCTGAGCTGGAGGCGGTCATGTTCCTGGACTGGATGCGTCTGGAGCCTCAGTCCATGGTGTGGTTACCCGTCCTGCACCGCGTCGCTGCTGCCGAAACAGCCAAGCACCAGGCCAAGTGTAACATCTGCAAGGAGTGTCCCATCATCGGCTTCAGGTTGGCAGCCGCTCTCAGTTTTACCGCAGGAATAAATCTTTCTCTGTTGTAGTCTGAGCTTCACACACCTTGTTAGCAGCTCATCTGAATGTTTCATCTGAAGAAACGAGCAGAAATTAGGACCATTTTGCTGTAGAGAATTATATCATCCATCTCATTACATAAATGGCAATAACACAAAATGAATTTCATTTTTAATTTAACCCAAATTTAGACAAAATGAGAATAAATCTCTTGCCTGTGCTTGGTGCAGTAATGAACCTTTGATTTCTCTAGTTTGTGAGAATGAACCACGAGTCTTTTGTGTATACGACACCCAGCAGCCTTCTTTTTAATGAGGAAAAATTTGTTCTTTTAAATACACCATTAGTCTGCATTTCAGGAACTGTCAGAGCACAGAGACATGGCTTTTTGATTGCGGAGTTAATACAGAAGAGGAGCGTTTCATTTTTAACGCAGAGATTTCTTCTCCCTCAATCTTAATTTCAAGAGGAGGAAAAGAGAAGAGGATTTTCACTTCTCTACATGCATCCATCACTTTAGAGGATGTTAAAGCGACTATGCGCTCAGAATTGTACTATTCTTGTTTTTACTCTCACTCCAAGAATGATATATCAACTAATCTGCTGACACAGCGAAGGAAAATACATATTTAGAAGAATAATCCTGTTTAAATTCAGACGAGCTGGGCTTGTTTGAAAGAAGAAGATCGTCAAATCCCGCAGCTCAATCAGAAAATTCCAAATTCTGGAAGTCCAAATGAAATACGTGGCGCACATGATGACCCTTATCAAATTCAAAAGATTTTTCATTGTCTGAATAATTATGGAATATTGGTGTGCATGTAAACAAAAGAGACAAAATCTGATTTGAAGTTTTTTGTTTTTTTTCCTGCATCTGTGAGTATTTGTGTCATCGACGGCTGATTTACAATCATTTCTGACACGATGTGACTGTTCATAACCGCAATTATGACGATAACGAAATGATTAAAAACACAACAGCAAGCCAGCATGATTCTCCAGCTCCAAAGATGTATGGGTTGTTTTGTTTTTTTTTTTGTATCAGTCACAAAAGTGTGAGAGCAGATGTATGACAGGAGCTGTTGACATGTCTCAGTTTACTATCTACTACAATTCATCAGATGCTCCAGATGGCTCCATATAGTCTGACATAAAGAGCAACCAGGACTTTAAGTCATGCCAGCAGCACGTGAGTATGATAGCGAGTGTGTCAGCCCACCACACTGATGTATGTTGACAGCTATGAGATTGATGATTCACACATTCAGGAGGCCGGAGGATAAATCTAAGGACTCCCTCGTTCTTTTCTCTAGCGCCTCTGGCAGATCTAGTTAGATATCCTCTTCATGGTTTGTGCCGCTGTCGTGAAGACATTTGTGTCCTCCAGGCAGTCAGTAATAGCTGTGCAAAACCGGTGGCTACCATGTTAAAGAAAACAGTGAAAATGTAAAATATTGCCGTTAAGAATCTAAATGTAGGCTCCCCAATTAGCATGTTAGCATGCTCATGTCCCTTCAGCACAAATCTGCGGGCTGTAGACTTTAATCTCCATCCTGCTTGGTGGTAGGAGTGACTATAATGAGGGAACTGCAGTCGTTTTTGCAGCTCCATTGCTTAAAATAGCAGCGAGGCCCCTTTTTAAATGTTGGGAGGTGTGTCTGAGGGCCCCTTCATGACAGCGCTGGTGATACATTTTAATCAGGAGTCCAAAGGCCAGAGAATAAATTTCTCTTTCAGGTACTTGGCTGAATTAGTTTGAACTACTCCCTCTCTCGAGAAAACAAGCTGTAAATTTTCCTCTAATTGATTCTCTTCCTTTATTACCTCGGCTCCTCTCTCTGTTTACGCTCTTGTTTTTCCTCCAGTCCCTCATCCCGCTTTCTTAACCTCCATCCTTTGTCCTCCCCCTCTCTCTCTCTCTCTCTCTCCCTCTCCACAGATACCGCAGTCTGAAACATTTCAACTATGACATTTGCCAAAGCTGCTTCTTCTCCGGTCGCGTCGCCAAGGGACACAAGATGCAGTACCCCATGGTCGAGTATTGCACTCCGGTATGTTCCCGCTCCACAAACTGTCAATGAATTGTGAATTGACGACATGAAGCGCCAGAGTTGCTAAGAGAAGATTTCGACCACGCGCCCAATTCTTAGGCATTTGGCAGACTGGAGTGTGTAGATGTTTTAATTCAGTTGAATAAACAAGCTTGGTGGATTGACTTCCTCCAGTTCGATTACACAACTTTGATTACCGGCAAAACCATTCAATGCTTTGACAAACAAACGGGTCGAGAATTTCATTACAATTTACACACATTTCCTGCTTCGGTGTCTTGTTACTTTTTTTTAACACATAAAAGCGAAAAAGCGTCAAACTTTTAATGAATAATTAATTAGCGAAGTAGGAGGCCTTTAGATTTCTGGGAGGTTCGGTTCAAAGGTTCGGTTAAGGTTCGGTGTGTTAAAAACTGAATCTAACATTTTCAATTTGTTTAGTTCTGCTCGCTTGGCCATGAAGAAGCACGAGCACAGACAAAACGAACCCTCAGAGCCCTCCAGATACAATTTGTGCCCAAATTCACATCCCCTCTTCTGGGTTGAATTGCTCATGAAGTATTCATCATGGTGAAGTGGAGCACATATCGAATGAAATAGCACAACTTAACCTTTGCAAGATGCTGTTTGCTTGAGTGTGGGATGACAAGTTACAAGTAAGTATTGAGAATTACCATGGCGTTTGATCATAGTTGAAGTCCACATCTAATCCTGCTTCTTAAACCAAAACAAACAGCAGAACGGACACTCGCTGTTTGTGTGCAAACAAGGTGCTGCTGATTGATCCACTTTTGAAATCACAGTCGTTCCTGCAGTGTTTACTGTGTAGGGCCGACATTAAATTCCACTGTGAATGAAAAATAAACGCTTTCCACTTCCACAATCAAAAGCTTGTGGTCCAAATAAGCAAGCCACAATCTTTTTCTCCTAAAAACTGATATTAGAAATCTGCAAAGATCATCGGATTATTTCCGTGATCTCAAACCTGTTGCCTCCTGTTTGGACCAGTTTCAATCGATTCTGCTCATCTTGTAAATTAGATCTCTTCTAATTTGTACTCATGTTTTAAATAATATTTACATCTCATTTTGCGGTTTTCATTGTTTTGTTTTTTGTATTCTTGCTCCACATCAGTGCGAAAGAACCCTTTAAATAAAGTCAAACGAAACAATCCAAAATGAGGAATAGCTGAGACCGAGAGAAAGAAGAGAAGAAAAAAAAAACAGGAATATATAGAATGTATGTCAAACCCTCTATTGACCTAGATAAGAACTAAAAAGTAAAGGTGCAGGAGTGACCCAGATCCAACCTTGTTTCCAGCGGCAGCTGGAGGGAATGGTCCATAGTTAAGTTGCAGAACAGTAGCCTGATGTTTAATGGTTTATTGTTTGCTAACAAAATAAATGGGAAAATTACATTCGCGCTGTAGAACACAACCTGCACATCAGGATCTAAGAGCTGCACAAACACTGATCCTACTACCACTGAGACATAGAAAAAAATAGCCAACCAAACCTGTCTTCTGGTGAGTACAAGTAATGTTTTGATAGCACAGATAATGACGAGATGGAACCGGCATGTAGATTTAGCAATTAGCTTTCAGCAGCTTGAGATCATTTTCATAGAAGTTAAGGGAGGACAAAATGCAGGCTGCAAAGTCATTTACAGTCCCTGAATATCTCAGAGTTACATTTTGAATGATCAGGGGAAAAAGTTTTCGTCTTGTTTTGTGCCCTGATGCTTTTCCAGTTTTGTCTCCGCGCTTTCCAAAACAAGCACAATCCTCTGATGTAGCAGCAAACCTGCAGCTGCATCTCATGAACAGAGAGGTGATGTGTTGAGTTCATGCCCAGGGCTGTAATAATTAAGCTGCAACATTTCTCTTGCCCCAGTCTTGTAAATGTTCAGCACCATAAATCTTTCTTCTCGGGCTTGTAACTGTAATATCACACCGTGGCCTGACAGAGAGGGCATTAATTTCCATCAGCGATGTGGGAATAAAGTCAAAACGACTTGAAATAAAGTGCTGTCTGAAAGGTGTGTGTGTGTGTGTGTGCGCGCGCGTGTGCGTGCGTGCGTGCGTGCGTGCGTGCGTGTGTGTTTTGTTTTGGGTTTTTTTTGTCCCAATGGAGTGAACAAAGCCTCCTTTGTGCCCTGTGTGTCTCAGACCACATCAGGGGAGGACGTCAGGGACTTTGCCAAGGTGCTGAAGAACAAGTTCAGGACCAAGCGTTACTTTGCCAAACATCCACGCATGGGCTACCTGCCTGTCCAGACCATCCTGGAGGGGGACAACATGGAAACGTGAGTCTCACACATGCGTCTCTGTAGAGGAGTGTGTGTGTTACAGTACGAACAGGTCCAAACTCCTCATGAGTCTCTTGTGATGTTGAAGTTAGTTTACCTTGCCACCCTCAAACAGCTGCTGACAGCTGAAGATATTCACACACAACAGATGGACAGAAAAAAAATTGTACCCAATGTTTTCTTTTAGATTTTGATTTAAATGCATCTGATGAGTGTATCGGTGTTCTTGCAGGATTATCTCAGTGACCTCATTCCAGTCTTGCTGATTCGGAGAATCCAGATGCTCTCAAATAATTGATAATGTGTTAATTGTGTCTTTCCCTCTATAATGCAACAACACACACTCATTATACTCTGTCTGTGTTTGATATGTTCATTAAAAATCTCTTGTGCATGCTCTCAGTTAAATAAGAGTGTTTATTTAAGTGAAATATTCATGCTAATCAATAAATAAACTTTGCCAATAGGAATATTTGATTCTGTGTGTCCGTGCGTGTGGTTGTGAGCACTCATGCATGCGGTGTCATCACGCAATTTAGTCGTTCACACAACCCCGACTGTCTGGCTTCCTTCCCTGCTGCTTTCCATACAACAGCTCCCATCATGCCTTTCTGTGCAGTGTCCTCCCTGTTCCTGTGTCATCATCTCACCTTTTTTTGTCTTGCAGTCCTGTCACTCTGATCAACTTCTGGCCCGTAGACCATGCGTGAGTAGCCAATACACACACACACACACACACACACACACACACTGAAGAACACATCATTTCTTCCCTGTTAATCCTCCAGACTAATTCTTTCTGTCAGTGTCACCTCCAGCCGTTACCCCTGTGTGTCATAATGTATGTCGTGGTGGTGGGTTTACATCTCACTGTGTGCTGCTGCTTGACCCCACATCAGCCTGCAGACCACAGAAAATACAAAGGACCTCAGAGGTCGAGCTGTTTTCTATATCGAGATGTTCCAAAGACACCGGACACAAACAAGTTGCCAAAAGAGAGACCAATCACCACCTGAGCCAGACTGCTGTCTGCACTATCAGCAACGCTGTCACTTGTTTATGTCCTGTTCCCTTATTACATGTGTATCAGATAAAAGTGGATTCAGGATCCTTGGAGTTCTTGAAGAAGGAGTCCCAAATCTGTGGTAGATACGGTCCAGCAGGGTTTGGTGATGGTCTAAATACTCTTGTTTGAGTTCCGCCTGCCGTGTAGAGCTGATGTCTGTACCCCAGTGAAAAGAAAAGGCCTGCCGACTAACAGAAACTACCCCTATAATTAAAATTCAATTTCAATTTTTTTTTACATCGAATCGATAATAATAACTTATTTTGATTTATTTACAAGAGGTGACAGTTCAAAGCTCTGCTGATGATGTGAGGACCAAAACATTCCGTACCTGGTTCAGCTTCCAGAAGCCTGCAATCAGTTATTTACTTGAGGGTTTTACAGTTAAACATCAATTCATCTGCGCGGGTGGGAAGCGAAACCTATCAGTGGAACCTGCAAGTGTTTATCTGATGGTTCAGGCTTGTCTCTTTGAGCTCTTAACTGATTAAACTTCTCTGTGTCAAGGTGTCCTTGTCGGGAGAAGTTTTCGTAATTTCTCCGTGACTAAAAGAGTCAAATCCTAGTATCTCAAGGACTAAAACACTGCAGCAAGAACCGTTCCTGTCTCCAGAGAATCCTGGTTAACAGCAGATGAGGTGCTTTTGAAGTGAGGCGAGGCAGGATACAAGCAGGCAGCTCATTTACACTGCATTTCACACCGCCACTCACCTGTGCTTCGTACTGTTGCTACTCTCATAGCTCTTCTGTGGATTCATGCAGCTTCTTTGGGTGTGTGAGTGTATGAGTGTGTGGATTAGTGAGTCTCTTGTGGTCTGATTCACCAACTTTGTCCTTACTGTCCCTCCCTCTCTCTCGCTGTCTCTCTCTCTCTCTCTGTCTCTCTGGCAGGCCTGGATCGTCCCCTCAGCTCTCACATGACGACACACACACTCGGATCGAGCACTACGCCAACCGGTAAGCCCCCATCTGCATTCAGCAGCAGCAACACACACACTCGAATGGGTAACCTTCACCATCCTGCATTACCTGCTGCTGTCCGGATAATAGCTCCTCCAGAGACCTCTCACTCTCTCCAAAAACATTTAGATTGATGTGATCCAGCTTAATGAATTTGGAGAAAAAAATCGCAAAAGCACAGCACAGCACAGCACACTATGAGGCATATATGCCCCCCACCCCCTCCCTCACCACCCGCGTTGATGCAGCTGCTCACTCACAAGGGACCAGTTGCCCTAATTCTTTGCTGACGCAGTACTGGAGAAAGTCTTGGTTCGATATTTTTCATTTCACTTAATAAATCTAAAAGTTGAGTGTAACCGTCATTAAGAAGCTTTATGGGTTTTAAAACTGTGAGCCATAAATTGGAGTTTTTATTTGCAGCGCAGAGGATTCATGTTCACATAAACCTCTCTTTTGTAACCTGCATGTAGTCGGTGTGTTTTTACTGTTTTAATATAGAAGTCTCTTGAAGTCCAAAAGCTTTTATATTACACCAATAATAAAGTTACAGGTCCAGGAAACTTGAGCAGGTGAAGTATTTCTGAAGAAGAACTGAAATAGTTAACGCAATTGGTAGAGCAGAAAATTGACCTTTTACCATCTGATGTGGATAGAAATAGAAATATTAGAAGAAAGGCTTTTCGTTGATCCGCATCGGCCAAAGCCATCTGCATCCTTCACGCCACCGCGTCACAGCCGAGGAAACAACATAAACGCCGCACAGATTTGACTCGCCTTCACTTCTGGAACATGACAGGACTGTCCACCATCACTCATAACACAAAGTAAATGAAAAAAAGTAAACACAGCTGCTGTGGGGAATGTAATTAAAGGGGATCCAGATAACACATTCTTCTCGCCTTGACAAGCGAGAAGAATGTAAAAAAAAAAAAAGACCTTATCTCGATTCCTGCAGCATCAATTTCCCATCCATTAATTTTCTATACCGCTGATCCATTAATGTTCACAGTGGGGGTGGTGTGGGGTGGGGTCTGGAGCCTATCCCAAGTGACGTTGTGCAAGAGGCAGGGTTCACCCTGGATGGGTCGCCAGTCCATCGCAGGGCCATCAGGAGCAATTAGTGGCTCAGTATCTTGCTCAAGGACACTTCGACTTGGTCACCGTGGGAAGTGAGGATCGAACCAGCGCCTGTTCGGTTGCAAGACGGCCACTCTACCTCTGAGCCACGCTGCCAGCATCAATTTTCATCGTGTTTTTTTTTTTCCCCGCTCTCTTTTAAACTCTCCATCGATTGTTGGCGTTGGGTTGATGAGTCGGATTCTACATGACACATTGGTCTGGTGTTCTGGGATATCAGCGATATGCCCAGACCCCTCTAGTCTAGATATCCCACTGTTACATGTGTTTCTGCACTGTGATTTTCCTTTTTTAACTTTTGAAACCTAAAACAATTTTAAGGGGTAACACTCTACAATAAGGACACATGAATTAAAATGAGTTCATGTGATAATGCACTTGAACTAGCAGCAAACACACTGTTAGCTAGTAAATTATTACACGCAGGCTCATTCTTACTCATGTTAATTCATGTGGCCGTATTGTCAAGTATTAACCAAAAAAGATGATAAAAGTGAACGAAATCGTATGGCTGATAGTTGATGGATCAAAGATGTTACAACTTCCTGATTTTAAGTTACTTGTAGCTTATTGACAGCAGAGAGTCGTGATCAGTATGTCAGATGTGCGTGTGCCTGTACACTGAACATCAGTGCTGTGAGGAATGCATGTTGGTGTGCGTTCATGGAGAATGGGGATACCTCGACAGAGTAAAATCAAACACTGCAGAACTGTCAAGATATCCCGTCAGTATTACACAAACTGGATCTTTGCTCATGATAAAGTATTGATGCATCGACTTTTTGGTGAATAAGCAATCTGCAAAGAGAGTCCACTGTATGCTAATGCCTTCGAGGAGATGCCAGCATGTGCACTCGTCAATACTGGACTCAGTAGAGCGAAAACCCATCCACATTGTTGTGATGGCACACTGAGTCAATCAGAGCATATTCACCAAAACATTTCCAGAAACCCACCGCTGAGGGACAAGAAGCAGTCAAATCAATCAAACAACGGGTCAGTCAAGCATTTGATCAAAAAGTCATTCAATCAGCCAGTGGGCCGGGCATTCTGCAGCGGAGTCAGTGTGAGGTCTGAGCCACATGCCGCGCATTTGATCCCCGGCACAGAGGGTCTGTCCTGCCTCAGGCTAACACACCAGAAGACGGACACGCATGCTGAGTCACCCCCTCCAGGGTTGGTGTTCTCAGCCTTTGTTGAGTCAAGATCTGGCAGATCCCAGATACTATTCAGCAGATTATAGGGGGGACATGATGACGCCAGGTTACTTCTTGTTTCTGCAGCACGCCGCACGAGTCCAAGCCGACACCAGTCCATCACCCAAGTTCACCCTTGTCACTCACAACCTAGCCCCGTCATTTAATTTTAGCTCTGATACTTCCCGGGCTGGGCCAGCTAGTTAAGGCTTAGACTATCCCCTTAAAATATAAACCTCGAGAGGTTGCAGCAAAGAGATGCTAGGTTAGCTTGAAAATTGGATGATAGAAGAAGGAATAGCTTAGCTTACTTTGAGTTCCCCTGCTACCACCACTGAATCTCACTTATTTATATGTTGCATCTAATTGGTTTTATCTATACAGAACAAAAAAGACTTTACACAAAAATGAAAGTGAATTAATGAGTTTCAGAGGTGTCGGGCGAGAGTTTGGCTCACTGCTTCCCCTTTTCTATCCTTAGCCCAGCTAACAACCTGCTAGCCATAGCTTCATATTTAGCAAATAGAGTTGAGTGTTACGGATTTTCTCATACAACCCTTGGCAAAAAACCCCAAAACAAAACAAAGAAACAACTGTCCTCCCTTTGAAACTACTTTTGCTAGTGTCATTTTCCTGTTTGGCGACTGTCATCATTATAATTCTGAATTCCTCCTCCAGTGTTGTGACTAATACCACAGACATTCAGCCAGAAACCAGCGTAAATCACAATTACACAGACAGCTGCACAAGTGTTAAATTGAAAAGCAATTAGGAGCATTAAATGACTGCCAGTCTCCACTTTTATAAGGCAGATAGTCAGATGGCTGCTTGGGTTTCGCAGTACCACATTTAAAATAGCTAGAAAGTGTAATGACGAGGCAACACTGCGTCATTCAGGGTTCAAGTTGTCGTCCTACATTCTCTCAAAAACAAACTGGTATGGGCTTCATCTCCATTGTCCCTGCTGCTGGTTCTGTACTGTTTATCAGCCCCACCCCATGGCCTCATTGTCCCCCAGACAAACTAAATCAGCCTTTTTCTGTACAAAAGTCTGGTTAAACATCTTTCAATTCTGCTAGTTGCTCAACCTTTGGGTTTTGGGACTGACTGCTCTGTTTCTTCCCCCTCTGCAGGTTAGCAGAAATGGAGAATCGTAATGGCTCTTATCTGAATGACAGTATCTCACCCAATGAGAGCATGTGAGAACCGCTTTTTGTTTGTTTGTTTGCTTGCTTGCTTGTTGTTTTACCAACCGTTTAACTCACCTGAAAATACAAATTCTGTTCAGCTAGAAGAGGAAGAAGTAGAGAAAAAGTTTAGTAGTTCATAGCCCTTAAAAGTTGCTGTTGGAACATCAAACCCAAACATTTGTATGTATTTGATCATATTTTATGTAGCTTCTGTTGATGTTTATGCGCCTTCTGTTTCTCTTGTCTGCAAGACAAATATACCTTCAGGGAGGAAAAGAGGAAAAGTTGAAAGCTTGTCCTGCTCAGAGAGGGAAAAGTTCTCATTAAAACAAGAAGCTGCTCGAGTGTAACACACCATCACAACTTGCAGAATGCAGCTTAGTTGATGAAGTGAGAAAGATGAGCACAAAACATCCAGGGGCCATTTAGAACCAGGCCTGCTATCCCATAATGAGTTCAAGTCAGCAGCAGGATTTTCAACTAGCGTATATCTGCAACTCTTTTAGTATTCGGGATGGAAGAGTGGTGGAGCTGAAAGCAGCGCGGTGTGCGTGGCAGCACTGAAATACCTGGACTGATTAAAATCCTCCCGAACACAGTGGGCTGTGTGTGTGTGTGTGTGCGTGCGTGCGTGCATGTGTGCGTGCGTGCGCACACTTTTGTGAGAGATCAGTCAAAGCTGACAGCGCATGGCTAATAAATTGCACCAAAATGCAGCCTTTCAAATAGAGTTCAGGACAGCTGTGAACCTCACTCTTCTTCTGCGGTGCAGTCCTGTTCTTACATTCACTTCCGTGTGTGTGTGTGTGTGTGTGTGTGTGTGTGTGTGTGTGTGTGTGTGTGTTTTCTGTGACATATTCCATATGTGTTCTCATAATTGGTGGGTGTGTTTTCAGTGATGACGAGCACATGTTGATCCAGCACTACTGCCAGTCTCTGAACCAAGGTTCTCCTCTCAGCCAGCCCCGCAGCCCAGCCCAGATCCTCATCTCCATGGAATCGGAGGAGAAGGGAGAGCTGGAGAGGGTCCTCAATGACCTGGAGCAAGAAAACAGGTCTGTGACATTCCACAGCATCCTCCAAGCAGCAGAAATCCTGTGTTGGACGAGGTTAGGGGTACAGTAACTCATCTGCTGTCCTCCCTGCAGGAAGCTACAAGCCGAGTATGACCGTCTGAAGAAGGCCCACGACAGGAAGGGTCTGTCCCCGCTGCCGTCACCTCCTGAGATGCTGCCGGTGTCGCCGCAGAGAGCTCGAGATGCTGAGCTCATCGCTGAGGCCAAACTGCTGCGACAACACAAAGGACGCCTGGAAGCTCGTATGCAGATACTGGAGGATCACAACAAACAGCTAGAGTCCCAACTGCACAGGCTGAGGCAACTCCTGGAGCAGGTAGTACTTGTGCTGCTGTACAACTTGTATATTTCAGCTGGCTGTCCATGCAGACCATGTCAGTAGTTTGTGTCAGCCTAAACCACCACTGAGGACTGTGGAATTTATGTATTTTCCAGGATCGGTTCAGTGCAAATATTTTAATTTGAGTGAAATGAATGAGACGTGGAAAAATGTGATTATGATTAAATATAACAATTTGAACGTTTTCTTTTAAACAGATTCATGGGTCTCACATGATTTCTTCAAAGGAATCTGACTGCACTTTGACAGCTCTCGGCTAATGACTGGTGTTATTTTATGAATCTTAAAGGAAAACCTGTCTGACTAACTTGCCTGCAGGTTTTTGTATTCAGAGAGTACCACCACCTCTCCATCGTTAGCATTTTTCAAAAAGTACTCATTCAAATCTGCCAGTTTGCTGCTGAAGTCCAGCTGGGGAGCTTTGTTGTTCAATCTGTCTCTTAACTTAACAGATTTCCTGTCATCTTTCTACTGTCATCTTGGAGAGAAAAGGCATAAAATAGCCCCCAGAACCATTTATAAAGGCCCAGGAGCACAACAATAAAGCCTCAAATCTTTCAGCGTTCCGGGATCAGAGGAGCCAGCTGGTTTCTCGGATTAGTAAAACAGAGTCTCAAAGTTGATGTGAAGTTCCAACAAGTGAACTTGGACTGTAGCTGCTGCCTCCACTGTGTGACTGCCAGTAACAGCTAACACAGCCAATCTGGCAAACTCCTCAGTCCCACACACACACACACACACACACACACACACACACTTACTTCCATTTTGACTCTTCTAATTAAGCTGGGTGGCAGAGCTGCCAATTTGTTGTGTGTCTAATCTAATGTATGTGTGTGTGTGTGTGTGTGTGTGTGTGTGTGTGTGTGTGTGTGTTAGACGGATTCCAAGGTGAACGGGACAGCTCTGTCCTCTCCGTCCACCTCGTCTCAGCGTTCCGACTCCTCCCTCCCTCTGCTCCGTGTGGCCGCCAGCCAGACTACTGATACAATGGGTGAGGACACACACACACACACACACACACACACACACACACACACACACTCCCCAATTAATTTTTTTCGTTTGGCTTCAGCCTTTTAGAAACTTGGAAGATATAAATAGAGATGTCTGATTTCTCTGTTTGTGGAGTTGTTGTACAACATCCAGCTAAAACACACTGTTACATAACTGTGTGCGTGTGTGTGCATGCGTACTGTATGTGTATGAATCCCACTTGTAACAAAATGGCAACACTTGACCTCTTGCTCTCTCTCTCTCTCTCTCTCTCTCTCTCTCTCTCTCTCTCTCCTGTTTCAGGTGATGATGAGCTATCCAGCCCCTCCCAAGATGCATCTGGGCTGGAGGAAGTGATGGAGCAGCTCAACAATTCTTTCCCTCATAGCCAGGGTACAGAACTTCCCTTGTGAAATATTTCACCTTAATTTGAGGCCAAAAATGTCATTGTATCCTGTTTGTTATTACTGTTTTAAGTCGTCTTGCCTTCAGGCATCTTTCTTTCTTGCTGATTTTTCCTCTTCCTTCTTTTCTTTTCCTTATTTCTTCCTTTTCTGCATGAGCCAGGAGGGAGACGGGGACACCCATGAGAGGTCAGTTTCTTTCCTTCACGTCTTCTTTCCTGAATATTTCCACTGCACAGGTACTATGAGTGTACCACTTTCAGCGTCTGAACATCTAATAATCGCGGCTGGTGGAGACGTCATGGTACGGTGATGCAGTGGAAAGAAATGAACGTCTGCTTCCCTCACTTTCCCTTCCAGTCTTTAATTTCCTTTCCTCTGTCCTCTCACACCTCGAACCTGTTAACCTCAACATTAAACCCGCTTACACGTTTAGTTTTGACTCTAACACAAGACTTATAGGTGCCACTGACTTGCATTTGGTCACATACATTTTATTTTTAAGTGGCAATAGACTTTTTTTGTGTTTTTGAACTTATCTTAATGAATAAATGTTAATTTTATGGTGTGATGGCTGTAGAATAATGATCAAGGGTGGTTTCCTCTATGCCTTGATTTGTGTCTTGATCATTCTCTTGTTGAACGGAGCCAAAACAGGAATATCAGCCGATCAATATCTCCCTTATCAGCCACAAACTTTCTACAGGTAACTCAATGAGAGTACCAGATGGTGAAACAGTGATGGGAACAGATAATGTTGTTGGATAAAATCACTTTTCTCCTGATGTTTTCCTCCGCTTACCCAGATGTCAGCTGCTGTCGTTGTTTTCGCAAGGGAATTCTTAAAATGATGTTTAAATGCTCCCTGCTGCTCTTGGCCACGCCTGTAGTAACTCTCAGAAACACTGAAGGGGTAAAGTTGTCTATTGCCACTTCAGAGGAACTTTTTTGGGAAATACTCATATTGTCCTCCTCAGATTCAGGCAAGCAGACAGACACCTTTCTCCAAACTGTGCAGATTTGAGACCCGTGCTCGTTAGCTTAACAAGATGAGTGGTAGTGGACGGCTAGTTTAGAATACCTCCGTAAAAAGTTAGGATGTTTTATTTCTAAAAATTTCTATATTGTAATTTAAACCAGATACATCGGCAGGACTTCTCTCATGGCTGAGCTCAACAGCATCTCAATTTTTTTTTTTTTTTGTCAACAAAGCAATAGCAAGCAAACAGCTTGATCAATTTGAACCAGAATGCAAACAGGAGGAGCTAGGACTCGGACGGCTGAGTGGGAAAAACAGAGGTACGCTAACCTGCCCACCTGCTACCATTCATTGTGTTAAGCTAAATAGCTTGTAGCTGTGGGTCTGAGCTCCTTAATGCGGCACAGAGGAGAGAAGCGCATCTCTCCTCTTGACTGGGCTCTGAGGAGGACCAACAATAAGTCCAGAAAAGTTGATGTGGTACACAAGCATTCAGCGTAACATTGTCCTCACACTGACTGACACAAGGCAGTCATGACTAGTGTGTGAGTGTGAGTGTGTGTGTCTGTGTCTGTGTCTGTGTCTGTGTTATCTAACATCTCCTTGTTGTTCTCCAGGCCCCAGCATTGGCAGTTTGTTCCACATGGCCGATGACCTGGGCCGAGCCATGGAGTCACTGGTCAACGTGATGACAGACGAGCAGAGCGCCGACCAGCACGAGGCCCTGCCCTTCTGATCCCCCACCCCAACCCCCACCCCCACCCCTCCTCTGACCTATCGCATGCTTTTCTAGTCAAAACAGCTGGATTGGAAACACAGTTTACAAAGAGAATATATAACGTCTATTTTTGTGAAGGATTGCAGTTCCAGCAATGACGCATACAAAAAAAAAAAAAAAATTATAACTTGTAGATTTCAGTAGTTTCTTAAAAACGTCCTGAAGTTGTTTTAATATTAACAGAGGCTGGTTTTTAAACTTCTATGCAATTGTATAAAAAGATTGGGAGGACACAGGAAGATGAGATACAAATGTGTGTGTTCAGTGTGGTCATATATTTGCCATCTCTTTGTAACTTGGGGGGGGGGGGGGCATTTCAGACCTTTGTATCAAAAAGAAGAATGATTGTAATCCTAAGGGTGCTTACCAAGAGGAACATGTCTTTGTATAACAGCGTACACTACTGTCAAGGTAATGCAGGCATCCTGGATCTTTACAGTACGTTGTGTGTGAGACTGCGAGTGTGTGTGTGAAGTGTGTTTATGACCATGTATGTGGGTGTGGTGTTGCCTAATTTCCACATAACATTACAGGTTTTTTTTGGGGGGGGGGGGTTCTTTAGCTGTTGTGTTCTATATGAATGATTTAGTCGTCCTCTCATCCATCCATCCATCCATCCATCCATCCTTCATTAATGATATCGCCATGGCAACAGTGTTTATCACTGTATTTGCAATTAACAAACAGTGTGACTCGGAACTGAGAGGTCACCTCAACCCTGATGGAGGGAATAATAATTGGGATTGTGTGGATAATTTAAATACTGTTATTAGTCAAACTATTCCATGGAATATTAGAAATGTATCTAATTTTGCTCTACTCCAACAGCTGAGAGGAAAAGCGGAGTCCCAGTATGTGCGTAATAAATACTTGGTACTTTACTGATGCAGTACTGCCTGAAGTTGGGAGTCTTGTAGGTGGCAGATTTAAATCCTACATTTCCCATCATGCAATGTATTTTTTCATCAGATCCCTCAGTTTGTAACAAGCTAAATTAGACGTTTCAGCGCTGATGACATCATTACCAGGTAGTTTTCCACTGACATCTGGGAGGTACTACTCTCTTTTAATGCTAAAGGTACCCTGTGGGGGTTTTGTCCAATTGTAGCATTATGTTGTTAGCAGGTCCCACTTTTTGTTCGCATTGCTGTTTGTTTCACGCTATTTTAATTATTATTATTATTATTATTATTGCAGTTGGTGGAAGCCAAGAAACGTAGCAATGCACCAAAAAAGAGAGAGAGGGAGAGGGAGACAGGGAGAGAGAGACAGGCAGCGAGAGAGAGAGAGAAGATGCAAGCTACCAAACGTGGATGAAAACAATGCAAAGTTCAATGTCAGCTCGAGCTCAAGGCTCCGTACAGGTGAGAAACACTGGTATGCAGACATAACTGTTTACAACTAAAAACTCCACAGCGCAACTGAAACGGATGTGAGTGGATGTTTGAGTCATGCAAATCTGAATAAGCTCCCTGTCAGAGCTCAAATCCACGCTGAAAATAATGCAATTAATGGCTGCAGTCAGCAGACCAGCGAGGGTCATTAATCAGAAAGTGATCACTGCTGCAGTGAGTTTTAAGGTACGGGTTCTTGTCTTCAGTTCTGTATCAGGAGAGCGTCCTGATTTTTTTACACTGGCACGTGAAAAGAGAGGATTTTACTTTAAGCTAAGATGTCTTTTTAAGTACACACTGTATGTCCACGGTGTCAGAAGTACTGTAAGAGGAACTTGATAGGATGTTGTTGTTGTTGTTTTTTTTAAATTGGACTCAACGCACTCCCAAGTGTTACAAGGCTTCCAGTTTTAGATGATTCTTACCATCACCACAGCCCAGTAAAGCAAACTCTACCTCGCGTGAGTTGTCCAAATCCACTTCTGAGGCAATTTCTCTCCTCTACTTCGTTCTACACTCCTCTCCGATCGTTGATCCTCGTCCGTTGCACCAATCTCGCCATCCAGGCTCCACTGGAGGGGGCGGGGCCTCAAATCTGAACGTTCCGGATGCATTCACTGCATTTCTCATTTTTACACAACTCAACAACATGTGCACTACTGTCATACCTGGGACATACTAGATATTGTTATAAAGGCCCTGGAGCACAACATTCATTGTTTTCTGTGTGTTCATTCTAGGAGTGTTTCTGGTTCAAAACGGTATTTTGTTTAGTGCTGTGTGAGGTATTACTATACTAGCATGTGTGACAAAGTAAAATCCATCCTAATTTAATGTAGAACTACTCAGAGAGGTCCGTGATGAGCGTTGCGGCATTATACACGTGTGTGTGTGTGTGTGTGCGTGCGTGTGTGTGTGTGTGTGTGTGTGCGCGCCTGTGTGCGCGTGTGTTTCGGGCATCATATTCTTGCAGCATGATCCAACATGTTTTTGTTTTCGATCCAGGCACTGAATTTGATTTTTTTTTTCTAACTTTTGTGTCATTCTCACATCTTTTTCAAATAACACGTCAATACTTCACAACATATCAGATTCCACCAAATATATGCCTTACTACTGTATTATAAAATGCTTTACTGTATATCAATAAAGCACGCAGTTATGTTGACTTGACTCCACGGTTTCATTTGCACTTCATTCCTCAACATTTATTGTGTCAAAACAGGTTGAAACATTTATACTTTGTGGTGCATGTAAAGTAAAACTGTTTGTAGTGTGTGGAGTTCCCACATGATCAGCACTGCGCAACACAGCATTTACACAGAGCACACACGGTGTTTTGCGGTACAAATAAAATGAAACAAATCACAAGGATAAGCTATAGTAGTATTATTTTGAATGAAATACTCACACGGAAAGTTAGGAGTTTACAGAACCCTGGAATGGCCCGCGAGATTTTTTTTTTAAATTTGTATTCTTATTTTGAGGTCACAGGATGGAACTTAGTCCCTCACCAAAGATACAAGATGTTACTTAAATTGAGAGAACAAGTTATGTCTCGTGACCTCAGAATAACGAAAAATTCTCTAGACCCATTAAAAAGGAAGAAATTCTCTGTGTGTTGTCTCTCTGTTCCATAAATGAATGAACCTCCTCACCAGTCAAAATGATGGTGGATGGTTGTCATGAGTGTAATCTAACCTCACCTTTAATCTCCTTGACCTCTTTATCTCAGGGGCCTCTGGGGTCTTTTGGTCACTCTAGTTCCTGATGTTCAGCTGTATTTGTGGCTCTGGAGCCGCTCTACTGGCGTTTAGGTCTAAGGCTCATCATGGTGATCAGGGTGTGCCGGAAGGACCTCATCCTGTATGCGTACAGGATTGGATTAATGGCCGAGTTGGCATGTGAAAGCAATATGGCGGCAAGTGTGAGAGACATGGGCACCCGACACTGAGGGCAGAGCAGCAGGACACAGTTGATAAGGTGGATGGGCATCCAGCACAACACAAAGAGGAACAGGACTAGGAAGAGGGAGGTGGCCTTGCGTAGCTCCTTACGGGTTCGGGCTTTGGATTTCTCCACTGGACAAGAAGCAGAGCTGGTGGAAGCAGTGGAGGTGATTCTGACCCCTGTCTTTGTAAAGATGGCGGTGGTCTCAGTTCCAATTAGAGACTGGAGGCCGGGTCCGTCCCTCACTTTAGCTCTGTGTCTTCCTGTCATTTCCTTGGATTGTTTTTCGGTTCCTTTTCCTGCTCCTGCTCCACCCACAGTTGAACTCCCAGCACCCTCTGTCCCAGATCTCCCAATACCAGCAGCAGGCGTTTCCTCGGTGGTTGCCCTGACAACGGCGATGCGCCTGAGCTGACGGCGGACAGTGAGGAAGATGTGACTGTAGATGATGAGCATGGCCACCATGGGCAGCAGGAGGCAGCAGAAGAAGTTGAAGTAGACCAGGTAGCTCATGTCCACCACGCAGGTGAAGATGCAGTAGCTGCAAGGATGGAAGACACATCAGCACCACCTTCACCCACTCATCCGCTCATCCATTCGTCCCTTCTCTTACTCAGAGTCGGCTGGTTGTCTTTGCCAGTCCATGAGCGGCACGGAACCAGAAATGCCTCCCATGACCCAGGTGACCAGCAGGGCCAGCCAGGCGTTCCTGGGGCTCATGACACGCTGGTACTGGAAGGGCAGGAGGATGGCCATGTAGCGCTCCGCCGCCACGGCCAGCAGGCTCAGGATGGAGCTCTGGAGGACATCAGACAGGAGTAGAGATTCACACTTCACATTTTGCACATGGAATTTTTTTTTTTTACACACATCTGCATATGAATGAATAAGTAACTGTTAGAATATTCTCCACAGCACTCTACTGAAAGGTCAGAGATCAGAGGCAGTGAATCATAGAGTTGTGATTTGATGATGACATCTCTAGAAGCTTCTACCTGTGTGAGCACCAGTAAGATGCTGAGCAGCACCAGGCAGAGGGGCAGGTCATGGTGAGGTCGACCCAGGTCTGTCAACACAGCACAAGGGATGGCCACCAGGC
This sequence comes from Aulostomus chinensis, assembly GCF_037954235.1. Lineage (NCBI taxonomy): Eukaryota > Metazoa > Chordata > Actinopteri > Syngnathiformes > Aulostomidae > Aulostomus > Aulostomus chinensis. Next base: position 63,582,720 of record NC_141320.1, on the reverse strand, counting down.
CCACCAGGATGTCAGCCACTGCTAGTGACACCTTCACACACAGTAAGACAATTTCATAAGTTCGTAAGAGTACACTCAGAAGTTCTGTGTTTTTAATCCAGGAGTGAATGACACCATATCTCACCAAGAAGTAGTTGGTGACCGTACGCAGCTTCTTGTTTCGGCTGACAGCCACACACACGAGCAGGTTGCCTGAAATGGCCAGGACAGCGATGATGAACTCAGTGGCGATGTAGAGTCCTTTCAAACCAGGTTGGAATCCGTATGGCATCTCCGCCGTGCAGCCACCAGCAGTCACATTCATGGTGAGGCTCACACAGATCCCACAGTCATGAAAAAACTTGAGGCAATAATTTGTGAAGTCAGGACACACTTCTGCAAAAATGCTCAAAACCTCTGAAATAAAGGATTTGACCGATAACAGGGAGAGTGGTGAATGAAGAGAGGATGTAAAAGCAGAGAGGAGCAGGGCTGGGTCTTTATGCTAACCAACTCAACGGTGAAAATCGTTCCTGATAAGCTACAAAACACACCCATGCAGAGCCCAGTGGTGAGTATTTACACACACACACACACACACACACACACACACACACACACACACACACACACACACACACACACAATGACGAGAAGTTGAATCTGCAGCCTGTTGCTGTGCACAAACACAAATAGATGCACAATGTGAACCGAAATAAGCTGTAGAACAATCAAAATTGGAATTCTTCCAGAAGAATGTGATGATGTTTGGTTGATGACTCACTCAGGCTTGTGGATCATCAGGCAGGTTCAGATCATCCCACAAACTTCTCTGGTCCGCGGACCAAACCCGTCTGCAGGATGAAACCACACCCTTTGCTTCTTTTTCCTCCATCCGTCTGTTCTCGCTCTCTCTTTTTTCCACAAAAGATAAAGAAGACAATAGTCAGTCCAACCAGCTGGATGTAGGGCAGCAGATGCCCCCCTGGTCTGAACCTTGGTTTCAGTGGAAAAGCACATATGATTTGACGTAAAACTCCAGTGTGTTCCCAACAAAACAAACACATTCAATTTGAAATTATGGACGCTTGACTTCTACTTTTATTTGGTGAGATAATTTGTGATATTGTAGCATAGTGCAGTGACTAAGTAGGTCAGACATGTTGTGTAAAGCTTATCTGATCCAGAGGAACAAGTGTGCTCAGGTTGTATTATTGTTTTCTTACAAGTGACAGACAAATTGCTGATGTGTACTTTGAATGAATGCAGAATTCATTTGGTAATCGCTTGGAGACACGCTTGAAGAAACTTACAAAATAACAACAAAGTGTCTTTTTTTCCCCCACAAAAATATTCAGTTTAATATTTTACAACATCATGCTCTTGCTTGTGAAGTCACAAATCTCTCAGGTTCAGGTTTCAAACTCAGATTTTTGGTTGACAAACACACGCAATGTTACTTTAAACTCCACATAGAACAATGTTGTTTACTGGTTGCTTTTAAGATTAAATTTGATGTGAAATCAGCAACATGATATAAAAACAATTATAAATGACTCTGTATTTGTAATTATTTGCATATAATATAGTATATAATGCTCGATAAATAGGACTTCTGCGACTGCATCTGATACTTATTGAGTCTGAAAATGCAGGGCTTTCACTTGTGGCACTTCTCCTCTTCGGCCAGTAGATGTCACCGAACGACTTCAATTCTGAAAGCCCCGACCGGAAGTTTTCACATGTCACGTGGCTGTAGTTCAGCGTGCTGGCCGGTTTGTTTTCAGTGGAACAGTGTTTATTGTTGTCTTCTCCGTTTGTCCTGTTCTCATGCAGCTAGAGGCACGTTCTCTAGAGCGATGGGATTCCTAGTGTCGGAGGTTGTTTGTTAGTCCGCTAGCTAGCTGCTAATATCTAACAACACACACACACACACACACACACACGGGCAGAGATGTCTGGCTTCCGCGCCGAACTCATCGACTACCTGGAAGGTAGAATCACCTTTGAGGAGTTTGACAAGCGGAGGGACGAGAAGAAAGTCAAGGTAACGGTTTCGACTAACCGCGTTGCGAGTTTTGAGCTAGTTAGCTAAACCAGCAAAGCTAATTCAGCTAGGTAGCATCACCTCGGATTCGGAATGGGAGCACAAATCGTCAAGTTACTTGTAGGATTTTCTAGTTCTGCAGAATTGTAATTTGCATTTTTGATAATGAATGAAATGCTCTTGCTTTTTTATAGGAGTCAGACGTAGATGCCGATTTGGTAGAGGAAGAAGATGCTCAACCCTCCACTTCTGCACAGGTTCCGGTCAAAACAGGTAAAGTAGAATGTCCAGGGGCGTTTTTGTGCTCAGGATGCCAGGTTTTGTACTTGACATCAGAAGCACAGAGACACTAGGAAGTAAAAGTCCTAGTTTGCTCAGGAAGTTTGACTGATGCTTGATGCCACTGATTATTGACGCTGTCAATGTCATCACCTCTCCGCTTCCTCTCTTTTCAGAGGAGGGTATCAGCCTGGGGGTCCAGCAGGTTTTTGCCTCCATGCTGGGAGAAAGCTCCGACCCCCACTTGTTGTCTTCGTCGTCTTCAGAGGAGGAGGACAGCATGAGTTATGTTGATGACAAAGACGATGAAGACTACAAGGTAGGGGAAGATGAGAAGGCGGCTGAGGTGCAGGTGGCAGAGAAGAAACAGAAGGGAAGGGGAAAGAAGCAAGACAAGGAGGAGGCAGAGGATATGTCGGTGGGGGATGTATTTGCCCTGGAGATGGAGCTGAACCGAGAGAACAAGAAGATGATGAGGGTGAGCGGCGGCCAGGATCGTGCTGTAATGTGCATGAAATCAGCTCAAAATGATTATTTTAAATTAGCATCTGAGTTGAGTTTGTGGCTGTACTCCTCCAGGAGTGGGGCAAACGTAGCAAGCTCCCCCGCGCCCTCAGAGGCCTGATGGGAGAGGCCAACATCAGATACGCCCGAGGGGAGAAAGAGGATGCCACTGTCATGTGTATGGAGATCATACGACAAGGTACCAAACAACCCCTGTTTTTCTGTCTGGGGAGTTATTACTGTTCACATTTGTCTCCCAGCTGGATTAGAATCCCCCCCCCCCCCCCCGGGCTGGTGGAGGGAGGTGCTGTCAGTATTCTCCAGCCTTCAGTCAATCCTGTGCTCGCTCCCTCCAGCTCCTTTGGCCTACGAGCCTTTCTCCACTTTGGCGATGATCTACGAGGACAATGAGGACATGGACAAAGCGCTTCAGTTCCGACTGATCGCAGCTCACCTGAACCCATCAGACTGTGAGGAGTGGATCAAGCTGGCAGAAATGTCTCTGGAGCAGGACAACATCCGGCAGGCCGTCGTCTGCTACTCCAAGGGTCAGACTGACATTCTCCAACCGCACTTTTAATTTCATTTTTTTCCTGCAGATTTATCTGAGGGCTTTAACCTTGCTGCCCCCCCCCCCCCCCCCATGCAGCCATTAAGTATGACCCCACCAACGTGCGCTACCTGTGGGAGCGCTCCAGCCTCCACATGCGTCTGGGTGAGCACAAACAGTGCATGGACGGCTACCGCAAGATCCTGTCGCTGCTGCCGATGGAGGACGGAGAACACTTCATGCAACTCTCCAAGGACATGGCCAAGTACACCAAACACACTCCGAACTGATTAAAACCAAACAAAACACTGTTATTTGTGTGTGTGTGTGTGTGTTTGTGTGTGTGTAAACTGTTTTTTTCTTGGGGAGAAAAAAAACACAACTATTTCTTATCAACATCAGACTGAGTTGATGTTGAGTTTTCATTGTTGTGCAGGAGTTACTATGAGAGCAATGATCTCCCATCGGCTTTGGGCGTGATAGAAGATGCCCTGGTGCGCCATCCCAGCCTGGTCAGCGATGACATCATCAACATGGCTGCTGAGCTCCATATTGCCAACCACCAGTACAACAAAGCCTTGCAGGTATTCAGAATCAGGAATCCTTTATCAATCCCTTGTGGGAGATTCTTGAACAAGTGAGAGGTAAAATCTTGATTTGGTGAACGTCTGCCCCAGAGCTTTAATGTTTTTTATTTTAAGAAATCAAGCTGGTTCAGGACAATAAAACACTTCCAACTGTGTTTTCCTGAAAGTACATTTGATTTGAGTGAAATCATATGATCCTCTGCCTTGACTGGACCATCATTTTATGATTCAGATGGTGATGGTCCGCTAAATACCCTGTCTGTGGCCTCCCACCTTAAAAATGACTGCCATTTTTCCCTGTGTTTTCTCCAGGTCTTAGTCGAGTTTGCAGGTATCGTTCTGATCAGGGATGAGCCCAAGCCAGACGATCCAGGTCTGGCTCCAGGGGAGAACGTGGCAGAGAAGACAACTGAGGAGGAGGAGGAGGATGAGGAGGAGGAGAATGAAGAAGGTGCAAAGTTTTAAGACTGCTGAAAAAACAACAACAGGGAACAATGGTTCAACACTGTTGGGTAGAAACCCTGAGCTGCATTCCAGAGTGTTCTTCTTTGGAAGCAGAAATGAACTTTTTGGACTGTCACTTAGTAGTAACAGGTGGTTCAGCACCGGGGGATTGTTTAGTTGTCACTCGTTCGGGCTGATTAGCATAAACTCGAACAGATGCTACAACATAGCCACTCGTTCATGGGGTAGTTTGAAGAGACGCAAGCAGGGTTTTGTTCTGCATCTCTGCTGATGTTCATCTGCTCTATTTGCTCAGTCCACCAAGTGCTAAAGCTTGTGTTATTTGTAGAATGTAGTGACACTGGTGTGTGTGTGTGTGTGTGTGTGTGTGTCAGGTCAAATTATAGACGTACATGTTCCAGAGAGTGTTCCCGTGGACCTGAAGGCCAAACTCGTCGTCTGCCTCATACACCTGCACGTCTACACACCTGTGGAGGTAGACAAGCTCCCCACAAATATCACAGCAGATGGTTCTTTTAGTTGTGAGTGTAATTGTGTTGTACATCCAGGGTCTAGTGTGCTCAATGATGGAGCAGAGTCCAGAAGAAATCGGTGACTTATACCTGGACGTAGGTGAGGCCTACTTGGAGGCCGGCGAGTACACTTCTGCTCTGCCTTTACTGTCTGCCCTCGTCATATCAGAAAAGTACAACCTGGCTGTCGTCTGGCTCCGACATGCAGGTATGAACACAAAAGATTCTAAACTAGACAGCAACCAGAAAAGGTTGACAACTTTTCTTATCATTCCTCCCCTCCTCAAGAGTGTCTGAAGGCTCTGGGCCACATGGAACCAGCTGCGAAAAGCTTCACGAAAGTGGTGGAGATGGCGCCGCTGCACCTGGAAGCCCGGCTGTCCCTAGCCACCTTGCAGCAGCAGCTGGGCCGACCCGACTGTGCCCTGAAAGCTCTGGAGTCCATGTACGACAGCGAAACACTGGCTCAGGACTCATCAGCTGCCCAGAAGGCAAGGACCTGCATTCTAGTGTGGATTGGCAGGAGTGAAAGATGTGGGGTTTGTGTCCTCTCATGGGTACGTGCACTGTGGTTGTAGGAGTTGAAGCTGCTGCTGCATCGCTCCACTCTGCTGAAGACTCAGGGACAGATCCAGCACTACCTGGACGCCACCATCACCATGATCTCCATGCTGCTCAAGGTAACACAACGTCTCTCACCTTGGCACGTGTCTGACAAACGAGGGGAAAGTATGAACTCTTGAGTGTGTGTGTGTGTGTGTGTGTGTGTGTGTGTGTCCAAGGTGGCCATGCAGCGTGCTAAGGTGTGCTTACGCTTTGTCACTGTGTCGGGGGAGAGTCACCTGAGACTGGTGAAGGTCAAGGACATGATGCCTGACATCGCTGACCAGGAGGCTGCCTACTGGGACAACACATGTATGTGTATTAACTGGCTGACAGCTGACATGGACCATAAAATCAGATTTCAATGCCTTATTTTCCCGTGTTCAGGTAAAACGAATGTGCTGTCGAAAGAGGACTGGTGGCAGCTGCTGGTGAGCTGCGTGCTCACGCTGTGTGATGTGCAGCGCTACGAGGAGGCGGAGCTCCTGGTGGATTCTGCGATGGAGTTCTACTCCTTCTACGACAACAAACCCAGGAGGAAGGAGCTGGAGTTCTTTGGGCTTTCTGCCACCATACTGGACCGGAACCACTACAAAGCCTACAACTACATCAGGTAGATGAAAATGTTCATTTGCTTTTATTAGAGATGTTGGATGTTTATATGTAAATCGCCTTTTTCAGATTGATGCTCATGGAAAACGTGGATCAGCCTCAACTTTGGAACATATTCAACCAGGTTTGTGTTCAAAAAATAAGTATCTTTGTATAAAAGAACTTCCTCTTAATCTCAGAATGTGTGACAGAGGTTCTGACTTGTCCCTCCCTCAGCTGACAATAACATCCCACCACCAGCGCCACCATCGCTTCTGTCTGCGTCTGCTGCTCAAACATCCAGACAACCACGCCCTGTGTGTCCTCTGTGGCCACAACGCCATGGTCTCGGGCAGCTTCAAGCATGCTCTGGGTACCACACACTCACGGAGTACTTGGAGTTCTTGTATGAAACACATTCTCCAACATTTCCTCTGTATTTAGGCCAGTATGTTCAGGCCTTCCAGACCCAACCCGACAACCCGCTCCATAGCTTGTTTGTTGGTCTCACCTTCTTCCACATGGCTTCTCAGAAGTATGTCGCCAAACGCCACACGCTGATGCTGCAGGTACTCTCTCAGTCTTTGCTTGCACACACTGTTAGCTTTAAATTCTGTTGTGTTCAAATAGTTCTGTGTGTTCTCAGGGTTTTACCTTCCTATGGCGGTATGTGGAGCTGCGTGGGGAGTGTCAGGAGAGCATGTATAATCTGGGGAGGGCGCTGCACCAGATGAGTCTCACACACCTGGCCTTACATTACTACCAGAAGGCACTTACACTGCCCCCCCAGAAACTGGAGGTGAATTAACACGCACTCATGTTCTACATCCTCCCCAGAGCCAGACAGAAGCTAAGATTCCCTTTTCTCCTCTGTGCTGCATTGGAGAGCTGAGACCAAAGCTAGTTAGCTTAGCACAATGAATGGTAGTGGAGGGGAAGTGTTAGCATACCTTTGTGACCCTTCAGCTCCATTGTTATTACATAGTGAATGTTATACACAACCAAAATGATAGAAATGTGGGCAGAGACTGTTTTGGAGGAAAGCATATTTGGTGATTTCTGACGAAGGGGTATGCTAATCACTAAGCACTTTGAATTGCCCTGTTGCTGAAATGTGCTATACAAATAAACTTGCCTTGCCTTGCCTAACACTTCCCATCCACTTACTTTTGTTGTGCTAAGCTAACTAGAGTGTCTCTTCAGCTTTCTAACGCAGCACCAAGTCGTGCAAGGGTATCTAGCTTATTGTCTGACTCTGGGGAAGATGAGTGACAATATTAAAAGTTTTGAGGTGTGAACTTGGTTTTACAAGACTCCCCGCCCCCTCCTTACAGGGTATTGCTGATGATCAGGTGGATTTGACCAGGGAGATCGCCTTCAACCTGTCCCTCATCTACCAAGCCAGTGGCAACATGGAGATGGCCCACCAGCTCATCAACACACACTGCATCATTTGAGCCAGTGAACAAATATCTGTCAGTAGTATTTTTCAGCATTTCTACAGATCACATTTTATTTATTGCAGTATTTTTGGCAGTAAGACTTTTTTATTTTTGTATCTCTTCCTGTTATGTATATGTCAGTGAGGTAGGTGGCACGAACTGAAGAGGTTTCTCCAGTGTCTCTCTGGTTTGTCCAGGTGTATTCATATAGAAAGGTCAAAATTTAGAAATGTATCAGTCGAAAACAAAATGTATAAACTTGTGTATAAATTGATTAAAACATAATGTCATTTCACAGCATCGACAGTCATCATGAATTGTTCTGTTGTGTTTGACGAAATATAATTTTTCATTGATAAGTTGGACATGTTTTCTGAAGTGTGTGTGTGTGTGTGTGCGCGCTCAGTAATGTGACAAAAAGATGCATAGACAGACTTTTTTTGTTGTTGCAGGGATTAAGGCGCTGGGATTATTTGACAAATCCCTCCATCTCTCCTATCCCAACAGTCTGCTTCAATCGTCTTTCCTCCGCGGGTCAGTGCGCTGCATCTAGGCCAGCATCTCAAGCATTTCCACGTCACACCCCCCCCCCCCCTCCCCTTCCCTCCAAGCAGATGTCCTCCTCAGCCCTTCCCCTGGATGTAATGTGATCTCAGGATGCACTTCAACTGCTGCTTCAGTACTGTAACACACACATTTTTATTAACACACCGGCCCTCCTAGGAGGGGCCCCTGTGATGCCAATGTGAAATATTTACTTGAGAACTTTTTTACTTAATATAGATGTTATTTATGACGTCATATTGAGTATTTGTACTTCTACAATGCTACAATTTCATTTGGCAGACGCTTTTGTCCGAAGCAACATACAAGACAAGCAAGAATTAAGACTGAAGGGAAAACCTTCGTAAGTATGGCAAAGTGCTTACTTGTGTTAATTTATGTGAACAAAACCTTCATATCTTTGAATGATTTAGTGCTCATTAAATGGTAATGTTAAAATATATATATAATTATATATTTATAGATTAACTAGTATTAGAAAACTTTGACCTGAGTATAAACTTTGTAGCCCCATTCTCATGAATGCTATACCTGCCGACATTGATATTTATTTATGTGGTATTTAGGCAGGTACCACGTAATTAAATAAATATCTACCTAAATGGGGTTTTTTTTGCAGTGCAGATTGAAGCCGGTGGAAAAAGAAACAAAGCTAAAATATTAGGTTTCATATCTACTCCAAATACCAGGCTTATGAATGGAGTAAATTGTAGAAATATTTAGAGAAATGAAGCACATTTTCTAAACATTTGTATTTTTTATAGTTTGTAAACACCAATACAGTTTGTTATTGAGTTGGTTTTTTTTGGCTAAGCTTTGTTTTTATTAAAGTTTTACGTGATATTTGTCATTAGATTTAGAACTATAATAACCTTGCTGGGAACCACAACAATGCCTGTTTCAGAGCTAATTTTCATGCTTAGTGGCCTCCCTGAAACAGCAACTGGGCCCTTTCGGTTTTATTGGCTCTAAACGCCACTGATCCATAAATCACACTTTTAATTTCGCTGGAGACCTGTTGGAGGGCCTTGAGCGGCCGCCGAAAAGGCCGCGACCCTCCGTTTGGACAGCTGTCATTAACGGGGAGGGAGGGTGTAAATCAGATATTTTGATGCTCAGCTCGGTCGGAACAGTCGGCCTGCTGCTCTAATAAAGTTACTAACCAGAATTTTGAATGGAAATATGCCGTTTTAACGTGAATGTGGCGGCGGCTCGGCTCAGGCATGGCGGAGTGTCAGAGAAACGGGAATAAAGTGCAGCGGAAACGGGGCGGCGGATGTGGAGCGAGCCAGCCAAATAAATAAGATATGACCGTGTATTCCCTCTCAGCCTGGCAGCACCACACCAGCGACGCGGCGGGTAGAACGACACAATGATTCGGGGATAATAACAGGACGCTTTTTTTCTGTTTGTTTGTTTCTTTCTTTCTTTAACCGTTAAGTCTGCACGAGCGAGAGAGGAGGCGGCGCTGAACGCGGGCGCTGAACGCCGGCGCTGCTGCGCGAGGACCCCGCTTGGAAGCCGATGACTGGTCGGTGGTGCCTGGGCCGTGTGGAGGTCTGTCGTCCATGATTAAGCGGCTCGTCGGGGGGGCTGTTTTGGCAGGTTGACTGGTTGAAAGACTCCGTTTTAGTCACCGTAACGAAGGTAAGTGAAGTGTCTCGACTGTGTATGTATGTATGTATTATTTATTTTACATGTTTTTGTACCATCGGAGGCTGACATGATGTGGAGCTGTTCGCCGGAGCTAGACGTGTTCCATCATACCGAACCCTGGAGTGGCCACACAGAGAAATACACCCTGATACTGAGGCCACGATTTCTTCCTTCTATTTGGTTATTTTGAAGCCACAAACTGTAACTCGTTCCCTCCATTTAATTTTTGCTTGGAGCTTTAACGCGTTCCCTCAATTTAGTTGATTCATGGCTACAAAATACAGCATCAATTCAAGTCATTTGGAGGCTACAAGATGCAATTTGTTACCTCAGTTGAGTTAAATCCTGACTACAGGATATAACTTAGTCATAAAAACACAGTTTTAAAAAACCTTATTTGCGGGAACATGCTATAATGTGTGTCTTCATATAAGTATATTTCAAATATGAATGTATATTCATTCCGCCCTCTCTCTGCTCCCCAATCATCTCATTTCTCATTTCTCCCCTCATCAGTCTGCTGCTATTGTGAGCTGATGAAGTCATGTGTTGGTGGGCTTCACCGGCAGCAACTGTGACAAATAAAGGCCTGTTAAGAAGCACAACAAAGCCAAAGTAAAACCTTTATCCTGCTGCATCAAGTGTTGCAGTTCAAATGAAAGAAGCTTTAAGCCAAAGGGGAAAAGCCATCAGTGTTTTCCACCTACACACACACACACACACACACACACACACACACACACACACACACACACACACACACACAATATCGGATCAATCCCAGAATAACAGGACCGCTCACCTCCTCATATTTCCTCTCTAACAGCTTCATCTGACCCTGACTCACTGTAAATGTGTTCATAATGATAAACTACAGTGTAGGTTGCTATCGCTCTTGAGATGCATTGACAGCAGTCTCCTCACCCACTTTTTTGGAAGTCAAAACATTTGATTTTTGACTGGTTTCGTCCAGCATCCCTCATGAAAAGGGTCTGAAGGCTCTTTCATTTGACGAAGAACTCTTCAGAAGGAAAGGGTCTCGGCCCCCCTCACCGCTATTCTTCCTATCAGCTCCACACAAGTGGGAATCTCAAGTGTATAATGACTATTTTTAGCTCAATATTTGATCCCACCTTCACTTTCAGAGCATTCCTTTTGTTCTGCATCATTAAGTGTCATTTTCTGGCTGCAGGGGTGACATTTTTTTTGTAGGCCAAACTGCATTGTCACAGGTTCCTTCGGTAAAAAGCCGGCATCGCCCTGGTAAACATCAACACACATTTGGTATCAAATTAGAGTAGTTTGGGATGCAGCGCTCAGTGTGTCCACCCTAACTTGGTGTGGGGAGCTGGGAGTTCTTCCCTGGGCCTCACTGGTGGAGCGTTGTCACGTCTCATTGGATCAGTGAGCTAGTTTGGTGTGTGGAGTGTTTGAGGTGCAACACACACACACAGTGGCACACAAAAATGTGATGCGTGTGTTGGTGCCTGTGACGGGACTGCTTCATTGTTCTCCACTCAAGCTCCAGCTATTTTAAGCATGTGTGTGATTGTCATTGTATCTCAAGTCTGGTTTGTACAACCTTCTACTACCAGAAATATAAAACTATTAACCATTTAAACGTGAGGACCAAAGTAGACAAACCAGAAAAAAAGCTGTTCAAAGTGAAGTTGTGTTGCCTCCACCTCCCCCAACACTATTTGGGCAAATAGGCCGAACTTCTGGCATCTCCTGAGGGACTGACTCACTCCTCTGCACAGTAGCTCCACTTTGTGATTTAATTAGGCTGCAGCGTGTTATTTTTTAACATCTAAATCTTACTTTTAAGCTGTGACACTTGCATAATTGAGCAATGTAGGCTGCTGCCCTCTCCAGGAATCGAGCCCTACTACTGCCCCACCTAGATGGGTCCGAGGGGTGAAGCGCTCCCCCTGTCAAACCCGCAGTTCCCATTTTTGTTTTTTTTTATTATCAGAAACACATGTGAGTTTGCATGCACGTCAGCCCTCGCTTTGTCTCTCTGCAGGATGAACGTGGTTTCAGATTAAATGCAGGTTTTAGTGTGTGTGTGTTTGTGCGTGTGTGTGTGTAGCAGCAACATGGCCGACTGTATTGATGCCAGTGCCTGGCTCTGTTTTCACCCATTTATGTGTATATTTAGTTACAGTCTCAATTGTTATAAAAAACCTCCAGACTCGATGCTGGTGCCCATGGTTGGATTACTCAATTGTAATCATACGTTTAACAGCGAGCATGATAAATCAGCAGAGCCTGTGAAATGATGTAAATGTGGTAGCTTGGAACATTGTTATTGTTAAGATTTAAATTGTAAGTTTATTGAATCTAAAATGATGCTCGCACCACATCAGCAAAAGAAAAAAAAAACACTTGAAGAATCTTTGAAATCAGTCACATGTCAGTGTAGTTCTGAAACTTGCTCCATCTGTGAAAGAGAAATGCCATTTTTGTTCCTCTGGACTGGATAATTACAGGCTGGCCAAAGTGGAAGGCTGAGGTCAAAGGTTATCTCTGGTCATATGAAGAAGAGAGATGGAGGAGGGAGTGGGAGTTTGGAATGCAGAGGTTTTGTGACAGGTCAGGTATTTTTAGATTGCCCTTAAAGTGTGACCTTGAATTCTAAACCCAATTTGAAATGCAAATGAAGTGGGAGGGGCAAGAAGTGGGATAAGCTGAAGATTGATGCTTCCGTCACTCAAGAGGTGGTTAAAGGCGTTGAATTAAACCATCTCACTCAAGCTCAGTTCCACCGATGCCATGTAAGAACCATGACAGATTAGGATTAGTTTCTTTAATTGTTTATTCCAAATATACAGGCCTCTGTCCTCTTCCTCTTCACCTGACAACAATACTTAAAAAAATGGCCATTGTTTAAATTCACTTTGTTGTATTGTGAGTTGAAGGCTCGTAGACTGCTGGCTTTGCTGCATCGCAGGTGTGAGGCGGCGTGATTCACAGAGTTAAAAGTCCCAGTGCTGTTGTATTCTATTTTTCATCTCACTGGAGATATCAGCTTCTTCTAAATGTGTAGTGCTTGTACACGACACCATGTGATGCAGGGCAGCAGAGACCTAAAGAGAGGAAAATAAAGCGAGGGACATGTGAAGGATAAGTAGAAATGAAAGGTTGAGAGAACGTGATGAGGATCTGCTTGAGTGCAGAACTTGCAAAATAGGGCCGACCAGAGTGTCTGGGATGGAGTTGTTGAAAAACATCTGTGAAAGTGGAGGAAGTGGCATTCTTCTTTGAGGATTATTGGAAATGCCAGGCTTATAAGATAATGGTGGCTGATGGTAGGAAACCGTCCTGCCATGTTGTAGTGAGAAACCTAATTTGACCAGAGTTTTCAGCAGCAGTCGGTCCAGTTTAGTTGGGACAGCTGAGTGGAAACATGGCGGCTGCAGCTGTGGGGTCCAGCTGCAGATTGAAGCCGTGTGGTAATGCAGCAGATTAGAGAAAGTGTTCTGTCAACAGTAAATCTCCCCATTCTCTGTTTACTGCTGCTGGATCAAGGACATGCACCTCCCAGAGCTGTGTGTGTGTAGCTCTGATTAGTTTTATAAAGATGAGATTCAGCTGTGTGTGTGGGTTTTTTTTTTTTTTTTTCATTAATTCTTGCAGGGTGGAATGTGCTGGAGTGTCAGCAGTGTTTTTCTGAGTAAAGGAGAGTGTGCGAGTTTACTACTCAGGTAGCATTCCGACCTTCCGTGTAATTTGAAGCCAAGCCACTGCACATGTGGGTGACACAAGTGGCTTTAAACGCTGCCAACTGCACCATGCTCAACTCTGGCCTCTGCCCTGAGAGCTGAGCCGTCCAGATTTGTGTGCGAGTGTGTGTGTGTAAGTGTGAGATCTCTCCTGGTTTAATGTGTGTTTTATTGTGACAAGTATTACATCAGTAATGGTATAAATGGCTGCACATATTTATCGGAACAGTAGGCTTATTAATCCTTTGTGTCCTGACCCAACCCCTTGTAATAGCTGACTAAAATGCATCTCACACACACACACACACACACACACACACACACACACACACACACACACACACACACACACACAGATTGAAACTCAGGAGAAACTCAACATGCCATGTCATGTCATGTCATGCTCTCCTGCTTGTTTCGGCTTGCATCTAAGCTTTTATCTATCTATTTATCTATATCTATTTATCTATCTTTCTATCTATACCTATATATAATTCATTCACACATAGATATTTGTGCTCTATGGAAAACAACAGGAAATAAAGACAAAATTATTATTTTTTGACAGTTTATTCAGGCTGCAATTGTTTAATCATCGATGAATCAGCTGATTGATGAATCATTCGTCTATCAGATGATTAGTTCACGTTACTGAATCATGCAATGAGTCTGTGAGCAAGAGAATAGGATGGATTAGAATTCGTATATTGATGGAAGTAGCTGCTGACTGAGAAGTAATTGATTAATTACACTAATCTTTGTTGTTCTAGCCTGTTGCGCTGCCCCCATGTGGCCAAAAAATACATGATTGAAGGTTTAAATAAAGGCAATGGCGTTTATTCAATATAAAACGTAGTTCGTCAGTTGAGTGATGGTGCTTTTTACCTCTTAATAGGAAAAATCTGGTTCATTTTGGTGCAGATGCTGAAAATAGGGTTGTTGTTACAGTTTGGCTGAGCTGGTGAATCTGTCAGCGTGATGCCTTTGGAAGAAACACTGCTTTCATCCTTTGACTCTGCACACAGTGTCTCCTCAATGCTGTTTAGGGTCGTGTCTCTCTTCCTCTGGCTCTCTGTCAGCAGCTAATTTAAAAGACTCCAGGGACTTGGGGGGGGGGGGGGGGGGGCGGGTGGTCGACGTGACTGCACATCCCTCTGGTCCTGTAATGGTGTGCAGGAGGAGACTGATCATTAGGTTTGATGTCACCCTCGCAGAAGTAAAGACACGATTTGGTATAATCACCTTTTGCCATGACAACCAAACTACCAGCCTGTGTTTGTTTGTGTGTGTGTGTGTGTGTGTGTGTGTGTGTGTGTGTGTGTGTGGGCATTCATTTAAATATGCAAAACATGTCTTTACGATGACAAGACAAAAGACAAGACAAAAGTTTTCCACAAAAATACTGACCATCATTCATCTTCTTGTCCTCCTTCTCACCCCCCCCCCCCCTTCCCATGCTCTCTCCTCCAGGTCTCCACCGTCCCTCCACCCTCTGTCCTCCCTGTGGATCTTAGGGACGCCCTCTCATCACCCCTCCTCCCTGGACAGACCAGCAGAAAGACCCCTGGGCTCATCCTTCCTCCCTCTCTGCACATCTCCCTCTTCCTCGCTCACCTTTATCATCATGTGCACCTGCAGAGGTGGCATAGCGCTGTATTGTGTTTGAGGACGGCCTGCTGGACGTGGACGGGTTGTTTTGTTGACGTTCACGCTGACGTGAAGGACCAATCACAGCAAGACAAAGCTGGACAACATCAGCAGCACCTGAAAAGTGTGAAGTACCTTCCTGAAAGGAACGGCGACGGAGGCAGAGACATGAGTAGAGAGGAGGCTGAACTCCAGAACCTTGTGCTGAGTGTGTTCTGAAGGAGTGCGTTGCTCGAACACTTCACCTCCTCTCGCTCCTGTCATCATCTCATCATCTTCATCCCTCCCTTCTCTTTTTCCTTCCACCTTCTTCCTTCCTTCCCTTCTCCCTCCTCCTTTATTTCCTTGGCCCACTTACCTGGCCTCCACCATTCGCCCCTCCCTCACAACGGCTGTCCTCCCCTCCCGCGCCCGCCCCCATTCATCCTCCCCCACCCCCTCCTCTGCCCCAACTTCCCCCCATCACCACCACCACCACCATCATCACCATCGCCACCACCATCCTCATCCTCAGCCCCATCACCAGCTCTCCTCCTCCCCCCCTCGCTTCTCTCCCCCACCTGTCACCACCTCTACCTCGCTGGTAACCATGGCAACGGCTGCCACTGCCTCCTCTTCTTCCTCCTCCCCATCATCCCCATCAACTGCCAACAGTAGTGCGCGGGAGCACCTGATGGCAGTGCGCCGGCGTACACCACACACCCGCCCCTATACCATTGGGCCGGACAACCTGCGCAGCCTGTCCGTGCAGGGCACCGTTGGGAGTGCAACCTCCACCACTATGTCAACTGGAGTCCAGCCAGAGTCGGCAGCTGTGGGACTCCAGCGGGCCAATAGTGACACCGACCTGGTGACGTCAGACAGCCGCTCGTCATTAACGGCGTCGACACACCAGCTGACTCTGGGCCATGGCCACCTGGTCATCTCCTGGGACATCAAAGAGGAAGTGGATGCGACCGACTGGATCGGCCTGTACCACATTGGTGAGCAGACGCCCCCCCACTGAGGAGCACTTCTCCAAGTAGTGTCAGTCAGGACATGAAGGGACACGGTGTATTTATTAATATCAGTGCAACCGGGTGTTTGATTCCCTAATAACCATCTTTGATTGATCACTAGTAGAAAACCCTCCTCCAGCAGTCATGACTGATCAGGTCTTGATGGGATCAGGTGTGTATCAGCAGTAGCACGTGTTATGGTTATCAAAGTGCTGCCATTGTTGACAGGAATACCTGTCAATACCACTTTGATGATGGACATATCAGAAAATATTTGATTTATTACCTCAAACCCATCTGAGAAAGTCTGATCCCACCTGCTTCTTTCACACGCACACACACACACACACACACACACACACACACACGTGTGTATGTTCATATTAATGGTCAGATTAGTGCTGCATGTGAGCAAAAGATCACGTTCCAAACAGGAAGAATTACTGTGTGTAGCAGGACAAGGAAGAAAATGCGATCACCCAGGCCTGTTCCACCATAATAGCATCATCATCATTCTCAGTCATTTTCCGACTTCCTGCCTTCTTGGCTGACTCTCTCTTCCGTGTTGCTTCTCCCTCTTCTCCTCCACCCACTCGTCTGTCCTCTTGCTCTGTCTGCCGGTGATATAAACCTCACTGTTGGGTGCTGAGGGGATGAGGTTGGGACTTGTAACTGGTCTCCTCAAGGTTGAAATATCGCGACAGCTACATTAGCCCTCTAAAGTAGTGTGCGTGTATGTTTCACTGATGAAAAGTAATGCTGACTCAGCAGTGCTAACAGTCAACTGCATCAGTATCATCTCCTATTTCACTCTCTCCACATTTGTTGGTGTGTATATCTGCTGTAGTAAAAACGTACTAGTGATGCACCACATGGTCCTTTGTACCTTTTAAAGAGATTGAAGTGTATCAAATTACCATGAAGGAGATGGGGAGGTGTGAGTGTGTGTGTGTGTGTGTGTGTGTGTGTGTGTGTGCGTGTGCGCAAAAGCAAGAGCCTCTTCAGAACTGCCGTGGTGGCATAATTTCAATTTTGGGGTTGATACGCTCCACCTGATAATCTTCACTGGGAGGACACTTTTTCTTTCTCTAAAACACTTTTAGCACATTTATTACATGTTAAGAATGAAATCATGTGGAAAGAGGCGTCATAATATCCATCTGTAGTGTTTATTTCTTGTGTTGCTGGAACAGAACACTTTCTGGTTGAGGACATGGCTGGATTATTTATTTAAATCGATCAGAGGGAGAGAGATTGACTACTAGATGAGCTGGATTGACTTCGAGAGGGAGGGAGAGAGAGAGAGAGATCCATAATAAACCCCTTATTGGTTTGATAGAGACGATCACTCTCCCTCTCATGGCTCTGGGTTCTTCTAGTCTGCTGAAAACCTAAAAAACTCACTTGGTACTGTAAGCAGTGGCTATATAATATGATGCTTCACGTGAAGTCAAAGCTGGTCTCAAGAATGTTCATATCAGACTGCAGGTGACTGTGTGTGCGTGTGAGAGAGAGAGATTTGTGGATGGACGGTCTGTAATCGAAGACACGACAGTAGAGGAAGCTGATGGAAGATGATCTCACATCCCTGGGAATGCTGTGCAGCTCTATGCAGGCCAGGGGATTTCTAGGGGGGGTTTCTCCTCAGGGGAGAGCACCATTTTGTGTGTGTGTCGGGTGTGTGTGTGTTTGCTTGCTTTACATTACGACATTATGAGGAGGAGGAGGAGGAGACGCTTTCGCTGCCTTGTGAATACCCACCTCTCAGACAGTAGCTTGTAAGCTTGGGTGCAAGCTGGGTTATCAGGTCAGACGTGTGTGTATGTGTGTATGAGGTGACAGATTGATTCAGTTGGACACAAATCATTTGTCATCCTTCATACAGGACGTGCACATTAATGTTTGATGGCTCAACGAGGAGATTGTGGTTTATGAGCTGCAGGCAGGTTCTCCCAGGAGCCAGAATCCTCCCCGGTTCAGCACACTCCCTCACCACAGACTGGAGGAACCCTCCTAAATCATCTCAGCGATGAAGCTCTCTTTTTTCTGGAGAAATAACTGATTAAGGTCCCTTTTTTAAAAAGTAATTATTTTGGCCAGGTTTGTGGCTGAAGGGATTAATCAGCTCAGGAGGTTCTGATAGTGAAACACACACTAGTATGTTTCGCTCTTCGTTGTCAATTTAGATTTTAGATATTTTACAAGATCTAAAAATCTCATCAAAATGAAGTAACATTTTTAAATATACATACATTTCTGATGCTGTCAGAACCCACGAGTGCTGAAATATAGTCCACTGAAGGGGCTTTTCTGCTCTGTTTGTAGTTAATTAGCAGTTGATAAGTTAAGTGTAGATCAGCTGTGGGAAGAATCCGTCCCTCTGAAGATCTTGCTGGTGGAGAAGTTGCCTGACCTGAGAGAACTCAGCTGATGGTTGGAGGGTTCTGGGGTGCAGACCCATGCTCCTCTTGTCCTGCACCTGAGTTCTTCCTGCCTACATGTGCACACGGGGGTTCATCATCAAGGGACAAGGTTGTTTTCAAAATGCAATACAGTTTGAAAAATCCTGTGAAAGACTGAAGTATTTTATGAATTACCTGGGAATGTTTGAATACTGGTTGCTTTGATGTTTTTTGTAGATTTTTTGGTTCAGTGTTCTTCCAGAGATTTAGATGACATGAGGAGTTGTGGCAGGAGTAGTTCTTGTTTTTGTTTTTTTTTGGTTTTCTTCTTGTAATCAAAGTTTTCCACTAAAGAGCATCTGAATAGAGCCAAGTGGGCCCTATTCTTAATGCGTGTGTGTGTTTCACAGATGAGACTTGTGTCGCCAATGTGTGGGACTCCAAGAACCGTGGCGTAAACGGGACCCAGAGAGGACAGATTGTGTGGAGACTTGAGCCGGAACCCTACTTCATGGAGCGTGAGTGACCCTCGTATCTCTGCACAGTACAGATTCGCTTGACCGGAGTGTTAATACTGTTCTCAATTAATATAAGAGTGCATGAAAGAAGATTTGACTGAAGTGTGTGTGTGTGTGTGTGTGTGTGTGTGTGTGTGTGTGTGTGTGTGTGTGTGTGTGTGTGTGTGTGTGTGTGTGTGTGTGTGTGTAGCGGAGACTAAGATCTGCTTCAAATACTATCATGGTGTAAGTGGAGCGCTAAGAGCAACAACCCCTTGTATCACCGTCAAGAACCCTGGAGTACCGGTACGACCTTTCACACCTCTACCTCTTCTAAGCCCTGTGATCAGATTATCAGCTACTATATAAAGTTGTTTGGTACAAAAGTAGAAAAGACACCTTAAGATGAAGAAGAGTGGAGCAGGACAGACATTGGCTCCAGTTGAGTCATTAAAATGGGATGCAGTGTTTTTTCATCAAGAATTTGGGGCCAGGTTTCCTAACACTCTCATTCCATCACCATCTAACTCATCTTCTTCCTTGTTCCTGATCAGGTGGCTAGTGAAGACCAAGTGGAGGACCAATCAGGGATTGAGCATTGTCGCAAGCTTGTCAGCTTCACCCTATCAGGTGAGAGGAATGATTCGCTGCAGTGATGCTCGGCTAAAAACACACACTAACTTGTTTTGTCTTCTTCAGACATCCGGGCGACAGGGCTGAAGAAGGGCATGTTCTTCAACCCAGACCCGTACCTGAAGATGTCCATTCAGCCCGGGAAGAGAAGCGGCCTCCCAAAGTTCACCCACCACGGCCAGGAGAGACGATCCTCCATCATAGCCAACACCACCAACCCTGTGTGGCATGGAGAGGTCGGTGTTAAGATGCAAACATAGAATGTATAGTTGTAAAAAAAAAAAAATCCAAATATACAACTGGTTTTTCCCTGTTTTCTCATCCTGTAGAAATACACCTTTGTGGCTCTGATGACGGATGTGTTGGAGATCGAGGTGAAGGATAAGTTCGCCAAGAGTCGGCCAATCATCAAGCGCTTTCTGGGTCAGCTTATCCTTCCCGTGCAGAGACTTCTTGAGGGGCCAATGGCCGAGTGAGTCCACGTCATGAGACCGCTGTCTTTGCTTTGAGTACAGCGGGATTAAAGGTCAACATCTGACCTTCAGCACTTAACCGCAGTGACTCAACAGATATCGGTCGATAGCTGTCAATAGCTACCAATCAGCTCATTGTTCAGGTATTGATTTGCCATTGATTTGCAATGGAGCGTGTCAAGAGGGAGTCATGATGTGTTGTGCACAGTTTCCAGCTTATGAATTCATAAACAACGAGCCTGTTGAACATTCAACATCCATCAGTGTGTGTGTCTGTGACCGTTACTCACTTTTCTGGACAACCGTACATCAAATGAACTGTTGTGTTTTCAACTGTCTGTGTTACCATAAAGCTCAGAATACAGGTTCTCTCCAAATTCCAGCAACTGCTGGTTTGACTAATTCAGCTTGAAGCTATAAGTTAATGGGGGCTGCACAAGCTTAATTACACTTCAAAAATAAAAGCACTGCAATAACATCCACCCAAAGTCTTAGTAAGGTGCCAGGATCAATCAGCAATATAAAAGCTACAAATAGAGGGATGTGTAATGATGGGAGAGGTCAAAATAAACATCAGGACACAAATAAATACCTTAACACAACATGAATATGTAGCACTGTGCATCGTGAACAACTTTTAAGGACATATAGGACCCATAAATGGTCATCACAGGAAGTTAAAAATGTGGTAAACTGCAGGAAAACAAATAGATTTAACAAACAGTATCTGTTGCAGGGGTTTAGGCTCAAGGGTTTTATGTGTGCGTGGGTCTGTGTGTGTTCTGTTATGTGTATTTGAGTATCTCTGTGGGGACATGGCTACTGTGTTTGTTTCTCTGCAGCCAACAGCCAGTCAGCTACAGTTTGTGTCGTCGTCTCCCCACGGATCATGTGAGCGGGCAGCTGCTATTTAGAGTGGACATCACCTCCACGGGACATGAAGGTGTGTGTGTGTTAGTGGGGGGGGGGGGGGGGGCGTTACAGCTACAGCTACAGCGACAGCTACAGCTATCTGACAAATCTCTCAGGGGCAGTTTGTCTGAGCAACTGTTTGCACACACAAAAACAAAAAAGACAGTCACCTGCTCGCAGATGCACCAGAGAGCTAAAAGGAATAAAAACTATAAATAAATAATGTTCCTAACTTTAATTTTCAGGACTGTGTCTCACGCTTGGTCATAGCATCAACCTAAATAATAGCAATGGCCATGTTGACATTCCTCTCCCTTTCCTCCCCTGTCAAGCCTCTCCAGATGCCGTGGGAACCATCTTAGGCAGCGCTGTGAATGGTGACCCTGGGAGTCCCTCTGATGATGAAGACCTCGCACAACCCTCTTCATCCTCACATGTAATATGTGGACCCTCCCCCACCGGCTCTGATGAGGGTTCTGTGGTCGTCAACGGGGATTGCTACTATGGTGAATATGGTGTTTGGCGCATGCCCAGACAAACGGGAGAGGAAGATCTTGTCCCTCCAGCTTTGGGGAGCCACACCCATCGGCAGGTATCACTTAATGACTACCTGGATGCCATCGAGTCTCCCAGGAGTCCCGGGGACCGACCTCTACCAGGGCCTTCACCAAAGCTGCGGTCCAGCTTTCCAACGGATACACGGCTCAATGCAATGCTGCACATAGACTCGGATGAGGATGAGGAGACAGCAGGACAACACAGGGACCAAGCACAGGAGACAAAGACACAGCAGACCACAGACACAGCCTTATCCAGAATAATGGCTTCATCTGAGCCTCGTGAAGGACACGAGGGGGAGTCACAGGGACCTAGTGGAGCTGGCACCACGGTAGAGGCAGGTTCCTCTGCAGAGGCTGAAGCTGTAATCCAAACACCAGCAGGGACAACAACCACCGCCGATGGGAGTGGAGAAGCTGCCGGAGAATCAGTGGAGGCTCTGCACATTACTGAGGAGGAGGGGGCTTGCAGCTCTACCCAGGTGTCAGGGGCCGGGGCGGCAGCAGCAGCCCCTGAATGTACATGCCAGGAGCAGAGCAGCAGGATGGGTTCCAACCAGGATGTAGCCTGCAGTTCAGTGTCACGTAGTAGCGGCCTACTTTCCCCCATTCAGGTATGTGGGAGTGTCTTAAAGATCTAAAGTGTCAATGTAAGAGGATTTATACGTTGTTAGGAATTTGAAAAAAAAAAGCTTAAATTCAGCTTTTCCTACCTCTCCTTCCTCAGGAGGTGGACACAAGAAAAGAAATGGCTCCAAAGGCAGAGGAGGAAGGGGCGGAGTCATCCAGCAGCAATGCTAACCAGATAGTAACAGCAGGCAGTTCAAGTGGGAGCAACATAGCTGATGCAGAGACCTCTGAGGCTGGTAGGTGTTTCTCTACCAGACACGGGAGATAAGGGGCCAGCACTTAGACTTATCCATCCATCTTTTTCCTGCACACCCTGTCACATACTTTGGTTATTACTTTTGTTTTTTCCTACTGCTCTCTTTCCCATTTTTGAAGCTGTTTTCTAAGTTCTATCACAACACTTGCAGCGACCTCCTTACATTCTACTCCCTCTGCAATCCAAGATTCATCAGGCACAAAGCAGATCTTTTATCAGGTTGGATCAAGCCTGCTCTCAGGCAGCTTGCCCAGAGGTGTATGCATGACTTTATGAGCAAATGAAAAGAGACCACTAAGTATTTGAGCTTCTGGGCACTCAGGAACTGTGGCACTAACTGGAAGCATCACATGAGAAGGAACTTGACTAATCACAAATACCACAGCTGTGCTCAAGAGCCTGGCAGACTTTGAACTTTGAATACTGTTGTAGAAAGGAACGTTTTCACTGCCATGGAAACAATGCCTGTTCCACTTCTGTTGCTATAAAAACAAATGGAGTACAGACTCATTTTAAATACTGAAGCCTTTCTAATTGTAGGAGCCACTGGTGGGGAGGAGCAGGAGGAGGAGGGAGGGGAGGTGTGGAGGAGGCGGTCCACCATGCAGGCGTCTGAAGCTGCAGCTCATAACCAAGAGGTGTGCGGGACGGTGGTGGAGACCGAGGCAGGTGAGAGTGACACACTGCTAAGCTGGGGGAGGGGGCAAGTGTTTAGAGATTAATCGTGATTCTTAACAGATTGGCTGATTATGGCTCTAGTTTTTTTTTCCCCCCTTCATTGTTTGCATGTTTGCATCTTTCTCTGACTTCTCTGACCCCTCTCACACTCAAATGTTCTGAGTTTTTTTTCTAATTTTACGAGGGCTTGTGTTGTGCTTATAACTTGGAGGGGAAAAAAATGGCTTGGCAAGCAAGGAGGGGGATAAAACCTACATACTGTGGCTTTGATTTATCACCACATAAATGAGAGGAGAAGAGACTCAAATGAATATAGAAGTTGTTTTATCCAGGAACTGAAAAGTGTAGATGGTCAAAATGCAATCTGTCAGTGAAGAAATTAACTTTTAATTTAAAAACTTTTAGAGCTCTTTTACCGCATGGAGATTTACTTAGCAACAGCACCCTCTGCTGATACAAGTGCTAAAATAAGAGGATGCTCCTGATCTGTTGTTATGACAATTGTATTGCACTATTGACAAGATTAGATGTGACACAACCAGACTGACTTCTCAATTCCTTATCGTAATTTTGAAAATTCAATGATGCTCTGGGTTTTCGCAGCTTCTCAACCTGTGCAGTGGTGGATACTCACAGATACTCCTAGTTGAATACCAGCTAAAGCCAGAATATTCGCTTTGCTGCATTTTAACCTGATCATATTTATTGTTCAGGGCAGCATGTGATGTAAGAGGAAGCCCGGGAGTGGCGAGTGTCCATCTCAGAGGATTGAGGGATCAGGGATGGTTAATAAAAGACTGCAGCATTATTCAGATCAGAACAAAAATGCCCCCCCCCCCCCTTCCAAAAAAAAAAAAAAAGATGGATGACTGAGTGGAACCTTTCCTCATTATTAGATAATGGAACATACGGGTGCAATGCTGAGGTAGCATGTGACAGATGGAGGAGGTGTCCTAATGATACCTTTTGTCTTTGTGTGTGTGTGTGTGTGTGTGTGTGTGTGTGTGTGTGTGTGTGTGTGTGTGTGTGTGTGTGTGCGCGCGTGTGTGCGTGTGCAGGTGCATCAGCTCCGGTCAATGGCCACCAGTCTGTTCGTTCTCTGCCATCTGTCCGCCATGACATTAGTCGTTACCAGAGAGTGGACGAGCCGCTTCCACCCAGTGAGTTTGTGTGTGTTATAGCTGAACTTTAGGTGAAAAGTCAACAATCAGGAATGTGTCACATTGGATTTTTCCTTTCATTTCATTAAATATTTGTTTGTGGATAAGTTAAGCCCTCCTTGTTGAAATATAGCCACATCAATAGATTATTCATCTTTCCAGTATCACTCTTACCTCAGTGTGTGTGTGTGTGTGTGTGTGTGTGTGTGTGTGTGTGTGTGTGATCCAGACTGGGAGGCTCGTATCGACAGCCACGGTCGGATCTTTTACGTGGACCACGTGAACAGAACCACCACTTGGCAACGACCCACTGCTCCCCCCGCCCCGCAGACCCTCCAGAGATCCAACTCCATACAGCAGATGGAGCAGCTGAACCGCAGGTCAGAACACACTCACACACAGATCAGGGTCCAGAAGTAACTTCTTAACTCACCGGCAAATTCTGATAGATTAAGTAAAAAAAGATTCTATTTTTAGCCAGGTATTCAAAAGAAGTATGTATACAGAGTTTTGTTGTTTTATTCAATTTACACAATAAGGGGGATTTCAGTGGCTTTTGTATTTTTATATCCTAGGGTGCCTTTTAAGACCTGTCTGGTGACAACAGATGAAAATTAGCATAGCAGCTAACTCTGGCTTATTTACAGCAACTTGTCTGTTCATCAATGAGCATTGTCCCTATCAACTAAATAAATAAAGAACACATTTTGATTGTGAATAAAAACAGTGGTCAAATTTGTAAAAATGACAATAGTGCAACAAAGTTTGATAACAGTTTGATTATTTTCTTTTATTGATTATGGATGGCTGGACTCTATATTTTGATTGCTGTGTAATAATTCAAGACGCTGTTGTGGAGAACAAGAAAGTACCTGCCTCCTTTCCTTTGAGAGTGGCAGGTGTTAATTTTCGACCCTGACACACGTGTTTATCATTTGTCCTATTTTTTCATACAACATGAGGTCATGATAATTAACACACACACACACATCTTCAGGTATCAGAGTATTCGTAGAACGATAACTAACGACAGCAGGCCAGAGGAGCTGCCAGCCAGTGAGCTTCCAGCAGACGAGACTGACATGCACCCGTCCTTCCCAGGTAATCTTCTACTACAGTGCATTCTGGTCTATGTAGTCTACAAAACGTGACAAGAGGCAAAACTCTCTAGAGACATTTTCTCTGACAATTGTGTGTGTGTGTGTGTGTGTGTGTGTGTGTGTGTGTGTGTGTGTGTGTGTGTTGCAGAGCTGCGTCGTGACAACAGCGTGGCTCAGTCCAGCTCCAGGTCGCGGCTCAGCCTGCTGCTTCAGTCTCCCAGCGCCAGGTTCCTCACCAGCCCGGACTTCTTCACTGTGCTGCATTCCAACCCTGTATGGAATCATATCTCTCTCTCTCTCTCTCTCTCTCTCTCTCTCTCTCTCTCTCTCTCTCTCTCTGTCTCTCTGTCTCTCTGTCTCTCTGTCTCTCTGTCTCTGTGTGTGTGTGTGTGTGTTCCTCCTCCAGCTCTGTTTCACACAAAGCCTTTCTTCTCTTACTCCTTCAGGGACTGTACAAAAAGGGGCACAGTTACTAATTTCCTCTTTTTGCTTCGGTACATTTTAAATCTCACATGATAGTATTAGTACCTCAGTCATGAATGTACAGTCCCCCTTCTAGGAATGAAAGCAGGTATTTAAAATGGTGGTGGATACTGAACCTCCCTTCTGGGTGGATCTTTCCTCTCCCTCTGCTTCCTTGGCCATCTCAGAGTGCCTACCGTATGTTCACCACCAACACCTGTCTGAAGCACATGATCAGTAAGGTGCGGCGGGATGCTCACCACTTCGAGCGCTACCAGCACAACAGGGACCTGGTGGCCTTCCTCAACATGTTTGCCAACAAACAGCTGGAGCTGCCCAGAGGCTGGGAGATGAAGCACGACCACACGGGCAAGGTGGGTCTGGATGTCTGATAGTCTCCAAAGACCAGAAGGCTCAGAGCAGCTGGACATGGTCTTATATAATAGATTCAAGTGCAGGGTGACTGTTGGTGTCACATGATTCCTCTGAGGACTAAAAAAATCCCTTTATCTCTCATAGAATGCATCACATGGCAGGAAAGTATAAAAATATCATTCCCATGGTTATTTGTCGAAGTAGATACAAAGTTATTACAGTCAGGACAGACCGATTGCAAGATGATCAATTCTCAAATAATATTTTGATTATTCCATGAAATCAAAAATATGCACCAAAGGGGATATTGAAACGGTGACAAAATAGAATCATGTGGAAATTTAAAAACATTGAATTACACATTTTCTTTATATATTTAAATGAAGTTATAACCACCAGGAAAAAGTAGAAGGTGGAAATACACAAATGAATAAATGCAAAATGGCTCAGGTATGTTTTCATTTATTTAATGGTTGAGTAGTTGATTTTGCGTTCAAATAATTCAATGCACCCATTATTGATATTTATCTCCATATATTTATGTGTAGGTGATGGGTATGTATATAATACAGTACATAATAAGTTTGTACACCTGCTGTGTTACAAAATTGTTCTTGAACCATAAACATTTTCAGTAAAATCACTCTGGATGTGATTAAAATGGAAACTCCAGCATATTTGTTAGAAGCACTAGAAGTTAGATAATGACAAACTTTCAAGCCCTCATGGATGGTCATCCGACTCTGAATATTTAAAAAATGTCACTTTAAAGATCACTCGCTGCTTTCTCTGCCCAAACTAATTGGATCCATTCACGCTGCTCTTGTGTACATGACGTGAAGAAATACTCAAATTTATTCCCAAAAACTGGAGATAAAAACATCTCTCCTCAGTAAAAAAAAAAAAAAGCTATTTTTCTCTATCTGCAGCCTTTCTTTGTGGACCATAACTGCCGAGCCACAACCTTCATTGACCCCCGCCTGCCTCTCCAGAGCACTCGGCCCCCGAGCCTCCTGGCCCACCGCCAACACTTGACCCGCCAACGCAGCCACAGCGCCGGCGAGGTCAGCCCAAGACGACTGGTAAGACACGCACACCCACACACCCATACTGTAGTTTCGGGAATGTTAAAGGCAGTATTTGCATCGATGTACTGGAACATGAATAACACGCATGTACTTTAGGATGACATGACAGCAGACATGTTCTGTCTTCTGTAGGGGGGTGAGGACTCTCGTCACGCCGGCCCACCCATCCTGCCGCGGCCTTCCAGCACCTTCTCCTCCGCCAGCAGGGGGCAGTGCCAAGATGTTGTGCCAGTGGGTCAGTACCCCCTCAAAGCCACCGGGTATCGGGTTCTCACGAAGAGAGCTGAACACAAGTTCAGGATGATCAAAGTTGACCTCCATGTCTGTGTCTTCCAGCTTACAATGACAAGATTGTGGCGTTTCTACGGCAACCAAACATCTTTGAGATTTTACAAGAGAGACAGCCAGACTTCAACCGCAACCATTCACTCAGGTACACACGCGCGCGCGCACACACACGCACACACACACTCAGTCTGTGCCCCTGATACATAGCACAAAGGAGGGTTTTGTTTTTATTATCACCAGTGGCTGTTGTATATGAAGCACTGATGTTGCTATGACAACAGGGAGAAGGTGCAGCTGATCCGCACTGATGGAGTGTCAGGATTGGCCAGGCTGTCAGGTGATGCTGACCTTGTCATGCTGCTAAGGTGAGGCTTGACTTTCCTCCTGACCTGTTTTTAGTTGTCATCCTTCATGACTTCACTGACATTCTCTCCTCTGTAGTCTGTTTGAAGATGAAGTAATGTCCTACGTGCCTCCTCACGCCTTACTTCACCCCAGCTACTGTCAGTCACCTCGGGGGTCCCCGGTCTCGTCCCCGCAGAACTCACCTGGTAAGAGACAGAGACTAGATCTCAAACGCACACACATGCATGCATGCACACTCTTGGTACATTCCTGTCTGTATCAGAAGAACTGAGAGGACATCACTGAGCAACAACAGCACTCAAACCATTTGACATTTCTGTCTTGTAGGCACTCAGAGAGCGAACGCCAGAGCTCCAGCACCCTACAAACGAGACTTCGAGGCCAAACTGCGCAACTTCTACCGAAAGCTGGAAACCAAAGGCTATGGCCAAGGACCGGGGAAGTTAAAGTACGTAGACTGTGTGGGCGACAGGAGTTCAAACCTCCTCTTCTGTTTATTTATATTCACACATGCATGTGTGTCTCAGATTGATCATCCGTCGTGACCACCTGCTGGAAGATGCCTTCAACCAGATCATGTGCTATTCCCGTAAAGACCTGCAGCGCAGCAAGCTCTATGTCACCTTTGTTGGTGAGGAAGGGTGAGTATGTGGGACATGGGTTGAACCACCAGGAGCTGAACTGAATAGTTGATGCATAGTTTATAAATCAAACTGTTGTTGTTCTTTGTTTGGAGATAATCTCTCTTTTATTACAAATGTAAATGTGTGACATTAACTAGAGTTTCCAGCACCTTCAGATAATTCAAGACCACAGAGACGTCGTTGGGAAAAATGTCAGTTCTTCGTACTTACAGCCACGCTAGTAGATCTGTGAGACTGTATTCAAACACAACAGTGCACTGAGCTAAATGCTCATTTCATTTCAGTCAGCAGGTAGTTGAGTGTGTTTGCATTCTAACAGTTGCTTGTTAGTTTAGAGTTGACACTTTGTCGACCAGAGGGAGACAAGCTTGTGTGAGAGGAGACGGTATGAACTGTTTCAATTAAATGAGGGCACTTGATGAAAAGTTAATGGCTCGAAGGCCAAAGTGATTTGATTTCTCCTGCTGAGGCCTAAACAGCCATCCTGTTTTCTCCAGAGTCACCTCAGTGGAGCATTTAGATCCCCATAAAACTCATCCTGAAAAGAAGAAGAGCATTAAATAGTGGTTAATTCTGGTGAGAGAGAGACAGAGGCTGCAGGTTTGTCTAGTGAGATGGTGATGGAAGTCTTCCTCTCTTGGTGTGTGGTACTCAAGTGATATCGCAATGTATTGAGTGCGTTTGTATGTTTGTTGCAGGTTGGACTACAGTGGGCCTTCCAGAGAGTTCTTCTTCCTGGTCTCGAGGGAGCTGTTCAACCCGTATTATGGTCTGTTTGAATATTCTGCCAACGACACTTACACAGTGCAGATCAGCCCCATGTCTGCCTTTGTGGACAATCATCATGAATGGTGAGATTCATGGCATTCATACATACACAATTCCAAAGCTCAGATATGATCTTCTGCATCTCGTGTACTTAATTATGTGTGTACATGTGTTCCAGGTTTCGGTTCAGCGGTCGCATTCTGGGCTTGGCTCTGATCCATCAGTATCTGCTGGACGCCTTCTTCACCAGACCCTTCTATAAAGGCCTGCTGCGCATGTATGTGGATGCAACCAGACCAACACAAAGACTGAAATTCATGTTTTTAGAAACATATTGGATCTTTTGGTAATGTTCTGATGGCCCGCCCTCCTCAGACTTTCTTTCCTCCGTGCTGTATTAGGGAGCTGCTTACGGCTTGCTAGCTTAGCACAATGAATGGTAGTTAACGGGCAGGTTAACATACCGATGTTAAGGTTAGTAGGAGCAGTCGCTTTTCTTGTCAGTGAATGTTTATATTTTTATGCCAACACTGTCCACTCAATATCATTTATTGTGTTAAGCTAAAATGCTAATGCAACACAGAAGAGAGGACACCTGACTCTGGGAAGATTATGAAGTTGGTATGTTCCTCCAGATGTATTTCAGCTCATACAGCACAGGGTAACCCAGAAAACTCTCATTTTCTGCGTTGTAGTCCATGTGACCTCAGTGACCTGGAGTACCTGGACGAAGAGTTCCATCAGTCCCTTCAGTGGATGAAGGACAACGACATCGAAGACATGCTGGACCTCACCTTCACTGTCAACGAGGAGGTCTTTGGACAGGTCCGACTCTTAGACACGTTCACCCAAACAGCATTCTAGAACATGCATCATTAATCCAACAACAGACCTAAGACATACAGGGACTGCTAAAAGCCTGTAATTGAATTGAATACTGAGGATTGAAAGCACTGAAAGGAACAATAGTTATTTAGTTGTGTGTGTGTATATGTGTGTGTTCCTTCAGATAACAGAAAGGGAGCTGAAGCCCGGCGGAGCCAACATCCCTGTTTCAGAGAAGAACAAGAAGGAATACATTGAGAGGATGGTGAAATGGAGGATAGAGAGAGGAGTGGTTCAGCAGACGGAGAGCTTGGTCAGAGGCTTCTACGAGGTACAGCTTGGCGTGATTTATGAGCCACAAAATAACACAGTCTGTTGTACTCTAGTTCCCAGCTAACATGATTATTTGTGTGTGTGTTCCCAGGTGGTGGATGCCCGGCTAGTATCAGTGTTTGATGCCAGGGAGCTGGAGCTGGTGATTGCCGGCACTGCAGAGATAGACTTGTCTGACTGGAGGAACAACACAGAGTACAGAGGAGGTAACAAATGTTTGTCAGGGACGGTAAATGAAGAATTTTTGTGGGCTAACCAGGAAATTAGCACTTCGACCAAAAGCTAATGGGATTGTTCCACTGCATTTTGGATTATTGCCAGAAGGAATTTCTGAGCCGAGCAAGATTTAAATGTTTTGCTCAGCAAGATGATCTTCACAAATGAATGGCACTTTTTTAGTTTTTGAAGTTTTAATGTTAGCAACAACCTCTATAGTGTGATGTAGCTACTTGTTAGCACATAAATGCTGCGTCATCATCTACTTACACAAATGTCAAAGCTCTAATTTAATGGTTTTTAGGTTACCATGACAATCACATCGTCATCCGATGGTTCTGGGCGGCAGTGGAAAGATTCAACAATGAACAAAGACTGCGGCTCCTGCAGGTAGGACTGTGTGTGTTTGTTTTATTCTTCTATTCCTCTGATAGTTTTCTTATCATCTCTCTTCATCCTTCCTTCCGTATCCAGTTTGTGACGGGGACGTCCAGTATTCCTTACGAAGGTTTCGCTTCTCTGCGTGGCAGCAACGGACCTCGCAGGTTCTGCGTGGAGAAGTGGGGGAAAGTTACCTCGCTGCCCAGGTAATGATAAAAAAAAAATTGAAATAGGTGCGTAGGGGGTACCAACACTTACTTTGGGGTGGCCAATGTCACCTTTACGGCCGCAGCGCGGACGAAAATTTTGGGGGGGGGGGTTTAAACCCCACAGTACCCCTGAAATGCATAGTGAACTACATTTTGGCACAGTTGTACCTAACCTATAACCCAGTTTGGGGAAAACTGACTGTTCTACTTGCAATCTGCAAAATAACATCACTAAATACGAACACAGATCTCACAAAGTTAAGGGTCGAATGTGGACTAAATTTAAAGGTCTCAAAAAGAGAGTGAATAACAGTGTAGAAGAATAACTTTGTTTTGTTTCACAGTTACCTCTCTACATGTAAACCTGTAAAGGTTAATCGTCATATTATTGGCAAATATATCTAACCTGTACAAAAGGTATGACAGTGACTTCAATTTCTATTATGATTTTATAAATCCTTATTTTTGTGCTTTGTTTTCTTCCACTACTGATCCGGATGGTCTCTCCCTTGGTGCATCTGGAAGTATTGATTGACGTACAGTACGACTATTTCAATAAATTTATGAGCTAGATTTTTATTTCATTTATACTTTTTACAGCATAACGTGTAGATTATCAAAGGCATACTATGAAATATATACTACAATGCCATCAGTTTAATTTAATTTTGTAATTAAAAGTCAGTAAATTCGCAGAAAAAACTACATTTTAAAACATTTTTTCCATACCTGTAATTTCACCTGAGCTAGGTTGGTCCGACTCCTTATTGGTGTTTTCTTCCACACCTGATCCGGATGGTCTCTCCCTTGGTGCATCTGGAAGTATTGATTGACATACAGTACGACTATTGTATTAAATTTATATTTAAGTTGTATTTTCTACACTTACACTATAGTATAAAGTGCAGATGTTAAACAAAGGCATGCAATTAAAAAGAATACAGTGCACACATCAGTTTCATTTAGTTATTAAAAGTAAGTAATTTAACTGTAAAATA
Source organism: Aulostomus chinensis (assembly GCF_037954235.1). Classification (NCBI taxonomy): domain Eukaryota; kingdom Metazoa; phylum Chordata; class Actinopteri; order Syngnathiformes; family Aulostomidae; genus Aulostomus; species Aulostomus chinensis. The sequence continues at coordinate 63,550,320 of NC_141320.1, read as the reverse complement.
ATTCAGAATAACAAAGAGTAATATGGGGCAAGTATGACATTCATTTTCACCTGGAGTTCCATTGCTGCTGTCCCCGTTTTCAAGCTGTGGTGTCTCAGTCTGCCTCTTCTTGATAAAACTTATAATGTCTCCTTGTTTTCTTTTCATCGTGGCCCCAAGAAAGGGTGTCAGAGGGACCGGTCACCTGGCCAACAAATTACTAAGAGTGGCTACTTGGCTAGGCTAATGCTACTGGGAAAAACAGAGATTGAATTTATTGGTACAGTAACGTTACTACGTTAGTTTTCAAAATCAAAACATTGTTAACTTATGACTCAATGAATCATGTTAACGATCAAAACCTTGTTTACTCATAACTCATTGAGTCATAAGTTAACAAGGTTTTAATTTTGAAAACTAACGTAGTAACGTTACTGTACCTTCTTCTCTGTTGAGAGAGTGAAATGCACGGAGTTGTCGTGACAATCCGTTCATTTCATGGGGCTGCTTTTGGCGGCTCTTCTACATAGACTTGTGTAGAGAATGGGGACAACTCGATGTGACAACCAGAGCTGTTTTCTTCCCCCTCAATATCGCCTCTACTTGATGGTTCTGCTCTGAGAAAATGAAACGGTGTTGCCAGATTTCGAGAGAGAGAAACCTGCAACCAGGTACGCAAACCTGCCCAATCAACGACATAAGCGCAGAGCCGCTTAAATAAAGTAGATTTGGCAACACCACTTGGAGCGCTACAGAGGATGATTGACGACAACCAGAGCCAATGGAAATGGGGTGGCACACGGGGTGGCCAATAATATTACGGGGGGGCGGGTGCCACCCTGTGTCACCCCTTACCCACCGCCACTGCTTTTAATCATTATTGCACTTGGAGGTTGTAGCATTTTTGGATTTGATTCTAACTTCCTTCATATGTGTGCTTTTGAAGACTTTCACACAACTTCTACTGCACGATGTTGAGCTTGTGCAGAGGAGCATTGCCAAAAAACAACAAATAAACAATTTTTATAAATGAAACATTGAGGTTTTTTCCCAGAAATTAAAACTACTTTAGTCATTAAGACATGAGTTACTGTTCCCACATCACCGTCTGCGGTTTCTCTCTTTCCAGAGCCCACACCTGCTTCAACCGCCTGGACCTGCCCCCCTACCCGTCCTTCTCAGTACTGTATGAGAAGATGCTCACTGCTGTGGAGGAGACCAGCACGTTTGGACTGGAATGAGAGCATGACTACCCAGTCCACTCAACCTCCCCTCAGCTAGGGGATGAAAGGTAGCCATAATATAAGCTGGAAGAGGGCTCAAAACCCGGATTACAGATCTCGTCAGTGGGTTTTTGTGTTTATTTATAAAGAGCTCTGTTTTATATCAGAGCCTGGAATGACCTTTGAACCAAGAAGCTGCACTCTGACTCTTAAAAATATGTCCCATGTACCCACAGTTGTTGCACCTGCACGTATTTTGCATCAATTTATTAATTCACCTGTGCAATGTGACTAATGAAGATCCACACTGCCTTCTGGACCCGGATCAAAAACCGCCTGATTTGACCCCTCAGAGACCGGGACGACAAGAGCTTTTCCTCCTAAAAGAAGAAGAAGAAGCAAACACTGCCTTCACTGCAAAAACTGCGTGGATTCAGCCTTTTTGTAACTGACTGACGGTGGCGTGGAGGAGCTTCATCTTGACCAGGAGATCCTCCTCGCGGTAGTACAGCATCTGCTTGTGGCCTGTTGTCGTTACTGCACTTCTTTCTCCAAGCCTTTCGTGGACCGCTCTTAGTAACTTTTGCTAAAGTTTGTGGGATTTTCCAGCTGATTTTGTGAGTCTAGACAACAGCTTTGGTATTGTTGCTATAAATCTTTTAATCTACAAGGAAAAAAAAAAGTGGTTTTCTAATGATGTGGCAGTGACATGTTGTGATTTGAATGTAATTAACTTCACGATGTAGATGATGTGAGGCGAGAAGGTGTTTTCTATCAGATCTGGGTAGGTAATGGCGTGTTTACTTTTTTGAAACTAGCTTCTATCATGGCCTGTTTTCTTCAGTTTGTTGAAACAAATCTGCTCTCAACAGGTGTGAAAGAAAATTATACAAGCGAGTCAATTATGTCCAGAGGCCAGTGGCAGATCTAGAGACTCAGACTGGAGATGAGAGGGGGTTTGGCAGGATGACATGAAGGTAAAGCACAGACAGAAATGGAAAAAAAAAGATACCTTTCCTCCTCCTATACGCTTTCCTTTTTGAAACCCAGTCCAGTCACAGAATGATGGCTCAGATTATTCAAATTTCAATCCATTATTGATGGTTGCCATATTTGCTTTGATGTCAGGTAGGTGTGCTCGGACTTGGAGTTTACAATTTTATGCATTTTTCTGTGTCATAGGTCCTTTTCCACCCACCTCTGTCTAAAAGCAAATGCAGAGAAACGCGATGATGTTTGAGTGGCCTTGAAATACAGCAAGCCCAATGCATTCTGGATGTTGTAGGTTTTCTACCTCTTAAACAAAAGTCAACACCCCGGCCCTTTTCTCTGTTTTTCTCAGCCATTTAGCACCAGCTGTCAAAAAAAGACTGGAGCTTTTCCACTGCAAAGACAGCAGCGTTTTATCAAATGTTAAGATGAGATGAGACACATGATTGTTCTGAGTCATGAGAATAGGAGCATTCCCAAGAATAAGCAGATGTGTGGTCACATTTGCCTTCCCTGTTTTGTTAAAACAAAACAAATTTTGGAGAATCAGACTGGCAAATGACCCAAAAGCCAAAATACTTCTCGCTTCTCTCTCTAGATCTGCCTCTGCTGCACAAACCCAGATCAGCTCTTTGTCATCGGTGTCTTCTTTTCACTGTTCCTGATGAGAATATCTATTCCTCTTTGTCACTGTATTGTTCACTTCTCACATGAAGACGAGGAAAGAGAGCTCCAGATGACCCTAGTATTTCCTCTTCTTCACCTAGAGTGTAATAATGTACCTGTGTACCATATGAAGGGTTGAATTTAGACAGTTTAGCAGCTCCTCTAGATCCAGACCCCTCTTGGACATGCTGAATTATTTCATTGTGGACTTTTGGTAATGAATCTGTTCATCAGGTTGTCTGGTGAGTTCACAGGGAGAACAGGAACAAAACGCACGCCAGAGATGTCTGGTCGTAGAAAAGCATGGAATGTCGTACAGAAATCACATGGAAGGAGCTCGCTGTGAATCCGGTCGGTCCACTGAGACACGTGTCCTCTTCGCTCACATTCCCCCCTGCACTGTGAATGTAAGCATGCATGGAACTGCAGCTCTCCACACACGGACGTACACCACCCAGCAAACCCTTCGGACTGACAGACTTATGGAAGCCCATTTCAGCCAAATAAACGTTATGCTTTAAAAAAAGAATAAAAGAGGGGCATTTGAAAAAAAAAAATCCTCAAGTAAAACATGAAGTCAAATATTTTTAGGTGTGGGAATAGATTTAATATAATTTAGTATACCATAATTTGTGCTGTATTTAACATGTCAGTGTTTTGTTTTTTTTTAATCTTAATCTTAATCCAAACTTTATAAAAGAAAGAAACTACATAAAAATATGAGAATCAGACTATGAGGTAGCTTTTAGATATCAACATTTAATTTTTTTTTTTAGGATAATAGCTTAAAAAAACTGTACTGATATTACAGCAGGGACCAAACTGGACGGGTCACATATGGAACCAGTGTGAGACTGCAAAAAACATCAACCAAAAACCTTGCTCTGTGCATGCCACCAGTGCATTTCAGGTGTTAGTCGTGATCACGTCTGGACCGTTTTTTTAGTATAATTTCTCAAATGTTGCATCTCGTCGTTCTGAAATACCGTGTCGTCTCTTAAGGAAGTCAAAGTGTGGACCTCACATCTATTTTTGTTCTTTCCTGGGCGGTCATGGACTTCCATAAGACCAGTTTTTGCGTGTGTCTGTGAGCATAAAACAGTTATGCAAAATCAGGGTACATTTTAATCTTATCATGTTGGTTGGCATTAACAACAAAAAAAAAAAAACGGGAAAAAAAAAAGAAATGATGAAAGTCCGTAAGTTGTAGTGGTCCTTGTTCACATGTTTAGAGAATGTACTCTAATCCACCGTGCACACTGAGGCTGTTTTCTTCGTAGTTAGAGATTAAAAAAATAAGAAATAAAAAAAAAATCGCAATTTCCACATGCAGTTTGAATCAAACAATTCCATTCATGTAGTGGAAGTGGTTTCCCCCTGCTGAATGCACTGCTCTCTGTCTGTCTGACCAGAATGTACCAAAGTTTTGAACTGGCTGCCTCACTTTTACCAACAAAACCACTCTTTCTGTAAAGTCCACCTCACTTTTAAATATGAATGTTTGCAGCACCTCTCTCCTAAAATAAAATTTCATCTGTCTATGCAAGCCTTCCTCCCCCCCCCCCCTCTTTTCTTGTCACTTTGTAACTGAAAAGAGCAGGATAATAAATGGGATTTAGTAAATGTGTCCTGTCCTTTTCTATGAGAAACGTTTGACAGTGTAATGTGTTGGTTTTATGTTGTGCAGGCTATTGGTTTTCCTCCTGGGAGACTCGGCCTCGGCCCCTAAGGAAAGAGCTTTACTAACCACCCCCAGAAGATAGAAGTAGGCAAGTGACCCCCACTTCAGAATGACTCACTGCTGCTGATCATCAAATTTCCTGATCATCGCGCGAAAAGTTGTTCAACAGATCTCTATTATTAGTTATTAAGTTTGCCACTGTAATTACATAAACTGATCATTGCTTTCAACAGAAGTTGATATGCAGGTGACGTTTTCTTGAAGGCCGACTTGGGTTTCATCATCCCTGTGCTGTGACTCCAGGTTGTGAACAGCAGAGGGCAGTCTTGCTATGGTGAGTGAGTCACATCCTCCTGGTGGATGTGGTGGTGGTGGTGGGATGACAGCAATCAGGGCCAAATTTACAGACATGTGGAGCCTCATTTAAAGACAGAATAAATTCATAACATGAATGATTTACTCGCCATAATGCTGTTGAAATATCGGTAGATTTGCTTTTATTAGATATATTTCTAATTTGCGAAAGACCACCAGAGGGTCGTTCACTGAACGCACGTCAGAGGAGCCCAGACTCTGCTTCAGATCCATGTGCCATGTCGGATCTGATGAATGAGTCGAACCAGAGATCAACTGAAGGACCCAAGCAACCCTCAAATATGAGCAATCCGTCCAACACGCACCATTTTTTACTACAATTTATTGCTCGCCTAAAGCAAACAATCCTGCAGCCAGCTGTGATGAGTGTGGAAAAGTGTAGACAGTCATTTGTCCAACCCAGAGGAAGAGGAGGAGGAGGAGGTGGCTGAGAACTGGTCAGGAGAGCAGATGGCATCTCCGTCTGCCTGGTCTGTTTAAAGAACACTGCAGGCGAAGCCCCAAGTCAAACACGTCGGTTCCACAGCCGAGGATGATCTCAGAGCTTCCACTGCTTCCCGGCCTGAAGTCATCAAGATTGAAGTCCTCCTCTGAACTCTGCTGTGTGACCCACTCTAAAGATTTTCCAGAGATGATAAATGTTAGAGTCTCTCAGTGTGAGAGAGTATCACAGCAATAAATAGAATATTTTCACTTATACACAACATCACTGTTGCAGCCATGGATCTGAAAATACTCTACCAATGCAGCTACGAGCAAAAAAACTATGCATTTTTCACGTTGGTGGATAGAATTTTATTTAGATGCCCGTGAGGTGAAATGTGTCTTGAATTCTGTTGGTCATGCAGTTACAGAAACGAGACATCTCAACACACACGACAGCTCACACATTGGCAGACACCTGCTGGCAACGGCGACATACTGCTCACTTCGCTCCTGGCCGACATGTTACAGAAAACGGTCACATGTTACAAAAACTGCTGACATGTTACCAAAAAATGGCCAACGTGTTCTGAAAAATGACTTCTACTCTCCATTACAGGTTAATGTGGAGAGGCTTCATCCCAAGGCTCCTGTGAATGAAATCCTCTGTTTTCACTGGTGGTAGACAAGACCGTTACTACCCTACATGACTATTGTCTGGGCCTATCCGATGACCTGCTGGCATCTAAGGACACCATCGAGGAGGTAAAGCCTCCGTAACTGGAGTAGCCAAGCTGTCATCTAACCTTTGCTGACTTTGTCCTCCTGTGTGCCTAGAAAGTAAGCAGGAAGGATCATCTGGCGTACAGTGATACAGTGGTAGTAAATTCAGAGAATTCTTTGGGGTCCAAATCTGGAGTTAGGACAAGTTCAGTCCCATATCTTTGCTTCAAAGAAGGAGTGAAAGGTTAAACGATTTCATTGCCATTTGAGACTTGTGGAGAAGTTACATGATTTAATGTTCTTTATTTATAATTGTCATTCCATCAGTGGTTTTCTTGCATGTTTTGGTCTTGCATGGTAGTTATTTCATTTTTTTGACTCTGAATATTAATGTAATATAAAACCCCCTCTTTATTTATTTAGTTATTTTTTACTTAAAAATACTTGCCACCCTCTAAAGAGGTCAAATGTCTGCAAGAGAACCATTAGACTGCCCTCATGTCAGAACATTTTTGGACACGAAACCGCGTCTTGTCAGTCGGTGATATATTTTGCTGTAGGGGCCCATTTTACGGACTTGGTGGTGGGTGTCTTCTTGCCAACTTGTGATGTGCTCGAGTTAAAGGTCAAACGCTGACCGATACCATTCTTAGAGAATCTCTTTTTAAACCCTTAAAACAAATTATTCTCGCTATGATGGCGAGACAGTTACATGTTAAAGCAGAGGAGCGAGGCTGAAGATAAATGATAGTGACAGAAAGGGAAATTGTAGCTCTGATGATGAACAATATGAAAGTGTCTGTGGGGAGAATTTTCATGTAGATGAGATGAAACTTTATTGATCTCCGCTGGAAAATTAGGTACAAAAAGATAATAGCCTCTTCAAAAAACTATCATTCGTCATTAAAATATAATATTGGCAGTTATGAGGTGCTTACTTTTTAGTCAGTTGTCATAGTAATTGGCATTTCAGGGGTCCTTGCTGGATATGTTTGAGTAAACAGCTGATGTAATTTAAAATGTCCCGTTTCCGTTCGATCCATGCTAATGTGTGTGCTGGCCCACTGGAATGGCTCTTACAATGATAGAATGGAGCCACCATTATTCAATCACACCCTTGTTTACCCTGCCATGATAGATCACGTGTGTTCACCTTGACCCTATGTAGAAATATATTGGTCAAACTCGACATTTCCCCATGTGTGGCAAACATGTTAGCAGTTGGTGCTACATTAGCATGAACTTGAGAGTTTGAGGTGACACGGAAAATGTAAGTCAAGTTTTACTCTTTTTTTTTTCCATCAGTTTTAGTCCTAACCAAGGCCTTGGAAATATAAGTGGCTCCATATCATTTCTTTATCTGAAGTATTGTCCACTTTTATGCATCTGGGCACTAACTAGCTAATGGTGCCATGCTAGTTGGCAAGCTAAAATGGTAGCTTGCCAACTTGTGAGGTAGCCAACTTTGTCTGTTGGCCTTTTGGTGCTTGACAACATTTCAAATGTCTTTTGGAGCATAATGACATTTTAATGAGCTTAATTCTTCATTTCTCATTTAGTTTTGGCTTTAAAAATATTCAAATTAGAAAAAAATTGAAGTACAATTTCCTTTAATATCAACAAACCCAGCAGAGGGAATCATTTGTTCTGAGCTGAGACAAGATTTTCCTGGCTAGTCTGGAACATTTTTATGGCAGAACCTGCGTCAAGGCTATGAGATGCACATATTTATTTCCCTGTTGTATTTTTAGACTTCTTGGAAATAAGAGAACATTTCACCTCTGAAAGAAAATGAAATTTTAAGCCATGTTCGATGAGAAAAAAATGATGAGCTATAACACAAGAACACAAGTTCTTCCAGCTCACTGAAGTTCTGCTTGTTAGGTGGTAAAATATACTTTCCTAGAATATATATACCGGTAGGCAAGGCAAGGCAATTTTATTTGTAGAGCCCGTTTGCACCACCAGTTTGTCTCAAAGGGCTTCACATGGCATCATAACAACATCCTCTGTCCTTAGACTCTCACATCGACTGAGGAGAAACTCCATAGAAAACCCTTTTAACAGGGAAAAATCTGAGAAACCTCAGGGTGAGCAACAGAGGAGGATCCCTCACCCAGGACGGACAGACGTGCAGTAGATGTTGTTACAGACAAGAAAAGAGTTTACAATGCAGAATGTGAGAAACACGGAAATGTTAATAACTGCTGAAGAAGGAAGCTTCTGGAAGGGGAGGCAGGGAGAGCAAGCCAGCTTGATGGGGGACTGGATGGCAGACTGGTTCATGGAAGGGGAGCGCGGGCCGGTGTAACAGTAGGGAATAAAAGGGGGGGGTACGATGCAGGTGGCGGTTGGAGCTCTGGTGGATCTGTGGAAACACAGAGAGACTGCGAGACACCAAGGCCAAACTACAAAGTGCAACAAGTAGTGGTAATGACAGTTCCAAAAATGTGCAGGGAGGAGAGGAGGAGAGAGGGGGAGAGGAGAGGAGAGGAGGGAAGGGCTCCATGTAACCTGATGTGTCCCCCAGCAGTCTAAGCCTATAGCAGCATAGCTATCAATGGTTCAGAGCTACCTGAACCAGTCCTGACTGAAGGCTCTTTCATAAAGGAAAGTCTTAAGCCTGGACTTAAACGTAGTTAGAGTGTCCTCCTCTCTGACCCATGGAGAGAGCTGGTTCCACAGTAGAGGAGCCCGGTAACTAAAGGCTCTACCTCCCAGGCTGTTCTTAGAGATACTGGGAGTCACTAACAGACCTGCATTCTGGGAGCGGAGTGCTCTGGTAGGACAGTAGGGACTAATGAGCTCTTTCAAATAGGATGGAGCTTTATCATTGAGAGCCTTATAAGTCAGCAGAAGGATTTTGAAGTGGATTCTAGATCCTACAGGAAGCCAGTGGAGAGAAGCTAAAGTGGGAGAGATGTGTTCTCTCTTCTTAACTCCCGTCAAAACCCTCGCTGCAGCGTTCTGGACCAGCTGGAGACTCTTTAGGGAGTATTTAGGACATCCTGACAAGAGAGAGTTGCAGTAGTCCAGCCTAGAAGTGATAAATGCATGCACCAGTTTCTCAGCATCACTCTGGGAAAGGATATTCCTAATCTTAGCGATACTGCACAGGTGGAAGAAGGCGGTCCTGGTCACATGCTTTATGTGGGAGCTGAAGGAAAGGTCCTGGTCAAAAATGACTCCAAGGTTCCTTGCAGTTGTACTCGAGGTCAAGGTGATGCCATCTAGAGTAGCGATCTGATTAGAGCGTGTGTCCCTGAGGTGTTTAGGTCCAAACACGATGACCTCAGTTTTATCTGAATTTAGCATTAAGAAGTTAGAAGACATCCAGGATTTAATGTCTTTTAGGCAGTCTTGCAGATGAGTAAGCTGGCTTGTGTCGTCTGGCTCCATCGACAAGTAGAGTTGCGTGTCGTCTGCATAACAGTGGAAGTTGATCAAGTGCTTCCGTATTATGTCACTTAATGGGAGCATGTAAAGAGTGAAGAGAATCGGTCCTAGAACTGAACCCTGTGGTCCACCATATGTAACTCTGCTGTACTCTGAATAGTCATTATTAACATGAACAAACTGAAACCTATCTGATAAGTAGGACTTAAACCATTTTAGGGCAGTTCCTTTAATCCCAATGTCATGGTCTAGTCTCTGTAGCAGGATGCTGTGGTCGATGGTGTCAAATGCAGCACTGAGGTCCAAAAGGACAAGTACAGAGACGAGACCTCTGTCCGAAGCTATAAGGAGATCATTAGAGACTCTGACCAGTGCTGTTTCAGTGCTATGGTGTCCCTGAATCCAGACTGGAAGGCTTCAGAGAGCTTGATGCTGTGCAGATGTTCATGGAGCTGCTCCAGGACAACCTTCTCAAGGATCTTGGAGATGTAGGGGAGGTTGGATATCGGTCTATAGTTGGCTAACACATCTGGGTCAAGAGAAGGTTTTTTAAGTAAAGGGTTAATGACAGCCACCTTAAAGGCCTGTGGCACATAACCTGTGACTAAGGAAAGAGTAATTTGATTTGATATGGACGTGTTATACAAATATGTTTGGTAAGATCTTGAGTTTTTGAAGTGCTCACTGAGGGATTTCATCACAGTATTTTTTAGTAGTTTACTGTAAACTTTGACATGAGTACGTAATACTTTAGATGTTATAAAACAATATTGTTTTTGCATCTTCTAATCTTATCAGCGGGTTCATATTTCAGCTTGTCCTCTGAGGAACGTCGTCTGGAGTCCTTGGCCAGGAATTCAGCTTGAGAGCAAACACAATTTTTGCCGTGTCTTTTCTGTAGCAGAAACAGACTGTGTTCCTGCCCCGGTGAAAGCCTCTCTTAAGATCCACTGGGGCTGAAATATTGTCTTGTTGTATTAAAAGAAAGCTGCTCTGGAGCTGGAGTGTTGGAGTGGGGGCTTTATGGGTGCTCTCACTGGATTCCACTCAACCCTGCACTTAAAACTCCACCTGCACATATGTATCTACTTTTACGAGGCAACAAATCAAAACGCATAAGATCTTGATTTACTTCATGAATTAAGAATATGTCATCTTGTTTGCCCTGGAAATTAACTCACAGACGATTGGATCTGAAAATGGTAGATATAAACAGTATCTTTCTTTCATGTAAGTAACTGCTGTAAACTGAGTTGCCTTGATCGACACAGGATCCAGCTGGAAGTGGCCCTCTTTGAATAATGTATCTGCCTCTGGTATTAATGGAGTGATACTATGTCCTCCAAAGTACTATCAGATGCATATATCATGGCTGTCCGTTCATTAAGCTTGGATTATCTCGACAGCTTCTCGGATCCGTCGTTTTGATGTTTCTATTGTGGTTCTGCTGTCTCCTTTTCTACGCCATCCTTTTACTGAGCTGTCAATCATTCCTGCCTTCCTCTGACAACCTCCTCCTTGTTGTTTGACCCTGGTGCTCATTTCTGTCTGTCTTTCTTCCTTTCAGGGGGAAAATTGTGACTCTAGCTGACGATGTCCCACTTTCTCAAGGGAACACACTGGGAATGTGACACAATTTAGTGGTAATCAAACTTTAAAATGGCAGGATGAGGGAACAGCAGCTGAAATGTGAGTCACACAGGAAGTTGGGGTGCTAATTTCCCCTCTCTTGCCAGTTGCAGGAAAACACTCCTCAGGAAGCGGCGGGGGAAAATGAACAATACGTCGGCCCTCATAGCTGCAGGAGAGGCCTGCAGGGTTCACGGTTGTTATTGCCCTTCCTCGAAATGTTTAGGAAAAATGAGCCTTTGTACCCACCCCGAGCTGATGGGTGAGGATGGGTGAGGTTTAATATCTTTTTCCATGATGCTGGCCTGTTTTCCCTTCTCTCCAAATGATCTAAAGCAAATCCTACTGGAGTATTCCCAGGTTGACCTTCATGTTTGTTGACATTGGTCCAATCTAACAGCTATTTTCTTTCATTTTCCCTTTTTGTTCTCACATTTTTCCCTCAAAAAATGTAAACATTTGCCAAAAAGTAGGGGTACACTTTCCAGGACGGCGACCTGATACAGAACTAAACATAAATGATATTGTTCATACAATAAATGTCATTTTTACCTGACATATAGACGTTTTTGTAACCAAGACCTGAACAGCAACTTTCCTGTCAAGGTTTACTACTTGAATTTATTCAAGGTCCTGTGTGCAGGATTTAAGATGAAGAGGACATTGAACTGTGTTTATTCTGTTATTATGGGAAATGTGAGGACGCTTGTCTGAGTTTTTTGCTTTTTAAAAAATTTACAGACAAATCGGTCAGCTAAATGCGTGTTCCATGTACAAGCAAATATGGGCCTGTGGACTCTCACATGTGCAAATCATCATGTTGAATTCATGCAGTTTGAAGGGAATGTACAATGTAAAGTATCTGTTTTGAGGGTTTCCAGGAAAAACTCCCTTGAAGGTTAACCTTGCAGAATCTGTACAGTTTCTCTCTCTGCTTTTCTGTTTCCTCTGGCGGCTTCTCTCTTTTTCCTTTTTCTTTGTCGTCACTGTTTTGGCCGTGTTGCATATCTCAATTTGCTTTTCAGAGCCCACATGAGTTTACATAGGCTTCTGTGTGTGTGTGTGTGTGTGTGTGTGTGTGTGTGTGTGTGTGTGTGTGTGTGTGTGTGAGAGAGAGAGTGAGAGAGAGAGAGAGAGCAAGGGAGTAATTACAGGGCAGACGAGAAAGGAAAAAACTTCTGTGAACTTTCCTTTTCTCCTCCTCTTTCCTGCAGCCTCTCCGTGTGCCTGCATAACTCCCAGAGCTTGTCAGACAAAGAACCCCAGCAACTTCTGCGCCTTCATCTTTATTCTTCACCCTCTCAAAAGTCCCTCTTTTTTTCCCTCACTTTCCTCACCCCTCCCAAGTCACCTCACACAATACACTTCCCCTCTAAGCACCAGCCTGTAGGGAAAAGGAGGGGGAGATACGGTTTCTCGACAACAATGGAAATTCAATCAGGAAATGGTGAGGAGGTGGCGAGCGCCGTGTCGCCGACCTCCGGCTTCATCTCCCATCGCAACTGCGGGCCGCAGGTAGACGCATCAGAGGATCCAGTACTCAGAGAAGACCTGCAGGCTGCTAAGAGGATTGAGAGGTTTGACATCCCACTTGATAACCTGAAGAGGATGTTTGAGAAGCCTGCTGTGGCAAATGTAGTGAGTACTGAAACCTTCTTTTCTTTTGTGAACTGTGCTTTTTCTGTTCAATGAAATTCCACTTTTTTGCATCTGATTTGAGTGTCAGGTTCCTTTCAGTTTGACCTAAATATGTTAGGTGATTGGGTTGGATGCAGCTTGCATTTTTTTTCTGAATTGCTCGATTCCAAAGAAATGCGAAAAGACAGTCGTGAAGGTTTGACTTGGAGGTCATGCACCAAAAAAAAACAGATCTGGTTTCAGAGAGCTGAAATCATACACTGCCGTTTGAACTGCTGGTATGTGAGCTGTCGTTTGTCAGGAAGACATTGGTTGACCAAAGTGGTGACACATTTCTGGATTTAATAGGGAAAACATTTGCAGCGATTTCGCAAAGGTTGGACAAAAACAGGATGTTGCTTATCTCAACATTTGTAGTGTGTTTAGATAAGATTCAGCTGCTGACAATTTTGGCTCTTCCCATCGTTTTTCTTGATTAGGGTTGAAAAACACTTCATCTTCTGGCTGACGGGGATAGTTGTCCCTCTCTCACGCTCTGTTTTTCCATCTCCGCTGGCTTCTCTGAGAGGAAAGTCTGTCAGAAGTGAGGTGAGTCATTTAGAGACGAACCTCCCGTTTTCCAAACGTCTAATGACGAGAGCGAGAGGCCTGGATGACCTACTTCTTGATCCAATCTGGTTGGAACATCAACTTCTTTAAAATGTCCTGAGATGATGAGCTCAATGAATGTTGATGGGTTGAACTTCACCATCATAGGCTCCAAACTCTTAAAAGAAAGCCCAACAAAGTCTAGTGCATTATGGGGAATGTGTGTATGCCGGTGCCGGCCAGTGACACAGATACGCTGGTGGGTGATATTCGACACCCCGCCATTTGAGACCTATTTTGGGGAGCTTTATGGTTAAGGAGGATTTTAAAAATAACACTGTAATTGGTATGCCGGCTGTGGCTGGAAGCTGCGCAAAAACTTTTCTGGGGCAGACATGTACAAAAAAGCCATGGCCCTATTAGAAAATCACATCTGGCTCCTGAGATGAAAATATTTTACAGATTAGTGTGGTTAATGATCCACATCCCTAAAGCCAAGCGTCAGAGATAGCATCGCTTAGCTCCTTAGTGCATCTGTAGAGGCTGCTATCTGGTGTGAGAGTCTGGGGTATAAGAGGCTAATATATCCGTCATGTGTGTGTTTGGGCTACTGTGGTTGGAGCCATAGCCAGTGATAAGAGCTGGGTGTACATTCCAGAACGTGTCATCATGGATGCAGTTCATATATAGACGCAAAACACTTGTTTTCGCTCCTATTTTTCAGGAGTTGGAGTGAAAGATCTTTTTACATGCACGCGTATAACAAGGAAGCTGTCAAATGAGCATCGGCAATCTTTTTTTCCCAATATTTCACCTGTGATAAGAACTCTGTTCAATATTTTATGTTACGAGCGGATGACGCATACGATGTGAAAGATGTTCACAGCGACAGCCCCACAGAGAATCACCTGCAGTTCCCAGCACTCATACCATTTTCATCTCCCTGCTGTTGTTTCCAGCCACAGCAGGCTGCTGCTTTCAGGGGAGAAAGGGGTCAGAAAAGCTCAACCCCAAACCGCAGACACAGAAAATTAGCAGCTAGCTGGTAAACACAGCAGAGCATTACACAGCCTGAGTGCTGGCATCGACCAAATAAGCTAAAAGGACTGTGATATCGAACTCGCATTCATCCAGTTAAATGTTGCTCTGTGTCGGTGGGTTTTTGCGAACAAAAATAGATGATTTTGAAGCCAAGCTCCAAAACCAGGTCCACATTTTCTGTGCTGCAACTTTATGGTGCTTAGATCCCTCTCTCTTGGTAAAAGCTCATTTCATTTAAACCCGCAGCTGGAGATTTGGTTCCAGCCTGACCTCCTTCCTCTGTGGCCTTTGGGGCTTTTTATTCACTTCCCAATTTACAAGGAACATCTCGATGAAAACTAATGCAGAATGATGAAGATAATACCTCCCTTTATGAGGATTATTATCTATTAGCAAGAGATGTAGATTTGTACTTCTGGGGGTTTTAACTCGTTGTGCTGTAAAACTGGGCTGTCATGAAAGATGATGGTATATTTTGTCAAACCTAATTCGTACAGATGAGATGCGCCAATAAATTAAAGTTATAATCCTGAAAGTAGTGAGGATTAATTGCTACATGGATGTATTCTACTGCATTAATTTGATTCATGACTGCGTATCAGACGTGCTGTTTACTCCTTCGCTGAAGATGGAAAAGAAGGAAAACTCCAGTGGCCACTAGAGGGCTTTGCCGCTCACATTTAAACATGTTGTTCATTAGCTGAAAAGATTTACAGTCGTTTTCTGGGAGAGAAACAGACCAGTCGTGTTAGATCTATTGACTCTGTTGGTCTCTTTGCTTTTTCTGTTTGGACTGCAGTTAACCTGATCTGGGAGAGTCTGCTCATTCCAGCAGTCATTTTTAATCTATTTATTCATTTGTTTATTTGAGTGGGAACAATTCACGTTAATGAACAACGGCAACAGATGTAAACATGCTTGACTGGTGCATTACTGCGAGTTGTCATTTGTAGTTCTGCAGTGTTGTTACATTCTACATCCCCATTTTGAGAACTTTTATGGGATACTCTCCTTTTCTGTTGATTTTACAGTCATTACCATCAAATTCAAGTTTGGCATCGGATGTTGTGTTTCTACTTTTAAATGGACCGAAGAGATAGAAAGTGCTTGGTCACATGACATTGCAGCACATGCTCTATCTTGGCTGTTTGTCACAAGTGCTTATAGTTTGTGTTGATCTTTTCTTGAGATGAAGGCCTGTGTTAGATGTTGATGGAGCGTATGGGCAGAGTTCCCAGAGAGAGCAGGGAACTAAAGCTCTGCAGCCAACTGGTTATAAAACATGACCTTGTCTCCAACCCATCTGACTTGGAGACAAGCTGAGCTTAATATTTGATGACGCGCCATAGTTTTTCTGTCTGTGCCCCATTTCATTTATGTAGACGTTGCGATGTCATTGGCCAGACAGCCATAACAATGACTAATTCATTCCCAGGTGGTCACTCAGCTGTGGTCAAAATCCTCTTCGGGGGAGGACAGTCTGTTTCCAGCAACCACAGATGTGAAGTGATGCAACGCTTTATCTTCGGAGCAAAGAGCGTGTTTTCCTGCTTGTGTAGCAGGCCGATCCTCGAGGGACACAGGCTTGTGTTTACAACATCTATCTGACCTTCTGGTCATGACTGCACACTAGGAATCACACACGCATACACACGCACGCACGCACGCACGCACACACACACACACACAGACACACATTCATAAGATAGATGAGGTGATACTGAGGCACAGTTTCATCTCCTATCATCTCAGTGTCCCAAAATTCTCCGAAGCACAGATACACACTATCTTTAATAATGCACTTGTATGCAAATATGCAGAAAAAAATATGTTACCATCAGGAGCACTGGTACTAAAGAATGGAGGAGTCATCATTTTGTAGCAGAGCATTAAAATGTTGGAGCATAAATTAGTGCTTACATAACTTTAATATTTCTCAGAATCATGGCCTGGTCTGGCACTCATTCATGTTGTAATGGCTGCTGATGGCCAGTGGGTGGCAGTGTAGCATTTGTGAGCTTCAAGTGGCATTTAAACTGTCACAGTGAGACAATTACTAATCACCTGGTGGTAATTGGAGTGAATTTTAATGCCTGGAGGTGTCTTGAAATGTCTTTTATGTGTTACTGCAGCTGTCAGATTATCTGAATTTGCATAATTGGTAAAATATCTGATTCTGATGTGCTTGGTAAATTTAACACAACATTAAATAATTTAAAAGGATTTCATACTTCCTGGTAAATCTAGTCACACTTGGTTAATAGGATAACATAAGTAAATAAAAGGAGGGAACTCACTGGGCTCGTGGTGGCGTCAGGAGTCTGATACCATGAGGATGAGGCGTCCACATAAATTCGGACGGTAGCAGCCGAGGTATGGAATGTTCTCAGCTATTTTCATGACTTCACTGTCTCTAGCTGGCTCTCGTGTTTATGTGTCAGGCCAAATAGCCTGGTGCTGGTCGTGTTCCTGTATTTTCAGTGGACCTTTTATTGTGTGCTGTTGTCACATAGCCTCTTTTGAAATGCAAATGATCTTCTTAAAAGACACTAAATGGAGGTTCGTATCAAGAGCTGTTTTCTTCAGTTTTTTAAGGAAAGAGGATGAAATTTGTCATTTCACCACACTCAAGAATCTAATTTTAATGTGTCAAACGACATGTTGAAAGATTAGAGGGATTACTGGCGAACTGTGGGACCCCCCCCCCAAAGGAAATCAATCAATATGCACAACCTTCCCTAAACGCACTTAATTAAATGTGAAATAAACTAAAAGCCACAATGTGTCTGAGAGAAATTGATCCAGAGTTGATGAGGACACCGGCGTCTTCATCAAGTCCCCTGAGCTCATAAAATTTCCATTAACTTTTACCAGGCATCTCTTTCGTCTCAGTTTCACAGATTCAAATCTTTTAATGGAGCTGGCAGCGGGGCCGTGTGTGTGTGTGTGTGTGTGTGTGTGTGTGTGTGTGTGTGTGTGTGTGTGTGTGTGAGATGCATTGCTACTCCTCTGTGCGATGACGTGTTGCTCACCACTTTGGCTCTGAGAATAGTTGCACTGTGACACGGGGAGCCAAACACAGCTTCAGTCCAGTCCACTCATTCTGATAACTCAGCCTGCTTTTCCATCCTGCTGTCGGTTTTGTTTATAGATTTGGTGAAGCAGGTCCAAAAGCTGGGCGTCTGCTCTCTGTTGCACCCATGCCTTGTTAATGCAGCCCTTAAATCTCGTGCTACTGTGTTAGCATGTGCATATTTACTCCAACGTGTGATTATCATTCCCATAGCTGGCTAATGAATGCATATCTGCAGGCTTTTTTCCATACAGTTCTGTGGCTCTATTACAGTAGTACACCCACATTCCCTCAAGAACATATGTGTTCAACACTTTGCTAAAGACCTCAAGGCTTAGCATTTTAATCATTTATAGTAGATATGGCACTCGCTCATGGTGAAGGCAACACAAATGTCATCTCTCATTTCTCTCTCCCTCTTCTTTATTGTTGCCACTTCATATGAGTTCTTCAAAGCAAATATTTGGCTCTTTATCAAACTAAAGCTCAACCATTCAACTCAATGAAAAGAGAAACAGAAAAGATGATGAAATGCAGACGGAACAATGGGTTTTACAGTATGACAAGGCTACGAATCAACAGTAAGCAGCTCCGCAAGGCTGTTCTTAGAATTTAGCTCAAGGCAATATCGTGCACCTTGTGACAGCATGATGAGCATCAGTCTCTCTCAACACTCCGTATGCCACTTGAGGATGTCACTATCAGCTCCTCATCCTCACTGGAATCTATATTTCTCTCTGCTGTGTAATTACAATCCTCTTGGCAGTATGATTCAGTATTTGTCATTGACAGTGTACTGGAATTTATTTTTTTCCCGTGGACTGTACAATTACTGTCAAATGCAATGCACAAGTCGAGCCATGATAACAAGTTAGCAAAAAATAGACGCACAATACGGTCAAAACATCGACGTCTGAGCTTCCTGCTGTTGTACAGAAATGAAGCTAAACTATCTTGCACACATTTGCATTGATCCAAACATATCCTCACCTCAGTTGATCCAACTAGAATTGGGGACGGGAACCCCTCCCCCCTTAGACCATTCAGATGACCATGGTTTCACTCTGACTGGAAGTAGTAGTCCAGTAGAGAAGTGGAAAATGGAAAAAGACACAAAAAAAAGGTTGGTTTTTCCACACAGCTAGCATTCGTGTTAGCTACCTGCTGCACTGACAGCATGTTGATGTCAGACGCATCCAAAAACTAAGCTCAGCTTCATTTTGGTGGTTAGAAGCATGTAATCAGAGCACAAACGCCAGCGCACCGTGTGAAGAGGCAGTCATTAGAGACTTAATTATTCATGAGTGTGTTTCAGGCATGACATCACTCAGCCCAATCGAGTTCATTTGTTAGTTAAGGGCGATGGTACTTGGTGTGCTTACACTAGCCCCCCTGAAATAGAGTCCCTCGATCTCAAGAACACAAACACAGACTTGCACACTGACTCTCGATGTGATGCTAGCAAATACAATGAACTAATGTATTTGTTTTCAATCTGGAATATTTTATTGGTATCAAAGTGCATTGCAGTCGCCATCGAAATTGAAATAAAGCTTAATGACAATCCATAAAACCTGGGGTAAATTACAAGCGCAAACAATTGCCTTCTGCTGGTACTGGAGAAAAAGTCAGAGGTTTATCATCGTCATCAGGATTCATTTGTCGGAAAACCATGACCAAAAGCTCCAGGAGGAGTGTTTTTATTCCTGAGGCCAGTGAGTGACTGGCCAGGTCACACTTGGTTAAATATCAGGGCCAGTGTGTGAAGGTGACGTCAAGTTCATCCATCTGCATGTGCTTGTGTTACACAGTCGCTCAACTATAGACTGAAATGCCCAGAATATCAACAAGGCACACAGGATGTCAGCATGCTTGGGTGTATATTTGGAGAGGCTGAAAACAGAGCCACATCCCAGGGCACTTTAGAGTCGTCACGTAAAAATAGTAGTGCCTGGTGATGTGGGCATTGCTCACTGAACATTAAGATAGGAAGGAGACTGATGAAAGAGACTGAAATATGATTTACATTCTGTGAGCATAGGGCTAAATTGCTTGCAAGCAAAGACTGAGAGAGTGGAAGGGAGGGGCAGGCAGAGGGTTAGAGAAGATGAAGATGGATAGATGGTGATAGAGATTCAGAGAGAATCAGCAGCGGAGCATAAGAGAAAATCAAGAGGAAGAGAGTGTTCATATTTTAGCAGGTGAAGCAGGTCAGTCTGATTAACAAATTATATTCATGTTTCAATAATGATAAGCTTCATCAAGCACCACTTCAGAGCAGCACAATCTCTGACACTGACCTGTTTTTTTTTTCTCCGCGCTCCTCAATTTTCTCTTTTCCCGCAACTTTTCTCCCCCCCCTGGAGACAAGCAGATGTCTGTCAGTTTTCAGAGTTAAGAGCACTGATAATCAGGGCAGAACGGCCCAGAATACAGAATGAGGAGCTCTGGCGCAGGCCACAAGATGCAAGATAAATATGTATACTCGCCAAGACATGGAATATATAACATGTCAGTAAAGGAAGTATCTGCATGATCATTAACACGCTGTCACATACAATGAAAATGGACTTTTCAGTAAAGTAGGAGAAACATTCATCAGTGAAACATTTGAATACGAAGCATTCACGTTCCATCTTTTTAGAGTTGGCCCGTCGCTAACTTCGCTGGATGGTAAATTGTTCCAGGAATCCTTGTGTTCGACAATATTATTTTCTAGAGGTTTCATAATAGATTGATTGAAATCTTTAATAACAAACTCGGTGGTCCAGATAGAGACTTGATGATTATGATCATTTTCTTGTCTATATCATGAAAATATCATCATGCAAGCACACCCTTTGAAAGATTGATTGACTTTTAATAACCCAGAGCCAGACGTTAGGCTAAAAATATCCTACATAAATGAAACCATGGGAAAATGTAAATGATGTTGTTATGTGAACAAACATGCAGTAAAGTTATTTAGTTGCTGGCTATCTATTGCATAAAAGTTGATGGTTTATTGATAGTTTGTTTTAACAGGCAGAGGAGATGTGATGTCATTGTTTTATCAAAGCAGTTTAATGTTGTTTTTCTGGAAGAATGTACAAAACCCCATCCTAGGACCACAAATGTTTTTCTCTCTTTTTTTTTTTGGATTTTCTGTCTGATGATGATGCTCAAATTACTGGGGTTTTAAAGTGTTAATAAGATATAGAGCGTAAACTGCTGCACTGTGAGGAAGAGCAGGATTTGACAGGACAGAACCACAAATACCACTGAGGGGAAACTATGACTGAATGTTGCATCATGTATAAAGAGAACCCACCTTTTTTTTTTTTTTTTTTAAACCAACACAGAATTGGATGAAAACACATCACCCAAGTTTTGACGTGTCAGAAAGCTGCCAGAAGGAAAATGAAGCATAAATTATGACAGCAATCTACAGTAAATGCCTTGGCTCATGTATGAAGGCAGCTTTTACAATTGTAGTAGGAAAATATTCCATCTGTGGGAGCTGATACCATGAATTTGAATCATACCTGGCTGTAAGCTGTGTTCAGGCTTTGCTATATGTTTTATCTGGGTTTTTTTTTCTTTTTTTGGACGTTCATCTCCTCTTCCTGTTTTTCTAAATTAGTTTTGTTTCGCTGTGGTTTGCCTCCCAGCTTTCCCCTGTGGCTCTGCTTGGTACTTTGGCCTTTAGTTAATCCACTGTGTCCCAGTTGGCCTTGGTAGAAAAAAAAGGAAACCCTACATACACACACACACGCACACACACTCCCTGTTACAGCATTTTCCACCTCTGTCTGTCTCTCTCTCTCTCTCTCTCTCATGCTTGTTGTATTTGTATTTTCTGACCTTTCTTTAGCCTCATCCAATGCTAATATCTGCCCATTCGCGTGTACACTTCCATCATCTAATTTTTCACTCAGTCTGAATTTTTTGCCAGTAGTTGATGTCTTCTTCTCGTCTCCTCTCCACATCTCTCTTCGTCCATGTTTGTCCATGAATGTTTGAAATATTTGCGTGGGCAGCTCTCGCAGTGCCTCATAATGAGGACAGTCGATAGAGGATTGCAAGGCTCCAACACAAAAACATTGTTTTCATATTTCTGCTGGATTGCAAACGGGAATGCTTATGGCACCAAGCACAAACAAAACCACTCACAAAAAGAAGGCAGCTGCCAAAAAGTAGCGAGTGCAAGGGGAGGATAACATAAAAGCCATGATGACCTTCAAAAGAATAATGCTCACAGTTGCATAACAGCAACAAAGAGGGTGGTGATACAAGAAGGCAACCGATAAGCTTTGAGATTCAAATGTAGGCGTTTATAAGACTTGTCTGTTCTGAAATGGAAGTCAGGAAATAAGAAATGGAAACCGAGCAGCTGTAAGCAATTGAGTTTCAGTCAATAACCTTAAGTGGCACACAGGTCAGTAGTAAACTCCTGAAGGAATTTCTGTTTCCAAAAACTCAGAAATAATTCAAATTTCCGAGACCTTTTTTAACCAGTGGAAGCTAGTAAAGGCTTGAAAGTTGATGCAAGCATTTATTCGCACTTGTGTTTGTGACTGGTGAGAAATATGATCCGAATCATGGCAGCAGAATGCATATTGAATTAATCTGCGATGAACTTTTACCAGATGCTGTTGGGTTGGTGAAGAATCCTCCCTCGGCTTCATCACATCCCCCAGAAACGGATCAAGATCATGAGATCAGCATGAAGTGTGAGAGCACATTGGAATGACAGATCACGACGTAACAGGAGGACAGTGGAGCAGGAGCGGTCCCCTCAAATCTCCATCGGTGGACACACTATTGCTCCTGCATGAGACTGAGTCTGATCATTCCCTACTTACAAGCAGTCTGACTGGACTGAAGCAGCAGGGAACAGATGGGCAGCTTCACCCTCTGAAGCATTTTTAGGACAGTATTGCACTGCCGGACCTGGTTGATTGCATCATCACAAGTAGATAAAGGCCATTAGACAAGGAACACAGACTGACCATTCAGAGTGGAGGTCTTGTGGAGAAAGTGCAAAGAAAGCCAAGGTGTTAGTGAGGAGAGTTTCCCCCAGCATCAAAAGGCTCTTGGAAACTAGAGGAAACTCTTGACAGGGAGAGTTCTCACAGACCCAACCCCACAATGCAATCACATGTCAGGGCTCTGACAGCTGTGTGATCTGTGGCTCACGGAACAACAGCTTCAAGCAGCTTAACAGTATCGGCTGCTGCTGGGAAGAGAAGATTCGGGGCTGCTGGTTTGACAGGAGTGGCCTCGAGAAAGACCTTGATAAGATGGATCAATACGAGCGGTTTGTCTGGACCAGGAAGATACAGTCAGAGGTTTACATGCACAGGTGCAGCTTTGCCAGTATGGAAGCTGAACAGGAAACAGTCGATTTACTGGCTGAAGAATGTTCACCTCTGGAGCAGTAGGTGGCGGTACGTCTCCTTTAGCTGGTCACAATCCTTCAATCCTGTCTCCTTTCATTTTGGCTCAGTCTTTGAGTGACGCGTTCGTCCAAGTGTGTTTCGACAGTCACGCAACCTCAGAGTTTTGATTAAACTTTTCTGACTGGGCCGCATCAGCATTAATGTACACAGCGTAGCTCTCCTATTGCACCACAACCGCCAGTACTGCGTCAGCCATTGTGGTTGAAACTGGTACTTTCTCTTCTTCACTGGCTCAGCCTTTGTCAGACGCCGAGTGTCTGTCCTTTCATCATCAGTGGCGGCTGAGTTGGAACCTCTCTCATCCCCTCTCCCTCCTGCCGCTCTCCCCCTCTCTCCTCATTTAGCCGAAAAACTGTGCAATCAACTGCTTTATTTTTGGGTCAGATATTCTTTGAGCTAAAATTGATAGTCATTAATAGATTTGATGGGTTTGGGAGGTTTCTGACAGTTTTGTCTTGTGTAAACGCGACCATAAATTTTTTTTAAATTTTATTTTAACTTGCAAAAGCTAAGAAAAAATGCAGTTGAAGTGATTTATTTTCAAACTAAGAAATGTAGTTTATGTGCTTTTGAGTGTTTCTTTGACTTGGAATTTTTATAGCCCTGACATGTTGGCTCCCCAGCTCTGCGTAGATTAAAACATGTTTTATCGATGGGCTTTGTAGTGTGTGTGAAGGTGTACTGACTATCAGCTATGTAAGCGAAATATTAGCAGCCATACTTCTGGTTTTATCACCATGAAAACTGCAGTGGGAGTGGAAGCAGAGTGCCACACACACACACACACACGCACGCACGCGCGCCAGTAATAAAACACTGTCATTCTTAAGGTATTGATACTAATAAAAGGTGCTATAGTGCCATTTTAGTACCAGTATGCTGGTTCCCTGGCACCTCCAGAGACTGTGTCAGGGTGCCCTTCACTAAGAGAACACTGGCTGCCCAAGATGAGCAGCACTTCTCTTCTGTCAAGGAAATAACAACTTGAAAATCACTCAGACCTCTGAATCACTTCTTTGAGTTGTTGGAGAAGGTCAGGCGTCATTAGAGAAACAAGACCAAAGCAACTGGTCGGCGTGGTCAGTCCTGAGATTTGTTTATGGCTGCAGAGACTTGTGGGTCATGTTTGAGAGCAGCCACTTGTATGTTATGCCAGCAAAGCCATAAGGCAGCTTTCACAGCCAGAAGCACTCAGTCAGAGAGCTGTTAGAGTGTGCATGCAGCTGAATAGCATGTATAAATACAGTGTGTGTGTGTGTGTGTGTGTGTGTGTGTGTGCGCACACACTTTTGGATTCACTTCTATGTGTGTGTGTGAGTGTTGTGTGTGCGTGCACCGTTTGCTGACAAAGGAATCCTGTAATTTAAAATGAAGTACTCAAACAGTGAGTCATGTGTTAGTGACTTCTCTTTTTTGGCCGGCCCTTCCAGTCTGTCACCACCCACTAGAACTACAGCGCTACTCCACAGACACTGACATGAATGGCTCATAGGCAGTCAATGGCCGGCATTAAATGAATTAAATGAATCATTACATTTGTGAAATGCCAAGAGGACATGGGCTTTGCTAATTGGGTAAAAGTCTGAGTGGAAGATCCAACCGGAAAAGAAAAAGCAAAGACAGTGGATGCAGAGAGTCTTCCTGCGCTGGCAGAAATGGATCTCCCAGTTCTAGTGGC
The DNA here is from genome assembly GCF_037954235.1 of Aulostomus chinensis. Taxonomy (NCBI): domain Eukaryota; kingdom Metazoa; phylum Chordata; class Actinopteri; order Syngnathiformes; family Aulostomidae; genus Aulostomus; species Aulostomus chinensis. The sequence continues at coordinate 63,525,776 of NC_141320.1, read as the reverse complement.
CATACAGCTTCACCTGCCATTCAACCTGGCCGCGAAAACACTAAAGCACCATGGAGTTGGCTTAACCCACTGAGGGAAAGGGCAAGACAAATGCGTCAAGTTGGAGTGGAAAATGAATAGACTCAAATACAAAAAAGAAAATTTCCAAGCGGTTCATCCAATTTGAGTTAGGCAATCACTCTCCTCCAAAATGTTACATCCTATACTGAACCGGTCGACCTTATTGATTTGAGCTGCCTCCATATCTTCAGCAGCACCGCAAAAGCTCTTGAAGTGCCTGCCAAGTGTTTTGAACCTGGAGCATTCGGGTGCTGGAGAGATTCACAGTACTTCTTAGTTTTGTAAACTTTCATTCAGACTCCAAATTTGCCTGAAATGTATTCGTCAAAGTTTACTTTGATGTAACCACAACCTTGGTGAATTAAATGGTTGTCACACAGATGATCTGAGCTGAGCACAAATCCCGACGCTGCACCGCTAACACTCACTAATTAACATGAGGTATGTGTGGAAATTACATTTTGCGGTTTTATTTGAGCAGAACTATTTCCAAAACTAAGTTGATAAGCGTTCATGAAATAAACGAGGGAGATCTTTTGTCCAGTCTAAAGCACTGACCGCTGTGTTTTCCCTCGGTGAAACATCCTGAACATGGAACAAGTTTCAATACAATATCACTCCATCTTCAAGACCTCTCTCTTTCAAATGATTTATCTCAGCCAATTACCACATTCTCTCACTGGGGTTTAGAAAAATACAATTTAGGATTCTGTTCTCCACTAATTGACTTATTAAGACTTGACATTTTTCCAACAGTATGACAGCAGACAGGAGAGTAAGTGGACAGATAAAGGATACTGAGGGCTCGTCTTCAGAGACACTCCATGCATGGCAGCGTGTCATTAACGTCCTCCTAATAGGAGCAAGGTTTGTTAGGAGATAAGGAAAATGTCAACAGCTGTCATAAGACAAAGCCTGGAGGTACCAGCATGTTTGTCCACAGAACAGCACCAGTATCTCCCTCTATAAGGCCTCGGTGTGAAGGGACTATTAGGGGTGTCACGATGTCACCCCTCCAGGCCCGGCATGCGCGTGTGATTAGTCCTGCTACTACAGGTCTGACCTGCCTCTTTGTATGTCACACATGAAACGGTCCCAGATGGTCAGCATTGATTTCATTAGCTGAGATTCTTTTAGACAAGTCCAGTGATTTTTTTTTTTTTTTTTTTTTTTTCCGCTTGGATTACCTCTGGTGACAGGCTGGCAATATCTCGACAGATTTCACCAAGCGCTGTCCCTTATTAACTCTGTCAGTCTGCTGGAGAAGCACAGAAACACCCCACCGTTGCTATCCCCCATTCCCACTTCCTGCTGCCTCTGTGTCGGTCTGCGCCAAAAGGGAACATATGGCAGGGACTCAAAGCTAGACAGCACTTGGTTTCATGAGATATTGTGCTGTGGTTCTGTTGCTGTTCACCCAGCTATTGTGTGTCCATAAATACTGCCCTCCTCACTCATGATACAAAATAAATTAAATCATTGTCAGCCTTTCTGTTTGAAGTCAGTTCAAACTTAATAGCTTTGACATTTGATGGAACAAACCATTACTCCAATAATCAGGATAGTTAATTTACCCAGTGTAAGAAATACCTCTGAGTTAGGCTAAAATGCAAGTAAGCCAAACTGATTTAATACCTCATATTTTAGTGGCCCTCAAACAGGACCCTGCTATTTCCCGGTTAGTTCTCGCCATGAATAGGGCAAATTTTTTTCTTCTTCTCTGTTCTGAAACACTAGCCTACGCAGGAAGTTGTGCTGTGCTTCCACTGGCAGCTACTGTTTCAGAGCGGAAAAGAGGAATTGATTTCAGGCACATAACATTCGTCAGACGGAGCCAGGAAAATGTCAGAAATGTCAATATTTAATATGGTCAAACCCCACCGATCAAACATGTCCAGTATCGAGCCTGCAGGCAGGAGACTGTCTAAGAAGAAGATGAAAACAAGTTCCATGACTTCATTCTCTGGGGGGGTGGGGGTTTAACCTGAGCCAGGTAATAAAAAAACATGTTAACCATATCAGATCACGCAGGGGTGCTAGGGCGTACAGCTGGTAAACAGCTAGTATTTATTGGTTTAACAAAGTCGTGTCAGATCAGTACCCGGTGTCGAAGGTTAAAAATTACAAAATTGCAAACTTAAGTAGCACGCGTCCCAACTCAGACCAGGGGGCAGGCCCACATTTCACCAGTTTTAGAATCATACATCTTAAATTGAAATTATACCATTTTCTATTTTAGTTCCTAGCTTTTATTGTTTTTTTTTTAGTTTTTACCTATTTTTATTCTTTTAGCTTCAGGATCTCCAGTGTTTCCCCCGGGGGGTCCTTTGCACCAGGAGCGGTGGCTCTCTGCTCCTGGTGCAAAGGACTCCTCTGATGGCGCTTTCTTGCATTTTTTGGCTGGTTCATCTGTACTCGGCCTCTCGTACTCAGTCAAATGTCCACTATTTTAGTGTGTGTATGTGTGCGTGTTTGTGTATGAGTGAAACAGTGCGTGTGTGTGGGTGAACGGTGGGGTGATTTGTGAGTTTGAGGGAATGCTTTTATTTTTTGTCTATGTAAAGCATTTTGAGTTACATATACGTATGAAAAGCGCTTTATAAATCAAGTTTGATTGATTGATTGATTGATTGAAAAATTCCATTTGAAGATCTCTTAAGAGCATCTGCTCCTTAGCCTTTTGATAGCACACACTGCTTATGACTGATGTGTTGACGGTCATGTCTCATCCGCTGTAGCGAGACTTGAGAAGTATCAGTTCATGGACGCAGGTCGTCTTTCATCACACTCATAATGTCTGACATTAGTTGATTCTTTAATGAACTCAAACACACACACACACACACACACACAAAATCTCGGCACTCAGGCCTGTGAAACATCCTCATATCTGGTTGTAGACTACATTCCTCTGAGCGGATTCCGTCCCCGAGCACCGGGGAGCTGCGGTTAGCAGCCGGTTTGGACCAAGCGTCTGTGCTCCTCGCAGCTCACTGACTTGAGCTTCATTCGATTTGAGTGCTGCTTCAGCAAGAGGCAGAATGACAGTGACAGAAAGGGAGAGATTATCTTTACATCCCTGGTTTTCCGTGACGTGTGTGTGTGTGTGTGTGTGTGTGTGTGAGAGTGTGTAATACTGTGGGGACGTATGCAAATGAACATGCATGTCTTATAGGGATTTGCTAAACAGGATTTTTCAGGACATTATGATGTCCTTTGGTGCATTTCTGAAATTGTGGTTGACACTTTGAACAGAGAGGAGAACTAGCGAGACAGGCACACTTTTGTGTGTTTGTGTGTGTCGCATGGTTTTGCCGTGTGTGCCTAGTTATTGCGTGTTTGTTGTCACTCTGAGTTGGTGCCCGACAAGAAGCTGGAGGAAGAATGCTATAGGGAATACATTTGATTTGCAAATGGAAAAAAAGAAAAGGAAAAAAAACTGCACATTTGCAAAGAGAAACACAAAAACAGGTGTTGGTTCCTGCCAGCCAGGAGAAATTTCTACTGACTCGTCGTGTTGCACAGGCTGGTGTCTAGGTTTTGACAAAATACTTGCTGGAGAAAAACAAGCTTGTATGCACCAAGGACAAGCCATTTACCATTGTTGTAGCTTTTTATCAATAGAAGTGTGAAAACACCTTTAGTTACAGCCTGAGTGGCTCTATTAAAATTCAACCAAGTGCTGTTTGCACTGACTTTCCAGTCAATAGCTTCTGTTCACATTGTGTTCAAGGTCGGCACTATTTACACTCAGATGTGTGTGTGCGTGAGTGAGTGAGTACATGAGTTGTGTGTGTCGACGACAGTTACAAAGTTTCTCAGGAATCCAAAGCTTAACTGTCACCAGGCGCTCCACTGTATCATTTTTCATACTCAAGGTATGTGTGCTGGCACATTTGTCTTCTTTTTTTCTCCTCTGTCTACGTTGTGGTATGCACGAGTGATTTGGGTGCAGCCAGCTGGTTCTGATGACCTGAAGATTCACCCCTCCATCTCCTTGTTAAAAAAGCACAGGTGTCTCCTCTGATAGCTCTCTCCTCTCTCTGACCAGGAAGTGACAACCACCCACGCGCCTCCACCCAAAAGAGTGACGTCCAGAAGTCTTGCACGGCCTGACCCACCAAAGGATCACGCCATGGCCTCACCTCAGGATGCCACTTTGTGTGAGTCATTTTTTTGTTGTTGTTTTTCACACTTCTACAGGATCATCGATCCATCATGAGATGTGTATGATGGGTCTGGCTCTGTGAGTGCACACTGCCAGTCTTTCTCCTCAGTGTCCTGATTATTATTTCCTTTCTTACTTAATTATCAAGATCAGTCTCGTACAGCCAGGAGGAGTAGTTGTCAGGAGGTGTGTGTGTGTGTGTGTGTGTGTGTGTGCGCGCGTGCAATGCTAGTAGGGGCGGCGTCTTCGCCAAAGCTACAACGGAGGAGAATTGCAAATGTGAGACATTGTAGAGAGTGCAGTGAAAACCCTCAGCATAAATAAGATCAGTGACAGAAGCATCATCAGTTTATTTGATAAGAGAACGAAGTCCAGACCCGTTCTGTAGCAAAAGTGACCTGATGTGATTTCTGATGTGAAGTTGTGTTGTCTGGTTTGTTCTGTTGTTGCTATCAGTCAAATAAATGAATCAAATTAACTTGACTTTCCGGGGACGGGGGGGCTCCGTTTGGAGGGTGGGTAGGGGGAACAGCGTCTGCTCCTTCAAACAAACAGCCCAGGCTGTGGGATGCTTAATGCAGTGTGGAGTTCCATTTGTCCCATGAGATAAACATTTGGTAGAAAGCAGCTTTTGAGAGGTAGATTGTTCATTGGCAGATAAGCCTGCCTCCCTGGCAGCTTTTTAATGGGAAACTTGGAGCTCGCTAGATTTTGCGCCTCCATTACTGCGATAGCGTACTGCAAAAGGTAGCTACCTCCAGTTTGTTTTTCACTGATGCTGATAATGGTGGACACCGATAGAGTTTACAGTACCAGGTGCTGGCCAATGCTTCACCGCTGCACTATCACATAGAAACTGAAGGAAGTTAACCAGGCACTGGCTGTGCTGAGGTCTTCAAGAAATGAGTGGAAGGCTACGTTCAGACCTGGTAGATAACTGGAGTCCGTGATGGCTGGAAATGTAGAAAAGGCCATCGAGAAACTTTACGTTATGAGTGTTTCCAGCCTCTTAGATGACATGGCTTTCCGGGGACATGTGAAGAAACAGAGCCAGGGGCAGTCTGTAGACCTGCAGTAGACACATTTGGTCTTTGCAGATGAAATGATGGATGTGATGGATGAGTACGTGACATCCACAAGAGGCCACTTAAAATGTAGAGGATGTAGATATACTAATGGCAGGTGTGAGCTGGTGTTTTTAGAGCTGTCACTGTGATTGATCACTCTACATATATGTTAATGGCGGGGTTGAGTAGGGTCTCCGTCAATGACATGTCCTCTGAAGCCATGTGTGAACCTGCGTGCGTGCATGCATGCATGCATGCATATGATAGAAAAGTGACGTTTTTTTCTTTCACAGACAAAAATTATCACAAAAAGAGTTTTCTTATCTTTTTCAAAAAAGAGAGACTCCTTGAGATGAACAAGTGGCTCCAGTGCTATACTCTGTTCCTCAGGTCTACGTTTTAGACCATTTTCTGGGAATAAATGCTAAAGCTCCTCAAGACACGAGCCAAGTTCCCTTGTTAACTTGCGGGCCGTTTAAAGTGAAGGGCTTTAGTCCCTAAGCTAGCAGCAACTGGGGCTCACTTAAGGTGGAACAGTCATAAATGAAAGGACCTTTGTGGTTAATAGAGGGCCTGTAATTACCTAAAAGTTGAATATCCGGTCATGACTTTAGTTTTTGTCGACTAGACTTGTTGAGGATAAAAATGACTTTGACTGGTCTTTAGACGACACCTGAAATAGCTGCTAAAATTAACCTGGACTCATTTGGAGTCATAATGAAAAGCCAGAGAGCAGGAGAGTTTCTTGTAACGGTACAAAAAAGATGGTGCTCCGGTGAAGGGCATGAACAAATCTTTTTATTAAACTGGCAGGCTGTAAAGGTAGAACATGAATATGCCTGCCAGTTCAATAAAGGCATTGTCACCTTCCCCTAAAGACAAGAGCTGGTGGGCTTTTTTCTTCATTTGGAGTCAAGTTTGTGTTCGTCTGATATTCAGCCTTTCTTTTAGATGTCATTATCTGTCTCAATCAATGTGATACAACACTTACGTATAATTTTGAAAAAATCAAAAGTGTAAAGGAATCTGGGATTTGTTGTTGATTGATTTGGCCGGTGTACAAATGCTGGTGTGAGCCACACGTGCACACAGCCTTTGATGTCTCGACATTCATGGGCTTTGGCAACACGGATGCTTTTACAGTGAGGTGAATCTGCATAAACAAACTTGGCAGAGGTGGTGATGTTTGAGACTAAACTGATGGTGATGCTGACAGGCCTCACAGTTGGATCACAATGTTAAACACACACATACACACACACACACACACACACACACACACACACACACACACTCAGCTGCATTGTTACACTCCTTACATACTCACATAGGAAGACTGAGAGTCTCTCCAACTCTACCTGAGATCAGTGAGAGCCTCTAAATCTCTCTGCTGCAGTGTCTAAAATTGGATCTTGTTGATGATCCTTCATTCTTCTCGTCGTCCTGACTGAGCGCGAGCTTTTGTCTTTGCTGACAGGTTGTCAGTGACGACGACGCATAGTCTTCGAGGTCAAACGACTGACAGCGGTGGCGCGGGGGGGGGGGGCTACAGGAGCTGTTGCCTGCAAAGCTGCTGAGTTTAAATAAAGCACAGCAGCCGAGTAACTGCACTTTAAACAGATGCAAAGCTCACCTCTAAATCTCCATGCTACTGCTGCTCTTTTTAAATAGGCGTCCATGTTTACTTGTTTCCTCTCGTGTTACACCACGTTCTCCAATCTGTGTCTGCTTTTGTGGCATACTGCGGTGGAATTCAATAGAAGTGCTTTTATTATATTATTTATAATGTCTTATAAAAGATTTATTTTGTGCGTGTGTGTGTATGGATATATATAAAATACACACAGACACAGTGGGCCCTAGAGAAGCGTGCAAATCCTGCCAGTTGACATTGGTTTTGCCAAAAGACTGCTTTTGTTTTAAATAATCTCCTCCCAGATTTGCCTGCCAAATGATGATGATATTATTATCCCTTCAGTGTGTTTTTATTCACGTCATTTTCATGTTTAATTCCATTATGTTTGTGTTTATGGGACAAAAATGAGCCCTGACATGATTGATGTTTTGGAAATTGAAAATATGCATTGATGTATTGGCACACAGTGGTGGTTGAGTAATTATTTCTCGGAAATACTTGATATTCAGGCATTTTCTCAGTCTTACTGAGCTAAAAGGCATGCTTTTCAGCGTGAAATAATGGCGCAATTGGCAGTATATTACCCACGCAAAATGTAGTAAATCATATTGCACAATTCATTGAAAGTCCTCCTCTTCTTCCACCCTCTAATTTCCCACAATGCTTATGCAATGAGGTCAGTCTCAAAAATGCCTTCGACCATGCATTTCAACTGGTGCTCATTTTAATTGTGCTCCTTTGTTAAATTCTGTAGTTTGTAACGTTGTTGTCACCTGCACTCAGGTCGTCATTTCAGTGGGGCGCCGTTGTCCGTCAGCGGGGTTTCACAAAGACTCTGTGGCAGAGTTTCATGTGACATCTTCCCAGATGGTCCAAGGAGAAACCCGTTAGATTTTGAGATTAGTCACAGTGCCACCAGGCAGCAACAAGAAATGCCAGGGAATATATTAAAATTACAGCGCTGTTCCCACGTGATGATGTTCTTTTGTTGAACAAAGTCGCCATCCGTTGCTCGCCCGAGCAGCTTTGAGCGGTCGTCGCTCTGCCGTCTCTCTCAAGCCTTTCCTGTTCTCAGGGACTATCTAAACTTTTCCATTACTGCTTATCACCATTTGAAGTCCTTCATGATGTTATCAGGTTGTACAGAAGAAACTAAAGGTCACCCAAGACAATGTATGAGTCTCCTGTGCGTGTGTGTGTGTGCGCATTTGTGAGTGTGCGTGCGCGCGCCTCAACCAAGCCTGAATAAGTGGGGTTGTTGGTATGAACACAGGCTATGTCGAGCTGACCTCTGGGATGGTTATTTTTGAAAAGCACCGGTTTTGCCTCTAATGGAAAGAACTCAAACGCTGTGTAATCTGCAGCAGAGTGAAACCGTTTGTCTTGCGATGTTTGAAGGAACATTTGTTTCTCAGCGACCTGCTAATGTATCAGTGTCGTAACAACACTACTTTATCATGAGTGTTTGTAGCTCGGGGATGAAATAACTGATGACCTTGTCCCCTCACTTGTACACTAGCAGCTGAAAATGAAATAGTGAATGATTGGGAGCATCTTGTGTTCCCACGGACAGAAATAGCAGCTTAAATAGTCCTCGAGTCAGAAGCATTTGTTGGCACAACTGCATCAAAAGTAGAGCTTGTATACAGGCTCATGTTTTACAACACTGGACTTCAATCTCAAATTAGAAATACTGACCATATGAGGAACCAAATATTCTTAAAAAAATATTTTTACCTTTTAAAAAAACAAGCGTTGATTGACTGGACCTCAGTGTGGGGGCCAATCCCTGGTCCCTTCATTAGGTATTCTACTGCAGTATATTTATTTTCCACTTTAGGAACAGGAAATCCATGTGCAATTTCAGTGGGATTATCAGCAGAGTGCAGCTTCTCCGCGAGTCTGATAACCACACTTTTCTCTGGTCAGTGTGCTGCCGACAGCAGCTCACGGGGGTGGGCTCCTAGAGCACACCTTGTGTTTCATATGCGAGGTCAGTAAACAGCCATGATCACAGCTAATAATAGAGAAACCATAAATGCAGGCTGTGGGCTTTTGTGAGATAGATCCTTGTATTGTCAAGCAGGATATGGGTTCAGAGTGAATGAAAAGCTCTGAGGTCACAACTTTACGAGAGGATCTTTGCCACGGCTCCAGGCGATGTTTGTACAGAAAGAATGAGGAAGAGAACAGAGAAAAGAAGGAACAAGAGGAGAAAGAGCGGACAACAATATGATTATGTATCATGCATTGATCGCCTGCTGGAGCGTTCTGGATCTTTCAAGGTTTCTCGCTCAATCCTCTGGGGCTCGTGGCATAGCAGGCAATTCATGGAATTTATGACTTTGCATTGGTTAGAGTGCCTTAATGTCCATCTGAGGAGGTGTCTTTAAAATGACATCTTGATGGCTGACATACGCTGTGCAGGATGGGTTTTTAGAGGAAGCAACTCCTGCCAGAATGTTTTAAATCATTCACCGTGTTGAAAACATTTAAAGTTGAACAGCTTTCGTCAGCAGTGTTTAGCTCAGGGGAGCATTGTAAGCGAAAAAAAAAATACAACAAAAAAACCCAAGTATCCACACACCAGCAGGTTTGAGCGCATTAAACTTGGAGAGAAAAGAATAGAAAGGCCGAGAGGAAGTATTGATCCTCAAATAGTGTTACATGACTCAATAATCAATACTGCACTGATGGAGGCAAGGCTACGGAGGGAGAAGCTATATTAGTTTGACCTGGGCAAGTCCATTTCATTTCAGACTTGCTCTTTAGTGAATGGCCGACCTGCAGAGGTGGTAGAACAGCTGCATTCCCTCACATGTCTCTGCTCTAAATGTAAAGAGGAAATATCCTTAATTAGCTTAGTTAAGCTTTAAAAGAATAACTGGAAACCGAAAATTTGGCTCTGTATAAAACTAAAGAGACAATCAAAGATGCAGAAGGGTGGATTATATCGTGCCAAGAAAAGTTAGAGAATGTAACTCAGTTGGCCCACTACTTCACTTAATCCTGTACTACTGTTCCGCAATTCAGTTTTTCCTCAGATTAAAGGAAGAGGTCTCAATTGGAGTGCTTCAGAGGTGCTGGATGACTTATTGGTAAACTTTAGAAAGAGCCAGGCTTGGCGTTAAGCCGTGTTTCCTGTTTTAATTCAAAGGTAAGCTAGTAAACGCTTCGTATAAGGTCTTCATATTCTAGACATGGGAGTGACATTAATCTTGTCATGTGAATCTCAGCAAGAAAGAGAATAATACGTTTGTTTTGGGGTTGTTGTTGTTTTTTTTTTTCATGAAGGTTAGCGTGTACGTTCCATGCAGCGGGATTCTTTGTGTAGCTCCCAGGCAGTAGCAGCAACGGTCTTTCAGGATTAACAGTGCTGTGTTGGAAAATTGGCTTGTCTGTCTGAGTGTCAAGATCTTATTAACTCCTGATTGTGCGAGCCAATAAATACTGCGGAGCCATTTAACTCAGGGATGAATGCTGATTGTGTTTTTTTCCCCACTGAAGACAGAAGATAAATGTTGGTGTTTTTCAAGCAGGATGAAAGGGGTACTTTCCAAAATGCTGAATTATTTTGAACATTAATCAATTTAGCTTTTATTTAGACAGACTGAATCATAAGTCTATAGTATGTGACATCTGTGTCTATACGACTGCTGTGACATAAGGTTAAGGGCATGTTAGGTACCTCGATACTTGATACCAAAAAAAGCCAACCCACATCCAGCAGCCCTCTCCTCTAAGTCCATCCCATTTTTTACGAAGGGGGACTTCTAAAATAAAATCAGCTGTCACTGGATGCCTGGGCCTCACTGAGCGGAGGAGCACACTGCTGGAGCTGGCCTCCACGCTTCACTGTCTGTCTTTGGCCAGGACTGGCTTTCTTCTGCTGGGTTAAGGTCTGGTGACAAAGCCTATTTTAGTTGCTGGAGCCCCGGGGCCCTTTTCTGTTCAGCTGGATGCTATTGTGGTCTGATTTGAAGAGCGACCTACACAGAGGGTAAGCAATCTACAGGTATGTGGGTTATCAACATTCAATCTGAGTCTCACGATTTGTGCAGCTCTTTCAAATTGATTTTTCCACCAAAGCAGAGGAGAAAGGAGACAGATTTGAACGATGACATTTTAGTTTATGATTAATTGGTTTCATGTAGACATCTTTGCTGTGAATCAGGAATAAGATAGAGCGGCTCTCTTGTGTTGGAGCACCAAGTGGTGGAGCTCCTTAAAGAATGAGGCGTGAGATTGCTGTCGTTTCTTTTTTCTCTTGGGTGGATCCACAAGGAGTTGTGAATTGCTATAAACATGCATTGGCTCTTCCTGTTTCCTTCTACCGACATAACCGGCAGCGATCTGATCTGGAATATTCTGAAGGCGTAGCAAATCGCAGACAAAGTGCTTAGCCTAGCATAAGGAAGCACTCGAGGGCAATCCAGTCTCCATGTAAAGAAGTTATTTTGATAGATTTGACAGCTCAATTATTGTGCCTATTCTGCTTTCGTCTGTGAGGAGGAAATCACCCTCCATGGCTGACATTTCAATTAGTGTAGCTCATTTTGGCTCTCCTGTCATCCCTCGCCAACCAAAAGCTTTGGTCAGTAAGTGGTGGGTTGCTGAAGGCTTCTGTTGCGGGAGGAAGCAGGGAGTGGGGGCACGATCAGTCGTCGGCCTCTGCTTGACACAGACCTGTGGGCCTTGATTTAGCTTTGAGCAATGAAGGCATGCTTGCCTTTCTTGCACCCTTAAACACCGAAATTACTCGCCTATCCTTTTTCTCTCCCCTTCCTGGGTACATTTCCATCTGTTGTCTCTCTTCCAAACTCCCAGTGCCACCCATCACCTCCTGAGAGGAGGCAGTGACGAGGGGAGGGGGGTCCACGGCCTTCAGCTGGGCTCAATATAGCCTCTGAGTCGTGGTGCCGGCGGCAGCGTGGCTTCGGCCAGTGACTTCTCTCAGCCTCTCTGTCACATGTGCCGCCTCTGATATATTGAAGAGATTAGACGCTATAGTGGGAAATGATGATAGTCTGTGTGGTGCTAAATATGCCTCCAAGCAGTCCAATACGCTCTCCCTCAAAAGTAGAGATTACACCTGGATTAAGTGCATGCTTTGGATTTCTGGTATCAGCACCACCGTAAACAGAGACTCGGCCCTCATCATGTTGGGGCATCGTAAGCACTGAGGCTGTTTGAAAGCATTTATTCACTCCAGTTAAATCTGTTGTTGTTTTAGTTTGATCATATCTTGTTTCAAATCTTTGAAAACCTCTGTGGAAGTGCTCGAATTTTGTTTTCACATGTGCCAAACACACATGCACTCCATCAATCAGGCAGTTACAGGGGAACATGACGCTGCAGACAGAGCCAGTTTATAAAAAGGCTGGGTTTATTTTTTTCCTCCAGCCACCCCCCTCCGGAGCCTGGTTACCTCACCTCTGAGCCATGGCAGCTTTGCGTACAACATACCTGTAAGCTGTTGTCACTGCTCTCAGGCATCAAAAGCCCCTCATGTGTCTTCCTGTGACAACTCTAGACCATGACGTGAAGGTTTATCTGCGGTGATGAATGAGGGATTTATCCTTGTGTCTCTGTCATCACGCTGGTGTCAGGTTACAGCGCAGCCTCAGGTGTAGGATATCTGACCCATATTTATAGGACGTCGTCCGGTAAGAACGATACCGCTATCTCGGGACGTCTATTACTGTCTCTGACAGCTTATTGGTTATACTTAATGCCACGTGTAGCAAAAAGCTAAAAATGGTTTTGGGACATGCTTTTGTCATGTGATGTTTGAATTCAAGCCTGGTTACAGTTGATTCATCCGTGCTTCCAGAAAGTCACGTGGCTAAAACCTTGTTAGCTCAATCAGAACATAACAAACACATTTCTATCTGCTGCCCATTCACCTTTCTTTGTTTTTGGAGATATTTAACTCTGACAGAGGAGGTTAACTCAAAATTGATGGTACAACACAGCTAATAAGCTATGAGAGCTCTCTGTTCCCTCAAAGGTCACCACTGTCAAGATGGTTGGCGATTGAGTAGTGATTTGGTAGGAGCTATTTCAAGCCACTCCGGCTCCAGAAGTAAAAGTCCCATAAACAATATTAGTCATCGTTGGAACATTTCTGTGGCTTTGACTGACATGAATCTGTCCCTGTACAAACTATTTTTTGGAAAATCTAGCTGTTCAACTTCAACAATGGAGCATTTAAATTCACGTCTGAATCGATTTCTCTCAGCAACAGCGACTGAGGCTCATGGGTATTTAGTCATTACAAAGAGACTGGTTAAACATACCCTCATGACATGAAGCTACAAAATCCACAAACCTCATCTTTCTGTCTGTGTTCAGAAAAATCCTTTTTTTATCAGAAGAAATTGAAGTGAACTGTATTGATTGGTGTGTTGCTCTGACCTACTTGCCTTGAGCAAATCTACTGATCCTGCCTGCGTGGAATCAATTGATACGCGCAGTTTGTGTCTGGGCCTTCTCACTGGATTGATGACTCATGTGTGAAACCTTTTTTTTCTCTTAAGAACCAGATGCTAAGATCAACATGTAGGTGTTTGTTGCAGTGTGCATGTACAGATCTATAAATCCAAGCAGCAGGCTACTTCTGCACAAATCTGCTGTTTTCATTTATAATATTTCTCTTCCCTCACGCTCCAGTAGCTGCTTTGTCATGGCAGCGATAACTTGATTGGTCAGAACCATGTCTGGCATTGTGCTGGTTGGGGAATTTTGGCAGGTTTATCAGTAGAAAAAGAAGAAAATCCTAGAGCGAGAGGTGTTTCAGGAGCCTGAATGCAGGGAGAAGAGATCCCGCTGGAGCTCAGGAAGTCTGTGCAAGCAACCCTATCTCAGTCCAAAAGCAGAAGCAGAGCAAATTTGCATGCGGGAAGGGTTTTGAGGGAAATGTTACGAAATCAGAGCGTGAATTGGAGAAATAATGCTCTCACATTAAAGGAGAGAGAGAGTGCATGCATGTGCAGAAAAGATGTAAGCACCTTGTGTGAGCACACAATAAGGAGGAGGATTTCAAAATATCCAAAGGTTACAGGGGGAGCAGATAATGAGAGGAAATAATTTCTATTTAAGATCTCCTTGGTTCATCCCACAGTGTTGCTACCTGGAGAGAGAGAGAGAGAGGGAGAGGGAGAGAGAACATGCCAAGAGCTGAAAGGTCCAGTGTGGGTGTATACTGAGCCTTAGCAGAGCTTTCTCTGGTGCCTAATGATGCTTTGTAGCACAGAAAAGTCAAATGTAAAATCAATGGACTTCTCTAATTGGTCATCCGCGGGATGCGCTGAGCAATATGAGGGATCATAAACGAGCGCTGGGTGATTGATGAGTGTTCAGCTTCAGTTTTATGTCAGTGTCCATTACCAGTGGTTTGCCTGTGGACACCCCATAGTTAATGTATCTTCAGGATCTGTAACCTAGCAATTTCCTTTATCGAAAAGACGTTGAAGCTTCAGAGGAGGACAGGTGAAACAACCAGTGAAACTTGCTGGTTCAAATATTGACAGAAATTTCCACATATGTACACACAACTGTCCCTGAAGCCCAATTACGAGAAGACAAGCAGTGGGTCAGTCCTCGCCCAGACACTAGAAAGTCTCATCTGACATTATGCAGAGAAATATCTTGTTGTAATTTAAAGCTGAAATAGTTAAAGGCCTCCAAAAGTATGTGTACGTTCCTATTTCATGCAGTTGTTGTTGTGTTTGCAGCTGCAGGCAGCGCAGGTAGATCCAGGTCAGGAGGTTCTGAGGAAGGGCCGATCCAGGGGAACCGGGCCCCCGACGCTGATGACCAGGAGGCTGAGCCGGTGTCTGTGAAAGAGCGACTGGCCAAGTATCAGGCTGCAGTGTCCAGCACAGAAACCAGCAGCTCCTCCTCTGCTGTGGTAAGCTGAGACTTCCGTATCCCCCCAAAAAATCTGGATGTTCAGGAATATAATATCAGGTGACGAGCTCTGTGCAGGGGTTCACATCTGACTTGATTAGATGTACGGGTGAGGTTTTGTGTCAGTGTTTGACTCACAATGTGAAAATGCAGGTTAACGTACACACACATTTGCACGCACACACGCACACATCTGGTCAAAGCCATTAGTCACCATGCCTGAGGAATGTCAGTGCATCTGTGGAGAGGAAAAACGTGATTTTTATTGCAAATTCAAGCTAACCCACACATCCAGTCCAGCCTTCACACATGATTCCTCTGTTAGTTAAAGGATTTCTGAATGTGCCAGAGTTACATTAGTCAATAACAAGGACACAAAAAAACAGCTTTGGCAGCGCCTGCATGCACCTTATGAAGCCCATAATTCAACTGTGTGAACAGTTCAGACAAGGCCATTACAGTAAGTCAGCTCAATTTCTAAAATAAAGCCCTACAAACTGGAAAATGTCTGCTCTGTGCTTGTAAACTACAGTCTACTGCAGCAGTAAATATCCCAAGACGACCTGCAGTGATGAGGGTAATTTTCAAACTTTGATCACAGGGAGGTTATGGTGTCATAAAACAACCATTAGTATGTGAATAACTACTGGGCCTGAAATTAATTCAGCTGACTAATGAGATAAGAATATTAATTTATTGATATTTTGCTTATGTTTCCGAGTTGCTTAAATATGAATGTTGCCCATTATGTGGTTAAATCAAACCTTGCTGCAGTGTTTGCCACGGCGCGAAGCATAAGAACAAAAATCTAAAAACGGTCCTGCCACAGCAGTCGTCCATGCTAGCTCCGTTAAACCAATCAGCCAACACCACGCTTTCAGAACAAATCCATCCTATTGTTACGAGTTAGCAAACACTACCATGCCTCCTCTCGTCTCTAATGAAAACAGGCTTGTATCATTATGTAGCCTCCAGGTTAGCTTATCCAGGGAGAAGAGGAGCCAGAGGAAATCAGCATTACAGCCAGGACTTTTGAAGTGATCACGGAACAGAATAGGTCAAATTCATAACCGTATAATAAATCGTATCCACTACTTCAATTGTAATGTAGATTACAGGCAACATGACACCGCTGTGTGTTTAACATGATGTTGTGAATATTAAAATGTGCCTGATCCTGTGGAGCTTCCTGTTAAATAAAACCTGTAGCCTGGAAAACTCTTGGAAACAGCATCACCCAACCCAACACATCAGCAGACGTGAACCGACCTTGAACAGTGAAGCTCTAACGCCTCTGGGGGTGGTAGCTGCTTGCATATCAGTCTGCTATTATTTGTAACTGTAACACGTAGCTTTGCTCATTCATAGGATCAATATCATGAATTCATCACACGCACCTGCAGTGATCGCCTCAACAATCAGAATTGATCTGGCGAGGAACAGGAAGGTACAATCACGCGTTGTGTTTAGATACATACTAAAAACAAAAAAGACCAAATGTTTGCAGTAGCCCTAGGTTCTTGGTAGCTGCTGTTTCCTGACATTACCGCTGCTGGCCCCTGATGACGATTTTTTAGTGAAATCAAAGCATCATTTCCAATTCTTGAAATTATCGATTTTTTAGAGGATGGATAATCAATAGGTACAGAGAGTAAGTTCTGGAGCCCGAGAATTCTTCTTTCACTGTTGTGATAGAAGAATCCCCAGTTAGATAGAGTGATAAAGGATTCAAATGCTCATAAATGATTGCTTGGTAATTATTATGCAGCATTAACCAGAGCTCCCAGTGATGATTATCGGTGGGTTGGTCGCAGGTGTGCATGGCAACAAGGCAGCGGTGGCCTTGAATTTACAGCCACCTCAGAGCAGAGCAGATGAGAGATGCTGGGAAAATAACACAGTGCTTTGCTAACATCAGTGCCAAGCATTGCTTCAAGTGGCTTATGGCTTTACATAAAAGGCTCCAACACATAATTATCCTTAAAATAACAACCACTGGACAAATATGTGCTCCGCATTCTTTTAACGGCCATCAAATAAGACCGCTTCTTACAAGACTCTCTGAATCATCTTCCTTCACTCTGCTTCAGTTACTGCCAGTGTGGCAACCTCCCCAACCTTAGTTAATCCTCTGAGTCAGGCCTCATGTGTTGGCCACGAACAGCTGAATGAGGGTGTGTGTGTGTGTGTGTGTGTGTGTGTGTGTGTGTGTGTGTGTGTGTGTGTGTGTGTGTGTTATGGAGTAGCTGCCAGACAGAATCTGCATGGGAATTTTGTTTTTCCTCGCTACCTTTGGCAGCTGTCGTCTGCGTGTCCACACATCAGTGACAAGGTGGTTAAAGAAAGCAGAACTGGAGCAGAGTGATTTGATTCTCTACAGTATCATCTTGTCGCTACTAAAGCAAGAATAACTTGTTAATGTTATGTTTTTTCTTTCTCTCTCTCACACACACACACACACACACACACACACACACACACACACACACACACACACACACACAGCCCTGAGTTAAGATTCTGGATAAGCATTGGTCTTGATTACATTGGAAAAAGTCAGAGCATGAGGCAAAAAGACTTGGACATGTTGGGAAAATACTATACTATGCTCCTTGCTTGGAGATGGATGAGAAGATGAATTGGCCTCTATAATCTGGTTCGCTTAAAATTCTTTACACACCGCATTTAATGTGAAATGGTGTCAAATTAATGTGCTCATTTTTCACACACTACATGCATTTCCAGACAAAATATTCAAAAGGTCAGCCCTCTAGTCGAGATGACAACATAATAATTGTGTGAGCAGAGAGAGAGAGAAACAAGGTGGGTCTCATTATCAGATAACATCAATTCTGAAGTCTTTAACACTCGACTAAACCATTTTGAAAGCTTCTTTGTTCGTGTAACTTCAATGGAGACTCAGAAAGATGTCTCAGATGATTCACCCAAGAAGTGTAATTTGACTTATAATGATTCTCCATTAGGCCTCGAAAAAATATGAGGTAATCATGACAAAATTTACTGGGACCAAGTCCTAAAGTTGGACCTCTCAAAAAAGTAAAATTAGAGTGCAGGCCCTTGATTTAATATCAGGGAGCTTTGGCATATTGGTTTGCAGAGAGCCAAGCTCAGCATCGCCCCTGCCTGCTGTGGATATGCTAGGGTTCGTCTTTAACACACACATGAAAGTGGCATCTTTTCTTTTTTTATGAGTCACAGCGGGGAAAAAAAGAAGAAATATTGAAATATTCATCTTTACCGAAGTGGAAAGTGGAGTTGCACAATTCCACTCAAAATGTAATTATCAGAACAAATTAGTTGCCAAAAAAAAAAAAAAAAAAAGATAATTCCAAACAATAAATAGAAAATGAAAAGGCCCAGATACTCCCCACAGGACTCACTCAATTGTTGATAGATTTTTCTCATTTTTGAACCTGCCTCCTTTCAAACGACAGCTACTGATTTCGTGTCACATTGTACCCTGAAGAAGTCAAATATTGATGCCATGGAGGCTCACTGTCGAATATCTCTGACCTTAACGCCTATGTAATAACTCATGAATTGCATCAGACTCTCATTTGCATTAAAAGGTAAACGTGATGGGGTGTGTGTGTGAGTGTGTGTAGGTGGGTGCGTGCATGCGTGTGTGTGTGTGTTCAGCAATGCAATCAAACGGCAGCATATATATTGCAGAATCACAGAAGCTACTGTATATGCAGGAACCTATGTATAAATGTTTTACGAGGAAAGTAATTGACATTCCCAAAAGGATATTATTTGATCAAATAGTAAGTGAGTATTCTGGACCAGATCTTGCAGGGTGAGGGGTGTATTTTCCATTTTAATGAGATTTAGACATCTTCTCTCCTCCACCTCTCTGCAAAGCAATCAGGGCTTTGTTCTTTATTTTCCCGTTTTAGGAAATAATTCCCGCCATGCAGTAACTAAATGAAAAGCTTTTATGTTCCATTATGTCGAATGACCTGAAAGTCCAAATCTCCTATTGAGCTTTTACCCTCTGTTGCAGAGAAATGAATGCGATTAAAACCGTGCTTGCCATCTTTCTGAGGTCTCCGTCAGTAATAAGCATACAAATTGACACTACACTAGTTTTTATTTCAGCTTTTTATATCCGAAAGATGTAACATGGTTCTTTTTGCATTTGACCTTTACCCCGTCTCATCATTAAATCCAAATCTGACGACCCTCTATAAACCCTCTAGAAGATTCTAAGCAGCCATTTTATTGTCTTTGTTGAGGTTTAGAAAACACTGCAACACTGCAGATGTTCGTAATAGCATTAGCCAGTCGTAGCATTAGTATAATTCTGTTGTGCTGTGGTGTTTGCATAAGTTTCTGTCCAGAATAATCAATTCAAATGGAGATCAGCTCACATCTGGTAAATCCAGTCTCCTAAACCCCGTATGAACTGTAGATCCACACTGTGTTGAATAACGTGTGTTTTCTGTGTAATCTAACAGATGATGGATGAATCCGAGGCGTGCTCGCTGCCCGGTGGCCTGGCAAGTGTAAAGAAACAGTTTGAGAGTCAGGAGTTTGCCTCCTCATCTTCTCAGTCCACCACCACCCAGGTCCATTACCAGCAACGATCCATCCAGGTGAGAATGTCTAGAGAATGTGCACGTCCTTGCTTGGATGAAGCCCAAGCCAGGAGAGGGACACTTCTGCTTAGCAGTAGCTTAGCAGCAAGACTGGAAGTTAGCGGTAACAGCTAGCCCGGCTCTCTTCTTATCAGCAAGTAACATTTAGAATGTAAGGAATGAGACGTAACACCTCAGTCTGTGAGTTCTAGTATCATTGGCAGGTGGTGGAGTTTTAAACTTGTGCAGAGAGCTGGGATTGTAGACGTCTCTGTGGTCTCGTGAAAAACGCATCTCATGCACAGCGCTTACATTTGCTCCAGGAAAACTTAAAAACATTAGCTTATATCCGCCTTTTACAAATATAATAACTGTCTGAACCATGCCAAGAAGAAAGGATTTCAAAGTCTTACCTTTTTTTTCCTATCTGTTTGTTATATGTTAAAGCTAGTCAGTGGCATAATGTTGTAATCAAATGCTCCCATGCATATCAATGGAGTCATGAATAAGAAACATTCTAAACTGACCTGTTATGCAGACTGACTTTTGATATTTTAGTACATTTTGCTATGAGTTATCTGCTACTAAAAAAAACAAACATCCAGTGGCAGGTTTCTGTATTTGTCCTCAAACAATAATTTCTTGGAGATGTGTGTGGAAGACATTGACAAGACAAGAGTTCTTTCTGCCACCTATTTATAGCTGACCGAGCTTGAAAGAGGAGTGCTGTCACGTCTTTCGCAGCTCTGAGTGAAGTGAGAAACATATGGACGCGACTGAGTGCTTTACATTTGATTGTAAGTGGTTGTTAAACAAACGCCGCTGCAATAAATTAAAGGCGGCGTCTTGAACTTTGTTGGTCTATCTGTCACTGTCATCCGCTGCATGCAGGAAATGCCAGAACGTGTTATCTGCTTCTGATGGTGCTGATGGGGATCTCAGTAAAGTAAGGTCAAGTCTGCCCCTCCATTTTTCTCGCCCATCTGTTCATTCAGGCGGGAAGCAGAGTGGATTCATTGAGCGTACGATGACCTTGCTGAATGCTAAATTTTACATAGAGTTTTTGGAGGCGAAATGTCTCAGTCTGTTTGATCAGGTTATTGCTTCTCTATCTCCACAGAAAACACTTTCAGCTCAAGTTTGCCCCATCATTTTAATATCCAAGGTCTGTTAAAAACTGGTTGTGCATCAGGAAAGAGATTATTATCTGACATAAGTGGTTTCAGCAACTCCATCTTCCATGTATCTTTCATGTTAACAGCAGATGATACAACCTCAAATATCACATTTCTCTTTCATCTCCTTCAAATTTCATTAATCTCACTGGAGGAAATAGCTGATGCAGTTTTGTACCTTTTTGGTATAATATTGCTTTTTCTCTCCAGAATCCTCCATTAATGGAATTTAGACTTGCCTGGGAAGCAGCTCGGCTTTTACACGATATAGACATCTAAAAATGACTTCCTCTCTTGCTCTTTCTTCAAGCTCACAGCCATGAGATGATAAAGCCACCGTTTGTGTGTGTGTGTGTGTGTGTGTGTGTGTGTATGTGGGTGTGTGCGTGTGCGCACACATGCTTTTTCTAGTCTGTATGGTTAACTGTGTGATGCCATTTTTGAGAGGGATTCACATTCTCATCACATTCCCACCGTTCTCCTTTTTCTTGTGGAAGGAGATATCAAGCTCTTCAGAGGTAACCGTGAGAAGCACTGTCAGAGAGGTCGCACCCACCACAACCCTCGTTCATAATCAGAGAGAGGTACTCGCTCACACTCTCTCACACACACACACACACACACACACACACACCATTTATCTCCTGATATAGGGTGCAACTGGCAGCCTGCTAATGAACCCACCCTGACTTCTTTGGTGAATTTACAACTTTTTATCACGCTGTATTCGCCCTTTATAGAAAATTAGCCTCATTTCAAGCCTTTTATTTTGCTAATCGAAAACAGTTGGAGGCAGCAATGCTGTTTGCCAGTGTTGTAACGCTTTGCTTCTATCTTTTCACAGGTGATCCATGATCAAAGGGTCCACCAGAACAGCGCGGCCACCAGTCATGGGAGCCATTACAATGAAACAGGTTATTGCACCCATGCCTTTTTATATTGTAATTTGCAAATTTTATCACAGCACTGCTTGTGTCCTGTATATTAATGATCCTAATGGCTGAATAAGGGATGAGCTATGAAAATGAGTTGGAGTGTAGATGATTTCCTATTCAGTGCATAGCAGCAAATCTAATCAAGGCAGAGTCAGGAAGGTAAAATATTGGAAAGTGGAAATTGGGCAATCACCGCTGCATGGTTTCAGAAAATGAAAACTACTCTGGTTTTAATGAAATGATTTATTTCTCTTTCCAATCCCCGTGAGCTCCCTCACTGTGAATGACTTAATGAAGCAGCCTTCTTCTTGTGTCTAATTCAGTTATGCTCGTCGGAGGAGAGGACCTACCAAAGGTTTCCACTCAGGCTTTGAAGCAGCAGTACGAAAAAACGATTGAGGAAGCAGCGCCAGCCAAGGAAATTAAGGTAATGATGCAGTCTGTGTATCAAAATAGATAATAGTTTTTTATGGGGTGGAAACATGAAGATGAGGTCACATCATTAATTTATCTAAAGGAAATTGTTCATAATTTTGAACATGCATTTCTAAAATGACTTGAGTGACAGAATCAACGTCTTTCTGAATTTTTCCCATTTATATCCAAATGAGGTTTGTTTACTCTTGTGGAACGACAGCTAAATTTGACTCAGCTGCACAAATCATTATTGTTTGAGGGTGAAAGTTGCTGCCTCATTTCCTAAATTACTCTGTACTTCAAAGCTGCAATTTACATGACAAAGAAATTATTTCCATTTTCTATGTACCAAACAACCTTCACTTTCCTTCTATCCCTGACCACAACCACTGATGAACCATAGGTTGATGTGGATTTCAGCCAGTTTCAGTGGACTCCAGTAAGCCAGTCCACCAAAGCTTCAGCCATGACAAGCTTTGACAGCTCGTCCTCTGTGAAGACCGCCGCTGTCTCATCAGTAGCGTCTCTGTCCTCAGTAGCTCAGGAGACAACAGAGTTTCCTCCGCCGCCGCCGAACCTGCTGCAGGTATCGCAGGAAGTGCCCGCCGCCTCTTCCCAGCCCCCTGAGCTCGACTCCCAACATAAGCACACTGTTGACAAGGAACAGTACTTTAAACACAAGAGCATGGCTGAACTGAAGCGCCTCTACAAGCACATCCATCCAGAGGTCCGCAGAAATCTTGAAGAAGACTTCTTGAGTCAGCTCACCGAGGAAGAGAAGAAACAATTTGAAAGCCAGGAAATATTGGGTGACGTTCAGCAGGCGTGCTTTATGTTTGAAAATGATGGCAACAACTCGAGCAGAAGTTCAAGCCCCGACAGAGAGTCTGTTGAGTGGGAAGAGATCCTCAGAGGAGAAGTGCAGTCAATGCGCTGGATGTTTGAGAACAAGCCACTTGATGAAATTAAAGATGAGACCCCAGATGAGAACGAGGTGAAGAATATCGCCCAGCAGGAAATTATTGCCGGCAAGGATGTCAGGTACACAGCGTGGATGTTTGAGACTCAGCCCATGGATGCTCTGGGGGTCGAGACTAATGATTCAACTGAGCTGTCACAAAAACAGGCAGATCTGGCAAGAGGTGATGTCCGCACCGCGACTTGGCTCTTTGAGACGCAGCCATTGGATTACCTAAATAAGATCTACCAAGAAGACGAGCTGGAGGGGGGTGTCGTCATGAAGGATATCACCGGAGGAGATGTGAAAACTGCCAGGTATCTCTTCGAGACCCAGCATCTGGATTCTTTGGGCAAAACAGAAACCATCGAGGAGAGCCATTTTCTGAGCCTGAAGTCAGAACTGGAGGAGATCAAAGGGGACGTGAAAACAACCACGCGCAGGTTTGAGACTCAGCCCATGTGTGTCATCAGAGGAGATTCAGGAGAGATGCTGGAGATCACCACCATTCGCAGGGAGGAGACTGAGAAAGGAGACGTGAAGACATCGCGCTGGATGTTTGAAACCCAGCCGCTAGATACCATCAACAAAGACCTTGCTCAGGTGAAGCTCATATGTGGTATTTCCATGGAGGATAACGTTCAAGGTGGTGTCAA
Source organism: Aulostomus chinensis (assembly GCF_037954235.1). Taxonomy (NCBI): domain Eukaryota; kingdom Metazoa; phylum Chordata; class Actinopteri; order Syngnathiformes; family Aulostomidae; genus Aulostomus; species Aulostomus chinensis. The sequence continues at coordinate 63,502,192 of NC_141320.1, read as the reverse complement.
TAAAGGCAGGTGGCTTTTCGAGACAAAGTCTCTTGACACCATTAAGGATGAGGACTGGGAGAGTTCCAGGAAGGAGAAGGAAGAAATCATCGGAGCGGATGTGAGAAAGCACTGTATGGTTTTCGAGACTCAGCCTATGGATACCCTCAAAGATAACGCCAATGCTCGACCTTCCGACACTGAAGTGATCATGGGAGGTGATGTTCAATCAGCCAAACATCTGTTTGAAACCGTACCCATGGAAAATCTGAAAGAGCTGCTTGAAGTGGGAAAACTTCAGAAAATGGTGGCATCTGAAGAAGAAAAGGGTGATGTGAGGCATCAAAAGTGGGTCTTTGAAAGCCAGCCTCTGGAGAATATAAGGGAGGAGAAGAAGGAGATTACAAAAACTGTGAACATTGAAGCGCTTGACAAAGGAGATGTGACAAATTATAAAGAAAAATTTGAGAGTATGGATTTGAGCAGATGTGAAGGAACACAGAAAATTCAAGTCGAGGGTGTCACAAGCGGATCTGTCAAATCCAACAGAGACCTTTTCGAATCAACACCCATGTATGCCATGCAGGACAGCTCTGGCCATTACCACGAGGTGAAGACTGTAAGGCGGGAAGAGGTCGTGAAAGGAGACGTGCGCAGCTGCAGATGGATGTTCGAAACGCGTCCCATTGATGAGTTTGACGAGAGCATTAACAAGTTTCAGATCATAAAAGGCATTTCCAAACAGGAAATAGAGTCAGGGGACGTCAAAACAGCTAAGTGGCTGTTTGAAACTCAGCAGCTTGACGCCATTAAATCTTTTAGCAACTCTGAGGTCGAAGAAAGTAAAATGAAGGAAGACCTTCAAATTGAGAAAGGGGACGTTAAGACCTGCAGGTGGCTGTTTGAGACACAACCGATGGATGTCCTGTATGAAAAGGTAGAAAGGAGCGAAGACACTGCTGAGGAAGTGCAAAAGGGCGATGTCAAAACATGCACTTGGCTCTTTGAGACGCAGACACTTGACAACATACGTGATCATACAGAGTCTGACTCTGAGACCATTTTGACAACCTGCACTGTAAAACAAGAGGACATCCAAGGAAAAGATGTGCGACTGGCCCGTTTCCTCTTCGAGACGGAGAATCTAGAGAACATCACTGGTGAGGACGGTTCTTTTAGGAGAGTGACGGAAATTGACATCCAGTCAGGTGACGTTTCCAGGATGAAGTATATTTTTGAGAACCGCTCGTCTGACATCATGAGCTCGACCTCAGAGGAAATGATGCAGAGGTTAAAGACGCAACAAGCCGAGGATATCCAGCGTGGCAACGTGGTCAACTGTACCTGGATGTTCGAGAATCAGCCCATCGACGCCATCCGAGAAGAATCCACTGAGCTGAGAGAAATCCGCACCGTGAAGGACGTTCAGGGGGGAGACGTCGACAAAGGCCGCTTCATTTTTGAAACATACTCTCTGGATCAAATTAAAGATGAGTCAACTGAGAGTGATATTTCTAAACTCACTAGCATCTTTAGAGATGAAATGGAGAGGGGAGATGTGAAAAATTACACCATGATGTTCGAAACTCAGCCGCTGTACGCAATCCGTGACAAAGAAGGCCATTATCATGAAGTAACTACAGTTACCAAGGAGGAAGTCATGAAAGGAGATGTTGTGGGGGCGCGGTGGCTATTTGAGACAAAACCTTTGGATTCAATTAGAGATTCAGAGGAGGTGTATATTATTAAAGCTGTGACTGAAGAAGGCATTAACAAAGGAGATGTTAATTCTGCCAGATGGAGGTTTGAAACGCAACCTCTGGATAAAATTACAGAGGAAATAAAAGTCATGTCGAAAACGGTTGCTGATATCCAAGGTGGTGACGTGAAAACAAACAAGCAGCGGTTTGAGACTGACGAGATGTCTCAAAAGTACATCAGAACTGTGAGTGTGAGTGAAATCCAGAAAGGCGATGTCAGATCCGCCACGTGGATGTTTGAAACGCGCACGATTGACGAGATCCGTGGCGAAGGCGACGAATATGATGGCATGGAGAAAGTGACAAAAGAAGAAGTAATGAAAGGGGATGTCAAACAGTCTGTATGGCTCTTTGAGAAGCAGCCCCTCGACACTATCAAAGAGACTGATGGCACAGAGCTCGTTGTCACCAAAGAGGAAATCCCACAGGCTGATGTGAAGACAACAACATGGCTATTTGAGACAACTCCTTTCCATGAATTCAACGAGAGCAGCGTGGAAAGGCAAGACATAATGGGTAAAAGCATTAAAGAGACGCTGGAGGAGCTTTACTCACAGAAAATGGTTGACTCACAAGGTATCCTCATTGAGGCAGATGAGATTGGCGATGTTCGTATGGCCAAGTACAAACTGATGAATCAGGAGGCCCCACAAATCCAGAAAGAAGAGGTTATCAGAGGGGATCTGAGCAATATCATGATGAACCTCCTAAATCGCAGGGAGACCACTGAAAGGGGGATCATTATTGACAAGGAGGAGCGGGGAAACATCAACACCACAGTGGAGCAGCTATTCAATCAGGAAAGAGGACTCAATGTTGAGAAAGAGGAAATTATCCATGGTGACATTCAAGAGGCCATAAACAATCTGTTGAAGAACGAGGGCTCTTCCAAGCGTGGCATTTTGATTCAAGAGGACGAGAAAGGGGATGTGAGGATGACTATCTATTCCCTCTTAAATAAAGGGGAGAGGGCTAGCATGGAGAAAGAGGAAATCATTCAGGGTAATGTCAGCAGAACTCTTCACCGTCTACTCTCCAACTCTGAAGCAGAGGACTCTAAAAGAATTAAGATAGGAGAAAAAGAAAGGGGCAATGTCAGCTTTTACTCCACGTGTATTGAATCTGGAGCCTTGGATTACTTGAAGCAGCTTCAGTATGAACCAGATGAAGTCCAGGAGGAGGTGACAAAAGAGCGCATCATCGGGGGTGATATTGAGGAAACCAAAATCATGCTTCGTAAGAATCAGCAGGAGATCGGTCGCACAGTCGCAGAGGAGGACATACTGCCTGGTGATGTACACAACATTGTTGAAGTCTTCATGACGGAGCCTACTGTTACCTACAGGAACTTAGAGAAAGAGAACATTGTCAAAGGGGACCTTACCGCAGCCCTGGATTCACTCACCCAAGCCATCAATCAGAAAGTGGTGATAGAGAAAGAGGAGGTGGTGAAAGGAGACATACCTACAACTTTGAGGTCTCTAGAGGAGGCCCAGCGTCAAGCCAAAGAGATGGAAAAGCCAGAAATCATCAAGGGAGACATAAGAGGTGCTCTGGAATCACTGGAAAAATCTGCAACCACAAAAATGGAAGCAACTGTTGAAGATTTAGTACCAGGCGATATCAAAGGGACCCTGAAGTCCCTGGAGGAAGCAAAGCAAGCTGTTAAGGAGTTGGAAAAAGAGGAGGTTGTAAAAGGGGACATCTACACCGCCATGCAAAGTTTACACGAAGCAACCAGCGAGAAAAAGACTTTCCAGCATCAAGTGAGTGAACAAGGGGATGTCAAAGCCACCATTCAGCTCTTCCTGGAGCCGATGACTTCACCAAGAATGCAGCGTCGAGGGAGCATAGAGGGAGATGTGAAGACATCCATAAAATCTCTTTATGAAGGACAGGAAACATCAAATGTTGAAAAAGAGGAGGTAGTAAAGGGGGACGTCCAAGGGGCAATAAAGTGCCTAATGCAAAGAAAGCAGTATTCTAATCCGAAGCGCATGTATTCTTCCAAGAAAGCAAAAGTACCTGCGAAGAATCCATTAGCTGTAAATCAAGTGGAGCATGAATGCTTACATGAAGCTGAGAGGGAGAGTGTTGCAGGCTGTGCAGCCCCCACTGTGAAGAACCTCTCTCAGAGCGGTGAGTCACAGAAGCACACACAGAGGCACAGTGAAAGCAAATCGGTGAAAACACAGGTAATAACCCAAGAGGATTCTTTCACTGTAGGCAAAACAGACAATCCTACAGGGGCCTCTCAACAGAAGAGCATGAAAGAGCAGAAACCGAAAGCACTGCCCCCACAGAAAACACAATCTCCTAAGCCCATTATAATAAAGAATAAACAAATGGCTAATTATGATCAAACAGAGACGAAAGCAGCTGATGTGAATGTGACGAAAGTCGTGCAAAACACATCACAGGCAAATATTTCAAGCAAGCAAGTGTGTGAAACAAAGGCAGTCAAGCAGGTGCAGACGACAGTGATGGAGAAAACCGTCACGCGCAAGCAGAATGTAACAGTATCTGAGCTAACGTCTCAAAAGCAAATTGAGAAAAAGGCTTTGACGCAAAAGCAGAGCGTAACCGCATCAGAGCAAACGTCTCAAAAGCAAATTGAGAAAAAGGCTTTGACGCAAAAGCAGAGCGTAACCGCATCAGAGCAAGCGTCTCTGAAGCAAGAAGAGAATAAGGCTCTTATGCATAAGCAGAATGTAATGGCACCTGAGCAAACGTCTCAAAAGCAAATTGAGAAAAAGGCTTTGACGCAAAAGCAGAGCGTAACCGCATCAGAGCAAGCGTCTCTGAAGCAAGTAGAGAATAAGGCTCTTATGCATAAGCAGAATGTAATGGCACCTGAGCAAACGTCTCAAAAGCAAATTGAGAGGAAGGTTTTGACGCAAAAGAAGAATGTATCATCATCCGAGCAAAGTTCTCAAAAGCAAATGGAAATTAAGGCTCTCATGCAAAAGCAGAGCATTCAAAATATAAAAAGTGATTGCCATAACCTGGATATGAGAGGGAAGGGTGTGATCAAAAAGGGCAAGCCTGAAATTCACTTCCCCCCTCCCCCGTCATCACCGCCTCCACCCTCGGAGTCTGAGCTGTCTCTCCCTCCACCACCGTCACCAGTCTTGGAGGGCTCACCGTCTCCCACGTCCCACCCGTCAATCATGAGGCAGGACAGCGACCTCCCACCGCCGCCACCTCCTTCTGTTGAATGCACGAAGTCTGAACCTGAATTTTTCCCTCCTCCTCCTCCACCTCCTCCACCATCCTCTTTATATGGACAAGACTTTCTCCCTCCTCCTCCCTCACAGCAGGAGCTGAACGCAATGCCTCAGTGTCCACCTGCTAAACTGGGGAAACCCATTGGCAGGCCTTTATTCAAAGTGCCCAATCAACCAGAACCACCCAGGCCAATACAAGTTAAACCCAAATGGCAGCGGAAAATGCCGACTCCTTCACCACCTCCTCCACCACCACCTCCACCTCAGCTCCCACCTGACCAAGAAACAGCGTCAGCAGATCACAAAGAAACCAAAGTTCAAGAAGTTAAAAAGGAAACAACCCAACGGATGGAAACAAGCAGGCACATTCAGGCTGAAACTACAGCAGCGTCAGCCACTAAAATACCCAGCATCCCGGCAGCTAAGCCAATGCAAAAAGAAAGCCCGCAGCCACCAAAGAAAAAGTTTATTCCTCCCATCAAATTGCCTCCACCCCCTGAACCTTCTCCCGAGCCAAAGCCAAGGCCGTACGCTCGCAAATTTAAAACCCCCCTGATGCTTGCAGAGGAAAAATTCCGCCAGCAAATGATGGAGAAAGAGGAAATAGAGAGGGGTAGAGTCACAACTCCCACCTCTCCGCTGGTGAGTGTACAAACCTGCTCCTCTGTTGGCAGCCCTGAGCCTTCTGCTGCACATAAGAATGAAAAAGTCGTGGCCACAGAGGAAACAAAAGCAAATGTAGAAGAAGTTCAGACTGTATCAAAAGAAGAAATATCCACACAAGATACGTATGCCAAGAAAACCCCTACCCAGATTCCTTTGAGCAAGCCCTTGATCTCAATGGTAAATAAGAAATCAGCCCCTGGATATTCAAATATTTCCTCAGATAAAAAGAATGTTTCAAACAAGCATCCATCTGAAAAAATACTCGACGTTATTAAGAAGAATCAAACTGCACCTGAAGCCAAGAGTACGGCTTCTTCTATTATCAAGTCCCATCATGAGGCCTCGCACGCTGAAGTCCAGTCATGCTCTAATGTGGTCTCGTCTTCGGTCACGGAGCAGCAGCACGTTGTGAAGAAATCCAGTAGCAGGTCTATCGCTGCCACACAGAGTGCTGTCCAGGAAAATGTAAATCTTCAAAGCCCGGCTGCAGTCACATTGAAAGCGGAAGATGTAAAGAATATTAATGTGCCTTTGACACAAGAGGGAAAAACGGCTCCCTCTCAACCTACTAAAATTCCTAAGGTAACTCCAAGTTTCAAGGTGAAAACCTTTAAGATGCCGGTGGAGAAAAAAAAAGATGAGAAATGTGACACACAAAAGGAGGCAATGAAAAGTGAAATGCATTTGCAGCAGGAGAAAAGTAATGTGTCACAGAAAAGTGAAACAAAAGTGAAACAGGAAAGCAGCCAGCTGACATCAGCGAAAACTGAGGTGATATCAGATATAAATGTGAAAGAGAAACAGGTGACCGCACCTGCAAAGAAAACTGCAGCGGAGCTTCACATAAAGAAAGGCAAAGAGGTGCAAAAGAATGAGAATAAAGTACAGCTGTCACCGGCAGTTACTGTTTTAATGCCTAAGGAAGCTAAGAGAACATCTGCAGCAACTCCTCAAGGACAAGGCCACGTATCTGTCTCCCACAGTCAACAGAGCATGAAGGCAGAACACATCCAGAGACGCGAGGAGGTGGTTGTGACTCAGAGTGTGGTGCAGCAAAGTCATCAGAGCCAAGAGGCTGTTCAAATTCACAAACAGCAAATAAAGCAACAGGCTGCCGAAACAAATAAAATACCAATAAAGGCGGTGAAGTCAAAAGGTGAGCCCAAGGAGGTGTCAGGGAAAGTGACCAGCAAAATGACCGATAAAGACCTGGCCCATTCAGAAGAAATCACTGGTTTTGAGAAATTGAATATCATGCAGAAGCTGCTCGCTCAGATAAAAGAGCTGGAGGGCACACCGAGCAAAATAGACTCCAACGCTGTCAGGATGATTATAAGCCAACTCCCTGACTGGGTGATTGGCTTGGATGAGAGGAAGAATTTAAGTGAAATCGCTAAACAGCAAAGTAAGAAAAAGTTGAAAGAGATGACGGTCTATGTGAAAAATATTTGCCAGGCCAAGCTCATATTTTTTGAGGAAAACTTGACAGCCGTGGAAAAGGAGGAAAAGCAGGAGAAAGAGGAGCCAGCAGCACCACCGCCGGTACCTCCAAAACCAGACAAGAAAGTTCTCAATGCAGCAACCGCCAAGATATCTAAAATCAGCATTGGCTCGTCCAAAAGTGAGAAGAAGACGAGTGAGGAGAGGAAGTCTCTGCAGGAGGGCAGAGTGCACCAGGAGCTGAGTGAGGATCAGAGGGTGTCGTCCCCGTTAGCTAGCATTCGCACCCCTTCACCCACTTTTATTAGCATCGAATCAAGGAGGATCGACTCACCCCTCAGAGTGACCCCTTCCCCTCCGCCTTATAGATCTGTCGGGACACCGCCACCTCCTCCTCGTAAGACCTACACCCCCACCTCCACCTTCAGCAGGGCCACCCCTTCTCCCACGCTGAGCCGCTCAGAGAAGCTGGTGAAACTGAGGGATTCCTCCATGAAGCTTTCTGGAGGCGTAACCCCCCCACCTCCTGCGGCGGTGTCAGAATGTTTCGCCACAGTTGAGAGGGAGCAATCATCCCCATTTAGTGACAGGGAGACTCCCACAGAGAGGAGCGAGCAAGGGTCGGTGGATGTGGCGGAGATGGTGGACTCCATGATGACAGTCAAGGATAAAAAGTCTTTCTTTGAGGAGGCTCAGAAAGCCGAAGTGAACAAGACCTACGTTCGGAGGGATCCCATCGATATCCCTGAACGTCTGGGGCCTGACACAGAGGAAGGCACCGAGGTGGTGACTGTTGACCTGCTGAAAGAGGACCTTCCAAAAGTGGACTTGTCTAAGCTGGTGAATAGATTTGAATCTCCACAACCAAAAGTCTACAGCAGGAAAGAGCCGATTTTGATCTCAGAGAGGCTGGGGAGCGATACAGAGGATGCAGAGGCTGAACCACATACCCCGAGAACAGAAGAAATCCCAACGCTCAATGTGAAAGCAATCAAGGATGTGTTTGAAACTGGCGAGCACAGTTCCCAGGCAGCCAGGGAGCTGAGAGAGCAAATCGAGAGAAGAGAATGTGAGGTGGTTCACTCCGAGCCGGTGGCTCACTCTGAAGCGATGTCTGTCACTGAGCAATTCTGCAGCATTGACGATTTTGGAAACATGACAAGAGAGATGAGGAGTGAGATGCATTCTGGGAGCTCCTTGACCCGCGGCAACCCCCCGTCCTACGCTGATGTGGTGCGAGGCAGAGTTCCAACAGTTGCTGTGCCCCCCGAAGCCTCCACTGAGGAGCTGCTGAGAAATTTCCAGCAATCGTGGGCTGAGAGCCAAGGAGTTTTCCAGAACCTTGGTTTCAGTGTGACGGAGCAGAGGTCCTCACAGATTGTGACACATCAGCAGGAGACCGTCGTGATGGGTAAACCCAGCTGTGCAGCATGAGGATACTAAACAGGCCTGATGGTGTGTTTAACGTGCTTCCTGTGTGAGATTCTCTGTAATCAAATGCATCGTGTGGAAAGAAAGACGTATTAACATTGTTGATTCTCCTCTGATGTGTTTTTGTTTGCCACTAAAGCTGTGAGCAGCTGGCAGCTCGGGTAGTTTCACACTTTTAAATATTCACGTTTTGTCCTGTTTATTGTTGCCTGTGATGTGTGAAGGCGGCAATGAAGCCAACATGTTGAACTCATACTCACGCCTGGGTGTGCGACGCTGTTGTCACTGCTCGACGCTGAAGAAAGGCCTCCCGCAAGAAGAACAATGCTTGTACTTAGTTTGAACTCTTCCGTTGAAGGTGGCTGACACTAATTTTCTACAGTGCACCTCAAATGATTTATACTTCACTAACAGGAGTTTCATTTTGCCTCCACACTTGCAAAACTTTTTGGTGTCTCCATAATTTCCTCCTGAATTCCTTTGATAAAAAGAATCCTGGGTCAAATAGGATTTCCTCTCTTTAGCGACTGATAAATGTGCTGTCGTTTCTGTTGTTGGAATCTTTTGAGCTTGAACACATCGGCAGGTCTCGACTTGAAGGTCATGACCCCCAAATTCATTTCTCTCTGCTCTCACAAATAGGTTAGCTTCAAGCTAAATAGACATGGCTGGTTCTTTCTGCTCTCTGGAGTCACAAAGAAGTAGTGGAATAGGGAAGATAAAGACAAAATTTTTTTTTTTTTAAATGCACATTTTTGGTGAAGTTTTGCTTTAAAAAAATGGCAAAAAATCCTTCACAATATTTGATTTCATCAGTTTAAAAATGTCCGATTTATTTACTGTATGCCTATTAAATAAAAAAAAAATCCACTAAAAGCAGTGAAATAGGAAGGAAGTCATTTGATCCCGACCTGCCTCCAAGTTTTATGAGTTCCTTTTTGGCTCGTTACCCCACCAATCCTGGTTTTACCTAAACGAGCCTGGCAGGTTTGGGTAAATTTGCAGTCAGACTTTAGGACTTTGACAACAGACACGGCACGAGTCTGGTTTCTAATGGAATGATGGAGAGCAGATTAAAGTGTTGTATCTGTTTTTGTTCTGTTCTTTATTTTGCTTTTTTGTTTCGTTTTTTCCTGCAGAAAATTCGAGTTCCAGACTCCGAACTGTGCAGGGTGTGCCGGAAGAGAGTGTACCCCATGGAGGCGCTGATTGCGGACAAACAAAACTTCCATAAAAGCTGCTTTCGCTGTGAACACTGTAGAGGCAAACTGAGGTGAGGCGGTTTCGCTCAGCAAATATTTCTTATTGCTTCTCTTCGCTTGACTTTAATCTCTTGTTTTTGCTCTTGTTTTATTAGTCTTGGCAACTACGCCTCTCTCCATGGACGAATGTACTGCAAGCCACACTACAAGCAACTGTTCAAGTCCAAAGGAAATTATGACGAGGGATTCGGACAGAAACCCCACAAAGAACTCTGGAGTAATAAGACGAATTCCGCTGAAATGACTCAAGATAAATCGCCGTCACCCGAAAAGAAAGATTCCAGATACCCCCCTTCCCAGAGCACATTAGCGTCTCAGGATAACGACACCAGCATCTCTTTGGATGAAAACAAAAAACCCGCAAGCAAGATATCTGTCGTGTGGCCTCCTCAAACAGATTCTCCCAAGAAATCCTTCAGTATTGAGGAAGAGCTGAAGTTGGTAAAACCGTCATGGCCACCGAAAGAAGGTGCAGCTGAGGAAAATGAACACATAAATCAGCCCAAGAAGCCTGCATTGAAAGAGAGCGATCGTCCCTCAGCTGAGGTGCAAAATGTACCCGAGGACAATGACCAAGAGACTGGCTGTTTAACCGAGAATATGAAAAAGCCTGAAGAGCCTCCTGCAGAGTCACAGTCTTGGGTCGCCTCCCTGTCCGGCTCTGAGCAGCCAGAGAATGTTCTTCACAGTCAGGAAATTAAAGAGCCAAACAGTGGCGCTGAGGCTGTGGCAGAAGTAGAAATGGACTCTGAGGTGCACCCTGGAGTGGAGGAGAAAGAAAAAAGTGACACGGTAGTTGTCATGAAGGAGACGAACGAGGGGGAAAATGAAGAAAGGGTGGAGGAAGTGAATATAAATGGACATGATGGACAGATAGAAAGTGCAGCAGGTGTAAAGGAAAAGCAGGAGGAGATAGATAAAGGAAACAATGGCAGCATGAACAATGGGGAGGCAGTAAAGGTCACATTAATAGATAAGGAGCCCGCGGTAGGACCGGCACTGAATGCAAACACCAATAACAATAACAACGGCCAGACACTGCTCCACCATGACGTCCTGGTACAAGGACTGGCTGGGGAGGAGGAGGAGGAGGAGGAGGAGGAGGAGGAGGAAGGCGAACGTGAAAATCCATCACTCTTTTTGACAGATACAACAAGAGCAAGCGAGATTCTGCCAGCTGATCAGTGCGAAGAATCAAAATGGATGCCAATTGAAGTGCTGCAGTTGGCACAGAGGGATGACGCTTTTGTGCCAGCGGGTGCCAAATTCACTGAAGCCACGAACTGCCGCTATTCAGACACAGATTTTTTCAGCGAGCCAACCGAGGGAATGTTCTCCCTCCAAAACGAGGCCGCCGAGCCAAAGATGAGCGCATCGAGCTTCCTGGAGGACGTTTTCGCCGGCTTAAGCACCAGCAGCTCAAGCCTGCTATCTGAATTCAAATCCGACATCTTCGGGCGATCTACGAGGGAGGGGCCTCAGAGGTCGGCGCTAGATGACCTCTTGGATTTAGGGGAGGAGGAGGGCGGTGACGGCGCGCTCACGGAGGACACCCTGACAGTAGAGGAGCAGATCAAGAGGAACAGATACTACGACGACGACAGCGACAGCTCCTGAATTCGACTCTTTCAGCTTCTAATCGATCCCATATTCACTCATTTCATGTCCATGGAGAGATGAACTGCTAGGATTTCATACCCTGGTTTTGTACCGAGTTTTCTGACCTGCTCTTTTCTCTTCCCTCTAGCTGAGTTGACGATGGGCTGCACCTGGTGTGCGCACGTTTGTTGATGGATGTTACTTAGTATCTCTGTTTTTGCTGTCTTTGAAGATCTATCTATACGGGGCTATATTTTAAAAGATTACAGTAATTAATATGTTTTTCTTTGAATGTCTTTTCAGTCTGAACAAGGGGGTTTTCTTTTTCTTTTTCATTTCTTCTGCCTGTTCTGGTTGAAATAAAGCTTCATGAACGCAGCAATATATGACTTTTCTGTCAGTGCGTGCAGCAACAATGGAGGTTGGTAATGGTATCCTCTTTGTGCAGGCGGCGTGTTTGATGTACCGCTTACTGATACAGCCCCGTCCTGCTGAGATCTCCTCCGAGAGAAGCCTATTGATTTCCACTGATACAGCAAGCCTGTTGTTGGACTTAGAGATTTTTCCATTAGGTGTCACCCCTGACGGACCCCCCCACCCCCCACCCATCCACCCACACCCCCCTCTTGGTAACAGCTTGAAAAGGCTGCAAAGAAAATATACTGCATCGGTAATTACAGCAGCGTAATAATGGCACGTCGGTGCGGGCTAACAAAGTCATTGTGGGGCGCTCCATATTTCACCGACAAGTTAGAGAAGCGCATTCACCGGTTCAATAATTCAACGTCCTTCTCCTGAAGTTGCCTTCTTTTTAAATCGGGCAGATTGTTTTTCCCTCTCCCTCCACTAATATTTGGACCGGAAAAAACAAAGAAGAATACAATTTTAATCATTTGATTCCCCCCCCCCCCCCCCGCCAAGAAGTTTTTTTCATCCAATAAGATGGGAAAGAGATCTAAACTTTTCCTATTTTGTGATTAAAAATGCAGGTTTATTCTAATCTAGAGAAGGAAGGTGAGAGCTGGGGAGTTTTGGCTTCACGCGTTGAGAGAGCAAAGCTCCATCTGCTTGTCTTGCACCAGGAGTTCCTCGTGTGGTCAGAAATTAAATCCTAAAAACACAAGTTGTCTCCTAAAACCGTCCAAAAGTTGGGCTCCGCCCACACTGCAGGAAAACGTGGCTTGTAGTGATCTTCCAGATGGAGGTATTTTACAGTTTTATCATGTATTTTTCTCCAAATGATCATCATTTTACTGCAATATTTTTCCATGTGTGTGTGTGTGTGTGTTTTTTTTGTGGACTTAAAAACTTCGCTTGATTTGTCAGTTTTGGGTGAACTATCCCTTTAACACATTCTTACACTTTAATTGTCAATTAACCACTAATTGTGACAACCCCGCGAGTGTATTTAAACAAATCTCGCGTGAAGGTGGTGTGTTTGTCCTTCATCTGCCAGAGGAAGAGGAGGAGGAGTGATCAAAATAACGTTTTGTTAGAATGTGATTGAGGGGAAAAAACGAGCCCGCCCTTTAATGATTTTAATTAACCAGGGGGGAGTGCGGGGCGAGCCAGGCCGGCGTCTCCCGGTCTCTCTCCCCCGCAGCGGGGCCTGTGTTTATTTTGGCCCACGTACCATCAAGATTCGTCAGGCTGGACAAGTGTTCGCTCTGTTGCTGGAGAGTCAATCTCCGTTCATCATGCATCCTCTCCTCCTCCTCCTCCTCCTCCTCCTCCTCGCGCTCTCCCGGCCGGGGCTGATTGGCTGCGATCGCTCCCCCGTCGCGAGGATGCTGATTGGACGGCGGTTGCACCTCCACGAGCGCGCCGCGCGAGACCCACTGAGCCGGAGTCAGAAGAGGCGTCCGCGCGGTGCCGAGCGGACGGTTGGGTCAGTCCGTCGGTCGGAGCTTGGGATTCCAGCACGAGCTTGAACCACCGCCAGGACACGGTCAACAATACGGGTATGTGCTTAAAAAAATGTTTTGTTGCTTGTTTTTGTTTGTTTTTACGAACGAAATAACGGGAATGTTGCGGTTCTCCGGTGTGTGTTGGGTTAGAACTCCCTCCCGTCGTCCCGGCTGGGTTCTTTTAGAAGTGAAATTGATGAAAGCGCTGTTTAACCAACTCTAACTAAGGATACCAGGTTAATATGTCACATTATAACGTCTAAAGTCGATACCGGAGACGTTTAAAAAAAAAAAATTCTTTAAACACAATTTTATCGAGCTAGGTTTTTTTTTTTCTCCCCCGGGCTGCCTCGCGCAGGTGTTGGAGGTTTAGCATGACGTGTTAAGCTAGTGCCATCAGTCAAAGTAGAACTATTGTGTCTGGCTTTGATAAATGAGTGTTTGTGTGTGTGTGTGTGTGTGTGTGTGTGTGTGAGAGAGAGAGAGAGAGAGAGAGAGAGAGAGAAGAGGGATGCAGAGCCGGAATAAATCCAGATTAGTAGATGAGTGCATTTCATAATACTCCGCACTTTATAGCCTAATAACAAGTACAATGATTTATCTGGCTGCTAATCCAAGTCACTTAACATGACATCCGTCAGCCGTGGGTGGAGAGGAGGATGCATGCTGGGCTTCATCACTCTGTCAAAACCCAGTGAGGATGAGGAGGAAGCAGAGGCATGTTGGAGGGTCAGTGTTTCTGCTGGCTGTGACCAGTAGGTCTAAGCCTGCAAACGTGATGCCATCTCCCCTCCTGCAGTACTGCTGCTGCTGCAAGTATCTGTACTTCACCCGTGTACTTGTCATGGAGCAGCAGCATCTTTGTGTGGTGTGTCAGGTTTTCTCATCCCGGCCGGCAGGCAGCGATGAGGAGGTGGGGCAGATGTCATGAAGGTGGCTTCAGCTCTATTAGTGTTTGCACGGGTGTTGTCACATGACACCGTCTGAAACAGGTTGAATTTTGTTTTCTTTCAATAGCTTGCAGGTCATGTGACCCTGTGACACCAAATCACAAACAAGAGGCACTCAATTAAAAAAAAAAATTCTGCTGACATTTTTATTGTTTTTATAACTATATTCATACATTTTGTGAGCTTCTCTATGTTGTTGCTACCTCACTTTCCACTGATGTCAATGACGATACAGTACAATGATGAGCCATTTGTGGAATAGTTGTTGGTGTCAGGACTTGCAGACACTTCCTGTTAAAGATGGCTTCTCATTGTCATAAACCATTTGCCTGAAGGTCTCGAACAGAACGCCTGCAAATGGGAATATATAGCGAGCTGGAAAGACAGTTGGCTTCCTGTGTGATGTTTCGACACTCACTGTCGAGTCTCGACGAGAAATATTACAATATAATTAGAATTTGCCTCGCAAAGGTAAATATTTAGTCATTAAATCACCCAAAAAAACAACAATCTAAACTTGCTGCATTTTTTGAGGACAACTCCAGTGTGCTTGGAATCCTTTTATTCCCTTCAAAGCTTCAGTCGCATGGAGTTTTGATGGAAGTCATTTTCAACTAACTGGCGACTCGTACAGGGTGAACCCTGTCTCTCGCCCAGTGTCAGCTGGGATAGGCTCCAGCCCCCGGCGACCCTCAGTGGCTCAGCGGTATAGAAAATGGATGTACAGATGGATAATTTTCAACTATTCACGTTTCAAGACTTGTTGTGGCTCCTGTGATCATGGATCAATATGTTACTGGATAGAGAGCCCCTCTCCTCCTGAGTAAGATTGTCAGTGATTCTTTTCAGCGTGCCTCCTTTTTAAATGCTGTCATAGAAGTAAATCGTTATTAAACACTTGGTTATCTGAGTTCTATCACAACCTTTCTGTCTTTTAAGCAGGCTGTTTACATCTGCTGTGTTGTAAACTACATCTTATCGACATTCTGCGAGAGGGAGCGAGCCCCTGGGTGTGCATCTAATAGGCTGAATTTTAACTCATTTAACCCTCATGTGGGGGTTTATCTGTGAGGGCATCCTGCCTGTCAGAGTTATCAGGCAAATGTGACAGAGAATTGATCTCTGGAAACAACCCACACTAAATAAATGGGTGCTCTTCTTACTTGTGGGGCAGCGAGGAAAATTGAAGTCCTTGTTTTGGGGTGCTGGTTGCAATGAATCTGCAGAAAAAGCCCTCGGGCATGAACGGATTCTCTTAATTACATGATATTTTTGTACTGGAAATGATTTCTGGAGCAACGCTGGCCCTCCTCTCGATGAGATAAACGAGGTGTGACAGTGATGAATGGCGTTTATAACGTGTGCAATCGAAAAGTGTATTACAGACCAGCTCATTAAACCGCTCACAATTCCAATGCACTTCTGACGCTGCTTTTCTTGTCAACACAATTCAAAGGGGAAATCTGTCAGTTGGTGGGTTGCTGTTTGTTACCATGTGCGGTGGCATTTTGGGGCCCTCGGGGGGCATGTTTCTTTCAAGTGTACAGCTTGGCTGATCAAATGTCAGCGCGGCTTTGAGTCTCATTTGGAAGCAGCTTCTTTATGGAGATATTTAGCTGCTTTCCTCCCTCTCTGTTCAAGAGTGGCCGAATGTTAAGATTCCGCTGCCGTACACGGGGGGATCCATCATAGATGCGGGGGCATGACCGCAATTGTACATGCACCCAAATGTTCACACTTGGCTAGCCAACTATGCTCAACTATTACCACCTGTGATTGACATCACCCAGCTCAAGAACTCTCTGGCATTGTGGGGAATATTGAAAAAGACAAAAGAAATCTCTCAGTTGATCATGACAGACTGATGCTGCATAGACTCCAGTGTGTCCATGCAGCAGCCAGTAAAACAGCTTCATGCATTGTCATCACGCTCAAGGATGAGCTCCAAGTCTTCATCTTTTTTCCTTTTTTCTTTTTTTTTTGGTAGCAAAATCACAAATTGAAAGAGTGTTATTTCTGAAATTGCAAGAGCCATTATTTTAATTGTGACCTCCATCAGTCACAGCATTCAAACAGGCTGCAGCAAAGTGAAAATTTAAGTTGGTGATGCTTGACTTGATTTTAACAACCTTCACAGATAAAATAACTCATCTGGATGTTAGAAAAAGACACTGTCTGCATGCTGATGTCAGTAAATATGGTCTAAGATGCTTTAGGGGAAGATTTCTGATCCTGGAACGATCAGAAGAATTCAGATTTTCCCCAAAGCCCCTCCCACCACTTTCCATTGTCTTTGGTGTGTCAGGGTACCTTCAATTCATTTTTGTGTAGGGCAATACACAAGGTAACTGGCTGCAGCAGTTGTGTTAGCAAGGACAGGAGGTGTGTTGTTTGCGTGTTCAGGGTGTTGTGTTTACATCAGGTTACAGATCTAAGTTTCCTGACTGACAGCAGCAGCAGCAACCTGTGGATACGAATAGATGCAAGTGATCCAGTTCAGCCGTCTACACGCTGGCTAGCAATACTGGAGGGAAAAGCAGGGAGGCAGATCTGATCGCTAGCAGACGTGCCGCATCATCGGCTCCAGTTTCCAACAGCGCTAGCAGGAACGAAGGGTTTTGCTGAGTGCAAGAGATGCTGCAACAGCCATGATTGCAAGTTAGTGTGGGAAAGAATATTGTTCAGAGTTTGTAATCTGTGACCTCCATTAAGTAACATTAGTGAGATCAATTCCACTGAAATCATTTATCCCTTAACAAATGATCATCGCATCAATAGGTGGCCTTCTAATGGAGAGACCTCTGGGGGGCGCTGGCGTTGACCCTGCCAACTAACCTGTTGTTGATGCAGGGCAGCCAGACAGCTACCCTCAGGCGTGTGTCATTATTGTGGCTCACTTGACCGTTTTTTTCAGAATAATTTAAGGTAAAATTACTTAATTGCAGAACAAGGGAGCATGAATGAATTCCGTGTTGCAGAATAAAATGTACAAAATCTGATTACTGATAGCAGGAGGCTGCCAATTATTAAAGCTGTGTGTGTTTTTGAGAAGGTCTTGCGCTGCCTTGGCTGTAGTATTTCAAGGGATTTCTCTTTTCTTTCTCTGAGGGCGTTCATTGGTTTGATGTGCCCTGACCTATGCTGTGCCTCCACAAAATCATTGCCCGTCTTTCATTCCTGTGTGGGTGTGTGGGTGTGCATGTGAAGAGGAAGCAACAGCTACTGTATGTGTTTTCATCATAATCATGTCTGTCGCTGCCGTCCAAAGTTTATTGGATCACACGATAATCTGGTTGGCCAGCGCTTAGCTACGCTTGTCCCCAGATTTGCAAATGACTCCACAGGCACAGATGATAGAATCAAATCCAACACCACTACCACACTGTGATCATTTTCATCCACCACTGTTTTCAGCAACAACATGAATGAATTAGCCAATGGTCTTGCATTTATCCTGGTTTATAAGCTGGACTTCCGTTTTGTCTCCTACTCCAATGTAATACCATGTTTCACTCTCTTGTTTTTAGTTACAATACGACAAATGGTTATGAAAGGAAGAAGTAATGAGGGATGTTGTGGAACGCTCAGCGTGCACATGTCTGCTCAACAAATGAGCACGATGGGGGAAAGATTAATGCAGAAGTAGAGGGAAGCTGCAGGGTTACACAGACCAGCCTAGAACCGTAGAGCTGTGCTTCATGGAGCAGGTTGTGTTGCTCATGGAGGCCTCCTGCAGATCCTCCACATCCTGTCATCTCCTCTCTACCCGCTGCATGTTGGCTTCCATCATCCTACTCCTGCTGCTGAGCCCCCTCAGTTGGCATGGGATGAATGTGAAGCTCCCCAGTTTTTTTTATTTTTTTTAATTGGGTTCAGAAAATGTGACTGCCAAGCTGGCCAGTACAACCACTGATGTGTCCCAGATCTCTCTTGATCCAGTAGATCACTGAGAGGTGTTCCTCTCAGAAGACATCATTGGTGGATAGAGGAAGAAGCTTTGTGTGTGTGTGTTATCTCTGCTGCCGTATGGATACGTTATCAGTCTCATTTTAGGTTCTGAGTTGGAAGTTGTGCAGCGTTGAAAATCATGTTCTCCACCAGGTGATTGAGTTCTTGAACTATTGGAATCAGCATTGTGCTTCAGCAGCTTGTGTATGTAAAAGCATTAGCATATTTCCCTTTTTTGCCTGATTGCCCCTCCTCACTCTAATCCTCTTTGTGGAGGCCCAACGTGGCTCCATATTCATATGCGGCAGAGAGAAATTGGGATGAGGAGTCAAAGCCATGCTGTTTTGAGTTATTCAGCTAAATTAATTAAATACAGGGGACGGATTGCTCCTCAGATTTGAACCTTTAAAGTTGTGTATATCAAACATTTTGTACTGCTTTTGGCGCAAGTCGGCTGGTAACATTAATATCTTTCTGTATGCACTGTGTATTTCAATCATCCCTCTGGACCTCCATTTGAATCCTTGTGTATTTGACTCGGAGGCCTAATTACAGTGTGCGCTATAATGTGTGCGTAAACACCATACACGGCATCATTAATCATCCCCTAACTAGATGCTACGCCAATTATTTCAGGTATGTTTGATACACTTGATGCACATTTAAGCGGCTCTATCCATCGAGGCCCACATGTAAATTTGACATTTGCTTCTTAAAATGATGTCTTCTAAATAGATTCTGGGGGCTGGCAGGTTCAATCTGCTGTGATGGTATACCGGCTCATCCCAGTTGGTGTAGTTAACTACCTCGGCTATCAGCTGTAAGACGGAAAAATGACAACGGACTCAGGATTTATACTTCCTGAGTTGACCCTACGGATTGAACAGATGTTTCCTATCAAATGGTTAATGAGCTGATATCGATCTCTGCTGCTTCAGGTAACTGTAATGATATGCTGAGCACCTTTTCATCCCTGAGGAGATGGAAAAGAAGATGTTGACTCGCTGTTTGCCTCAGTCTTGGATATGTGAAGATCTTTGAAACTTAAGTTTTGTGTGAAGATGTCAGAAGTTTAGCGGTAGCTAATATCCAGTGCTGGCTGCTGCAGGGAATTCACTGCCACTGCTCACATTAAAGATTTTTCACAATATTGACAGTTGCAAGACAGGTTGAATTACTCCCTGAAAATTCAGAAATGGTTAGAAAGCAAGTAAAGAAGTAGAATGTGGAGGTGCTTTTTCCATGGTACACCTGACAGGAAAACTGTATTTTCTTTAGTATTCAACCAACCTGTATTGACACCAAATAGGGTAGAGTACAGGGAGATGTCCAGTTTTGTTCAATGTTTCGTAGAGGAAAGCAAAGCAAAACATCATGTTTTCACATTTGAGGGGCTGGAATGAGTTTTTGTTCTTCCTTCGATTGAAAACAGTGTTGATGATCCTCTTGTTCAACCCGTCAGTCAACCTCTAACTTTGATGCCTGCTTGCATATTTAGTTGAATTGGACAGATGGTGTTTTACATACCAGTTAAAGTGAGTTTGATCTGCGTGAGGGTTAATTTGGATCCAAGTAGGGAAGAAATGTTTCCAGGCTAAATGAAGAACTACTTACCTTTGGCAAATATTGGACTCTGCTTTTGCTTGAAAGACCTTAAATCTTGACCAACTGTCGAGTCCGTGTTTGTTAAGCCAGCATAAAGATGTTAAAATCAAAACTGTGTTTTCTTTTTTGTGTGTTTGTGTGTGTGGGGATCAGCATCAAACAGGATGTGACTGTCGCCTGTAGGGTTCCAGGTATGGACCCCATATGTACTTGACCACGATCAGGATGGCAGGAGGAGGAGCAGCTCTGGAGTAGGGCCCTATAATTTCCGCAATTGCAGAATCGCGGACAGAATCGCGGACAGAATCGCGGAATTGAGCAATAAAAACAGAATTAATTTTTAATACGGTTTATCGCGGAAATGCTGTTTTCATGAGACAGAGGAACATGAACCTGGGGAATCGTTCCCGGGGGTCGCTAATCAGTGTGACACAACCCCTGCAACCCGTCCCTTTCCAAACAAAATGCAAACATGGTGTTCCCCCCGTCTGCTAAAAAGCTACGAAATACGATGCTAAAGCCTAAATACAGAGCTGAGCAGGACCCGGTGACTTCTATGTGTCAGGTGACGTGTTATTTTGTACATTTTGTCAACACTTTGTTCACTGGAAGTGGAAAAATACGTGTGATGACCACCTGTTGTCCAAAAGTCATAAAAAACAAAGAAAAGCATCGCACTAACGCTAGCCAGCAGAACATGATGATGATGATGATGCAGCAATAAAGTATTGAGGAAAAGTGCAATGTTGTGTTGCCTCAATGAATGTAAGGTCATTTCTATTTATTTAGTGTGCATTTTATTCATAAACATTATTTAAACATACTGTTTTGTGGTAAAATATAAGTAAAAGGTAAAAAATAGGATTTCATAAAATTAAAATGGACAAAATGGAATTTGGGAAAAAATAAAATGGAACTCATAGGGCCCTACTGGAGTGCATCTGTGCCCTCACAGAGCCCCTTGTCTCCTTGTCTCTCCTGCTCGGGGATAGCTGTGAGGAATTCTCCAAAGGTCAAATAAAGCAACCGGAATGATAATAGGAGAAGACTTATTCAGCACATCTTCTTCTTCATGTTCTATTTTCTACATTTTTCATCTTCTTTCTTTAACAAGAAAAACCTAATTAAGGGTGTTATCACAGAAGAAAAAAAAGTCACCTGAATGCACTCCTGATGCTTCCACTAAAATCATTTTTATTAACATTTGGAGTGTTTTGGCATAGACCACAAAAGCCCATGTGGTTGACCAACTGGGGAAAAAAAACCCTTTTGGAGTATCTGTGCATGCGTGTGGACTCAATTGTTCTCTGCTTATTTATCATATTTGTTTGACTACGCCTTCATAGTGGCGGGGGGGGGGGGGGGGGGGTAAAAAACAACAATTCTTCCCCCTGAGCACCCAAGAAGCAAAATGCATTTAGAGGTTTGTTTGGGATAATCATTTCTTAGAGGTTGTTTATTCTCAGACTTTCAGGGTGCTTTTTATGTGTGTGTGTGTGTGTGTGTGTGTGTGTTTTGTTTTGTTATTTCTGTAATCCAAGCAGGCACCACACATTTATCTTCCCCTAAAAGCCTGCAAATATTCTGTGCGTTGGTTTGAGTCGTGTATGTTGCATCCCATTAGATGCTTGCAGTCCAACATGGCTGCAGCAATATGAGCATGATAAATAACCAGTGTTGAGGTCTAAAGCTGCTTTTATCTGCTCTAATTACTTCAGGAATGTCTGTCTTCTTTAGTTTTCTTTACAGAGAAAATAATGTAACGGGACCGTGCTAATGTGTGCTCTGGTGAGATGCTCACTGTGTCCTCCTTTAATATGTGAACTCCATGCATTTTTCACGATGCGGTTGATTACATTCTCCGGATGATTTTTCATATTTAATCAGCTCCAGGCACTATGGGTTTTACTTGCGCTGGAGTGGATATTAATATTCAGTGTATTCACGTTACTTGTTGTTTCATTGACTTACAGTTTAGTTTTTAATAATTTATTTATTAAAGTTTACTGACCCCTACTCAGGGATTTATGATGCCTTTTACAGAAATAGAATTAGAGCATCTTTATCTTTGCTGCTGATATTTCTTAATGTCCATTTATCTGTTTGGGGGGGGCAGGTTGACATGACAATCACGTTGTTAACATTCTGAAAAACACATCTAAACATTGTGAATTTAATGAGCCAAGAATAAAAGCCTGGACTGTTTAAAAGTGTTGGCCATCAGATTGATTTTGATAAGTTTACACATGTGACTAATATCTCTCAATACTGCATGATGAAGTTATCCTGCATCCCTGTAATTGTTGGTGGTGGATTTGTCATTTAGTCTGGTCACACATTGAAGGCTGACAGAATTAAAGTGAAATCTGGGGAACGAAGATCAAATTTGCACCTGAAAGTAACAATCCAAAGATAACTGCAGTAATGTGGAACAAAAGCTGTCAGCTGGAAAGAGAATACCTTCTGTTAATTTGTCCGATTTATGCTGAAACACAAAATAACCCTTTTCTTTCTTTCTTTTCTGTGGATGTATATGGTAATTGGACGTTGCTCAGCAGGTAATCTTGATATTTTTCATAAAGTCCTCACTGTGTTGCTCGAGAGGATAAAGGCTGGCTCTTTGCCACATGGTGACTTGTACTCTGAAAATCTTGAGGGAAAATGTGTTATTGACTTCAGATCGCTGATGCGGCTGCATCAATATTGAGAGCAAACACTCATAAGACACAGGAAAGGTTGCATATTCTTGTGCCGTGTCAGTATTCGCATGTAAACAGGCCATGTGTAATGAACCAGAGGATGACGGGCCATGATGTGCTGTTGCAACTCTTAATCCCAGCGGTGTTTGAGGTGTGTTTGATGTGCTATGATGCCTAAAGGTGTCGCAATAGTGCTGCAGGTACAAAGCCCTCCGTGCGCGCCATACATGACAAGGTTATCCGGTGTACTGTTCCATGAAAGGCTTTGTTGTTATCTCTTACATGTTCTATATATGTGTTGTGCACTTTATTAAAATAGTTTCGTCCAGAGCTTTTGAGATTCTACTTCTATGTTGTCAGGTAAAAGGCTTGTTTGTAGCTGCATCCTCGTGTACGCATCATCACAAGAGAGGTTATACTGTAAGTGAGGGCAGCGCAACATGAAGCAGGGAAAGGGCTCCAGTGTTTTGGAAGCTTCCATAGTCACTTCAACCACCCAGTGTGTGTGTCACCCATCTTATTTATTAGAAGAAAAAAAAACTTGCCTATTTTTGTTTTTTGGTTAATAGTTTGATGTTATTGGCTGCATGTTACACTGTAAGATTGGCATAGTCATGTTGTGGTGCTGCATAAACCAGCCTGCTAATGGTTTTCTATTGACTTCCCATGGTTCAGATCCTTGTTATATCAGTCACCATCATCACTAATAGCTCTTCAACCTTGTGTAATCATGTTTTTACTTTAATCTGGTACTTTCAACAATGGTTGCTGAGACCAAGCGTGTAGATTTGGAGTTGTGATGCATATACTCCAGGTTATGTCATTGCTTTGACACATAACAATTATTAATTTAAATTTGAGCTATTAAAGAAGCTTTGTCTCAACAGTATCACTGTAACCTCTATATGTGAGCACCCCCTTCCATCTTATTACCACGGCTGTTATTTAACTGTTACAACCTAATTTCCATGATGGCAATTTGCACACTGTGTGATGTCCTGCCTGCACACAGTGAAACGATTCCATGATGTAGAGTTATTGCTCCTTTCCATCACACGTCGGTGGCATTAGGCTCGCCATTTCCTCAGCATTCATCACCATTAAGACAGCAATCAGTGGTGCTGCAGATAAGCTCCCACTGGAGGAAACACAAAGTGTAGATGGCAGGTCCAGATTCACCCTCCTCCTCCTCCTCCTCCCCCTCTCCTCCCCAATCACTGTAAACCCCCCCCATCGTCCCATCACTTTATCGAGTGCTATGATCTATTGAGGGAGAAAGCTTGAGCGGTCTTAAAAGAAAAGCAATAACTGGCTGGCCAAGAGGAAGGAAATCAGGAGGAAGGCTTGTCCTCATAAGCCACACTGCCATCCTTCCCCAACTCAGCTGTGTGTGGACATTGGTTGCTGACGCCCCCCCGCCCTGCCTCTCAATGAAGTTTATCATCAGCTGCTCCCTGTACATGCCTTATTGCCTTTTCCTCCCTCATCTGTCCTCCTGGCTGAAAAGGCCTCCCAGGAAGAGATTAGCAATCCAATAAGTCGTGGAGCATCCACCTCTGCAGCAGGTGTTCCCCGCAGTGAATGCTGATGAGAACTGACAGTACTCTTTAATAACACACTAGCCAGTATTTGCTAACGGTGAGCAGCCTCTCAGAGGCTTCGGGACACTTTCAGATGGGGAGTGATCCCTGCCCCCTGTCTTGCGCCCTCCCACCGCCTCTCATTTGAGAGGCAAACTCACTTCCCATGTAGCTGCAAATGCAATATGTCAGTGTGTTGGGGTTGCCATTACAACAGCACAGTAATCAAACCATCTCTGATACATTTTTATCTTGTGTACACTCATTTGACATTTTTTACCCCATATAATTCACACGAGTTAAGGACAAAAATACAAACGCATCAGTCCAAGCTATTGGGCTCATCTGTGTCTGCAAAGGAATGGGTGCATTCCAAAATTAATTACTTTCACTTTTTCTGAATATTAAAATTGTTAAATCCTTCAAAATTTGAATGCATGACCCCATACCAATTAATTAAATTTGACAGTAAGTATGAAGCAATTACACCATAATAAGGGTTTTACAGTTAGTTTGGATTGTATATGGTGAATGTATACAGTCTTCATGGATGGACATTACCTTGTAGTACAGTGTATAAAGCCTCTTGTTCATGTTGTAAACAGGGTATGCTTCGGGGCATGGCTATCTTGACAAGCCATCATCACCACGGCAACGCGTCTCAGTTAGGTCACCTCCAGCAAAAAGCAAAAATACCTTGGCTTCAAATCAGGAGCCCACGAGCAAAATGGTGACGTCCATCTGTTACACACTCCTCCATGCCTTTGGAAATCGGTCTCTTTATTGTAAGAAAAGAATGTGAGGTACAGTGTTTTTGACCAGCAATGTGAAATTAGAGCATCTGTTTGTGGCTTCGTTTTAGTCAAATGTAGATTCATGCAAGAGTTCATGCTCTTGATTGATTGCATCACGATTCACTGGCATCTTGTCATCCCTCTGTATTGTGATTTACTGCTTTCTTGGTTCATTGTCTTGTGTTTTCATTCTCAGCTGAGTCTCTAATGACTGAAGACTAAAACTGTAGATGTGAGGTACAACATGGGTAATAGTCTTCACATTGATCTAAAAAAACAAACAAAAAAAAACCCCACTTTTCATTTAAAACCTGATTAGAAAGTCAGATGATATACTGCGGATCTAAATATGAACTGAACTGTGCAATAAATAATGCTAAGTGTAATCTGTTCATATTGCAGGAGAATTACAGGCAGAATGTTTCATGATACATGATATATGTATGAATCAAATCAGATACAAAGAGAACAAACTGGGGGGGTTGTATTTTATGTTTATGGGGAGCACATAAGGGCTCACACAACCTATAACATTGCTGCAGGTCATCTCTCTTGTCCATAAATCCCCTCTGGCTCTCTGCTTGCAGGCTATGCAGTGAATTTATGTACTCTGGTTTGTTATCTGTAGTTTGTGTTTTCTTCAATTTCACGGAGGCTTGTGTTTCACGATAAAGAGTCGGCATGGAGTCACCTCCTCAAGGCCAACCAAGCTCGACAGGCGAGTAGTGTAGTGCTGCTCCCATCAACTCTCAGAAGTCATTCATTTATCACCGGTGATACATAGAAGACTGCTTTTCATAACCTGATTGCAGGGGCCAACAAAGATTTGTAGAATTGTACAATTCTTTTGTAAAGATTGTCTGTCACTCCCTTTTTTTCCCCCTTATATTCAGCTTTCAAGCCTGTCATTTGATTCACGGCTTGTGTTTTCCCAGGCTCTGCAAGAATCGTTCAAAGTATCTATTTTTGATATCCGTTTGCGGTGCAAATCTCAGAGTGAAGTCAGACAGAGGGATTTAAAGAGAGGCATTGATAAAAGGCTTGTATTCGCTATTCCATTGGATGTTTGCCATCTCACACTCACACACACACACTCACACACACACTACAGATTGTGAGGCACAGGTGCAACAAAGGATCTTGTCTAATTTAGTGAAGTACAGGAGCCCAGGAGGGACAAACCAGGTGCACAGATACTAGTCAGGGTTAGCCGAGGTCCACAACAAATGATGAGAACCCTCCCCTTCACTGGTCTCCTGTGATTGTGGTTAGCCTAATCCATCCCTCAGATTCCTGTCTGTGGGGAAAAGATATGTGGAGCGCAGAGCAGTCATCTGGCAGCAGAGATGTTGGTGTGGCATCTGCCAGCCGGCAACCTTAGGAACAAATGCAAACCGGCTGGGAGATTACTGTAAGAATAAAGGGGGAAAAAAGAAAAGAAAAAGAATGGATTATGCCAGTGCTACAGGTGGATGCAAGGCTTCAGAGGTGCCTTGTGTTCCAGTAAATGATTGGGCCAGGCTGTTGAGAAGTTACGTGATGATAATAATCATGATAGGCACCCCTTCCTCTCTCATCTGTGAGATTATGTCTCCTACATGTCCTTTTTTCTCATTCCAGCGAGAACAAAATATCTGCTAAAGCCATAAAAAGACAGCTGCTGTCTGCTTCCCACAGCCACTTGGCGATATTTGATTTTTGTCTTTTTCATATCTACATTTAAATTAGTATCGCCTCGATTCCATCGGGGACAGCTGCTTCACATTCCAGCTGCTGGATGTTTTGTTCCTTCCTTGGTTGGGCTTCAAACCTCACCAGGGAGCATTTTGTCTGCTCTCTGTTGTTCATTTGGTCATTTTTTTTATTTTTCTACCATGAATGGTTGTTAAATCCATCCATCGTCGTCTTCCGCTTATTCCGTACTAGTAAGGGTCGCGGGGCGGCTGTAGCCTATCCCAGCATCTACGGGCGAGAGGCGGGGTACACCCTGGACAGTGGTTGTTTTTTATTAATTATATTTGTCTGTGGATTCTTACTTTGTTGTGCTCCTCCTGTTTTGTTACAGCTCTGTCGCCAGTCCTGTTGGCTCCAGTTTCAGTGTAACAACAATGTGTTTCCCTTTAATGCCATTTCAACCTCCTGGGCTAAAAGATGACATGGAAAGATATCATTAAGCGTGTGATGAATAGGAGTTGATTTTTATGTGTGGATTTTTGTTGCTTCTCACCAAAAGTAAGAACTGAAGCGTGGAAAGGCAGCTGTTGTGTTTTTATAGATGTAGATGTTCCTGATGTAATGCCGGTCTAAATTGAATTACTCCAAAGGAATTCTCAAGTTATGGTCACCCTGTCTGCTGAAGATGCAGGGTAAAAAACATCCATACAGGTACATGGCCATTATTCTGTAGGATCAGATGCAGAAATATGAATGTTCTTTAGTTCTGATGTTGGCATTCAAACATTCCTGTTGTATTGGTTGACTATTTTTTGTGTATTTTTTAGATAAATGAAGGAAGAAATCTTAAGTCATTTGATAGGTCAGAACACTGTTATACCATGATGTAAGGTGAATGACCTGTAGTAGGCCCCATGTAAAAACTTGAACTAGTACAACACTGATGGAAAAAAGTGCTTTTTTTATACTTTAAGGCTAAATTAGGTTGAAAGGTTTGAAATAACTTTTCCTTGCAGTCGAAGGAGTAAGCAAAATCCAGAGACAGTACTCACTGAAGCTTTATAAGACTTTCCCATTTTGCACAGAGTACATCTCAAAGGTGACTAAATCTGTCCCAAAAAAGATTCCCCTCTGAAGCTGTGGCCATCAGTGCTGGCCTGACCTCATCGTGTGACCACCACGGATCACGGATGGCTGCTGAAGTACTGCTTGCTGCAGGATTTCAGAGTGATTGCAGGAGACTTCAGATCACTTCCCCTCAGAGAAATGTTCCCTAATTCAAGCCTTTGGTACAAAAATCAAAATGGCCGTGAGAGGTTGTCTATCTGAGGTGAAGATGCAATTGCTTCTGCAGCACTCTGTCTGTCTTGATGTGTTTGGTTTCACTTGATGGAGCATGCTGTCCATGCAGAAGAGTTAAAGATGCAGCAGGTTAATTTCCTTCAGTTAGATTTATTAGATTGGTCTGCTCATACTTGTCTAATTCAGACAAATTGCATGTTCTATTGCTTTTTAATTCCCACCTATTTATGCAGGAGGAAAAAGAATCACTGCAGAAATTGTTAACGTTTTTCATTCAGATCAGTTACTGTGGAAATAATCCAAAAAAGGCAATGTGTCAAAACCATTGAAAATAACAGTGATATCAATGGTTGTAACTGATCAACCCGCCAGTCAAAAGGATGGGCGAGAAGAAAATGCAACCTCTGCAAACTTGTCCCAGTCTATCAGTCTTTGCATCCAGGCTGCTGACAGTGAATGAATGAATGAATGCGTCCAGAATCTCCTCTGCAGTCAGACGTCCCCTCTGTGTGCCTTTGGATTATAGATTGGGCCTTTAATAATCAATGACAGTGTGGTTGTCAGAACAGATTAGTGGCATAATCTCCAGTGTGTGCCTTTTTATAATACTCTTTACACTGTTACTCCCAGAAGCAATACAAAACCTCAGCTTAGTGCAACCACGGCTAATGTTTGTCACCATATTGGTTCCTGTGGAACAGCAGCATTCAGTTCATTTCCATCCCCTTGCTGTAGCTGCCTTTGAGGATTTCATTTGAGGGTCTTTTTTTTTTTTTTTTTTTGAAGTGTCATATTTGGAGGAACTTGACATTTTGATCAAACTGATAAGAAAGATTCTTTGACAGTTGTGTTCTCACATCAGGCTGACAGCTCTGTGCAGCAAAGAAAATACTAATGTTATTTGAACTCCCTCCACAAGTGTTATTGCACAGGATGTGTGTAGTACCTCATTTACACTTGTGCATGTTTACCGAGGCGGAGGAGATGCTGACATGCAAACGCCATTATTTTCACTCCTGCTGGCTGGTTACACAGCAATTATGAGAAATGGGCAGCAGTCAAGTCTGGACATAAATCTTGGGAGCTCACACTGTGTGACATCACAGTTTCTGTTGAGTGAACTGGTGAGGAACAGCTCTTTATGTTTAAAGCTCTCAGTGTGAAAAGGGATTGTGACTGAATTGGCAGCTTGGATTTAAAGTCCAGTGTCCACAGAATGAATCTACTTCGTGGTGATTGCTCCAGAAATTCTGATTCCGATAAGAGGACACAGCTGAGTAAAAGATCTCCAAGATGCCCAAAGAATACATTTACTGGACTTAAATGGACTTAATCGTCACACAACTAGCCATAGGAGCTCAATTAGTGTTGGTAATTGTAGCACTTGTCAGCATTTTATCTGATGCTACTGTTTATTTTATGCATGCACTGCTTCCTGATAATAACATGCTAATTTTATTTAATCATGTCAAAACCCTTCTTACAAAGTTCTTGACTTATATTCCAACTATTGGAATAAGTAGATAAGACTGATAAACAAGAAAATGAGATGCATGAAAATGTTAAAAAAGGTTATCCAATAAAATTACATTTTAAGAGGACTGCATAAAAGTTTGTTTTCAGCAAGGCATCTGGAAGAGTTATGAAAGGAGATGAATTATATGCAACAGGGATGATGACATTTGATCGATTTTGTGTTGCTGCAGAGATGAAATCAGAATTACTGAGACATACTTGATTATTGTATTGCATCTCGTTGTGATGCTCCTTTTTTGTTTTCAGCTATAGCAACATTCTTTAAATGTATATGCAACATAGATTATACATTAAGTATAACTGTGTTGAATAATCGTGATGCCAGGATGTGATCTCCATAATTATTTTAACAGAGCAGTCCCATTAGTTCACAAAATATCAATAAGTATTGGGGCTCATTATTCCCCATTTAGAAGTTTCTCAGGATAATTTGAGGATTATCGTAATACTACTATTTTTTTAGGGGTATGTGAATGCGTCCCAAAGTCCAGAAATAAAATAGAAGTGCTAAACTTTGTTTTCCATTGTCTCAAAGTCAATAGGTTTTCTGTTAAATGATGTAAAAAAACAAGTTTAAGATATTTTGAGGTCTGGTTCCACAGCTCAAAGTATGTCAATCAATACCAAATTCATCATGTTAATGTGTCTTAAAAATGGCAGTTGCTAAACACAACAAGACCAAAAAGAGACTGTAGTTGTGGTGATTTTGAATTCAAAGGCCCACGGCATGTAAAGTTAGCTTTGAAGTATTGCATTTGTAATATTGCACCGTGGAGTTGTTGCATTTGACACATACGCATCCCTCCACACCGTGTTGTTGTGCAGAAACTGGTGCCAGTTGTCCTCATAGATTGTGCATCTTCCACCACCTTCAAATGACAGACATTGTTAACATGCCAAATGTGCTCGCTCACTACTTTTAAAAGGAGAAACACGAATGAATAAAAGACTGAATAGAAGGTTTGCTGAATGTCATTTCCTTCTTGTGAGTATAAATGGCATGTTGTTGTAGTTTCATCACATTAAACTATGAACGTGGTGTTTCAGGTTAGCTGGCCACGCAGGCCGAGACTCAAGGGAACTTGCTTGTTTTTTCGAGGTTGTATAAGAGCTCAAATCCTGTTGTGTCACAGGTTTTTTTTGTGTGTGTATGTAACTCTCAACCCTCTTTGCTGCAGTGGAAACACAAGCTTGGATATTATCGATTTGAACTCCCAATTCATTTTGTTGCCTATGTTGCTATGTGTAATTCTAAAGTAAAAGCTGGTCCAATAACAAGAAGGCATCCCACAAAAATGTCACAATCACACTGGATATGGACAAGCAGAATTAAATCCATCTCTGGTAATTTAATGAAGCTTGAGTGTCACATCCTCTCAACTCTCATCCCAATTAGAAATGAAAAAGTGTGAGCACAAGACTAGGAAATCATTAAAAGAACAGTGGGATGTAAATGGAAATTACCGCACACTCTCTTTTCTTGCTCCTCTTTTGAAAAGTGAATGTCAGTGGAACTTTGTTAGCAAAGGGTAACATGGCCATTAGAATTCAGCCTGCAGCACCTCTAATTTATTCTCAAAGTGGTGCCGTTCATTTATGGATCCATTCCATATTTAGGGTGAAGATGCCGTCGAGATTTCCATCGTAGAATGTCATTTAGAAGAGCGGCGTGTCTAATATGAGACACTTAGCCGGGTGTGTTTGTCTCCAACTCACAGGTCAGGGATTAGGACTAGCAGAAGCACACGCTGTCATTCACAAGTCCAGATTGTTCAACCATGGGCACATGTGGAAAGCAGACCCTCCTGAAGCCACGTTGCAATGTAGTTTTATTAAATAGTTTTGCTCAATTTTGTGTTGTGTTCTGGTTTTGTTTTTTTTTTGTTTTTTTTTGTATCATGGCCCAAGCTTCACCCTCCAATACCAGTTTTGTGAAAATGAGCCTGGTCATTTTTATGTAATCCTGCTGTGGACAGCAAATGGTACTGATAACAGGAACCTCCTTGGCAGAGGTAACAACACTTGCACAGCCTGATGGGTTTTTCAGCTCAGTGAAAATGCAAAAGGCATTTTTGTGGTAGCCACGTCTCTCCCACTGATTAATGACTAGA
Organism: Aulostomus chinensis; assembly: GCF_037954235.1. Lineage (NCBI taxonomy): Eukaryota > Metazoa > Chordata > Actinopteri > Syngnathiformes > Aulostomidae > Aulostomus > Aulostomus chinensis. Next base: position 63,470,722 of record NC_141320.1, on the reverse strand, counting down.
GGTGGAAGACCCATGTTGTGGCTTTGATGAGGCAATTTGTACAGTTCTGCAGGAAAACAATGGCAGTTCATTTTATTGCAATGTGTCTCCAGGGATACATCACCACCGCCGCTGCTGCTACTCAGTACAGTGTGGTGTTTTTGTCCAATAATAAATCAAAAGATGCTGGTGTTCTGGGGAGGGGGTGGTGTTACAGCTCACTCTTTAATGGCCTGTGTGCTGTATCTAGCTCCATTTGGATGCAGAGTTTGATGCCCGCATTGTTTTATATTCAGTTATGAGTACAAAACATGTGAGCGTTCACGCTGTTGCTTTTGAAACCTCCCTGTGGGTATGCAGAAAAACCAGCAGCTGATCATTTAGACGATGTGTTCATAACATCACATCCCCCTGATGAGCATAGCAAAGCCTTGGAGTTATAATATATCCTGTATGCTATATGATGGTCCATCATCAATGTTGAAAGTCATAAAGCTTCAGGACAAGGGCTCATAGAGTCTGTCTCACACATATCACTCAGATTGACAGAATTCAGGAGGTAACTCTTCCTCTGTATGTCACAGATCTGCATCCTTCTGTGCTTGATTAAGGGTTTAAATATTTCCTTTATTATCCAACTTGCTGCTAATCTTTCTGTTAAAGTTATTACTTGATCATCTGTTAATATTATATGGGTAAACTTCAGAAAAAGGTTCCACAGTAGCTGGGGCACACGATAGCGATATTTGGCAAGAAACATTTGGATGAACGAAGGAAACAGATTATGTCCAAGACAGGATACTACCACCATACTTCTCCTGTACTAATTGTGTTGTACGGCAGGTTTTCAATAAACGATATACAGTGAAAGAGGAAGGATTTGATATATAGTGTTATGATATCTGTGCAGCCAAAAAGGGGAAAAAGTATTATAAAAGCAAGATACTTGTTGTTCCATGTCACTGCACATGATGTCATCCTCCATGTTTCCTGTACCTGCATCCATTTTGTACCACTGCTCATTTATCCAGATCTGTCTCTTGTCACCCATCCGTCTCCATTCAGTACATTTTCACAGTTGTTATTCTCATCATCAATGAGAGCTGGTCCCTGGAATGGATGGATTTCTTTTTCTGGTTTAGCAAATCGTAGTGAATTCACCACAGCAGCTTAGCGCCCGGAGAGTTAGGTTATCGGATTGCCTCTTTTTGAATGAATGTGGATTTTAGAGAATACAATAATCTATTAATATGACACCCTCATTATCAGGACCACTCTGCACACTGGCTGATAACAGGCATCTGCAGCATGATGAATATTGATCGTGTAAATGATGATAATGAGCAACAATGCTTTGTTCTTTTCTGCCTGTAGATATTTTGATCAAATTGCATATTTTGTCAACTATTCACCAGAAGCCAAATGCTAATTATCATGGTAACATGTTTGTTTTTGAGTTAGAAAAGTCACCGAGGTGTCACCAGGTTGCCTACAGATGCTGCAGGCTTCCAGTTGTGTTTTGCATGCGAATGCATATTCAATGAGAGGTAGAGCTACCAATGTTTCCATGTTAACAAATGTGAGAGTTCGCAAGCAGTAAGGTTTTGTGTGTAAAAGCAAGATGTGTGGCGGTAGCAGCTCTACAGCAATCAGTTCAGACAGAGCAGTGCAGGTCCACTTGACTGACTTCAGGAGGTTTTTCATTTGAGGGCTATGTAAGCCCTCCAGAACTCAGCAGCCCTCCTGAACCTGGCCAGCTCTGCTTGTAGATACGATGTCCAAAGCCTCAATGAAGTGGCTTCTGAGCTGCGCACATGTTGGGATTAATTGTGTTTTGAAAGAGTGCAGCTTTTAAACGGCCTGATTTGAGTTCATCAGCCCAGTCAACCATGTCTTAATAAGAGAATGTGAAGGTTTGGCCACAGTTTCTTGCCTCTTCACTCAGCTGGGGATCACTGACTTTTGCATATTTAATAACACAACTCCTCACTGTTGTGTGCTTAATGTCTTCATATGTTAGACTTTGGTTATAAAAATTCCATCAGCACATATTATTACCTGTCATTATACTTTTACAGATAATGAGACCATTTTACAGCAATCATAAAAACATGGACGAAGCAGAACAAACATAGAGATGATCATTTCAATGAAAGCAGCAGAGAAACAGATTTGGTCACCCTGAGACTCAACTGGAGGCTGCAGAAGCTTCAGAGGCGGTGGTCATTGGGTTTTCTTTTGTATCTTTGACTCAACAGATTACCTCTCAAGGCCATTTTGATGCCTTTTTTAAGGCAACAGGCACTGAAAATGAGTTCTGAAGTGTAGGAATATTTCTTCCAGGGAAATGAGCTGACATAAATCTTTGCAGTGTGTGCAGCTGTTAATAGTGCATGACCTCACTGTGCCATTTTTTGGGGGAAAATGTTCTGATATCAGAATTTTCCATCATTAAAAAAAGAAAAAAAAATCAGCCAATGCTGAAAAGTGTTTGTTTAACCTCTGTCTGAAATAATCAAATTCTGTTTATCTTCTACATTAAACCCATCCGCTAATCCAGTTTAGTCTACCACTATCTTGGTCCGGTGCACTGATTGTGTTCAGTTCTTGATATAATTGTTTTTAAAGGTGTGTTAACCCAGAGAGAACCCCCGCAGATGTCAAGAGAACATGCATGTTCCGGATGGCTAAGGCTAGAGCCCTGTGTGAAAGTGCAAACCACTGAGCCATTATATGAATAATGACTGAATTCTGTGTGGTTTTGCACATGCTGGTTCACTGGCTTAATAGGGCACCATCAATGTTATTAGTAACATCATCCAATTGTATTCAGTGTGAATATGTAGGTTGGCCAGCATGTTGATTGTTTGTGGAAAAAGAGTTGGAACCCCCTCTATTAGTTAAACAATTGTAGTTTTAAGGGAACTGCAGGACAGGACATAGGTGTCATCTGTTCAGTCTTTCTGTCTGAATCGTTAGACAAGTTTTTTTTTTCCTGTCCAAGCAAAGCTCAACTATGATAAATTTGCAGCAAGGAGAATGAAATGGTAATGATTATGTGTAATTCATAACAGTTTGCTTAGCTCTCTGACTATTTTGTTAATATGCAGCAGACAGGGTGTACTCCTCTTGAGCAGAGGTGTGCTCATAGAAGCTATACAAGTCCAAACTTTAGTCTGACACAAAAGAACCACAAAATAAGAATCTATTTCTCTCAGTACTGAACTGACTCAGCAAAGGGAATGAAGACAAGAGATAGCAATAGCGAGGGGCTGAATACTGGCAATGAGACCCTGTGAAGCAAAGTATTCTGTTTTGTACACCACTCATCTTCCACGGTGGCTCCATGCATGAATGAATACAGATAGCTGTGTGAAATCAGTGCAGCTCAGAAGTAGCCTGGCACAAGATGTTGTTACTAATCAGTCCCCTCAGCCTCCGTCCAACCTTGCATGCAAAACACACACATACACACAGCTGTGTGTCTCGCCTAAACACTCATTTGGCCTGATACTTCCTTTCACAATTGCTTTTCTCAATTCATCCTTCACTCATACAATTCCTGTGGAAACACTGCGACTGCTCACAAAATACAGATACTGGATGTTGTTTTGCATTTTGACAACTTTGGCTCGGTTTCCCTTCAAGAAAACAGCATCATTAAATCACACCTTTCAAGATTCAACACGGGGATAATAGTCAGATAGTTTTACCAGAGTCAGTGTTGTGCTGCTCTCCAGAAAAATAGTTGAACTAGTGATTTCATCAGAATGAAAAATCTGTAGTGAGAATCCATCAGAAAAGAATAATAAAGCTGACAGAGAACACCTGAGGGGTTTCTGAGGAAAATGGTATATTTTCTGGTTCATAAATTATAGGACTCCCATAGAATGAAGCAGGTTTATTGTAAAAGGCCATTTAGATAAATAAAACCAACACATAAGTGGAGAAATGGAACACAAATAGATCCATGCTTTGAATATTTGAATTAATTAAGGGTAGACAGACAAACAGCTCATATGTTGAGGGACTTTTCTGAAAAAAAACAAAAAACTATTTTAATCTCATGATGCAAGTATAAAACAATGTTTTTCTTCATCTGGGCAGGTGTCTTGACACATTTGTCGTTAACTGGAAATCCACATTGACGACTCATGGCAGACCTGAAACATCATCTGTAACAAAACATCCCTGTTTCAATTTTGCCTGAGTCACATCGTCTTGCCAGTGGTGGAGTTGAACCTGGGTCACCAATAAGTGCAAAGACTTGCTAAAAAAAACAATCCAGGGAAGAAAAGTCCCATCTAGGTGTCATTTCTGCGAAACACAGCACAGCTGGAAACCTTCCTCAGTTTCATCCCTGACAGGTAATTTACAGGACAAAGGAAAACTGAAAGACAGTGGAGTTTTTTTATGTGTGTGAGTAAAAGTCATTTAAATGAAGCAATTTAATAAGTCACACTTTAAACAAAGGTTCTCTTAGGAGTCAATGACCAAGACAAATGCGGAAATCCCAAGGCACTCACATCTTCAGTGTATTAACAACCTTTTACACAGTCTATCTGATAGCTAGATGCACTTGAAGTTAATTTGCTGTTTTCAAACTTTTGTTTTTCATACATGGAGCAGCATTAATCTTTAATTATGAATTAGTGATACATTGATTGACCCTGACGCCGTTCTGATCTTGAGCTGTATTTTTTTTTGTTTAGTACAAACTGGCAAATATAATGGTTACATTTCATTTGACGGCTTATGAGGGCTATGCATTTATTTATCCAGTTAGTCTGTGTTGATAATTTGCTTTTCGTTTGTGCACTGTGTTGTCTTTTAACCCTGCGTGACTCCATGGTATCTCTTGAAGCCAAGCTAACGAAGACTGACTAACGACAACAACACAATGACACAGAACATCTATTTCGCAAACTCTCAAACACATTGTCCAGCATGCATTTACTAGTTTCAGCAGTCACCATGAAGTCCTGCACCCAAGGCAAATCATTAAAAGGCAAATTACACTTTATGCATGAAGTACTGCCCCAAATAGATCTTTGTTGTAAAAACTGGAAATGATAGATGTTTGTTGATAAAGGTGCAGAGTACTCCATTTATATAAAGTGCTGATTGTGTGTATGTATTAGAATTGTCACTGCAACCATATTAGCATTTAGTAGAGACACTAGCAAGGCTGCAGTCTCCATTTGAACAGTGATTTGGTGTTGATTCCAGAACCAGCTGATAAATAATGTTCAATAGGAATTAAAAACAACTTATTCACAGCAAAAACATGTCAGTAGTGTCTTACTGATTTACTTAGTGGTTCTAAAGTTTTCAGGCAGGGTAAACCCCCATGGTAATGTTCATTTTATTTATTTTTTCCAGTTTTGAAAGGTCATAAAAATACACGGTTCACTAACAGAATACTCAATAAAATATTCATGTTTTTGACATAGCAACAGAGACATTTTAAACTATGCTAAAATGTTGCCTTCTGTAACTGTTTTTACCATTAATATCATTATTCAAAGCAATTGCTGCTACCAGCCCTATTATTTAGTATATAGTTGTAATCGTACACAATGGTACTTTTGGCTGCACCTTTTGAGAAATTTCTTAAGGGGAGACAATCCGTGAAATAAATTATATGCCCCACCTTCTTGTGAAAAAATGTGAAATAAATGATAAATTCATCCTTTGTAGTTTCATTAACCTTTTTATAATGCAATACTGCAAAATGTGTAGAATCCTCCAGACAACAGATAAAAGTTAGCAGCTGTACACATTACCCAGAGTTTCAAAAAATATTCTCAACCCACATAAACTTCCTTTGATTAATTAGCGTTATTGTCAGCTCTTCAAATCCAGGGAATCCATGCATGGAGCTTCTGTAGCAGAACCAGATGCTCATTGGATTTGTTCACCACATGGCCTGAACTATGTGGACACCCACACGTTACCCTTGTATGTGATCGATGAATGTGTCATTCCAAAGCAGTCTGTTGTTATCTGAGTTTTTGTTCTTCAGGGGAAACCGATCTCTTCCCCTGAGCTACACACAGAGATTGTATTTGAATCAATCTGGAACTCGTCTATAGACATGCCTGTACATCGTGCAGTAGAGTGAAATACGTTCTGCTTGCACACGACCTTGAGTGTTAAAATCCCTCATTTCCATCCATGCATATCCACACTGTGTCATTGCCATTAAAGGTGGTAAAAAGGAGGAAAGTGGTGATGTGGCGTGCGGCTGGATCACCTCCCAGCTGCTTCCTGGATCTAATTGGCATCTAACTGACATTGTAGCTATGGTCATGTGACTGGTTTCCAACATTCTTATTAGGGGTGTTTTTGGCTGCAGCACATATAATACTGGGGAATTTTCTCTCTTACATTCTTATGAATTTATAAACTAAAGGGACCACAGATGCAAATTACTTTATAGCAATTTCTTGTGCAAACTATAGTGTGCATTGAGTCTGCCAAAAAAAAAAAAAAAAAAAAAACTTTAAAAATACTGATGACTACTCGGACACAAGGTTACTGTACACTGAGTGACACAAGGCCATATGCACTTAATTATCTTTTGATTGATATCACATTTCAGTATTTAGTGTGTTCCGTTACAGTGTACAATTGTGCAACTTTGTTCTGATCAATTCAGAAGGAAACTTTGAATAGAATACTGGCACTTGTGCCGGCAGTTTTATTTTCAGCTCTAGTGTTTCGGTTTGTACTTGATCATATCGCAGGAAATGCGAGTTGATGTTTTAGCCAGTACCCAGCTCTGCTTTCTAGCATGGTACTTTTGTGGGATAAGACAAAATAGTTGCATGTGTGAGAAACCTTCTGCTCCACATTAACATACATCATAGATGATGTGACATGATTAAAGAGCTCCTAGTGACACTTTAGTCAGACACTTTGAAGGTGGTGAGAGACCCTGTCATTCATATTAGCTTCTCTTTGTGCATCACATTGTTCAGTCAACTCAGAGGGAACGTGGGGAATCGTTCACACTCCAGCACGCTTGGGTGTTCTCATCTGCTCATTTTGCGTACGAGTAAGAGGTGGTTTGATGTATTGTGTGCGTGTTATTTAGCCTCCATCTGCACGTCACACTTCCCCCACTCTCTCATTAGTCATCAGTCTCATGAACACATGTTCTGTTTTCATAGCAGCATCGCATCAACCACCTGGAGGGGGAAATGCCTGGGTGGCATTTTGACATGCTGTTTGCAGCTGACAGGTTCAGGATAATCATTTCATGACTCCCTTGAAATTTCCTAATAAGCCGTTCACTGAATGTCAATCTGGCTTTACCTGTGTGAGGTGTGACTGTATGAATTCACAGGGAATTATTTCTCTCTTCTTTTTTTGTGTCTCTCCCACTTCTACATTTTTGCGTTGCTCAGTGATTTGACAGCTGTTGTTCTTAATTTTCCCCCTGGCTATTTCCCGAGGATCCATCTGGTGCTGCTGAGAGCTACTGGCTGATAGTGGAGCTCTGCTCAGTGTGTCAGGTGTACAAACACACACACACACACACACACACACAAATCAAAAACTCACTAACACACCTGGGCAAGAATGGTGTTCTTTTGTAGATGCTTGAAAGGTTACACATGCTTGAGAGCACTGTTAAATCCCTTTCATTTTTCCAGCTCATGTTTGAATTCAAATTCTGTGTTCATTCATTGTAATTTTTGTAAATTGGTTGTTAGGCATTAGTGTCCAGTCATGTGGAGGAGGAAAAGTTTTAGAAAATTAAATGTAAATACACATGGATTTGAAATGATGCAATGCAATGCAACATTGCAGCATTTTTACTTGAGGACACGTCAACATGAAGGAGTGTGTCTTGATGGAATCCTTGGCAATTTTGTTGTGTGCCTAAAATGTAATAATGACAGAGAAACATTTATGAATGCTATGATCATTCAAGCTGATCATGTTAAGCTGAAAAAAGGAAAATCAAAATGTCCTGACAAACCAGTAATCAGAAAGCAATTGGTCTTCCAAAAAAAAAAAAAAAAAACCTGCGACATTATTCAGCTTTGCTTTTCACCTCTGCATAATTTTGGGGTTTGTATGAAGAGAAACATTGTGGTGGAGGCCAGAAAGAGTGTACACTTACCTTACTTTGAAAGAGCCTCAATTTCCATGGACAAAATGGGCAGCAAGCTGCACAAAGTGGACTTGATGATGGGTATTGACTCGTGTATGCGACCTGAAAAATAGCCAATTATTGAGCAGGCCGAGTCAACATGGCCCTCTGAGCTGGAGCAAGAAATAGAAGAAAGGCTGTTGCGTTTGCTGATTGTTTTTGTTAATTTTGCGCCTTGGGCAGTTAGGTTTTTGTCTGTACCCAAGTACAGATTACTCCAGCTTGAAAGAACTGTTTGTTTAGGCGTGCAAAGTCCTGGCAGAGCTGTCCTGTGTCTACTCTGCAATAGACTGTATTTGTACATTTGTCTGCAGGTTGTGATTCTTTCATCTCTCAGGGGTTAAAGACAACTATAATCCTATTGATCCAGAGAATTTATCCCTCCTAATCCTGTTGCATGATAGTTGAGCATTGTGATGTGCGTCTTTGCTTCTGAACGCTACAGTACAGCTGATAGCTGCATCGTGTCCAATAAGCCCGCCGCTATAGCTGCTTCACAAACTGTACGAAAAAACTGCAGCTTTTTATGAATCTGTTATTTGTTTCTGCTGCCGAGGGTTGGACATCTTTTGCAGCGTGCTGTTGTTGTAGATGGATGGAAGCGAAAAGAGCATTTGCAGTTGAGCCTCAAGGAAGGAGTCAGCTTGACTCCATTTGATGTCTGATCCTCCCACACCACCTCAGATAAAGCCTACTGTCATCTCTCCACCACGTGTGGCGTCTCACGCATACAGCTGTATCAGTATATATTTCAGCTACTGATAATTCATGCCTTCAAATAAGCTCTACTTTGTGTTGCCAGTGAGTTAATACACGTTTTTTGCAATTTTACCTTTATCACTTTAAAGTACAATATGCCTACAGAACTCAACTAGTTCTATTTTTCTCCGTATACTCGCTCTCCAAATCAAACTAACAACAACCAATTTTGTTTTCTAATCATGTCAGTTTGATTAGGTGCCAGTTTAGCATGCTAGTCATCCATATCAATATCAATATTATGTATCACTATCAAATATTGTCCATATTGAGATTCACCATCTTGGGGACACCTTTAAAATTCCCATGAGTCCTGTTTTGAAAATCTTTGCGCAAATATCATCTCACAGGCCTCTTTAATGATTTTGTGATAGTGGAAAGTATTGCATTAGGAAGAGAAGCGAGAAGGCAACTCTGATCAGGACAGATTCTCGAAGGTTAAATTAACCCCAATATTGTGCACAACAGGCATTGAGCACACCAGAACAATATTTCTCAGTAATGCGCATACTTTATTGATCTGAAACACAGCTACATGCTGTTGGCACAATCAACTGAATATTCATTTTTTACCAGCCTCCAGTTACATCTACTACACTTTGTGTAAATTGCATGCAGTTGAAATGAATAATTCACTCGGATAAGTGCAAAGTATAGTAGATTCACGAGGCCTTAATGTGAAATGGTTAATGAAGAAAAAGGTTTTCACAGTGGTAAAAGCCTGGATGAGTCATTATCAGGTGTTCTCGCTCATTGGCTGCAGAAACATGTTGGATTGATGGAAAGATTCTCTCCTGTTTGATTTTGACAATCAATTTTATTTCCCTCTCCTCACTTCAGAGGTGATAGCTCCACCCCTCTGATGATGCAACATTGCCCTGCCATGACCAACTCTCATCTCTGTCAGTTAATGACATTGAGAAGCGTCCCACAAAGCGCATCACCACAGTTGCCAGGTCTTGTAGCGGCTGACTCAGCAGTAAAAAGTCACTCTTTGGCAGTGCTCCCGGAGCAGGGTTCCATGGAGGTGACATCAGCGACTGTGGATGACACCACCTTCGCCTCCCACGCTTCGCCACAATCATCAATTTTCACAGTTTGTTGTGAGAGGGAGGGAGATAAAAGATTGGTGGAAATTTTAGGATACAGAGTGTTTATATTTGTAAGTGAAAAATGCGGACTTGAAGTGTTTCCAGCTGCTGCTGTTAATGAATTTGTTTACAGAAGACTGGCTTCATTAGAAAAGCCATTTAGTCTTTAATAACTGAAAGTATTTGTGCATATTACTGTCAAAGGTGTGAGTAGGGGCACTTAATAACACAGTAAATAAACATACAGGTGTATTTCCCCTGGAGCCTTGGTTGACACAACTGTAGACCTGCTGTAACAGTAGCTGGAATGATACAGTCCATTTTATAGCATTTAAAGTCGTTGCTCATTTATTATCCACTCAGCATTTAATCAATTGCTTGTCTGGGAAAAAGTAATTTAGACTTGCCAGAGTTTATTAGTTGCTCACAACTTTAGCATTCACACATATTTGAAGCCGTTGATTCTTCATGACTCAAAATTGCTTTGCTGCAAGACAAGTGATAACTTTGGAATGAGAATGAACAAAATTCCTTTCAAGTAGATCAAGCTGTTCTCGCCGCTCTGAGGGTTCCTAAGGCAACCGTTTGCTGGTTCCTTTTGTTTAGGAAGGTGTGAGTCACGGGCATCTAGCGAGTTCAGCATTGCTCACTGGATAAAGTCAGAAAAGAAATGGGATTAATTAACAGCTAACTCAGACAATGTTTAGTGTTTCCTTCTTTAACTGACCTGCAGCCCCTAATTTAAACAAAATCTTCTCCCTCTTGGGCAATGTTTTTTGGGTGAAACTCTCCCATAAATGGAGTTCAAGAGGCAATATGGGTGAGGTGATTATGCAAATGATCCCAGTCACCTCCTCATGAACAGGTGGCATTCATCAAGTTGAAGCCAGTGATCTGCGTTGAACTTGAGTTTTCTCAATCCAACACTGAGCACAAAGAAACAAATAAAAGATGTCAAGGATTTTAAAAAGTTTTTGCATGAGGCTTAAGGTATCAGCTGCGACTGCAAACAGTTTTACAAAAAACAAAACAAAACAGCACAATCCTCTCATCATTCTCCATTCATGTATTTATGCTTTTATGGCATCTTTCTTGATGTATTTCCTCATGTAATGTGTCTTTTGACCTGTGGGAGAGATGCATGGCTCTCTTTCAACACTTTGTCCTTGCTTGCAACATTAACCTCCACCGGTTTACCCTGTGGCGACGAGCGATCCAATCAAACCACACTGTTTCTGCAACCTTCAGTGTGTCTTTCACACAAAGAAATTAACACCCTGCATATTCATCACTTTTACCAGCACGGAGACTTGGTATTTGATTGAATATGTAGCAGCGCACGGAAATGAAGTAGCCAGGGCTTTGCTTATTGCATTGTTCAAGCGAAGGCTGGATAGGGGACACGACAAGCTAATCTCACATCAGGAGCTGTATCAAGCTCAAAAAATGCAAGTCCGGTTTCTCTGACCCTGAACTGATCTGCCATTTTAGTACAGCTGACAGGTAGCTAAATAAACAGAAGGAGGAGAGAAATGACATCTATGTGCATTTTAATCTGAGCCTAATCAGTGCTGCAGGATTAAACACAGCCCCTCATACGCTCCACTTTTGGTGCTTCAATGGAAACTGCTAACAGCAAGGAATGAGCTCTCAATGCCGACTAATAGCTGCACTTTAAAAACTCCCATTAAGAGGAAGTCTGAAATGGGGAGGGGGTGTATCGGCTCCTTGGCTGTGGCTGGCTAGACTTGGGGTGGCGGCGAGGGTCCCTTCATGAAACAGAGGATAAAAGAGCCCAGAGATGTGGTCAGCTGGGATGAGGGGGCAGGGCAGACAAACCGAGCCTTCAGAACTCAAGACAGCTGGAGGAGAGGGAGGATGATGGCAGAAAGAAAGGAGGAGGAGCAGAGGTGCCTGGGAGAGATCAAAGGTGCACTCATCAAGGGCTTGTTTCTCCTTCTCTTTGACAGGGGGCAAAGAGGTGGAGATGAGGGGTCTCGGATGAAAAGTAAAAGACAATGAAGACAGAGAGGGCTATAACAAAACCAATTAATTTACATGTCTGTGCGTATTCCTCTTGACAGTCAGCTTAGTCCTGCTGCATTATTCTCTATATCATGTATTTTCCATGCACCCTCTGAAAGCTTTATGCATTGGTAATGTAACATGTGCACTATACAGACACTTGACTCAAAGCAGAAGCAGTGTTCTTGTGTGTTCCATACTGCACTTCAACAATTATGCTTTTTAAGAATTGTAGCTTGAGTAGTCATTCACAAGATGATTGGGGGAAATGAAAACCGATCATGCTTATATTCAAAGCCAGTTTACAGGAGTTGCACTGTGAAATGTTGCCTAGGAACTAGATTCACTAATGTTCATCATTTAAACCCCATTTTTGGTTATGTGATTTAGTCTCTTGTCTGTTTATGCACCAAAATGAGCAGTGCCTGTTCCTGTTTTTCTTCCCCCCGGTGTGTCACATTGCAACATGGGTACTTAACATTCTGATGGGCCTTCACTTTGTCAAGAGATTAATGAAGTAGAGAAAGATTTAATTAATGGTGTTAAAATGAATTGGTGCCCTCATTCTATGATAAAACAATAGTCAAAGCATCAAATGATATTTTCCTGCCCTGTGCTACTTTAATAAGAGACTGCATTTGTATTGATCCATAATTAACATATATATATATATATATATATATATATATATATATATATATATATATATATATATATATATATATATATATATATATATCCTTTTTTTTTTTTTTTTTACCAGATATCAATTAACATACCTGCTTGGTCAAGATGTTTGCTCTATTAGTGCTGGGCAATTAATTGAAGTGAGTTGTGAAATGTGAGTCAGAATATAATTTTACATTAAATACTGTGGCGCTGCAGAGATTACCTGCCTACACATCACATTCTACAGTTTTAAGAAAACAACCTAGTGTGACACAGATGAAAGCAAGAATAACAATGACATAAAAAATTCCCTCTAATATTAAAACCGTATCGCCATAGCAGTCAAAATACAGATTAAATATGCTCATGTATAAGTGGTGCACCTGATCACTGATGCAGTGTTGGTGATTAAACAATCAGTTTTCCCTTAATTACCTCATTAAACTGTGATGGTGAGGAAAAAGAGTTACAAAAAGAAAAAGAAAAAGCAGCAATTCACACTCCTTTAATTTTTATTTGAGGGCATTTTGTAATCAGTGTATGTGTCACATTTGCTGAACTGTCAGATTTGAGCATGTCTGTGAGCTGCTTTGTCATGTTGGACATCTATGGAGGCTCAAAACATCCTTCACAAGCGTCTTTGGAATGTCCTTGGTTTGCCACTGTCAGTTAAGATGAAAAATAATGCCATATTTTGCTTTTGTGTGTCTGCTTTTGTTGCCGTGAAAGCTGCAGTGCATTGTGTGAAAATGGAGCAGTGGAAACAATTGCAGGTGATCATAACGTCCTGATGTGCATTTTAAATGTCTGATTTTTGCAGTGAGAAAAAATCTTTCAGCACAGAATCGAGATGCATTTCAAAAATTAGTCCAGCACGCTTGGTGAAAACCTCATTTATGATTGTGTTATAGTAAATAGATGCTATCACAAGTCTAACTGGTTATCAAGAAAATGCAGTCAAATATCTCAATTTTCAAATGGGAAATTTTTGCAGTACTGATGTTAAAATGGTGATGTTTACTCAATTGAATAAATAGCAATGACAAAACATAGCTGCAAAATTAGTTCAGTAATGTACAACATTTTTACAATTATACGAATGTGCTGGCATTGGCAGCATGGCTCAGAGGCCGTCTAGCAACCAAAGGGTTGCTGGACGATCCTTGAGCAAGATACTGAGCCCCTAATTGCTCCTGATGGCCCTACAACAGACTGGCGACCCCTCCAGGGTGAACCTTGCCTCTCAACCAATGTCAGCTGGAATAGGCTCAAGGCCCCCCGCGATCCTCAACGGATGTCTATCAATCTATTTTTATTTCCTATGGGTGCCAGTTGTTAATTTCATGTGATGTCTTCCTGTCACGTCTTTGGAGTTGATGTCACGGTTGCTCTCATGTTTCTGAAAATTAATGATTTGGTGTAATTTGTCTGTGTTTACTGAAACTCAAGAGAGTGTCCCACCACTATATTACCATACAGCATGTTCATGATTTACACCGATCAGCCTGTGTTGTAGGGGTATATAATTTGTTTGCTCATTCATGTGTCACATGCAATATGTCAGACTCCACTGATCTCATTTTGACAAAACCCGAGGAAAAGACGCATCTCACAGCTGCACCCACCCTGCACAAACACACTGATTGGCCCAAGGTAGAACTATAATTAGAACTTATATCAAGATGTCATTTTTGCCATTTTCCAGCAAGGACCAGAACATAGTTAATCACCTTGGTGCAAGGCAAGAGGGTGCTGCGCTGCCAAAAGGCCAGTGTATATAGCACATAGGAGATGACACACTTGTGTTCTGAAGAATGCCTGGAGAGTGTCTCAGTCTTTAAATGTGATCATTATAAACTCAGAGGTCACACAGGCCATGGAGAGAGATGTGCCCTATTTGTGCTTCTTGAGAACAGCTGTTCTGTCAGCACATACAAAGAAGTGGACATATATCGTAGTGTCATATAGTGGTTGGGTAAGTCTCTTGGTTTACAATACATGAACATCATGAAAAACTGCCGAAGACTCTGGAGTGACATGTTTACTGTGCACAGGGTACGAGATGTATATGTGTGCATCAAATGAACACGAGATGGCTTGACGCATGTTGAGCAAGTCTCCATCTGGCTTGTCTCCTGTGTGAATCTGTTCTTTGTCTATTCAACAGGAGTATGTGGCCAGTTAGAGAAAAATGTTCCTCCAACCTGACATTTTTCAAATCCTTACTCTGACCTTCAGCATAGGAATGTTTTTACCATCTGAACATGAGTCATTAATTGACATTACTCAGGCGAGCCTTTGATAGAGGATGAACTGTTGGTCTAAAGTTTTTAAAAGCCTTTACTTACATTTTCTGTAGTCTTTTATTACCAAGCTGTCTTGTTCCTGAGAACAATATCAGGTTTCTTATCATTTCTGTCGCTTCACCTCAGATGATGACTGCTAACACGGATCCTTAACTTGAATGACTTAATTGACAGGATCTCAGATCCAAATCAGTCTCTTAATTAGGGCTCTGTCAAAGCCATGTGCATTGAAAAGGCCAACAAATTAAGGCTATAGTTATGTTAAAATCACCTAGACAGGCCTTGCATGGCAATTGGTGTACAGAGTGCAGTCTGCTCCAGGTGCATAATTAGAGTAATCAAGATCTAGGGCATTTCCAATTAGATCTGGGTCATTCCCATTAAAGTAAAAAGTCACAAGCCTCTCGGTGCTCCATTCATGATACTGGGGTCTCCACAGGACGAAGGCTTGTTTCATTTCATCACTTGCCTTTTGATGGTGTGCATACAGACCTGAAACCCTTAGCATTCTCAGATCTGTACTTTTGGTCTTCTAGTCCATCCTGCCATACAGACCTAGTAAATCCCAGTTGTCATGTTGGTGCAGTGGGTCTTAAAGTCTCTCTTCCTTGACTTCAGGAGCTAGAGAATCTGATTTATCATGCTTGTAATACCCAGCGACTACCAGCAACTACTGCTTGACCTCAGTGCATCCACCCGCCGGTAAGACAGCAGGTACTTATGTAAAACTGGCACTAGTTCGACAAAAGTACATCTCTTGGTTTGACTGAGACCCTTGTGATCTGGATATGTGCCGGTATAATTTTAATTCAGGAGCAGGAGAGTGAAATGTGTCCTTGAATTACATATCCCAAGGCAGAAGAAGAACACTGAACAGCAGCGCCGGTTGATCTCTTGCTTAGGCTGTTAAGCACCTGTGAAATGATTGAAATAAGGAAAACACAGAACATCATTTCCATGTCTACTGTCTGTCATTTGACATCACTGCTGACAGGAAGAATCGACAATGCCTTCAAGTTGAAAGTTAATTATCTCTGTCACCTTCAGGATATGGAGATATCTGTTGCAGACCTCACAAATGGTGAAATGTGACACAACTTCTCCTGTTAGTAGCACTAATCAGTAATCAGGATGGCCAGAGGAGGAGCACCAATAAGATAAACAATGATAGACTTCATCTATGGAGAAAAGAAATCATTGCAGTATAGTTCATTTACTCTTGAATTCTATCTGCTGTGATCACTGGTCTCAAGATATTTGATTGAGGAGGTCAGAGGAACCTTTATTGCTGAAAGAAGGTCTACTATGATGAATTTGGACCTTGAAGTATGATACTAATGTGATTTGTTTGTACCAAAAGCAGCCATTTATCTTAAAGTCCTGAAGTTGTTGCGAAATGCAGGGCGTGATGATGTTTATGGTTTTGCTGTCAGCTCTGAGACATTTCATCAACACCATTAATTTTTTTCAGCTTCTTGGATGCCAGTTTAGCAGTGGATTTGCATTGAGTCAAGCAACTGCTATCTGCTAACACCTTCTGTTGCTGTTCATTGAACCATGCAGCTTTGTTTTTTAATTTCCTACATTTTCAAATGCAGAGATTTGCCCACCAACAACTGTCCACATTTAGAACTCATTGTAATGATGATTTTCCTTGTAAAACATCCTAAGAGGGATTTCCATAACACTCTGGTAGAGGGGATTCAGAGCTTCATCATGTCAGTTCATCTTCTGCACCACAGCCTGGCGTCTTCTTCTCCAACAGCTGTTACTGTCTCCAATGTCTCATTCATGACATCAAGTTATTTCTGTTGTGGATTGCATAGCATAGCAGCGTGTTACAAGTGCACCACCAGCTGCCTTCTGTTCCTTCCAGAGTCTGGAGGCTTCTGGATGATCTAATAATGATGCTGCACTCTCTCTCCTCTCCTTGGCCTTTGCCTGTGTCGCTCTGCTTGCCTCATTTCCTCGCCGCCACAGTCACGCTTACACTGACACACTACAGTATTCCCTCTGTTAAAGTGAGGAATCTGACGTCGTAATCAGCAAATGAAAAGAATTCAAAATAGATTTTCTTTTGGATTCATACAGTGATTTCCACTCTTGAGGTCCCACAGTGAAATACTGCACAGAACTTATTGAGGGAGAAAAAACAAGCTCATCACTCATGATGACCTTGGACATGATTATTACAAGAGAGGAACAGAGCCGAGTTCTGTTCCCAAGGGATACAAACTCTAATGAGTTTTGGCAGCAGAAACTGAAGGTGCATTTGCCTTCCCTTTATTATTTTTCATTGTTGAATAATTAAGACCTATTGTTATTTTTCTGCCACCCACTGTAACGAAGGCAATAATTCATATTATGCTGATTAGCATAGTGACAGGGGGGCGTAATTCATGCCAAATTGTTGTTTTTTTTCTGTGTCAAAAAAGATTATGTTTATGGTAAACAGAGCCATGATTCCAGAATGAGGTAAATGTATGAGGCGAACGTCTGAATTAAATTCTATAGTGCCAAAGCCACCAAAGCATGTTTGTAATACACTAATAAGTATTTCTCTGTGCCTGTGTAGTAAGCCAATTTGCTAGGTGATTGCTCATCAACTGCCTCCACAGAGTGTGTGGGCTCACGAGTGTGTACCCTATTACGTTTGTGTGTGTGTGTGTGTGTGTGTGTGTGTGTGTGTGTGTGTGTGTGTGTGTGTGTGTGTGTGTGTGTGTGTGTGTGTGTGGGTTATGCCCACCGACCACACTTCCTCTCTGAGCCTTTTTTTTTTTTTTTTTTTTTTTGTGCGTGAGTGGCTTGTTAATGGGAATGTGTGATTACCCCGGAGCTGAGCTGACAGGTTAATGTATCTAAGCTCCTACCAGGTAACTGACTTCATGCTAGGGCAGAGACATGCCACTCATGTCCGAGGGCAGGAAGTTCTTCCCAATTATCCAGAGCTCACTGCTTGCTGCCTGTTAGCAAGGAACTGACAGGGCTCCATCCTCTCTTTGACATGGTGTTTCTCTCTCTCTCCATCATGGTTTCTACTTCTTTCCACGTGGTGCTACATAAGAGGTGTGGTTCTGCCTCATACAGTCCCCCAGCTCTATCAGACTGGAAGATTTCAATAAGAACCCTCGTGGTTGCACATTGTATTTTGGGAATGCACAATATTGGATTTTGTGCTTATATAAACTTGCTTTAATGCAGATAATATCTGCGTCAGCAAATATTGGCTGTACAATATGATATTTACATTTTGTCCTTACAAAAAACACAAAGTGAATTTGGAACATTTACAACATTTTCCTTTATTTTCATAAATTTGGATGATAGCTTATTAGTCATTGTTTCTTCAGCATAAACAACAATGAATAAAAATGAAGAAAGTAGTCTTGATTAGCTTACTGTATATTGATGCTACCCATTAGGCTGATACTGGAATATTTAAAAGAAAAAAAAAAAGACTGATATCTGCCAGAACTGATGGTATTATCTTGCTATCAACAGGTCCAGTATTGGGATTGTCTAATAAGTGCTGAACCTTTAGGTCAAAGAATGTCAAAATGTGTCATCATGCTATTTCAGAGATATGCTAATGTTAAAGAGCTAAATTTGTTCCTCCCACAAGAGTTTCAGCATTTTGATACTAAAAGCACCAGGATATCACAGAAACTACACCACAACTTCATAGGACAACAAAAAGAAAGAAACACTCTCAAGCAGGCTGCAGTACAATATAACGCTCAGTGCCAGAAAACCAAATTCCCCAATACTAAGAGAAGACAGCAACTCCATGTGCACTGGCTTCCTCCTGAGCTTGAAGTGCATCAAAGTGCTGCAAATGAGGATCATTACCTCGTGCTGCAGGTACAAAACTGTTCCTGTAGTGCTTTGTTCTACCCTAAAGGGCCAGAGTGAAGGAGCTGGAATTGACCGTGTAAAGAGCGGGAACATTCCTGTAGTATACTTTCATCCTTGCTGTTTCCATAGTGGTGCGGACTCCCGAGCTGACACAATTTGCATCAGTTTGTGTTGTGGTGTAAAGTCCTGAGGTCACCCGAAGGAGCAGAATTGAAGCAAAATAACAATGCAACTATAGATTCACTGTACTGTAAATTGAGCAAGCTCCGATTTTACACTCTGTTTGAAGCTGCTGCGTTAGTGTCGAGCCACGTTCAAGTTTTTAGAAGTCTAAGCTGCTCAAAAGTATCTACTATCTTTTTGTGTTTAGTCCTAATTTGCAGACTATCAAGAAACAAAGTAACTAAAAAGAAACAAGATTTATATTTTGAAACATAAAATGTTTATTAGGGCGACACAGTTGTGCAGTGGTCAGCACTGTCACCTCACAGCAAGAAGGTTCCGGGTTTGAGCCGCAGCTCGGGCACGGGATCTTTCTGTGTGGAGTTTGCATGTTCTCCCTGTGCCTGCGTGGGCGGCTTCCTCCCAAGGTCCAAAGACATGCAAAGGGGAATTAGGCTCGTTGGCTACTCTAAATTGACCGTTGGTGTGGCTGTGAGTGTGAATGGTTGTCTGTCTCTATGTGTTGGCCCTGTGATGGACTGGTGACCTGTCCAGGGTGAACCCCACCTTTCACCTGAAGGCTGCTGGGATAGGCTCCAGCCCCCCCGCAACCCTTAACAGGATAAGCAGTAAAAAAAGGATGAATGGAAAATGTTTACTAGTTGAAGCTTTACTTGGAGATGCATCTTAATTGTTTCTGTGGATTATTTTTATTTTGTTTGTGTATGTGTGTTCAAACCTTGTCATTTTGATGAGAAAATCATATTATGATTGGCTTAACC
Source organism: Aulostomus chinensis (assembly GCF_037954235.1). Classification (NCBI taxonomy): domain Eukaryota; kingdom Metazoa; phylum Chordata; class Actinopteri; order Syngnathiformes; family Aulostomidae; genus Aulostomus; species Aulostomus chinensis. Next base: position 63,450,930 of record NC_141320.1, on the reverse strand, counting down.
ACCCCAGGGACAATGTGAAGAAATTCAAGGTCACATCTCTCGTTTCACTGCAGAGTAAAAGGATCTTGATGAAAATGTCTTTGATAGAATTCGAGTTTACATTCCGTGTGACCATCAACGTGACTCTTTCCAAGGCATTGTGAGCAGTTGTCATTGCAGTACTTAGACTCTGAAAGCATTGAAAGGAGTGGGGGAGGAAAGTATGGTAATTGAAATCATTTCTGGTTGAATATTTTAATTAGATAAGCAGTAATCTGAGTTCAACACTGTCTTCGAGGTAAATGAAAACCTAAAAGCATTTTTTTAAAATTCATTTTGTGTAGGCCCGGCATCTGACACAGAGGCTTATTAATCAAGTGAGAAACTCAATTTGATATGAGAGAATTTCATTTGACCTTTTCTGGGCGTAAGTGGGTTTTGAATGATAAGTTCTCATGAAAGAGCATACATCAATAGATCCCTCCACCTTCTTCTCTGCCTGTTTGTTGCCGTAGTTGGGAGATAGCGACAGTGGCTGCAGCATACTGATGAGCCAGCGGCTGATCACACAGAAAAAACTTCCCTCACGCTGTGTGACAAGATCCATCTGACTGCTGTTGCAGCTTCATGCAGTTAATTTTCTGTCCATTTTTGTATTGTCTAATCCTTTCATTCCATCCCACATTAGTTTTCTTACCTGTCTGTTTTATTTTCTGTTTTCCAGAGCTGCTATGAAGAGAGAGGAAGCCCATACTGCGTTGGATGAGAGCCATTTGTGTCAGGTACGGTATGCTACACTGACCTCAGCTTTCTGTCCGTTTGTCAAATTGCTGCTCAGTCAGGGATGTAGCCTATTTCTGCTGTTAAAAGGCTCTTCATTATAGGTGGACATGCAGTTCCACCAGAGCTCTCTCAGCTGGACGAGAGCCAGTAGAGATGGAGACTGAAGCCCTGAATAAAAGTTATTGTTGCCTCTGTGCTGCTCCAATCCTGCCGGTTAATGAAGCAGAGCTTTATCACACATGCATGCATTTGAGGCTGCTGTGTTCTCTTTGTCATTAAAGGGAATTAGGAAATTAATTATTGAATTGAAAATATGGTGAATGGTGCTCCTTGTCCTGTCTCACCATATTGCCTAGCAGCGTGCTAATCAAATGCAGTATGTAATACAGACATTCTTCCATTGTGATGCGATGGAGGATGGATTGTACTTTGTGTTTTATCTTTATTCAGTCATTTGTCCTGCAGCCACATTTGTCCACATTCTGAGTCTGGTTACACCTTTTGACGTGACATGATCAAGGCCATCCTTTTTTTTTTTTTTTTTTTTTTTTTTTGGCTTTCAATTCTTCAAACTGAGCTGAGTATTAATGACGTCACTTTCACTTTTACTCCCATAATGGTAAAGTGGGAGAAGTGGGAACATCCTGGAGGGCTGCCATTGTTTTGACACTATGGGCTAATAATACTCAACTTCCTGCTGGTTGATGTGATGGTTCATTTCCATATAAAGTCACCAAAAAGTGATGCAATTCATCTAGATTACTGCTCTTTGTGCAGCTTTTTTAGCTTCACCCAATATCCCACCCCTTCCTTGTATAAATGTCATGTTTTAATGCAGGTGTGACAAACTATGACATACATCTAAGACCAAAATGAGCTTCTTGTCTTATTAGTAGGGTGACAAGGGTCACATTCAACTAAAATATGAACCTGGACTCCAGTTGTAATCCAGAAATAATTTTTTGAAGTAATTTTGAGCATGAGGATTATGAATTCTATATATATTATGGCTTTGATACAACATCTGCCAATATGTCTCGATGCAGGTACTGTTGTTGCAAAACCTTGAAATGTCAGGAAAGTAATGCAATACACGTGAGCTTTGTCGGTGTTACAATAGTTAGCGTGTTGCGTCAGTTTTGAGGATCAACGGACGTGTTGCTGCCGCTGCTGCTCAGCATAACTGCATAATTAAATTAAAAGGACACATATCGGGGAGGTCACTAGTTAAATTGATGTTATAATAAGTGTTATTTGGCACCCACAGGCATGTGCTGACTCTGAAGGTGAGTGTAATATGAGACAGCCAGTTGGAGGTGAAACACACATTGCAGAGATGGGAACATGTCTCTCCTGGGCCAACAGTAGATGCTCTCAAGCTTTTCCAATCACATCGTCAATACAGAATATCATCCTCATGTCTTCATGTCATCATTATGTCATTACTATCATATTAAACACTGGCAAATGCGTAGAAATAGAAGGTAGGCAGGCAATATTACTCATAAAAAAATATGTCTGCCTATTCATAAATACACACCACACATTACTATTCAGGTTTGAAATAATTATGATGATGCGTCGGGGTAGTTTATGAGTTACGGTATGATTTTATGACTGATTAAAAAAAAAAAAGTTTCCATCCAGTCAGAGTCAAGATGATGGAGCAATTCAGTGTCAGATGCTCTAGTCATGCAAAACACAGAGAAAAGAGCTTCTAGAGTATTAAAATCCCACTTGATGCATTTTGTGGCTACATTCGTGCTGAATTAGTGGTTTTGTTTTCAAGAGGCTGTGTCCTCCCGGGGGTTCCAGTGCTTTCAAGTGTTTGTGTTGTTGCAGAGACTGGAGTTTTGTTTGATTTATGTACTGCTGATAATAAAACAACTGCTCTTAAGGCAGAATGGGACAAGGTTACTCACATGGTTAGTGTCTCCAGCCTAAATGTGGGCTCTGAGTGACACTGGTCCAACAGTACATGCAGCTCAGCCTGCAACAAAATTATGATGAGCATATAGTATTTCTAAAATGAGTAGTTCATTGTGTTTTGAATTGAAGCAAATCTCCAGACAGCCTGATTGTCTGAAATTTCTCTTTCTAAAGATTCAGGAAGATATTATATCCACATTTAATTAAAATAAAGACTTTCATGCATGGTTTCAGCATGAGGTTACATCATTGGGTTGCAGCGTCTTGTCTGCTAAAAAGGAAAACAAAGTTGGGCTTTAAAGCTGTGTCTAATCACACACTACAAGAAGGCCCAAGGCAAGTAAGATATGCTGGGCCATTACATCTAGTAACTCAGTTAAGAAACAAAACTAAACAAAAAAACCTAAACACACATTTGTTTTCTGGAGCTACTATCAGCCATCTCACTTCTAGCTGACTCTGATGTTACCGCATTTGAAAGCTGTCACTATTTGGTCCATGTAGTCTGATAGGAGAAAATTTGAAGAACTGCATGATTAAATTACTCATTTACATTTCAGTTAGCAGAAGGCTAACCAGATCTCTGCTCTCACTGGTTTGGCTGTGAAACAGTGGATAAGGAGTCATGAGTTACTGTTACAGTTACTGTGAATGCTGTATAAATGTATGCAAAGAGTCGTTTTTTTTTCTTAATAAAGTAGTGCTTGTATTTATCTCCTGCTTTCCCGTTAAATATAGAGTCAACCCTTGAGATTGTTTCTCTGACAAGCTGGATTTGATTTCTTTTTAAATCAAAACTTCATAGACGCAGTATCATGAATTAGTGAACACGCTTGAGTTTTGTTGAAGCAATGGAGACAAAAGGAAGAGTGTCAAGTTGCTTTAACACTTTTTAGTTAAGGATATACTGGTCACATTTTTCAGCCCTGAACCAGGTCCTTGACAAAAATTTATGATCGGCAAACATGCAGATAAAGAACTGTGGCAAGTTGATGTGGTTTTGAAACAAAGACAGCCTCACTCAAGCAAACAAAATAAAAAATCCAAAAAAGAAGAATGATACAGAAAATGTTTGATAGTTGCACCATTGCTGTTATTGCGAGTGTATCAATCTGCTAGTATATTTAATATTTAATGGTGTTTTTTTTCTAGTTTACTACTAGTCCGTTTAAAGCGCCTCTTGCAGCTGCCTACATGATAATCGTGTTGATACTTATATTTATGTCTTTTGACCAAACATGTACCTGACACTGACTGTAGTTTTTGCTATTTAATCTAATAATGTATCTTAAATGATTGATTGAAAGCTGAACATGAATTTAGGAGATGGCAGCCATTCAGAGGGAGGATGCATCACTCTGGTGTGTGGTGGATCTTAAGGAACGTTCTGGCTCCACATTAAAAATTGAGCACATCACAATGAAGGATTATATTTTATCTGCCAAACTTCAGCTCTTACTGGCAATGATACCAAACTTTCAGAGTGTGTTTAGTTTTTTTTAGTCTTTGTGTCACTGCGGGGTTTGTTATCTGCTCTCTGAACAAGAGTCCCGAATCACATACAGCACAAAAACTGTTGATATTAGCATTAGAATTTCTTCTTAATTATTCCAGTCTCCAAATATTGCTTTTGATTGCATCACAATGTGTTGTATATGGCATTGGTTTGACTTTCAGTAATAGATTCATTGCTCTCCTGTTTCATGCATTCATCTCCTGACACAGTGACAGGCTAATTGAACAGTACACGCTGGAGGTCCAGCTGCAGGAGCTATTTGCATAGCTTCATCATCATTTATCAAAGACACTTCAGCAGCCGCTTTATCATGTCTCAAGACCAATTTCTCTATCGTTTTCCCTATGAATACATTACTGCAGCGACTCATGCATCTTCCCTGCTTGTCACTGCACAGAATTGTTGCCCCTGAATGAAGTGCGAAGACAGGGCGTAGTTTGTCACGCATGGTTTCCCCACGCCGTGTTCAGTGTAAACGGCAGCCAACAGCATTGAGACATCAGCCTGGCTTCGACCAATGGCAGTGAGTTATTTGGGTGTGTGTGTGTGTGTGTGTGTGTGAGAGAGAGAGAGAGAGAGAGAGAGAGAGAAATCAGGGAAAGCAGTACTTAACACAGTCATGAAGAAGCCTCTGAGATTAACGCATCTGTCTTCACACGGAGGTTGTAACTCATTAGTCGATTTCGCTGATCAATCCACGGTTGAATTATTGCAGGTCATTAAGAACATAAACCTTGAAAACTGGCCTCAGTGGTAAATTCATTTGGGCACAGTGGGAGGTGAATGAAGGGCTGGTGAGTGGAGTGAGATTTGTGGGAAGGCTGAGTCCAAAGGACTGCATGAACTGGCTTCAATTGTCAATGAAAATTATCCCCAAAGACAGAACAGTAAATTGTATTTTCCTCTGCTTCTACGTTGTGGGCATCAACTGCTGGCACACACATGCAGATGGAGCGCACAGTTTTCCAGCAGTGATAAAACTATTAAGCCTTTATGGTTGTGTTGACCCACTCATTGACAGGCATTGTTTGGCATTATTCCATTTCAAAAGGTCTATTTGTGATTATGGCATGAAAATAACAATAAGGCTTCTTAAGTGTGTTCAGATCAATGAGGGGAGTCTTTACAAGCTTTCCAAACAACGCAACGGGAAAGGGCAATCTCAGAAGATTATACTTGTCAGATTAAATGAAAGTGCAGCAGGGTTTCAAATGGCGAGCAGCAAGAGCTCCTCTGATTGAAACAATAACATCTCGCCGCTCAGAAAACAGAAGCCAGAGGACAGTGGATGCACTTCAAAGGTTTTTGTTGACCATGTGCTTGTTGATTTATGGTGTGTGCCTGGCTTCAAATAAGCGCTCTGTAGGATGAAAGGGTGATTAATTCAAGCCCAGAGTTATTTGTCTCAGCTGACACATGAATCACAGCAGCTTCCCCGCAGGACTTCACCTGCCGCACTCTCTCTCTCTCTCTGCTGATTTCAAGTCATATCTGGGATCAAGCTGGCTGAAGATCACACCAGGGTCAAGTAGTAAATGCAAATGGGATCGTGTTGAAATCATGGTTGCTGCATCTATTCACATCAGCTGAAAGGCCACCAAGTCTGACCGTACGGCACAACCTCTGATACTGCATTTCCAGCATTAGCCACTATTTCTTTTGTTTTAGGGAATAAATCTGTTGTAATAATGAAGTATAACATTATAGAGATTTAGGTGGTTTTGAACCTATGGCCATAACCCACAAAGGTTTTGTTTTTTGGTCCAGCTTCTCATATTTTTGGAGGTAGAAAAGTTAATCGCACAAACTATCATAGCTTTGTGTAGATTTTTGTCCTTCCCAAATAAGAGTAAAAAAAATGTATTGCACTTTTCTTTTAGGGTGTTAAATAATTGATTTGCATTGGTTTGTGGTTTTGATATTAGCAGCAAACACGTAGAGACAGTAGAGGGCTGGATTTGTGGTGTATTTATAAGCGTAGGTAACCAGGCATTATTAATCGATAACTTGGTCAAGGCAAATCAGTTTCACATTGTTTGTTCTGTTCAAAAGCTGCCAGTAGTTAAAGTATTCAGAGAGAGGTGTTTGAGGTTGACTATTGATGACAAGGAATCAAGGTGGAAGTGCTTGAAAAACGAAAATGGTGTTCCAGAGCGAGACATGCAGCTGCATTCTGTGAACAGCAAGCACCTTTTTCATTCTCAGCTTCTCTTGCATGGCTAATCTCCTTTGCCCACTTCTGCTTTGACCATTTACCTCCCGCGTCTCTTACACTCCTTCCATTTTCCATTTCCTGAAGGTGTTTACACAGCCATGCGCACACACACACACACACACACACACACACACACACACACACACACACATCGATCGCTTTGAATAGTGGTGTTTGATGTAAGAATTGAGCCTGGGATTGAGGACTGTGTGGCTTTCCTTTTACTGAAGTCCTTTAGTCTTTTGTGTAGTCAAGGAGCGATTGCATGACTTTCAAAAAGCCATATCGCCCCACAACCCACACAAACACGCACACGCCAAAAAAAAAAAAGAAAAAAAAAAGCATACTCAGCACACTTCGTTGTTGTTTTTTAATTCAATGTGCAGGCACAATAGTGTTTTGATGCTGCATAGAATTAGAGGCAAGTTCAAAAGCAGAAGTTTCTATGGCCATTTATCACATCTGCCTTTACCAACTAGGTCATTTTTCATTCCCCACATTTTGTGAGAAGGCCCAGAAGAGAGAGAGGGGGGAAAAAAAGACGATGTTGAAGAAGTGTAGTATGTATTGAAGATTGAGTGTGTTTGTTTCTTCATCCGCACTTTCCCACCCTTTGAGTTTGAGCTTCACTGCTCTGTCTTGGTAAACATGTTGACATCTGCTTTTATATTTTGGAACACTTCTGTTCTGCTACTTCATCTGAATTGAAAAAGACAGCTGGAACTTTCAAACTTCTGCCCAAAATGATTTCTCTGGACATAAGCACCACACACACTCACTTACCACTCCTATCCGTGGGAGTGCAGGCTTTGTAGCTGTCTCTGGTGGCCCTCAGTGGGTTGCATAGCATACTAAGTACTTTGTGTCGGTGGTATGTTATGTAAAAGCAATTGTAGGCCTAATTTCAGTTAAAGGGGAGATGCTGCGGTACAACTGTGGGTTGCAGTAAGCATGTGCATTGCCACTTTTAGTTGAAGTGACACCTTTTCTTGTTTTAAGTTCACTTTCACCCAGAATGAGGACAGTTCAACAGAAAATAGTTGTACATTGTTAGCACTTGATATACAGATTATATACGATATGTACAGAATACTCAAAGCTCTGTGAAGTCTGAAAATGTTCTGTAACTGATGATTAACTTTGCTTTGAATCCAATGATAACATTAATTTGAATGAGTTCAACAAAACCGATATGCTAACACAAGTAAAAACCAGCAAAACCCCACTGTTGTGAAGATGGATTGTAAACAAGCATCCAAAAAATTTGTTGTTCTGTTTACCTGTGAGAAATACTAGCATATCACAGAGTCAACTACTCAACAATAGTTCAATGGTATTACTGGATAAACACAATTGATTTAGTTCAGGGCCATGAGAGCCAGTAGCAAAACAAAGAGAACATTTCCTTTCATGCTTTTCATCCATTTTTAGTGAGTTGTTGTTGAGGTAGGTGTTCAATTATTCTCGAGGCTGAATCGTACTGGGCCCCACTAAGAGGTATTCCTGGTATTGCGTACATCCAAAAAATATGTACTGGAATATGTAAAATGAAATACAAAACTGAAATGCATACAGTGTAAGAATTAAAAGAAAAAATATTCTCACTTTGTTGAGATAGCAACCGTTACAATACATATTTTGCTTAACAGGTTACTCGAGTGATTAATCAGTTATCAAATACTAAAAGCATCAGTTGACCTGACTGCAGCGTCGTCCTGTGTCTCCTGTGAAAGTCAGATGTTCTGCCCACCATCTCGTCCTTCAAGCTATACCTTGCTACAAGCACAGTGTGCTATTTCCTGCTCTGGATGTAAATCCTGAGTGGCAGAATTGTTCAATATGTACATAATACATGGGATATTCCAGGCTGAGCTTTGGGCCAGTGTCAGCACCTGTAATTGGACCGGTGTGTTTGGTGCATGAGTCTGTCATTCCTGATTAGAGGGACAGCCTTGGAATGCTGGATTTACATTACAACATAACAACATTATGGATAGTTTGATAGATGGATGGATTCTTCAATCCCCTTCAGATTAAATTCACTTGTCAGATTAATAGCTGTGTCATGTATAATTGCTCAGCCTATTATAGTGTAAGAGGACATAACGTATCATTCATAAAAAGAAAGAACCCTCCTCCTCCTCAGACTTCCCCTGTTATCTGACTGCCTAGGAAAGCAGACGTTTATTTTGTTTGTGACCAGGCAGAGAAGAGGAGTTCAAGGACTCAGCAAGGGCTTGGGTCCTTGGGGCCCCTCCCACAGAGACAATGATGACTCCCCCTTCCACCCCCACACCTCCCACCTGCCTATATCCTTCTTGTCCTCCATTTTGACACTGAGCAATGAGACCCGCTTTGACCTTGTAGCGACTTGCAAATGTGCACCTAGCTGCTCCTCTCACAGCTGCAGGAGGAAAAACACACCTGCAGTTGACGGACCAACATCAGCATACTGTATGCACAAATACACACACACACACAAATACACTCACACACTCAGCCTAATGTGCACATTATGCACTAACAGCCACACACACCTGTAAGGAGTACATCTGCAGCGGGACACTGTTTTAGGTCCCTAATATCCCCATGGGCGCACCTGATCATCACAAGGTCCAGCAGCCAGTCTAACCCCCAGACAGCTCTGCCATTCAGCACTCCCTCCTCTCCTCCTCCCCCTCCCCACCAATCACACCTTCAGAATAATAAGTGCCTGAAGCAGTCATACCAGAGCACTGTGTGACCCCCTCAGTCATCAGCGGCGTAACCCCCACCCCACCTCCCGAGCAAGACCAATTTGCAATCTGCCTGCCTCCACGCCTCCTTCCCGGGTCTGTGATGCTACGCCGCTGTTTGCAGTGTTGTTTAGACGTGACCTCTGGCCCTTCAATGAAGGGCATTATGAAAGAGATTACGCAGCCAAACGGCTTGGCTCAGACCCCACTCTCATTACTCAGTGCCTGTCCAGGAGGATGGGAGAGGACTGAGACAGCGAGAGTGGGGTTATCGAGGTACTGGACTGTAAGATCACTCGAGGATCTGTTGAACATGTGCAAATATGCTCCTGCTGGGTGAGGAGGGACATTAGAAAATGCACAGTGCATTAAGGGGGTCCTGTGCCGAAGGCAGCTATAATTGAAGAGGAAATGATATAAGGGACTCTGCAGCTCATGTTGCAAGGACAGACACAGAATCCGGCGAGAGAACCGGTCTGTAGAGGAGGGTTCTGTCACCTTGATATGTGCTCACCTTAGCTTAATTGGGAGCATGAAGCAGAAAGCTTGATAAAAGCTCACAGGCGAAACCTTGTGTTGATTTTTATATTTGAAGCTTGTTTGTGAGTGGTCTTTTCAGGCATATCAAGAAACACACTGTGCTTTTACACACCAAGAGACATCACATAAGACAAAACGATGCAGATTGTTGTAAAAGAAACGTAACAGCAGTATGTAACGTTGGTCTTTTCAAAACCTTTTCCAAACCCAGCGGCTGAGTCAAAAGTACATGTTGCTCAAGGCAGTAAACAACGCGAACTCTGTGAAAGGTTGACTCTTAAAAAAAAAAAATAGTGTCTTGCTGACAGTATGCCTTGTACCTGCTGGCAGGTTTATACTTTAAGTGCCAATTGAATTGAGCAGCTAGGAAAAGGCAAAACAAACAGTCATCAGGGAAGCGTTTAATGGTCACTATCAGGCAGGCTTGGGCGTGGATTTGCTGACATATTTATTGTGCGATATTTTGATGTAGGTAACATGCAAAAGCTTTGAAAGGTGAGAATGACTTGGAATTTTGTTTGTGTGTGTGCGTGCGTGCGTGCAGGCAGCATGACTTGCAGCAGATGGGTGTGTGTGTGTGGTACAGTATTGCTACTGAGTGATTTTATGGTTTCAAGCAGCAGCTGGTTTTTATGTGTTAACCTTCGAAACCACTTAAAAGTTACAATCAGCTTCTGTCAAATTTTAACCCACTGTGGACTAATTTTTCTATGCAGTATGAAGTCCTGCTCCCTTTTGCCTGCTAGTTTCCCCTGGAAGGTCATCATGGGACCCAGGGCTGGCAGGGACAGAGCCTAGCATCAAAGGAGAGGTGTATCTCCTCTCCTCTCCTCTCCTCTCCTCTCCTCTCCTCTAGGACACTGTTCCATCTTCCTCTGCTCAGTTCAAAGAAGCTTCCTTGGATGGGTCAGCAGGAGTTGTTGTCTCTGTCTCACTTCCACTGATTGTTGCATGTGTGCATTACCTTCAGCTCTACTCATCTACCTCCTCATCATATATCTCTAAAAGTAATCGCCGCTATGCCTCATCTCCTCTCTGCTTCCTTCTCCAGTCACTGTTTCCTTCCTTTGACTGGATGAAGCTGCATAGAAATATAAATGACCTTCAGAGAATCATTTGGCTCTAGGGCTGAGTATCAAAAAAATATTTGCCCTGCCTTGGATAGTGGTTCCTGGCTTGATACTTTTTATACTGCAGTTTTATTAAAGACTGAAGACGTTAATACTCCGGTCAGTGCAACTGACCAAGGCAATAACAGAAAACACCTGCAGTTGTTTGCAGGCGTTGTAAGGCTTAAAAAACAGGTTATGCAGGGATAAATCTGGACAATGACAAGTAAGACTTTTCCAACAACTGCGGCAACTACTAGCATAATTACACAAATGAATATTCCTCCATAACGGAACACTGAAAATCCTCGAACATCTTTGAAGTCAAAACAACAGCCCACAGCAGTGCAAACATGTGTAAAAATCTGTGTCTTGTACAAATGTGCTGAAAGGCTTTCGGTAAAGATATTTGCACAAAAATAACTTGAATAAATTCAACATACTGATAATATTAGAATCTTCTGATGTAAGTGGTTTAAAGGAAGCTCTAAATATCACCCCATTTAATATGTAATTAAAAATTTAATATGGAAATCCTATAAAATATTCAGTAATAGTTCATGCGTTGTATCATTCCAGCTATAAGCCCTTCATCTAAGAAGGTTATTGTGCATGAAATGAGAGGAGGGAGTAAAACAAGCCTTTGTGAATATAACTGAAAATTATCTGCCATACAGTGTAATGACCTGCCTTCCTACGCCTGACTCTGTAATTTAACGCTGGTGCTGCAGGACACACTCTGCTCGTGTAACGTATAGTGCTTTACATGTGGGGTCATGTAAGCCTTTAATGAGAGTGCTACTGATGAGGATTAATTTCTCTCACAGGAAAAGTTTTGACAGACTGACAGCTCAAGCGTTGAAGTTGACGCTTGTGCAACTGTTGCTTTGCCATCTTGATTTAACGCATCTAAACACACAATTTAGAATTCTCTGGACACCAATTCTCACCGGATAGGATAGAAAATTGTTGCTCGCTGCAGATACTTTAATGTGCTTGTCCTGCTGTGAAACGGTTAAATGTCTTTACTTGCATTTACTTTGAATATACCAGTAGTACATACATAGTGGCAAGTATTTTTCATCTCAGAAGCTCCCTCTGTTTGTTTTTTTTGTTTTTTTTTTGCTTCCCTTTTAGCACTTTTGGGCTTTAAGATGTTTCTTAATGGTGTTTATTTTTCACATTTATCTGAAAAAGGATGAATAGCTCTGACTTAAGTATCAGAAATCCAAGATTTAGTAAAACATTTCATGCCCCTGAAAACTTATTTTCATATTTTGAGTATTTTGTTTTGATGTATTACAGCTTCAAAAAAAAAAATCTATGACCAAATGATCTACAAGCAATGAATCCAGAGATTAAATATCCTTTTTATTTATCTTGGGTGATAAATGAAAGGAACATATCTTAGTGGTTGGGCCCCAATGAGTCTCCAGACTAGCTCATTCCTTGATCCTGCTCGTCTCTCGAACTGCATCTTTCTCCTGTTTTTCAGATCAGATCTAGCACTATTCATTCATTGACCTCTTGTTCTTTCATTTATTTCAGTTTGTTCATAAATTTGGTATGTGCTGTTTAATGACTGTTCCTCTTTCCTCCTTTGAGGACAAAAAAAGAAAAGAAACCAAATGGGAGAAATTAATATTTAAAAATCTGGTTTTGCATTCATTCAAAATGCAGTTCCATTATCTGCATACCCAGCTGGAGAACTTATTTCACGAATGACAATAAGTAATAGCACTTGGTCACACTGAGCCTATCAGCTGCCCCTAAAGCAGGTGAGCTTTCCTGCTAACTTCTCATGTAAGCTGATGTGTGAGCCGATCAAACAAACATTCATCCAAGCAAAGAGCACATCAGTTTGAAGGCTAAATTAGCTGCTGCACATGAAACCGCATGTCAGCATACCTGGGAATGTCACTGTGGTCCAGTTCTTTCCTGGTGTGTCACTGCTCTTCAAAGTCCCTCAGTTTTGATTAAAAAGGGGCGTTTCTTTTGCTTTTCATTGTTTTTAGTGAAATGAAAACCAAAGTGTTTTCATGACAACATTGGGATGGGGGAGGAACACCTGATAGATGGAAAAAATGAATTTTAAGGAAGCAACCTATTATCAACCTGGGCTTTTTCTCCAAAACCAGGACATTACCACTTTTCCCTTTTCCACAACACCAACTTTAAACCATATTAAAAAAATAAATAAAAAATACAGAAGTCTCATGTAAAACAACCTGAAGCTGTTCTAACTGGCAGAGAATTTGTGCTCACGTCGGACCCCCATTACTCCGAGTAAGCCTTTTAAAACCGTAATTGTCATCCTTGTTCTGGCATGAAACAGGATGCTGGGGCATGAATTATCACAGGGAGGAAATTGGTTTCTAAACTTCAAAAGCTGTCAGGACAGGGATTGAAAGACTGGAGGACTGGGGGGGGGTCGGGTCGAGGTGAAGAAGGAGAGGACGGGGATTCAGCACTTGTACCGCACAGTTGAGCATTTAGCAGCTGATAATTAGAGACGTTTTCAACTCAGAAATGCACCAGACCCAGGTTAGAGCTGAAGTGGCAGATTTTGCCAAACTAGTTGGATAGATTTTCTTGCAGCTCAAAGATTTATTGTCTAAAATATATCAGTTAAAAGTCTGGATTTCAGACCTGCACGTTTGCATGCACATAACATTTTTTTTAACATATTTCAAAGTGTGTTGCATATAGCCTAAAATATGGTAAATGGACTCAATTTTATATAGCGCTTTTCTACCTTAGCGGTACTCAAAGCGCTTTACAGTGTCATTTCATTCACCCATTCACACACACATTCACACACTGATGGTGCAGCTACCATGCAAGGCGCCAACCTACTCATCAGGAGCAATTATGGGTTCAGTATCTTGCTCAAGGACACTTTGACATGGTCACCGGGGTCAGGGATCGAACCAGCGACCCTTTGGTTGCTAGACGGCCACTCCACCCCTGAGCCATGCCGCCCACAATATGCCCTCAGTATCTCTTTAAAACCTGTGCACCGACATGATAAAGATATTTGTTCACCACAGGTGTGAAACGTGAGAGGGATTACTGTGTCCTACATGACTAGTGCATCACTCAGCGCCACGGTAAAGATAATTAAGAGTCATTAAAACCTTTTCCACAGGAGCTTTGTTCATTTTCCGTTTCATTTCACCCAACGCACCAGGGTCAGAATTGTCATTCAAGAGCTGCGTAGGTCATGCTCACCAGCTTGAAATATTACACTGATTTATAGGAGAGAATGCTAAAAGGTACAAAGATGAATTCATCAGTAGAGCAATTTGTTCCCCTAAAAGACTGCAGAAGAGCATTGAAGTTCAATACTGGCCCCACTAATTGGTCAGAGACTTAGTCACGTACGCTGATACATTGTTAGAACAGTTGGAAGTGTCACTACAGGGGGTGAGTGCAACACACCTACGCACACTCACCTACGCACTACCACCACACCATTTGATGTTATCATCTGTTGCAAGTGGGCTGTAAAAGTATCACAGCACCATAGCAACACTTTTCTACACCTGTGTTCCGTTGTTAAGATGTTTTTACAAAACTGAAATTACTGACAAGAGGAGAACTAGAGAGAGAGCGAGTGTGATGCATCATTTCATCAAGTGAGATGGCCAACTTGAAGAGTGCAGGAGTTGCACTCACGTCAACAGAAAGTTGACTACTGCAGGGTTTTGTTGTTGTTGTTGTTTTTTTTTACCACCCTTCACGAGTGGGTAAACAGACGGCAGTGGCATCTTCACGGGGAATAAGGAGGCTGCTGAGCTGCAAGAGGACATCATAAAGCCAGACGACTGGTGTCACCAGGGACTTTTTAAGTTTACAGAACTATGGATCGGCTGAGGTCACGTATTTCATTCCAGTCTGCTCTCATTCCCATGTGACATCAGCAACAACAAATCCACTTCTTGATGTTTCTGACTCTGTAGCCAGTATATTCCACCAGAGAATCCACTTATTTCTCCTCTCTCTGCCATTTTTGGCTTTTTTGATCTCATCTCAGCTAATTAATGTGTGTTTTTACTTAATCATCTTTTCATTAACGAGAAGGTGTGTGTTGCACATATTCCTGTGGAGATTTTGATATTTATATAGCAACGCATGAGCACAATGTGTGTGTGGCATGTTCCTGCTGCTGTTTAAACTTGTGTTTGTTACTGCAGCGACTGTGACGATAATAATCTCGGAGCTTCGGCACAAAGTTCGTTCCTGTAGCTTGATGTTGCTTTAAACACCTTCCACAGAGTCCGTAGTTGTTATTGGTTATTTTAGTTAAATCGATTTGACATCGTCCTCTTCTCTGCTTAATTCAATGAGGTTACACAACAATTGCGTGATAGGGTAGCACAAGCTCAGCACTTCAGCTTACATTAACTGAGTCAGGTCAAGTCCAGCAGGAAAATGCAGCCTGATCTGCAGTTTATTCAGGATTTTTATTTATTTTTCTTTTTTGGAAAGTGAAAACATTTGTATTTATTTCAAGTACCAACATTTGCAGAAACATGGAAACACAGCTAAATCACTCCTTTTTTTCTCTGATTGATGTGATTGTGTTTTTCCTTCTGTCTTCAGTGGCACAGGCGCTGTGTGTTAGAGGCTGTGTCACCCCAGCAAACGGTGCCGCACCTCTCCAGCGTCTCACATATTCTCTTTGATGTCACCAATATGTCGAGTCCAAACCCCTAGGCAGCCACATGTTCAGACATCCTCAGCAGCACCTCAGCAGCTAATGAGCCAAACACACTCCAAACATCACACAAGAAATTGGAACAGTATCTTGTGATTAATATATTTTTTTCAAATTTTGGGTCCACAGTTTAATCACAATAATAAGAATCTTTTTTTTCACAAATTCATCTGAGGGGCTAATTTTATGTACATTGTTTCACATAAGGCAGCACGGTGGTGCAGTGGTCAGCACTGTCGCTTCACAGCAAGAAGGTTCCGGGTTCGAGTCACGGCTCAGGCACGGGATCTTTCTGTGTGGAGTCTACATGTTCTCCCTGTGCCATTGTGGGTTCTCTCCGGTACTCCAGCTTCCTCCAAGACATGCAATTGGGGACGAGGTTAATCCAGACTCTAAATTGACCGTAGGTGTGACTGTGAGTGTGAATGGTTGTCTGTCTCTATGTGTTGGCCCTGTGATGGACTGGTGACCTGTCCAGGGTGAACCCCGCCTCTCACACCAAAGCCGCTGGGATAGGCTCCAGCCCCCCTGCGACCCTTAACAGGAATGGCTGGATGGTTTCACATACCAAATATAATTTATAAAACATACTCTCATTTCAAAATCCATCCATCCACCCTTCCATTTTCGTCCGCTTATCCTGTTAAGGTCATGGGGGGGCTGGAGCCTATCCCAGCAGCGTTCGCCAGAGAGGCAGGGTTCACCCTGGATGCATCACCATACCATCACAGGGCCAACACATATAGATACGGTCAATCTAGAGTATGGATTAATCTCGTCCCCTCTTGTTGTCTTTGGACTGTGGGAGGAAGCCGTAGCTCCCGGAGAGAACCCACACAGGCACAGGGAGAACATGCAGACTCCACACAGAAAGATCCCGTGCCCGAGCCTGGAACCTTCTTGCTGTGAGGCGACAGTGCTGACCACTGTACCACTGTGCTGCCTCATTTCAAATTCACTTATGTAAAAAAAAATAAATTATGAATTTGCTTAAAAAAAAAGTTTTTCACTCCAGGTTTGTTAATTTCTGCAAGAGTTTCCCCCCATGCGAGGGCGTATTTGATGTTGTATTACCATGCTGATTTTATCATGCTGGTGTTCACAGGCGTAATTTTTGCAATCCTAATTGAGGGTGTTGTTAGCATTTGGTCATTAACACAAAGAAGCACTGCAGCTGGTGAGAATTTGGGTGTAAAGCAACATACGGCATGAGAACAACCTGATGATGGCGATGGATGGAAAGTTCAGAGATGTTTACCACAGTAATCATTTCACTGCTGCCTTGCTTATTGGTAAGTGATCCAAGTGGTGACTCAGGCCTCCTGTTATTTGCTTTGACAGGTGAAAAACTATTTCGGGCAGCTTTGGGCTTTTTTGAGCTGCTCCAGAGCTGACCTGCTCTCAAACTGAAACAATTCCACCAGTATGGGATTGAGTGGAGAGTTTTAATGCCATGGGATCTAACTGCTCTTTCCCAGGTGTTTTCAATCACAGAATACATTTCAAATCCCGAAAAACGACCTCCTGAGGGAGAAAAATAACATAAAAAAAATGGAAACTAAAGGAATTAGGTTTTTTCTTTATTAGGTCGTGTAGATGTCAGTGCTGCAGAGAAGCCTGGCCTGTTTCGATGAACCCCTTCTCCCTCCGGCCGCAGGAGACTTCTTCCCTCCTCACACAAAGCCTTCACGAAGCAGCATAGTTCACAGGACAGAGTCTGCTGGGTATTTGCAGCTAAAACACTCACTATCTTTACCAGTGGAGAAATATCAGAAATAATTGGCCATTAGTGTATCTGGGGTAAAAGAGCATTATGAAATATTTTTCCTAACAACACTGTTGATTGTCTGCATGTGTGTGTGTTTTTCCCATATGTACATATGTCTGAGTCCAGCGTTAGAGTGACATGAAGTCATTACCACACAGCAGGTGACTGACCAGGCGCTCCCCTGCAGCGCTGTCTCCAAAAAGTGGGCTCATTATGGCGTCTGAATTCAGATGCATGATCTGCTTGCTTGGTTATCATCTATTGTGGCACACTGAGAATCAGCTGAACAAATCTCATTAAGAGCAAATACTAAGTTAGAACAGGAGCGAAGATCAAGAGGAGAATATTGACAAAGGGAGGAAGCCAGCCAAACTCTGCAGCACTTTTGTTTGTGACCAGCAGCTCGTCTCCTGTTTAGATTTGATTCCCTGCATCAGTGGTGAACACAACACAGCAGGACTCCACCGCCGCTGTATCCTCAGAATGAATTGTCCTGCATTAAAATGTTTTCTGCATTTCGTTGGAGAGGAGAAGCAGTCAAGGTTGTGATGAAATGCTCAAACTAATTATCATGCTTGCTGTATATTGAATTTACAAGCATTTAAATTAATTGAATTCTTGCCAATGGGAAAATTAGTCTTTGCCCTCTGAAGTTAACAAAAGCAACCTTCTCATTTCTAGCATTGATTTTTTTTTTTCCTCCCTGTGAGCAGAAATGTCAGCTGGTGCTTGCTGCTGTCATCAGATAGGTCAGTAGAAATACAGTAACTTTCAGAGTTTTGAAGGGTTCCATCTTTCTTACCCTACAACAAAAGTCAAAGGGTACAAATTTTTACACCTATGATAACTAACCAGACGCCCCACGGTCACCGTTCCCACAGGTGACAACGTTGCCATTTCTCTATTATGCTGGCCCTCTAGCTAGTCAGTTAGCCAGGCTGCTAATGTTTGTAGTGAAGATAAACACCTGGTTTAGTCTCTTCTTTCCTCTAGCCCCAGTTTTGTGATTTTTAAAAAGCAGTAAAGAGAGACTCAATAGTACTTGTGTCGATTGTACTTGGAGAGTCGCTAAGCTGTGATTGGACAGGAGGAGGTTTTAGCCAACAATCGCTAAATAAAACAGTTGAAAATCAAGTGCAAACATTACATCAGTCCCATAGCATCAGTCTGAGTTAAATAACAAGTTGAAACAGAAGGAGAAAGCAAGTGCACTCCTCTGGGACATACAGAGTGATATTGACCGACGAGCAGCTACCTCACCTGTTTTTTCCCCCCAACATCTCTTCTGCTGTAGCGAGAATAAAGCCGAGCTGACAGCTCTCACTAACTGGCCAGTCAAACCAAAAGAGAGCTCTGACCTCCGGCTGTATTTCACGTTGATCAGTTGAGATTTCCAGCAGAGCCGCTGACATTGGTGAAAATGTCCTCCCTATAGGTTTTGGACTGTATTTTCAAGCTGCCATCACCAGAGACAAAGAGTTTCAATAACAGCAAACACTTTGATTTAATTATTTTTTTGTCAACTTGGGAAGGACAAAAAAGTGGTGTACACAATACTGCCTCATCATCACCGCTTAAGTTGATATATTTAATTTGTTTCCCAAATCTTAACATGAATTTGGCAATTTTTCTGTGCACCTGGGAAATGTAAGTACAATAATCTCTCCAATATTGTTCTGACTGAGCTCTCCACTGACTCCTGAGGGAAATATCAGACCCTCTTAGATGCTAAGTGCTCCCCGATGTTCACCGGCTAGTAACAGCAGAGCGTGTACAGAGGGGTTTTTATTCAAGGTTTTTTTTTTCAACAATCAGATTTCGGGTCCAATCCTCCTTCAGCTTATCCTGTTGCATTATTGATTTAACCATCTTCAGGACAAGAGTTAAATGTAAGAGATGATAAAGATGATTTCCTCGCTGTTGTACTTTACTGCATATTTTGTTAGACAGGAAGACGAAGGCATGTTGTGATGTGACTTTTAAAGGATGCAGGATTACTTACCAAGTCTTTCTGCATGACCAAAAAGAAAAGTCTCTTGTGCATCGATTACAGAAGTTAATGAAGGCTTTGATGCTGGTGAACTGCAGGTGCATGCAGGGCGTACCTCATCCGTATTATCTGGGACTTGAGAGTTGGAGCAGGGCGATGGGGCTGATGGAGGAACCACCAAATTTTCAACAGTCTGCATGCTGCAGCACTCAGAGCCAAAAGTGGGCAAAAGCCGGCTGATATGAAGCAGCACGTCAGTTGAGCTTTGAAGAGTTAGCATATATTATTGTGTCTCATCCTCTCTTGTTAACAGCCATTTCTCTATCACGTCATTAAATCTAATTGCACATTCAAAGCTGTACAGCTTGTTTGGTCTTGCTAATTGGACTCACAATGAAAACCATAATTACCACTTTGGCCACTAGATAATAGGTTTTGCATGATCATTTTCACTCATTTTGAGCAGCTGAATGTTTCCTATCAGTCAGACAACTCAGTATATGGGCCTGCCTCATAGAAGTGCATTTCATTACAGTGATTAAATGAGCTACATGGCTTGACCTGCGTGTGCCCAATATTCATTACATCATTGCATGTACAGCAGGGCTGTACAATTAATTCAGATAGTATCAAATTTGCCATATGGGTCAGAGCTGTATTTTTTTTTATTTTAGTGAAGGTCAAATGTGTCACAACATGCTGCAGAGACGTCCAGCTGATAAATCATAGGGGAGCACGCCTGATTGGTTCAGACCACAGCAAATCATCATTTTTAGATTAATTTTAGTGAAAATAACTTGCAAATATATCACAAATCAGCCAAACCCTCACCCACTTTTGAGCTCAGTCTTCAGCGTGGATCTGAACTACATGCGTGTCAGCCCTCCGTAGACCCTGTCTTTTATGAAGGCATCAATCAGCGAATGACATGTTATCTTGGATACACACTTCACACACTCCTTGTGTAAATGATGTCCAGGCTGATAGTGAGAACAAGTAATAATACACATAGATCTTGAGTGTCACTGTGTCGCGCCTGAAGGTGGTGATAAGGTGCTCAGTAAGTTATCTGTACCACTAGGCTGTTGTTTACCATGAGTTCTGCTGTGTCTTTTCCACTTAACCCTGAAGAATTGTTGTTTTTATGTCAGTTTTCAATTCAAAGAGTCATTTTTACATGCATGTGTGCACCTGTAAAAGATGTTATTGGATTGAAGGTTCTTGGAGATTTGTAAGATTTCAAAAGCTGCGTTGTTTCACTCTCCATTGTTGATAGAAGGCTAACATCCTTCTCTAACGGCAGATGTTGCTGAAGGTTCATACCTTGAAAACATGAAAATTCTATTGTATCAGATAACAGTTCACGTCTAGCTGTGTCACTCTCAAGCTGTTACATTAATGAAAGTTTGAACTTTTCTGCCTTGGAGCGGGAAGATTTATAGTTTTAAGCATTTGTGTTGGATGTACCGTATGGGCCCATAAGATCTTCCCAGGCTCTAAGACAAGAACAGAAACTTGATAGAAATGTGCATCACCTTCAAACAGGTGTCAGGCCCTTAACTCCCAGCTGTAAAGACTGACAGTCAAACAAATGTACAGTCTGTCACCTCCTCCAACATGGCAGTATATGAATCCTGAGAATGATGAAACATGCAGCCACGCACCTTCAGCTTTGCAAGACTTCACTTGGCAAACTACCACATTTCTAGTATGAAGTCCAGAAAAGATCAGCAGATTCCATTATTTTGTCTTTATCTTGAGCTAATGTTCTAGATATACCTAACACAAGGCACTGCTATAATTGATTAGATGTGTTTCCAACAACTGGTTTGAAGCAAATAAAGGTGGTAACGTCATGCACAGCTGTGGGAGAATTGTGGGAGGAGGAGAATTGTTCTTGGTCGGACAAGTCGTCATGGCTCTTAGGCACCAGCTTTTTCTGGGGGGGGGACATTTTGGATTCTGGAAAAAACACAAAGTTTTGTGAACTTATTTGAAATAGGGGGTTTCCATCTCCAGTTTTTTTTTTTTAGACTTCCATCAACTTCTCCTAATGCAAAACTTGAAAATGCACATCAAATTTCACTGACTCATGAACTCAGTTCCCAGAAAGAAATAATGTTGTGCTTTTGCAGAAGTTAAAAGTAACGGATATGACCGAGATATCAATAAACTGTCCCTTTATCATTTTCCGAAGCAGCCCTCATATTTCATACATTTATTAGTCCCATCTAATTTTGCACGGAGTTTAATCTTCTCGCCATAGAATTGAAACGATGTGTCACTTTCTCTCTGCTCCTCGTTTTGATTATGACTCCATCAGCTGGGATTCCCTCGTCACAACCTTTATAATTCTCATCACACTTTCATCTATTAATTCTTCCCTCAATTAAATGAAGTTACAATGAGCACTTCAGCAAATAGAAGTAATTAAAATGATATAAAGATGATCTGGTAACTCTGACTATGGATGTTTTAATTCGTGATATAATGAACATGACTGCCTATTGAACAGTGAAAGATGAAGTGTGATGGGATGTGTGTGGTCTCTATGTTTGGAGTTGACCAACGGTGTGGTTTCCCTTTATGTGAACAGTGAAATGGTTTTAATCCTTATCAATTGACCCCATCCATCCATCCATCCATCCATTTTCTACTGCTTATCCTGTTAAGCTGGAGCCTATCCCAGCAGCCTTCAGGCGAGAGGCGGGGTTCACCCTGGACAGGTCACCAGTCCATCGCAGGGCCAACACATAGAGACAGACAACCATTCACACTCACAGTCACACCTACAGTCAGTTTAGAGTGTCAATCAGCCTCGTCCCCTCTTGATGTCTTTGGACTGTGGGAGGAAGCTGGAGTACGAGAGAGAACCCACACAGGCACAGGGAGACCATGCAGACTCCACACAGAAAGATCCCGTGTCCGAGCCGGGGCTTGAACCTGGAACCTTCTTGCTGTAAGGCAACAGTGCTGACCACTGCACCACTGTGCTGCCCCAATTTTCCCCTAAAATGGCAATTTAAGTTGACAGAGAGAAATACATTGTATTTCATGATTCTCTACCATTTAGAAGTCCACCCTCAGGAAGTGTTTTGGGGGAATTTGACATTTAGTTGGTTTCCTTTTGCTTTTCACAGCTGGAAACAAACCCCAGCAGACAATTTACGGCATTAAGAACTGTAGAAAAAGAATCAATCGGAGAAAGTGGCTGGTAGAGGCCGCTGAGTTCAGCTTTTGTTTGCTTCCTCCATGTTACTGCCGTTATGATGCGACGGAGAACTTCTGATATTGGCAGCTCTGACATCCTGCTTTCAAGGAGGGAAAACAGACTTTGTGGCAAGATCAGGAGGTCAGAGAACTCTGTTCATGTTGGCACGAGGGTGAGGAGTTTATAGAAACAGCAGAGAAGTGTTGTAGACGTTCTACTGCCCAACACCCTAACATAAAGCCTTTCTCCTTCCAGTCGCTCACTGCAAAACAATGCTTTCATGTGTGCAACATCAATTGAAGCAAAGAATTTGGTTTAACATTTTAACATGCATGAGGTGGACATGCATACCTTTTTATCTACAGTTTTACGCTCTGCTCAGACTTGGAAGACATAAAACAGTTTTTCCACAACAAAAATTCATCAGGAATTGTCAAAGAATCAGGCCAGTGCTGCGCATATGGGTGAAAAAAAATCTCATTGCTATTGGTGTGTATAATGTTGTGATTAGTGTATAGTAAACTATATGCTCTCAACTTGGCAAACGTTAGTGCAGTGCAAAAAAAGCCAACTATTTTACTTTATAAAGTAAATCCCAGTCATAAAAATATATTGCACAAAAATGATCCACTTCCTCAGCGTTTGTGCAGCAGAGTTGGACATATTTGCAGTTATGTCACCGTTGCTGACAGCTTGCTTGTGATTGGGTTAATGGTGAGGAACTAAGTCAGACTGACAAGCTGATAGCTGCATCAGTATCCGTTCAATCTTCAAAACCTGACTTTGCAGGTGCTTCTTTACACATTACCAGCTGCAACTATTTGTTAGCATAGTTATATACAGTATCTCAGGAATGCAGATATCTTGAATTCTCTCCTCCGCTCATGGAAAAGCCCAAACAAATATGATTTGACTCCCTTATGTGACTTGTGTCTGGGTCACGATGGCCAGTGCTGCAGGGACTATATCCAGTCAGAGAGGCGTTCGTGTCCTGCATAAAAGGCTCCGGGTTGTTGCAGAGGAGCCAGCCAGCGTGAGGAATGAATCAGAATCCTAGCAGATAAAGTAACTGAGAAATGAGCCGAGCTTGTGAATTATCTCCCTTTGAGATTTCTGCTCTGATCAGTGTAAGTTATCGCTGAGCCTGATAACAAATTACTATACATTAAATCTGCAGAAAATCCAACAAAAAGCGAGAGATGGCCTAATCAGAGATGCTGCTTGAAGTAGCTGTCACTGAGCCCCTTCGGTGAAGCCCCATCAGCGGGGTCTTTTTTTCAAGAAATCGAGACCCCATGATTTGTATGAGGGGCTGAATGACCCTGCCTTGATGGAGGCCATTTTGCAGTTGGTCAAGGACAGCCTGGAAGATGAGAGGAAGGTGTCAGGGGAGGAGAGAGAGCTGCAGAAGCTTGAGCATGTACACAAGCTTTTTATTTGTACTAAAGAGCTTATGACTCAGTGATTTTCTTTTGAATATGTTTTACAGTGTGCTCATCAGAAAAATATCAAATTAATTGCAATATTTTCTGCATCATTGCTCTGTCTTTATTTTCCTGTTGAATTAAGGGAGTTCTTTAAGATGAAATGGAAACGCAACAAATTAAATTGCTCCCCATATCTATACACACGCCTCTTTCTCTCACTCACTCACACACACACACACACAAATACACACATCTTTGATAGGAAGGATGTCATCTCAGCGGCTAGCACAAATCGATCCGTCTCAGAAGAGATTCAGCCGGTCTGGTGGCTAATCACGCAGATGGATCTGCCATCTGACAGCCGTCATAAGCTGTGAGACTTCCAGTGGATCACTTCCTGTCATAATTGACGCACTCCAACAGACCAGCATGCACTCACTCACACACACACACACACACACACACACACACACACACACACACACACTTCAGTTTGCATGCCTGAAAGCACACCAACTGGGTAGATTTACTTTCCCTGAGCCTTGTTTAGAAGCTGCACTACATTTTCTTTCCCAATTCTAATTAAGGAAACCATTTGAAATGGGTGTTAGGTCATCTAATGGGCGTTTTATTTACAAGGTTGAGAACTTGAAGGCTCAGCACTTGGCAGGATATGTGTTGAGTCACTGGTATTGACCAACAAGCCTATCAAATCCACTGCAGTTGCTGGTTTTGGGCCCTGGGACTGTACAAAATGATTATCTCTGTCGAACAGTTATTAATGTTGGTTCTTCTTAACTACCTTTGGGATTTTTATGAATTTAAGAGGACATGTGGTACGGCCCAAAGACAGAACCCAAGATATTTTTTGGGGTTACTACACTCCTTTCCATCATATCCAGTATTATTTTGTATGTTTTAAACTTTAGATTCTGTAGTGGCACAGACCTAGACTAGCACTGAAGGTCTAGTTCACTCATATCACAGTTAATGGATTTTTGAATGTGTTTTTGAATAAATGTCTGAAATAGCATGCTTTAATGGTTCGATTTATGTCATGAAAGAAGTCAGAGTCATGTAAGGATTCTTCTGATGGCTGACACACGTAATGACAGCTAAAACAATAATAATTGAATAAATGATTCCTTTCCCAGGATTGTGTGGGTGATTGTGTAAGTGCTCTTGAACCCAAGCTAGTGTTATGATTGAAGTCATGCATGCGTGGTGTAGAACTTCAGTAATGATCACATTTGTACTTTTAAAATCAGATGTGTTATTTTGTGAAAATAATCCACCCATCCATTTTCTTCACTGCACATCCACTAAGGGTCGCAGGGGGCCCTGGAGCCTATTCCAGCTGATATTGAGCAAGAGGCGGGGTTCACCCTGGACAGGTCGTCAGTCCATCACAGGGCCCTCAGGAGCAATCAGGGGTTCGGTATCTTGCTCAGGAATACTTGGACATGGTCACCTGGGGAAGTGAGGATTGACCCAGTGACCCTTTGGTTGCTAGATGGCCACTCTACCTCCGAGTCATGCCGCCCCTGTGAAAATAATCATTACGGACAAAACGTGTAAGTCTCAAACACAGCTTAATTTTGCCAACATCCCTGCAGTGCTCCACAATTCCTCATTATATCTATTTTGCTACCTCTTTCTAACAATGGCTCCATACTCAAAGCCACACCTGAAGGGACAAATGTTTTAAAATCTCTCATTAAAGTAGCACTCCAGGGTCCACGCCCATCCGCAGCTACCGTCAGCCAGTATCCACACCAGTTAACCTCCTCTGTTTCCCAGCAGTAGAATTCAAAGCAGGGCCCTAAGAAATCTCCCTGCCGCTGGAGGGGATGCATATCATTTGTTCCGTCTTCTTTGAAAATGTACATATGATTTACATTTTTAAGTTTTTTTGCATTTTACTCTTCCCCTTTCTATATTTCAGTCTCCATAGTAACACTGTCAGAGGGTGTGTTTTGACATCCTGGCTATGCAATCGCTCCTCCTGTAAAACATGCATACACATAAATAAAATAAACACATATGAACGCTGCCTGTGTTTCGCCCACATCCCACTCTCTCGTTCCCTCTCTGCATGTTTACACACACACACACACACACATACACACACACACATACACACACACTTGCTTACTAGATGATTTCCCCAGGTTGGTTCAGACACAAACAAAAGCTCAATATAAGGTTAATACCTCTTCTTTGAATACTCCTCCAGACAATATTGCCGTGTTTGACCGGGGTGAAAAGTTCAGGTGGCGTGTGTGTGTGTGTGTGTGTGTGTGTATTTCTCTCAGGGTTAAGGTCGAAGACGTCTACGCTGCCCCACACTTTGCTCTCTCCAACCTGTTCTCTCACTCGCATTAACAAAAGAAAAGGTACTCCCAAGATATGTCCTGTGAGGTTGAAGCTTAGCAGGTCTGACAGGTGGAATCATTTATTTACTGGGGTCATACTGAGCAGCATGGCCTCTGACCACACCACCTGCTGGCTGGAGATAGCGGCTTCACCTGCGCCGGCCCCAGGTAGCTAGGGGGCAGCCAGTTCCGTGGGTTAGCACGCAATCCATGCACATCAGAGAGGCTGAAGTGCCTGCTGTGATCTCTGCAGGATAGCGTGTGTGTGCCTGCGTGTCACTGTACGTGTGGAACGAGGAGTGTGTGTCAGTTCCATTAATATTTATCTGCCTTCCTTGACATCCTCTGGCTACCTTTTGTCTGTTCTACTAGTATTTATTAATCTATTTTTAGAGCGTTCATCTTATCATGCAGCAGATGGATCAGATTGACTGTATGCAGATGTGCTATCGCAGCATAAAAACTTCACTAAACAGCAGACCGATTGAAAGTCATTGCAATTGGCTGCCAGAGGGATTTGAGAACGCGTATTTCCTGGATTTAAAAAGACAACAGGAGCACAAATGAGATCATAGCCGCAAGAAAAAAGAAAGATACTGTTATTTAAAAGAAAGTAAATTCTCCCTTTTTAAATGAAAATCTTTTACAACAATGTATGCCTGAAAGAAGATGTTGTTTCACCCTCTTGCATTTTAAGTTAAAAGCACATGGTAAGAGTCAACTGGATTATTTCAGAGATTAGAGAGGATGAATACAAACATCAAATCCCTCAAGATCCAACCCAGGACATCCAGTCCACCGCCTGAAACCCAGAAAACACGTGCAACAGGAAGAAAAGAAAGATAGTCAGTAATTAAGTATCATCTATCAGAAATGAAGCAAGAGAAAGTCTACCAGGTTTCCAGTTGAACTTATTTTAATCTCTTCTCCCTTCATAGCAAAGAGAATTTGGGTGCAGGCTTCTTTGTCTTTGCCGGATAAAATAAGATCTTGCACATCTCATCACATATCCACTTGGATGCAAATCATCTTGCCTCTTAGTCTCTGAACTTGGAGCAAATCACGAATGTGAAAGTGTTAACAAGAAAAGAGCATCGCAACTCTGCTGCGACAGACTGAAATAAGGTAGCTGTATTTAATGTATGGTTCAAGTGTATGAACTCAGCGGTGATTTGATCCATGTAAACTTTTCTGTACAAATAATTCATGTTGGTATCCAGGTATGCACTTGATCATTATTTTTACTTGCTGTAGATCATATTGAATTACATCAGGGCACAACTCTGTGTTCTCAGTGCCCCTCAGTAGAATGAGTGTTATTTACCGGAAGGAGTGCTGAAGCCGTGTGTGTGTGTGTGTGTCACGATTTGCAAAAACTGGCAGACCCAAAAGCAGACAAACACAATGAAAGTTCAAGGGTGTTTGTTTGAACTAAAGCTGAAGATAGGAGGTGGCGGTGTAGACCAGGGGTGGACACAAGCAGGCGGGCAGGCAAGGCAGTTGGTGGTGCAGTCGCTGAGGGGAGGCAGAGAAAGAAGTCAAAAGTCACAAGAGGCAAAAAGTCACAGGGATAAAAAAACTGGATTTCCAAAAAATACAAAAAGAGCAGAGATTCTCTAGAGCTAATAGGCTAAAACTAGAATTGGCTAGTAGCGTTACCACACACGGGAATTGGTACAACGATCTGGCATCGCAGGCAGGGCAGATCAAACACTTATAGGCTTCCAGTGATGAGCTGATGGCAGGCAGGTGAGGACGATGAGGGAACTGGAACCAGGTGCGCCTGCTGGAAGCCGGAGCCAAGCCACTGCCCAAAAACACACGCCCACTCACAAAACACAGACACTGACAGGGACTGTGACTGTGTGTGTGTGTGTGTGTGTGTGTGTGTGTGTGTGTGTGTGTGTGTGTGTGTGCGTGCGACAGGCTAGTTGACGAGGTAATTTCCACAGGAGCCTTCATCTGGCATCCTCTCAGCTCTCAGGTTCACCAGAGCAAGTGGCAGGGGCTCTGTCATCTCACAGCTATGACACCAACCACCTACGTTTGAGTGTTGGAACCTCGGCCAAAAAAGCATGTCAATTTTTCTTTTCTCCATTTTTCTTTTTTTTCCTCTGATAGACAGTAGAGGGCATGTGCATGTGTTGTATCACCTGTGCATCTTTATCATGTGTGCTCTCACCTCAGCGTGCCTGCTGCCTGGAGTGGTGTGTTATCTAGACAGGTGCCGTTGTCTGCAGCCTGCTATATAATGGGATGTGTTCAGGCGCCTCCATGCTGTACCTGTCTGCCAGCACTGAGATGGTGTTCCTGATAACTCCTCACCCCCAATACAGGCTTGGGAGAATAGTTCATGTGAATGTAGGTGTGTGTCCTTTCAGAAGTTAATTTGTGATATTGTGTTGAGAGGAGCGCAGAGTGGACGGGTTTCCACTGGAAATAGTGTTGGTTTGGTTGTGTCATCGCAAGTCTTCATGTTGATTGATGGCCACAGTGAAACAGCCGTCTGGTGTCCATATGGCCCTTTCATGTTGCTCAGCCACACATGGAGCCAGAGAGATATCAGCCTTGCATACGTGTGTGTGTGTGTGTGTGTGTGTGTGTGTGTGTGAGAGAGAGAGAGAGAGAGAATTTTCTAGATATCCTTAAAGTGAAGCCCAAGTGCGTACTTTGGTTTTCTTTTTTCCTCTTTATTTATTTTGCCAGGCTGTGGTCTCCATCTACTGTTTTATGAATGGTAAGTGTATAAAAGGGGTGTCATTTTCCCACCTTTAACTTTCAAGGGCCGTGTCGAAGGAATTTTTGAGAACTTAAATGAAATACAGTCTGA
This sequence comes from Aulostomus chinensis, assembly GCF_037954235.1. NCBI lineage: Eukaryota > Metazoa > Chordata > Actinopteri > Syngnathiformes > Aulostomidae > Aulostomus > Aulostomus chinensis. The sequence goes on along the minus strand of NC_141320.1, from coordinate 63,421,803 downwards.
CTTGGTTTCGGTTTATCTCAGGTTTAACCATCACAGGAACATTGGCCACCACTGTGCAGTGGACATTTGTCTTTTTATTAAATCACTGTAATTTTACTGGAATGTCACTCTCAGCAATTTTTTAATGACTATATCTTTTGTAAAATAATAGTCAATCAAGAAAATCTGTATACAGTCAAACTTCATGGCTGCAGTGACATTTTAAAAAGTGCTCAATTTAACATCGCTTATCTCAATATTTGCCCTATCTATCATAAGATGGAGAGCCACTTTTTCTGATTGGTGGTTGCCTTTTTTTTTTTTTTTTTTTTTTGGAGTGAAAGACTTGATATGAATTACATAATTCACATGCAATTCATACCACCAAGTACCTGTTAGACTGAGGCAGTTTCCTCCCCGTAGAAACTGTTCTCACATCTCAGCCGAGCACGATGGGAGAGAGCTGATCACTGAGAATGTTAATGTTAGTGGTGAAGAGTTACACATCGACAAAGCATCTGTTGCCTCTGGGTCCCACCAGTATTTCAAATTTTGATGGAGTATCAGTAAAAGAAACTCTATATACTACAGCACAAAGAGGTGTTTGTTCATCAGGATAAGGGTTGTTTCTCCTTCCTCCCACATGGAACTCATATCAGATCCTGTATCCGATCTCAGTGGAGGTTTGCTCACACTCAGAATCCCTCTCTCTTAAGGACAATAACAGTTAATGCTCTCGTGCAATTTTTGCCCTGGTTTAATGGCATCCAAGTGCCCTTCGGAATGCAAGTTAAATTCTCTGCTCTGGAGCTCCTGTGGTGCAGACTCAGCAGTGTGGCCTCCAGGAAGTGCTAGGTGAGCGACACTTCCATCAGCGGCAGACGTACGCTTGTGTTTGCCAGCATGTCAGAGCTCCCCTGCTGGTCGACCGGTGAGCTGCTGGTCTTAACAGCTGGAGCTGTGATTGAATGTCCAGTAAATGAAAGGATAATAAAAAGAATTGGAGGTGCTCAATCATTGTGTATAGATACTGTCGTGATTGTAGTTTTCCAGATGAAACTCCAACACTGATCTCAAATAATTCAGCGATTCTAAGATTGCTCTTGTTGTATTATCAAGTAATGGAACTCATTAACACTAAACTTATCAGGAACACTTGAACATTAGCATGATAAGAAATGACAAAAAGATCTTTTAAAACATTTTATTTGACTGTAGTTTGTTCCAAGTCTCATCATCGAGTTTCTAAAGTGGTTTTAAAATTGACGACTAATTGTTCTGTGTTCATGCAATACTGCATAACATACTTTCAGTTACACTAGCAAAAACACTAATACTGCCACTAAGTGTTTTAAAGTGGTCAGTTTATATTTGGTGCTTTTGAATGAAGTTCATGTCCTCAGGATGTTATACACTCACTCAATACCACCAAAGAACAACCTGATTCATTGCTTTTGTGATGGACGAAACTAAAGGAAAATAAAATTACAGAGAATCAATTACCCCCAGAGACCCTCCAGAGTTGGATCAATAGAAGAGAATTTACAAGCTCATCGGAGAATTATGGCTGTCGCTGCTGTTTTTAGTGTTGAAGGTGCTTATAGACACATTCACTGGTTTAAGGTCAATATTAGAGTGAGAGAGAGAGATCTCTGGAAGAGGGCAGCAGGGAAAATAGGGTAAATTAAAATTCAGGTATGGAACCATAGCCGTGATTGAAATTTAAACTGATTATTAGTAGATGAGCTCCTAGCTCACAATACTCCCCACATCATTCTCTTCTATTTTCATCAATAGAATTTCTAATTTTCCCAAAAATAGGCATCATCATTGTCAAAATCAACATAGAATTCAATTCAAGCTTTCTTTTTAAATTTATACGCTTCACTCCATGTCATTAAAGTCAAAATGTGTCTTCTGCTTCAATCATTTATTCCTGATTTGTGTTTGATTCATGTTTTTGTGTTGAAGTCCAGCAGGGGTTGGGGGGTTGGGGTGGATATGCTTTACTGCATGTGGAAAATGACCTGCTATGAGCTGCAGTCCCAAAGGGAGATGTCAGTCTCAAAACATTAAGATTATTTTTCTGGCTGTGCTGTTTTCTTTCAAACCCTCGTGTGATTGGTTTCATGTCCCATCAAAACAGCCAGAATGATGTTTGTTTGGGGCTCAGGCGGCTGCATTTACACCCGAGCATGTACTGGAGGGGCTTTGACTAAATTAAATCAATTGCACTGTTACAGTTGATTGGTAGACCTTCGTGATGACTTTGGGGGCTTTGTGGAATTACAAGGACAACACAGGGACGTATACACAAGTCACTGCAGGATGGATGGACACTAAGACTTCAATAAAGGTGGATTAAGAAAAATTTCTCTACCTTGATTCGCACAATTACAGTATATTGTGTCAAACTACATAGCTCATCTGTTAGTTGAACTACACTGCTAATGTATCTCATTATTTATAAGTCAGTATGTAAATTAGTAAATATTAGCTTTTTAAAATATTGGGTAAGAATCCAACAATGTGCATCCCTGCACGTGTGTCGGTAAAAACGTGTATGTGTGCAGCTGAGCTTCCTCTGTACAGCTCCAGAATGTTGTGGTGGAACAATAGGAGCCAAAGTGGCAGATAATTCAACTCATTTTCACCGCCGTGCTCTGAAGACGACCCTTGAATCAGCCTGCTGCAGATGCTTAGTGTCTGGCAGTTGAAATCATTGCTTGTATTTAGCAACCCAGCAGCTCTCAGGTGTGAATCTATGAACATTGTGCCCTTAGTGTATGTGCTTAGCAAAGTTGTGTAAATGTAAAAGTGAGGGGAAAAAAAGGAAAAGAAAAACGAACGACCTAGCGTCTGGCGTCTCTGGTGACTAAAGCTGATACATTTAATACAAACTATAACAGTCTGACTTGTACAACCGGATCTATGAAGGTTATTACCACCTTGTTCTCCCGTATCAGCCCTAACTGTTTCCCCCCTTGGCTTCCCTTCAGCTGCACATTTACACAGATGCCTTACCTGGGTTCCTCTATTTATCTGCATCAACTGATATGACCTAATGGCTAATACTGGGTGCTGGGCATGCCCCAGTGGCATTACCATAATTCCATCCAGTGTCATCTCTGAGCAATGTCCCCGCTTACCCCGATGCAGCGCTGAGCTTGAATATTGTATAACAGCAGTGTCACCCAGTCAGACAGTCAAATGTATTACCTGCATGAATCAAGTTGTCATTTCTGATTCATAAAGGGAGTTTGGCATTCAGAGCACAGGTCTGGTCAGCAGTTGAAGAGGTAAAAGTCTCCCTCAGATGCCCCCCAGTGACACGACAAAATCAACTCAGCACTGGTCATATTCAGCAGAAACACAGACTGCTGCTGTGTATTCCCTGCTTATTTATCCACCAACACAGTAGCCTGAGCATATCATTCTTGATGTGTTGAGAGGGGCACCAGATGGGTGCGCCTCACAGCTCAGGACAAATGAGATAATTTAGCACGACTTTGCAAGTTGAGGAAAATAAGTGACTTTAACCAAGTTCAAATGTTCAGCGCTGATTATGATGCCCTTGGAGGCAAGGATCAGCTGTGTGAGCCATTTAAAACAAACGCCACAGACTTGCTGCAATCACTGACCGATGTGCCCCGGCACAGTTTGGGCTCAAGTCAGCAATGAAGAGGGGATGGAGCATCAGGCCTCTGTACAGCCGCCAAATCTGTTGGCCGCTATTGATATCCCATTTCCTCTGTCACTCCTAAGCTGCTTTGCATTCAGAGGCTTTGCACTAAGCCCAGAGTGTCCAGCCTGTGGCCTATAATACTGACTATAGGACTGCCCGTGCTTATCCATGAACATCACCAGATCTCTATTGTTCAGGAGACAAAAGCATCACTGGTGCCACACCGGGAGCCTTTCAGCTTTGACATGTTAATTGTGCCTCACTCATATTCGGTGGGATACTTACCAATTTGGCCATTGCCATAACATTCCTCACACATTAATTCCTCTTTTCAATGTTTAGAAGCAGACATAATGGGTTTTAGACTTGGCAGAAGATTTGAGTAAAAGAGGATCAAATGTGGAGCAGTGTTTTTTTTTTTAATCTTCTTCTTCTTCTTCTTCTTCTTCTTCTGTGGTGGATAATTATAAACCTCCTGTTGAGCTTATCTCCCATTCAACAGCAGCTTGAGATAGCATGTTGAGTTACAAGCCACAGGCAGTGTGATAATGTGTGAGATGTCAGCATGTGTAAGAAAGATTGAGTTTTATACTATAATGTTGGATGTATGTAGTTTAGCTCCAGATGTACCAGAAAATGTGACTCATTCACACCTATTATACTCATCCTCATGCTTCCAGGGGCACTTGTTGACATTGGAGCAGTGTTAAAAATGAACTTCCTCCGCCAGGATTTTATAATTGCAGCTTTTGTGTCCTGTTTGCTTGCTGGCTTTTTTTTTGTTGTTGTTTGTTTGTTTTTCATGGCCATCCATTTTTAATTTCCTCTCAACAGAAACACAATAATAATGATATCAGCATCTAATAATTATGATTTCATCATTTAATTATTAAAATTGCTGTAAAACAGCATGAAAACACAGAGATGCCGTAAAAGAATATGTTTGGATTGTTTTATGGAATTTTAATGGTTGGAATATACAACTTAGCTTTGCATCGAGTGATAAGGAATGGGTTCTGCAAAAAGACAGGCTCCTGTACTCTTGAGTTTCCTCTTCTGGTGGATGCAAACTGACATCAGCCACTCTCTTCTCACCTTTATTTACACACTCTTGTTGTGTTCTGCTGGTATTTGGTGCCAGACTAGATGCAAAATGTACCTACTTCTCAGGCTGTGACCTGAAACTTAGTACACTATGAATAATTCGCCCCACTCAGATTCACCTGCACTGGCTAAAATCAGGAGGAATTGATCATATTGGATATCCGTACGTGGAATATTGGGCAAAAGTCTGTTATTATTCACCCCTCAAACTCACTGATCTGGCTGGTGATGGGTGCTTATTTCCAACCCTGCATTAGTGTCTCCTTATTTTCAGAGATTGGAGGTAAAGTGTGTTTGATTTTCTCCCTCCAGGGAGGCTGTTGTTTATTCAGCAATCATATATGCACTCACTCCAAGAGAATATCACCCTTGAGTCTTCATGGCAAATATGTGTTATGAATATGATTTACTTCTGATTACCATTTATTCCACACTCAGACATAAATGGTATTCTTTCTCTTACACTCTCTTTATTCTTATTGTAGAGCTGTATTTACTGGTATATGAAAGGAATTTGTCAGTGCAACACCACTGACAGGTTTGTTGAATTGAGCCTTTGTGAAAACTGCATGTGAGGGACGTTCCTGTCTCCTGTTTTCCTCTGCCAATCATTAAATCTGCAATATTGAATCAGGCAGCACAGATCTAAGATGTCAGCCTCAGGTTCACAATATGATTTATTTACCTTCCGATGTGTCTGCTCTCACACTCGCGTACCTCAAAGACTTGGAGCATCCAAGACCGTCAACATTACAATCTAGTAAAGCAGCTCTTTTCCTCTCTCTTACTCACTCAGTGACTCACATCCACATAGTCATCAGCCCCCTGAGCAAGGTCACTCTATGCTGCACTAATGACTGCAATCAATTATCTGGGGCAACATAAAACCAGACTGAAACTCCCACATCTCTGTAGCCTTCCAGCTTTTTTGTTCTGCCTTATTGAGGTCACTTGATTGTAAAGACAACAGAGCAAAAACCTGTAATAACAGCAAAATCTATAATTGATTTTTGTAATGTCTGTTAATGAGGTGCTGCTATAAACTCCAGCTCATGAAGCAAAAGTGATCCAATTAGAACAAAATACAGTAGATTTAATTTTAAGAAGTCAATATGAGTTGTTTAGTAATTCATAACTGTTATTACACATCGTAATGTGGTGTCATGCTCATCAGAAACATGGAAGAAGAATGGATTCTCTCTTAGGATGGACAGACATGCAGTAGATCTTGTTTGTTTATCCAAATATCTGGAAATAGCTGAGGGAGAGTGGGAGGTCTGAGGATGGGAGATGGTTCAGTCCAGAGAAGCAGAGATCAGCTGATGGGAATCAGTAGTGATGAATAACTGAGACAGGAACCTCAATTACGAATGCAAAAATGAAAGTTTAAAGTTTAGAAGGACTCGACTTCTATCAGCAGGGAGATTGGTCTGGAGAAAGTGGGCCTGATAAGAAAAGGCCCTGCAGACTACTGACATTTATTAAACTGAGCAGCCCTGCAGACAGTGGAGAGCATAGGATCAAATGAAGAAATTTACAAGTCATCAGCGTGTTTTCTGATCTAACATGGACAGGTCGCCAATGGCAGGAAGTTAAGATGGGTGAGAAACAGAATTTAGTCTGTAATCAAATGTTCTTGAAGTTCAAATTCAAGTTGCAAACATTCTGAAACATGCAGCAGGCCTTGAAATAAAACTTACAGTCAAAACCTATTGGTGCGGGTTAATGTAACCATTTCCAGGCAGCAATATCAGCAAGTCATTTGTCAGTCACTCAGTAATAGATGATTTACCGTCATTCTTTGTTGAACAATAGTAGTCTGTGCTCAGCGCAATGATAAACACATTTTTTCTTTTTGATCACTCCATTACAAAAATCCACCCTTGTTTTTTTTTCAGGTAATTACTTTTAATGTGAAGCTGTAGCAGTAGGAAAAACTTTTGTTTACATTAAATCAGCATTGTTCTTTTCTAAGAATGTCCCCTCTATCAGAGCCCAGCTTATTCAGTGCCAATACGGAGACTCAATCACCATTGTGTTCTCTCAGTCAGCAGAAGTTAATGAAAAACATTTTTCGAAAATATAAAACTCTGTATTAGCCACTGACAGAAAAGGCCAAGTCTTTTGTATAAATGAAAAGAGGAAAGATTGCCCCGGTAATGTCTTTGATATGCGGATCAAAAGAGAGTGTGGGCTCCAACTTAACACCAGGAGTGTTGGCTGTCAAACTGTCAAAAACTCCCACTTGATCAAACTTCAGGGCCAGTGACCAGCAGCTTGGTTTTATTAGAATTCAGAAGAAGGGGAAAAAACTCAAGTCTTTATAGTTGCTGAGTATCATCTATGTAGCAATGAAAGTAGTTCAATGACTTGGTTTTGTTTGATCAAGACGTCAAGGTAAAGAGGTTGGACTGTTAAAAATCTCATCATTAATGCCTTCGCCGAGTGCAAGACCTCTGTGCACTTCTTCTTCATTGAAGAGCTAATAGGGTCACACACAAGTCAAAAATGTATATGGAAGCCTGATCTGAGGCTCCACATTTTGTATTGCAAGCCTTTGTCAAAAGCACAGCACTTGTAATCTAGAGGTCAAATATAATTAGAGAAAAGCAAAGGACCCAACAGCAGAGCCATGGGGTATTCCTTATTTTGTTGTCTTAAATCAACCAAAACATACAGAAAACAGTGAAATGAGTACGGCTATTCCTCCGATTTTGCAATTATCTCTTTCACCCGTAAAGAAGACAAACTATTGGTCCATTATGTTTATCTGCTGTCAGTTCCAAACTCCCGCACAGGTCTTCCACATTTATGGAAGTTCTAAAGCATTTTTTTTTGTAAGTACTCCTGAATTGTGTGCCAGTCAACGGATTGTTTCAAAACCAGGATATGAGAGTAATAGAACTCACTGCCTCAATTTTTTCTCAGCATCTTACCTTTCTAGAAATTGTCTTTGAAAACTGGGTGCAAGTATTTTAGAGTACACAAAGGTGATAGATTTCGGCATTACAGCGCAGCAATCAGTGATGGTGACCTGAAGGGTTATAGTTAACACTTGACATGAGTAATCAACATTCTGACTGCATTTCTCCGAGGTCTGTCTCACTTCCCACTTTGCTCTGACCTGTCACTCTGCTGTCATGACAACCATTTCAAAATAGCAGATCATTATAAATAAACCCTGTCTGTGGTTATGAATAATAACTGTAATTAATCTTTTTCCTCCTCTATTTACACCTTAATGCTTGTTTTCATGCAAGGAGGTATTTCACAGTTCATCATTGACATGTTTGTTGTCTCTGTTGTAGCAAGGGAATCAATGATCTAAAGTAGACAAAATCCTCTTTTGTATTCTATTAAGTGCACATACTACTAAGCTATCCTATTTTTCTTTCAAGCAAGACTGTGTGATAGACATCCAAATTGTCGCTAAAATGTTCCTCCATCAGCCCCTTGCTATCTTCTGTGCCCATCTCTCTGAGCAGTGAGTGAGTGTTGAGCAGTGAAGGAGCTGTGTAGGGAAGCTCAGATCCTTTCCTGGGCTGTGATTTTGAGGCTAATTAAGCATCTTGCCTGTTACTTAGGGGTCAGTGTGCCAGTGTGTTTTTGAGATCAACAGCCAATTCTATATTTATTAAAGGAACATGCCAACTTTTTTGTGAAAGACACTGCTTGTCCGCCATTTACAGTGCCAGAAAAGCATGGACAGCTGACTGCTTGTTAGCTTAGCTGCAATGAATGCTAGCTTTGGGGAGAAGGATGATATCAATTCAAAAGTTAAATTCCCATTATAAAGATGTTTTTTTAGCTCACAATACCTATTTGTGAGTACTTGAGAGGCAAAGTACACCTTTCGGATTGAAATATTGTTTTCAGTTGTGGAACAGGACATAGATATTAGACAGATAGACACAACAGAGGAAAGATAACTAAACCTCAAAAACTGAAGCAGTCGAGACTACAAAGGAACATTGTTCACTTTTTGTGTCCATCAAACTATAAATTGATGAATATTTATGAGAAATGAACAGATTCATCTGTTCATACTTGCTCAAATATCTACTGTACATCTACAGTATATTCAGCAGGCTGATGAGGCAGAAATAATCTCATTTCTTTCATCAGGCAACAACAAAGAGCTAGTTGGGTCGCTCTCAAGACTGTTGAGTCCCTCTCATGACTGTTAAATCAATAGATGGTGTGGTATGTTTGGGCCTCACTTAATGAGTTTGTGCTAACCACAAATTAGCACTGCTATTACTTCCCCTCTGCAGAACCTGCTTCGCCAAGTTTAAAGAGTGTGACAGCATGCACTGATATTCTCTTGGAAGTCTCACATATTCAGCAGGGGACTTGTGCCTCAGTACTCATGTAATTTAAAGTGACACGACAGCATGAAAGTATCCAGCCATCTTTCAATTTGCTCTGAGAGAATGTTGGGTCTCAGGACTTGGTGAGGTGATTCGCCAAATGAGTCTGACTTATTTTGGGCTCTGGGAAAAAAAAAAAGAGCACACAGTAGTTTTGGAGGATAATGAAAGCAATGGACCCTCCTCAGGAATGATAGAGGTGAAAGTAGTAGACCTGCAAACAAGAAGAGTGGAATGAGGGCAAGCAAGGTCGAGAGAAGGAGCGGGGGGGGGGGTGATGATTAAGCGTTTCTGTCGGAGAATGGGCGAGGTGAGGAAATGGATGCAGGGGAGATTGAGTGGCTTTAAGGATACTGACTATTGTAGAACTTGCCAATACATTAGAGGTTAGCTGTGAGTGGGCCAGAGAGGAAGAGTTAAAAAAAAACCCACAAGAGACACAAGAAAAAAAGCCAGAAGGATGAAAATAAAAAAAAACAGAGAGGAAGGTTGCAAAACACATAAAGATGGTTCAAGCACCTAGTGAAGTAGAGAGGGAGCAAATGATTGAGAGGATGAGGGGATGGAGGTGTGGAAAAGCAGCCATGATGAGATAGATTCTACTGGGCCGTGAGATTGATGACTCTGCTTCCGAAGGAGAGACGGAGTGATGGAGAGGAGAGGAGATAGACGGAATGAGTAAGGCATAAGAGAGAAGTCCTGATGAAAAAAGCATGGCGCCCCACAAGACTGAAGCCTGATGAAAGAAGGAGGCAGTTTTATCTCAGCTCTTCCATCTCCCAACACGCAGTATCACTAATGGGATCTATACGCTTCTATTTGTTCATCATCAGTTATGCATGATAAAGAAATGTATTTCTCCATCTGTGTGTGCCAGAATAAGAAAGGGCTGCATCAAAGATCACGTCTCTGGCAAATAATAGTTTATACAAGGATTAGCAAACCCTGTTTATCTGTCACTACCTTAGGAAAAAAACATCTGAACGTAAACTGCATTTAATATAACACTGCTCAGGTTAGTCAGAGCTTCATTTCATCCCCTTAAGGTTTGTCAGTGTGTCCAATTAGAGCAGTGATTGTAAGAGTTGCTGACATTCCCCCAGCTAGCCAAGCAGCTCGTTACGATTTATCCACGTAGAGTTCACACGCCAAGTTGTTTGACACCGAAGTGTCGAGAATGGAGGAAGGTAATCGTGGGAGTAAACCAGGAGAATGAGAGGAAGTGGATATTAATCATTTCCCATGGGAAGGTATCTTCAACCTTCTCTGCCTTCATCCTTTGTCATCTCAGTATCAACCTTCATCAGCAACCCCACCACCACCGCCATAGAAGGTCTGAATCTCTAGAATGTGTCTGGTTCCAGGGGGATACGAGGGAGATACACAAAGTGGTCAGAGCTGAGGCAGAACAGGCTGTATCAACAGAGAGTTTCCTTTTCTGGAGAGCTTTTGATCTGAGGCGATGATGGAGTGATGGGGTAACTGACTACAGCACTGTGCCGCCACCATCACCACAATGATGTTATGGGCTGTAATGAATAGAGGAGAAAAGATAAATATATCATCCACCTCAGTGCCATAAAGCTTTTTCAAAGCCATCATGCTCTTCATTAACTAATTCTTGTTCTAAGCTGTTATTGATGTGGCTCTCTGTGTTTCTCATCTCATTTTAGATGCTGTCAAAGAGAGCTGAAGCTGACCTGCCAGCTGAGATGGGACACAGTAAGGTCTGGGCTGTACAACATCTCGACAGTGCTGCTTTCCAATCACAACACTAGACAGTAGAGACGTCCCTCATCTAACATTTATGTCATACGTGTGGCGGAGGCAGCCTCAAGCTGCACCGCCAAATCTAGGACAACCCATGGAGGCGTGGCCTCAGTGTTTCCAATGCTGCTGCCACTGGTAACGCCAGCCACGTGAACAGCGATGCCTTCTAAGGTCTCCTGCTTATACTTGCTGACAGTAGTTTGCTGGGCCAGCGCTCTCTGGTACCTGAGTGTGTCCCGCCCCTCCACCTCCTACGTGGGCCAGCTGAATATCCCCATCCGCAAAGTTAACAAGAACACCACCTTCAGCAACATCCGAACACGCTCACTCAACCCACATGACTTTGGCTACCTCATCAACGAGGCCACGAAGTGCGAGGCGGAGCCGCCCTTCCTCGTCATCCTAATTAGCACCACCCACAAGGAGTTTGACGCACGTCAGGCCATCAGAGAGACATGGGGTGACGAGAGCACCTTTTCTGATGTGCGTGTGGTCACGCTCTTCCTGCTGGGCCGCAGCACAGATGCTGTCCTAAACCAGATGGTGGAGCAGGAGAGCCAGATCTTTCATGACATTGTAGTGGAGGATTTCATTGACTCTTACCACAACCTGACACTTAAGACTCTAATGGGCATGCGCTGGGTTGCCACATTTTGCGCTAAAGCTCAATATGTCCTCAAGACGGACAGTGACATCTTTGTCAACATGGAGAACCTCATCTACAACCTTTTGAAGCCCACCACCAAGCCCAGAAGGAGATATTTCACTGGCTATGTCATCAACGGTGGGCCAATCAGAGACATGCGCAGTAAGTGGTACATGCCCAGGGATTTGTACCCGGAGAGTAAGTACCCACCCTTCTGCTCCGGGACTGGCTATATCTTCTCAGCAGATGTGGCCGAGCTCATATATAAGACCTCGCTACACACCAGGCTGCTGCACTTGGAGGACGTGTACGTAGGTGTGTGCCTGCGTAAGCTGGGCATCCACCCCTTCCAGAACAGTGGCTTCAACCATTGGAAGATGGCCTACAGCCTCTGCCGCTACCGCCGTGTGGTCACCGTCCATCAGATCTCCCCCGAGGAGATGCACCGCATCTGGAACGACATGACCAGCAAGAAACACCTTAAATGTTAGCAGGACTGTTAGCCTGGAAGGCTGAGTCAGGGGCGAATGGATTAGCCTCATCAGCTGCTTTTCCATTGTTAGCAAATACTGTACCGCACAAAGCAGTGAGCTGAAAGAGCAGTATTGATGAACTGTCCAGGGAATTAGACCGGACCCTGATCGCTTTGCCAGGAGCCTCTTTAGTGCAAGACCTCCTCTGTATTATTCTGCCCTCTTTTCATTTCAAGGTGTCTAAGTGCAACTATTATCACTGACTCACAAATGAGGCACGAAGCTGTTCTCAAAGTTCTCCAGAAAAAAAAAAAAAAAATTGACATCTTCAAGCTGTTGGTTGTTGGTGCCAACAGCATCATTAGTTGTTTTTTGTTTTGTTTTTTTTGTTTTTATAGGAAATTACAAAACAGGAAGCTTAGCAGTGCAAAACACAAACTGTCCCCAATTACTAGACTGCAGATCAAATAAACACAAGTCTTTCAACTCAGACATTTGCCTTTTGGGTTGATCACAAGTTCTACTTCTGAATGTTCTCCATGTATTTTCAGTTGTTGTGCTTTCTGAACAAGATGTTGATGTTGGATGTACTGTGCGGCACTGCAGCAGCTGTCGTCATCTTGAGGACCATGGTGAGTTTGCAGTGTAATGCCTCGTTTCTGTTAGGCTGAAACACGTGTTGGAGTATCACTGGCTGGAGTAAATACGAGCCGTTTGCCTCTGTAAGCTGTAAAATATTCTTTCAAGAATCAAACATATTTTCTTACAACAGCTCCACAGATCTTTGTATTGTGCATCATGAAAAAAAAAACCTGTGAAGATATCAGCTGCTTGCATTCCCAGGCGAATGTTACTTCTGTTGATGTGTAATGTGCAGTTATTTGTCTCAGGCAGAGCTGTGAGCAGCCTGCACACTATGATACTTTCAATTACTTGAACATGAAGGGGAACAGATGTACTGTAAAAGCAGTGGAAGTGAAGAAAGTATTGCATTTTTGAGTGCTTTCTTCTTTTCAGTTACTTGAGATTAAATAAACCGCTTTTATAAGACTTGATACTTGTATTTATTACAGTAAATACAATATAAGCAAACTAAATTCCAGACGAAGTAGCGGTGTCTCGTCAGGACTCCTGTGCGCTCAGTCATCTCACCGATGTAGTTTGCTGAAATCTGTGTGTGCGGCTCTGGAAACGACACTTTTATGTTCTTTTGCATGCAGGTGTTGGTGGTGTGTGGACTGAGGTGCAAAAAAAAAAAAAAGAAAAGAAAAGAAAAGAAAAAGGTGCATACATCCAGGCTGCACAGGTGCAAGGCAAGAGACCTAAAGGTAAAGAGAAGAGAATCAGTCTGCACACTAAATGTCAGGACTACTAGTCATTTCCAGTAATAGGTCAATTATTTTCCCTGATCGCTGAATTATTTGTGCATCTCTAGTTTTAACACTGATGCGGTATGTTCAGCCGTCCCAGATTTATGGCTAGTCAACAATCGTGCTTCTCTAATGACTTTTTGATGAGCCACACTGATGTTCCTCTCACATCTCCCGCCATAAAAAAAGTAACAATGTGTGATGTTTTACAATGAAGCTGATTATGGTTAGTTGTTGTTGATTATAATTGCACTGCTCAAGCCTCCTAGCCAACGAAGCAGCATATTTCTGCGGAGTGTTATTAATAACTGTGTATTCTGGACATCATCTCCAGTGACCTACACGGCCACGGTAAGTCATTTTGAAGAAGATCTCCACAGAAATCGTGAAAATGCTTGATGGAAAAATGAAATATTGATTAGCTGCTGTAGGATTATACATTCCAAGTGAATGACTACATGTCTCAGCATGGGTGCTGCCAACATCCCTGTAAATAGGTTGCTGTATCCTCTGATGCCTACAGGTGTGAGAGTGTATGTGCACTGGATTTGTGAACTCTTTGTTCCTGGCGCCATCATCTGAGGGAGCAGCAGCACTCCTGCGGGATTTGCTACCAAAGAATTGAAACATGTCTTCTGTTCCGTTCTTGCACAGACAAACATAAAAATGTGAAAAGCACTTGTGGCGAGGATCTCTTCTCAAACGGTTCCAAAGTCTTGTGCAAGCTTGTCGGCAGCAAACACACCATTACCGTTATGATTTCCGCTTAATAAAACTATTCCCGCTTGGGGTCTTAAACCATCAACTACTTCCTTCTGATCAGTTTCTGCAAGTGCTTCGGAAACTAAAATATAAATCGCAATGAATAATAATGATTTTATTCCAGTACATGTGTGCAGGATGTATTTGCTCCTTTACTTACTTGCGTGGGAAAGAAAAGGATTCAGCCTCTAACAGCTATAGAATGTTATCAGTTAATGACTCCAAAAAATGTACGAGCATCATCTGCCCACTAGTATACATGTGAAGTCATTGTTATTCACAGCTTCTTATCCTCTATGCTGTGTTTTGCATTTCTCTGATCGCCCCCTATGGCATATGCAATTTGATAGAGTATGCTGAGTAACAGAAAGTCTGTGCTGTAATTGGCCAAACCACCCAGAGGTAGAGCATTTAAAAGGCTAAAGCTTGGGGAAAATGAAAAGCGAGTGATTATTCTGGGGCTTGTGGTAAATGAACCTCATAACGAGTGAGGCGGAGTGGTAGACAACTGGGAACGCTCCGATTTCAAAACAAAGCATCGGACGGCAGGCCTTGGAGCCTGGAGCAGAAACGAAGAACAAGAGGAGCACAGAGCAGGCTCGGCTTTGGCATTGTAGTCTGGTTCCATGGTGTGACGACTGGAGGCCATTCTCAGATGCTGCATAATCTACAGAGAACATCTCATGGAAGAAGGAAAAAAAACCACAGAATATTTAAAATCCTCCTTTGCATATTCATACTCTTCGTAAAAAGTTTCTCCTCAGCCTTACAGCTAGCATGACCTCCTCACCAGCTGTCCTTTGAGGCACTGAGGAAATGGCCCTGGAATAAATTGGCGGTGGGCAATCTGCCATCTGTGCAGTTATAGAAAAGCAAGAGAAAAGCTTATATGGAGAGCAGCTGAGGGTTGTCAGTGGAACGCTGATGAGATGGCCCACAGCAACAAGCAATTTTAGGTCTGCGTGATATTTTTTATTGTCTGATTACTGGCTGTCGTGTTTGCAGGAAACAAAACCGTTTGACCGATCAGTGTTGACCAGGGATATGTCAGCTGAAGTACTGATGTTTGACACATTCTCAGTGTCAAAAGTAAAAGGTCTTTTTTTTTTACGTCACTGTTTTCCAAATTAGCGTTTTCAAAATGTCAAAATGAGGAAATTCCTACAAAGTGTCTTCAAAACAAAACTTAAAATGTCAAAAACAGTCTCAGGGCCCATCCTGGGAGAATTTGAGATGCGCGACGTGCTTCTTCAGTCATTAATTAGTTGGATACATAAGAGAAGAAATGCTAACCTTCATAGAAATATTACTGCAGATGCTGTAAAACACAGTCAGCCACTTTGATCCAGATTGAAATGACTGGCAATTTATTGCAACATTCATGGTTCCTAAAGAATGAATACAAGGTGATGTTTTCCCATTCAGTGTGCTGTTGTCAGGTCAACATTTTTGAGCCAAGTGGTTGATGGATTGGCATGAAATCTGGTACAAAGATTCCTGAATCATCTGATTTCTCTGATTCTTGTTAACATTCGTGTCAGGTTTTTGAAGCTCGGCCTCTGGAAGGAAATCTAGATGCACGAGGCAGCTGCATGTAGATAAAACCTTCATGCATGCACAGGAGCACTCTGCCCTCTCCTGTCCTGACCCGCATAGTTTTACACTCGGCTGGTGTAGAAGCTGCTGTTTATCACCCAGACGTATGAGGTCGAAGCTTGATGCAGTATCAGGATCAAAAGCACAGAAGCTTAATCTTCATTATGTCTGCCAAATTTCAAGCCTTTGAGAAATATGTTGATTTTGGATGGTGACTGCATCTCAGACTGAATATTCCCCTTCTTTCTTTTCTTTTTTTAAAGACTTCTCTGCAAATCAAATCAGTGTGTGAATGAGGTACTGTTGTGTTTGCACGGCTGCATAAATGACATACCCTTATAGGCACTCGCATTCACCGCGCTCTCATCATGCGGTCATTTCATGCCAGCAGGAGAAATCCATCCCCTGCAGCACAACCACTCGATACGTAAAACAAAACCAAACTATTGATACGTGGCATTATCATTGATATCTGTCCGGGCTGATGACAGCGGTATGAATTATTCTCTGTCACCTCTCGCAGACAGATGAGATTTAAATAGGAAGCATACATCAGGGCATGAGGAAGGGGCACCACATGAGCTTGACAGTGATAAGTGTGACAGCCTTGCTGGATTAGAATTGCGGGAGCCATAAATTAACTGTTAATGCACCGGGACGGACGCCAATCTCTCAGAGCACGACCTCGCGTCATCAGAAAGCAGCAGGCTCGTATTTATGACCAGCTGCAGGCTCAGTAGGAATATCTGCATATTTGCATGAGAGTGAACACCTGATTCAGGGAGCTGTTAAACAGCGAAGCTTGCTCCAGATTTGATGATTTTCAATTTACAGCACCTGGCAGAAAGTGCGCCGCTTGTATTTACACGTCTCTGTGATACATGAAGGATCTTGAGTTTGATGTATGTCAATATGATGGTTGTATTTCTCCCTTTGCCTTGCATAAATATGCTTGCTCAGCCTTTCTGAAGTCACCCAGGCAGCCCAGTGGCTTTACAGCATCATATAGTGAACTTGGCAGCCAACATTTATAGTCTGATGCATCCTTTGGAGATGAACTCAAGCACAGCTGATGCCAAATATGCTCACTTTTCCTTTTAAAGTTAAGTGGCAAAACTTCAAGAACATCGGTTGCCAGTGTTTTAATACAAGGATGATAGTTAAACATTAAGATTGGGTTGAATTAAGCAAATTACCTGGAGGAACCAGTTCACTTCTCATTCCCTTTATCCAAATTTCATTTTGTAATCCTGACTGGATGTTTATTTTCCTTTTTAATCACGGATATGTGGATTTACTGTGTTTTATTAATAAGTTCAGCTACTCAACAATTCATGTACCACCTGCCAACTGCAGACGAACTCCTGGCGTGCAGATACTCCTGCTTGGAAACGACACTGAATATTTGGTCATATTTGTCTTCATGAATCATGCAGGATAAGAGACGAGTGTCACTGAGCAGAAACAGAATTTGGCCTCTTTGGATTCTCCAGCTGATGTGAATTCTTGTTGAGTTCGAACTGTGCTGGCCCCAACTAGAGGGTTTTCAAAAGATAAAACAGATTTAAGTCATTCAAACTGACAGAACACATTTTGGTTCTCCTACCAAAGTAGTCTCACTCTAAGTTTTGGAAGGAACCAGGCACTGTAATGCAGTTTTGCCTGATTAACATAACCGCTAAGATCTGGACCCCCTGTGGACCGTGGATCATTGCTGTATGTGGGCCAAACTTTTGCATTTAAATGGAACTTCCCAACACACGGAGCTGTTTTATTCTACATTCGTTGTTTTTTGTTCCAGTTCTCTGATGTCAGATTAACAACTTGTTTTTGCATGTAAAACCTGAAGAGCTCTAGTGATAACATTAAGCCTCATTTCCCTTAGAACCAAACGTAATTACGCCTTGGTGGTAATATGAATGTTTGAGAAATAGGTTTAGTTCTATCCATGCCTTTTTATGTTCGGCTAAGCTAATCTCCTCATGGTGGTACAAATCTATTTTTTTATTTTTTTGCTAATATTTTCTTCTTCACTCAGTTTAGAAGTCGTGGATCTGCCATTGTCCAAACCACCCACATTCAGCTCTTCATCTGGGATGTTCTTAACCTCTATTACAAGCACATCCATCTCTTTACCTCACCTGACCCACATATTCACTCCACAGCACAAACCAGGAGAAACCAGCCCAAAGAATTGAGGGTGGAAAGGAGAGGACCATTTGAGAGCGTGTGGCAGTGTTTTGAAAGGTACAACAGACTGTGGAAAGTGGAGATAGATGGCTGTAAAAGACTTTGTGCCTTTTCCATCTCTTCTTCTCTGACATTCTAAGCCAACTTAAGCCTGCATCTACTCTATCTGCCTCCTGCTCTCGCCGTTTCCTCCTGTCTGATTCCATTCTTACTGTGTGAAATCCTCAGCAGATGCCTCTGAGAGACTGTTTGGCTGTCTATATGCTGTTGACAGACAACGCAGCTTTAAATGTGAAAACAAGGCTATTTCAGGCCTGGCAGAAGAACGATGCATGAATATGAAGGCAGCAGGCGGGAAGGGAGGGGGAGGTTTTTGTTCTGCTCTTGTTTGACATTTCTCTACAAACTTGTCAACAAGTAAATGCTTTGTGAGAACAGCATAGAGGAAAATGCAAACATTTTGTGCTTGTCATGGTGGAGGTTTTTATCTTCCTGCACATTGGTATGCTTTAAGAAAAAAGTTATTGATGTGTTTCACACACCAACAATCTCACATTTACTTGTTGCTGGCAGCTCACAGTATTTGCAACTTGTCCTTAGCATTTGTGAGATGGAAAGAACGAGCAGAACACTGTCATTACAATTGAATTTGTGGACACAGTTCCTCACTGATATAATTCACAAGTAAACACACATGCAACCGAATGCTACTGTGACTGCCAAAGCCGTTTACCACTGAGCTCATGTGTTTGTTGCCTTGGCCATCTCCGTTAAACATTGTCCTCACTTGTGCTCCTCATTCATGATGCATTCTTAAACACAGTCGCTCTTGCAGGCTATCCTACTTTTTCAGCCCTCAATTTAGTCTTGCAGACAGGAAGCAAAGCCTGGTGGGTATTTGCAACCCCTTCAACTGACATCTACTATGCACCTCAAGAGCTTTGCAAGCCTTGGTGATTGACAGGTGCAGATGAATTGAAGTGTCACAGGCTCCTAGTGGTTAAAGAAAGTGACATCATTTGATTGACATCAAAATCACATCATTGTCTAAAAATGATGTTCAGCAACAAAATAGAGAGTGTGTGTTCTCCTCCGCGCAGTGCATAAATCAGCCTGGTCCTGCATGCAAATTCTCGATGTATACATCAGGTTTCACACGTTTGCAGGGGTGCGGGGGTCTGCTCATCACTCCCTGCAGCTTCAGTAAGAGCCAGAGCGAGAGGTGGGGGCTGAAAATTGCCCTGGAGGAGGTCTGAGCTCTCTCCAGTTTTACTAATGATTTCAACCTGCATCTTTTTTTTTCATATTCACCAATATCTGCAATCTTGGAACCTTTCCGCTATGATTAGCCTGTGAGGGGAACAGCCAAAACTAGGTTGGCTCCTTGTGTAGTCAGCAGATATCCACGCCAAGACTTCCTGATCCGTTTGCCAGTTGCAGGTTACGGTCCAATAAACTCTAGAGAGGCGAGAATGGAGGTTGAGAGTTGGGAAAAGACGTCTGTGTATGCAGGTTTGCTTAAAAGCAAAACTTTTGGGTTTAGAATTGCATTTTTTAATCTCATTTCTCCACTTGGACTGTTGACTTGCATGGAATGTAGTTTTCAGGACACAATAATTGAACAGAATGACCTAAATGACAAAAATAGGGGCTCGTCTTTATGCAATTACGTTTCTCAACTGATCTTGGCTTGATGTTTTGTACTTTTTTCATTCCGTCTGACCTTCAATTTCTCTGTCTACCATCACTGATAAGACAGTTTTGTTTGCAGTCCTTTGGTCTAGAATCTCAAAGATTCACGCTGAATGCATGTGCGTGCGCGCACACGCAAAAACAACATGATGAGAAATCCAGCACAGTGTCAAGGCGAGCTTTAGGGGAAAATTCAATCAAACCTCAAGTGTCCAGGAGATTAATAGCTGCCATTATTCATACTCCACTCAAGCTGCTCTGTGTGTGTTGTTTATGAGAGTGCATGAAATGTGTAAGAGATGAGAGGGATGAAGGGGGGAAGAGAAGAAACATGATTTTCCCTAGACGGAGACCGAGAGGCTGATAAAAGTTTTCAGCAAGAATCAAACATCTATTCAACAAAGTGACATTATTTGAAAAAGTGGGGAGGTGGGAGGTTGTACAAGCTGGGGTCAAGAACGATTTTCTACTTTATGTTGTAAAGATAATCGACAATTAGATCACGGAGCAGCAGGCAGGTGTCAGCAGAGGATTATGGGGGATGTGATGTGATTGTGGGCTTGTAACCTTAAAGTAAAAAATAATCTGTGGATAGTTGCTTACTTTTTTCCCTGCAGTGATATTGGCTCCAGCGCGCACGCACACACACACACACACACACACACACACACACACACACACACACACACACAAACACTCAAACTGAGAGGGAGTGCACACTCTCACAATCGTGACAAATCACCCTCTCACTGCCGGCTGTCCCACCTTGGGGGGGGTGATGGCAAGCGTGTCAGCTCAGATGAGGGGAAGAGGCTGCTCACTGAACTCAGCTTTGGCTTTCATGTTATAAGGTGGCTTTATTTCATTATTCTCTTTGAGTTGTCGCTGAGATTGAAACCGAACAAAGTTTGGCCTTTAATCTGGCTTGTTTTCATTTCACAGATGATCTTTTGGTGTCACACTGGATGAGGTTGCTATCCAACACCTGACAGCGTGGTGAAGTTTTTTTTCTCACAATTTGTGTGACGGTAAATTTTCACACACATGATAACACTCTATGTGCGAGTTTGTTCTTGTTAGCATTCAGCTGCCTGACTAAATACTGCAAAGGACTCGTGTCTGTCTCTGCTAATTATTTGTGCAAATAAGCTGAGCACAGTAATTACACCCCGCCAACAGTTGAAACACACACACACATAATGATGTCCGCCCTTGCACAGTAAACCAGTAAACCAGTATTCAGTGGTACCAACACAATCTTCTTTAAACAGACGGGAGAGCTTAACACTAAAACCACAGCCCTGTTTTCATATTTATCACATATTTGCAGAGTATTACATCAAATAAATAAATATAATTGTGTCTCAAAGGTTTCCAAGTGACCGAGACTCACATGGGAAGATATTGCCTGGTGACAACTATTGAATCATAAAATAATCCAATTAGGGGACTTGTATTGATCCTGCGTAAATATGATAATGTACATCTGATATTGACTCAAAAATGTGATGGTTGCATTAAAGCAACATGAATGTGGTGTATTTAAACGATAACGTCTTGTCCATCTCCTCCTCTACCCCAGGGGATCCCAAGATTTATCTTAAAGGTCACCAAATGATTAAAGCCGGGCTAATCAATAGTTCATAATAACAACGGATCAAATGATCTGTCAGGAGCTGCTGGCATACGGAGAATTATTATCCGTTTCCCTTCAGCTCACCTTATCCAGAGTTCAGAAAGAGATAATGACCAAAATGTGATAATGAGAGGTGTTGTAAGTGAATGTGCTTGCTAAGCAAGCCCTCCACGAGAGCTACTTCTGTATTTAACTTGCAGAGATGAAACTGATATCGATCGCATGGTTTAGGTCCCGGCAGGAAAGATAGGAAAGCATTTCCCAAAATGTCAGAGAATTCCTTCTCAGCGAAGTTTGCTAAAGGTCTCACTACTCTGCTGATTGTTATTTATCACTGCAGCCCAGCCGGGGAGACCATGACAGTCAGAACCACGGTTGACCTCCTCTGACCAGCGTGTACAGACAGTTCAATCTGTCCAGTCATAGACACAACTTTTAAGATTCAGCCAGTGTAAACAAGTCCTTCTTTTGTGCCTTGGCAGCTAACGTCGCTAGCTATCATCAGTAGTTTGTGACAGAATGGACCAAATTGCATATGCTGTCAATTTTCACAATGGAAAGGTTTTACATATCATGCAAAAACAAAGAATCCAATTAGTGCTAATATAGTTTCCAGCCCTCCACCATACACAGCACCAAGAAATAACGTTAGCAGTTATCTAGTGAATGTTTTGCCCTAATTTCACTGCTGCTCTTCCTTTAGTTGCTCATATCAAAATTAAAATCCAGCCTGAAGATGCACTAGAACCATTAAATTGGATATGTTTTGCATGCATGCTTTGTTAAAGCTAATATTTTTGGAGTTTCTACTTTCCAATTTCAACCATGTGGAGAGAGAGGGAGAGGGAGCAGGTTGTTGCTTTTGAATTGAGCATTACTCAAAACACAATACATCATGTAGCTGTATTACATTCTGGTCCTCTTAGATGAGATGAGAAGATGACATCTGTGCCTCGACTTTCTCCCTATGGAATTGTTGATCCTCAACAAAAGAGAGAGAGAGAGAAGTTCTCCTTCCATATTTCTTTCTTTGTTGTCGATGTCTTTGTATTTTCAGAAATGATCATGTACTCCAGTTATGGCTGAAGAATAATCCACTCGCCAAGACGATCACAAATGTGTGAAGACTGTCACTGATATCTGTATCGGCGAGAGTCGTGTTGTAGTGCAACACATCATCACTGCAAGGTCAATCATTGCCTTGTTTACCCAAGAGCTATTTGCTAATCCTGCTAATGGCTTTGTTCAGAGACTTATCTGATTGAGATTTTGCTCTCTGACAACATACTGTGTATCTTGTGTTGTTTCCAGGGGGGATTGATCAGCAGGGTATCTACAACATTACAAAGGAGACAACATTTCAATTGATTTGGGTACGTCTAGTCGCAGAGGAGATGTGTTGTTCCATCCCTTCTGTAATCCTGAATGTTTCAAGATCAAACCGGACAGGGTAGGAGGTGTGCGAAACCTCATCTGAGGCTACAGGAAGGTGCTTGCGCCAGAGAAGGAGCTGAATCGATAATAGAGCAATGGTGTAGTTTAATATGACTGTCCACACACTTTATACTCATCCCTTCGGGGACATTTTACTGTCACTGGGGTCAGAAGACCTCAAACAGCTTGTGACCATCTCCTCTGCATTAAAAATTACACCATCATGTACGGTGGCTCCTGAGGACCAAGCATAGTGGAGTGAAAGAAAAAATATTAGGAAGAACAGACTAGAAATGCGATTGCTGAGGTTAGTTAAGCTGGTGTGACGTTTTGTTTTATCCAGTCACTTGTACTCAAGTTAATCAGAATCAGAATCTCTTTATTTGCTAAATGTACAACATACCCAGGAATTTGACCTGGCATAACAGCGCCACATTCATTAAACACAGTGTTAGAGCCAATTTCTGGTTCAGTGCCGTATTCAATATTTCATTTCTTGTTTTTTTACATTTCTTTTGGTATGCATTGTGCATCTTTCATGCCTCAGTATTACACCTCTTGCATGGATGGTGCATACAGAGATGGGGGTGTGTGCTCCTGTCGTTTTAAGTGTTTTTGGGAATGGTAGGGGGTAGTGGACCGAGGTGGTTTGTTTTGGAGGGAGATGGCCTGGTAAAAAAAAACTGTTTAAGTATCTGGTTGTTTTGGTCTTTGGACCTGAACCTGCGGCCTGATGGGAGGGTTGTGAACAGGAAGTGAGCTGGTTGTGATTGGTCCCCCACTGTCCTTCTAGCCCTCTGCCTCTTTCTGCATCATGGAGTACACACACAGGCTCCTGTTCGAGGACCATGAGACGACTGGCTGTTGGCACAATACGTTCCAGTCTGTTCTTGGTGCGGGCAGAGGAATCGGGGCACCACAGTGATGGAGGAGGTGATGACAATTTCAATGACGGCTCTGTAGAATTGGGTGAAAACTTCAGGGGAGATGTTCATCTTGCGGAGCAGCCTGAGAAAGAACATTCTCTGGTGCGCCCGCTTGATGACCTCAGATGAGTGTGTCTCCCATTTCAGGTCACTGGTAACGGTGGTGCCCGGAAGCTTCAGAGTCCTACACCTGTACTGCAGTGTTGTAGATGAGAAGTGGGGGGTGTGAGTGTCTACAGAAGTCCATGACCAACTCCACTGTCTTATTGATGTTTAGATCCAGGTTATAAAGTGTACACCATGCTGCCAGCTGCGACACCATGTTATTGTAAGCTGCCTCATTGTTGTCCTTGACGAGGCCCAGGACCGCAGTGTTGTCCACAGACTTAACCAGCTTGATGGTTAAGTCTGGCTGGAGGTGCAGTCATTGGTGTACAGGGAGAACAGACAAGGGGAGAGGACACAGCTCCAGTGTTGGTGGTGAGGGGGGCAGACAGGTGGCTGCCAACCCGCACTTGTCGCTTCTTGTTGGTGGGAAAGTTGGTAATCCACTCACAGATGGGGCAGGGTACCTGCAGTTGTAGCAGCTTAGTGTGCAGACAGTCTGGGAGGATGGTGTTAAAGGCTGAGCTGTAATCCATGAACAGGGCCCTGATGTAGGAGCTCGGCTGGTCCAGATGCTGGAGTATGTGGTGGAAGCTAAGGTTGATAGCATTGTCCACAGAGTGATTTGCTCTGTAGGTGAACTGTAAGCGGTCCAGGAGGAGGTGGGTGATTGGTTTGAAGAAGGACAATATGAGTCTCTCAAAGCTCTTCATGACCACAGATGTCAGAGGGACAGGTCTGTAGTCATTCAGGCACGTTACCCTGTCCTTCTTTGGGACTGGGACGATGATGGATGTCTTGAAACAGGATGGCACATGACATTCATAGATAGATTGGTTGAAGATGTGTGAAAAAATGGTGCCAGCTGGATGACACAGTGCTTCAGTGTTGCTGAGGAGATGCCATCAGGTCCTGGGGCTTTTCTACACTTCTAAGACAACTGGTATGAAAACATCATAGCAGGACTGCAAGGCTGCATTCGATAACTATATTTGATAATAGTCTGTCAAAACGTCAGAAATAAGTGGAAGAGTGAGTGTTATTCCTTGAAATTTAAAAAAATCCAAACATGTTGACTTAACTTTCTCTCAAACCTGTGAATTTCAGCAAATACTCCCACTTGAGAAGCTAGAAGGAGATAAATTGGGGTATTGCACTTTAAAATAAATGATCACAATTGTTTCCAGTGACCTTTTCTTGCAATAGTTTCGGTTGCAGGGTGCTGCCACTGATTATGGGGGTCAGTAGGGAGGTCTTGTGGCTTGAATTGCTGTTTTTTTGCCTTTCAATTTGCACTGCAATGAGTGTTTATCGAGTGAATTCATGTGTATTTCCTCCTGCACTTTAGCCTGGGTGTGCATCTACTGGAGTGTTTTGAGTTTGCAGGTGTCTTTCCTCTGAGTTGGCTAAATATCTGTTGCATGATCAAACATGTGCCTCTCAAGAGTGAGATGTACTGAGCACATTTAGACACAGCAGCTGTGATTACTTATTAAAAATCCCGAATTCTCCAGACATAGTCCCAAGATCAATCAGAATTTAAGCATACGTAAAAGAACACTGCATTATTGTTCTTAAGTGACAGATTAAGCGTGCAAGGATCCATTGCGTCTTGCAATACCACTTTGTTTGTTAGGAAGTGATAATCAGGCTGCACCCAACACATACACACGCAGACCGGTGTTACCATACATAACCAATGAGTAGTTACCGCACACCCAAACACTCTGGTAAAATGCTGCCCCCTGGTGATTTGGAGTGTGGTATATGAAGCACTAACTTCACCTGAGTGAGCAACTGAACCCCTAACGGCTTTTCTTTCCTTCTCTAACAGTGTAGGATTGATCAGTGGACTAGAAAAGTGCAATAGAATGCAGTACATTCAGTATTTCTGTAAAAGAAGCAGGCCTGCAGCCAAATTTGATCTGTTAATTGATGTAAGGGTGAGGTCAGGGACGCTTGTGTTTCAATGAAAGGTACTGGAACAAATGCTGAGCAATAAAAATGAGGGCCTTCCACTTGTTCAGGGTGAACTAACAGAAAATGAAAATGTTTTAATGAGCGAGCAGAGTCCATCCACACAGACTGAATGAACTTATTTTCCCAGGTGGTGGTAGTTTGTCTCTGAGATGCCCATCTTCACCGACGTGTGACACGTGTTCTTATCTGAGCAACATCCAAGGCCAAAGAGCTGCGTGCGCTCAGACGTGGATCCGATCTGATGGGTGTCCAGATTGGAGCGCATGTTTGCAGGACTCTGCTTTTATCCTCTTCATGATCTTCAGGTAATTTTCCACTGAGTTGCTCAGCTTCATGTAATATAAACAAACAAGTGTGAAAGATGAAGGCAGGCACTGCATGCAGATTTTATTCATAAATGCCAAATGGCACATTAGCAAGATTCACGTCTTTGCACTGAATAAACCAGATCCACCAGGAAATCCATTATACAAAATAATCACCTTGATTTAAAAAAAACACAACCCTGTTATTTAGGAAACTGCAAATCTAAGGTGACAAGGGCCCTCTGCTTAATGCAAGGAGAGCTGCTTACATTGCCTGATTAAAGAGCCTCCACGACGTGCCTGCAGAAATTTAAATGTGAATGTCTCAGCTTACCTGAGGCAGCTGCAGTGCTCTGAACGCAACTCTGCTCATTTAGAGAATTTAAAATGTGTATCTTGCAGTCCCAAACTCAACATAACTTATTCCAAAATATACAGAGGAAAAGGTCGTTCCAGGGTTCTGTGGATATATCATCTCAAATGATCATCTCTGTGGGTGATTAATCATTCGTGAACACTTATTGATTGTTCTGAGTCGCAGAGCATTTTAAGGCCTTTAGATTACTGAGAAAATGAACTTTACAGACATATAGACTTACCTTGATTCATTAGAATGATTCTTTCAAGTAGTCTGGGAGCAGAAAAACAAATCTGTTCATTAGGGATCTCTGTCTGCACACATCCAAACAGATCAGCTCTTAATTCATTGTTTGTTTTGCTGTGACCTCTCGAGGTGGTGCAAGAGTAACATATTGTCAAGGTATGAGGGTGCCTCTTGTAGCTATCCTGCAGCATCCCAGCAACATCAGCGGTGATTTGTAGTTTTGTCTCCAGCTACCTGATGGATATAAATCCAGGAAATGAGTTTTGAAAATGCACATGTGAGCAGAAAAATGAGATGTGGGTTTTGTGCCTCAAAAATGGTTCAATCACAAAAAATAATATGTGCAAAATGTTCAATATCCCAAGTACAAAACATTCATTATTCATGATTAGCATAATACATCTACAAATCTGTCCAGAGAGCAGGATATTTAATAAGATGGAAGACACTTTTACATCGAAGCTGATGAAAAAACGTCTGTTTCAAGGTAAGACAAGGAAGGAAGGTTATGTTTTTCTGAATATTGAATCAAAGTGCACAAGTGTGTCAGGCTGGTTCAGCAGATGCGTCTATCAGCCCAGATCCTGGCCACGGACAGCTGATGCGTTATTGTTCACGTTTCAGGATTAACAATAATGAGATTTTGCTCACAGCTTTTTCGAATGTCATGCTAATCTCTGTGCTACTTCCTGAGCGTGTGCCGGAGCTCTCTAAAAGTTAGCCTCCAGGCATTTACTCCATCTTTAAATCATACAAAAATCCACATGCCCTCGTGAGATCATGGGCCACCCTCTCTACTGTATGTCTTCTCTCAACGCTGCTGTTAATTACTAACAAGCTAATCATTACGGGACCTTCTCCTTCCTCTCCGCGTGCTCTTGCTTCCTCTGTTACTGGTGATGTAATAATAAAGATAATGGAGAGCTTAAATGGTAATGACTATCATCAGCTATGATGGAATTAGGCTCATATTATATTAGAGTGCCGTCTCACCTCCCATCGGGTTAGTGATACATCTTCAGGTGTGGTTTTATTTTACAATGACCGCTCTAGTTTTAGTTTTATGCTGACTGTCCCTGTGGAGGAGAGCAGGTTTGATGCCGCTTTTCATTTCTTTTAAAGCTGCAAGAAAATACAGAGCAACTTCTTCATTGTACAGGCAGCTATGCTTATTATTGCGCTAATGAAAGGTCAAGCATGCATATCATTAACGGTACACTTCAACAGATGAAAACCCTGAAGTATGATGTGAAGTATCACAAACTCATGGATGGAATATATCCGCCCTGCTGTCACTTTATACACTGATGCCTTAAACTTGCTGTATTTAAGTATTTTAATGTCAAATATTCAAAAAAAGAACTTAAATGATGCAAAAAGATAAGTGTCTGACATTTGCTGATGTTAGCGTGCTAGACAGCAGCCCTTCCCATCTTGTACTGAAGACCTTTGTGGCATTTAAGACAACTCAGAAGTCTGGAAAAAACATGTTCTGAGTTGAGAAGTCAAGATTTCCTGCGGTTAAGAAATTAAACTATAACAGACCGACGCAACATGAAGATGACAAAGTGCCAGCGTTAAAGTCAGCAGCTCTGCCAGCTTTGAGGGCTCGGTTTAATTTTCATCAACTAATGTTTGCTTTTGTCGTTGTTTGCATGGACCCAGTCATGATGTGCTGCCCTGTGCTGTAGGAAGTCGTCGTTTCCTCTTCTCCTGACTCTCCAGTGCATTTGAATTCTGACTCGAGACTCCTCCGCCTGAAGGCTAGCAATTTATTGACACCGGGAAAAACAAGGGTTTCCTCCATCTTATTTACTGCTCCTCTGAGCTAACCAATTTGCTGGGCATCGTCTCAGCGAGCTGTTATGCCTTCTTGACGGTCAGCGCTTTAAATCTTTAGGAGAGACGTCCAGTACGTTAGTCCAGAGCGGAGAGGCAGTGAAACAAATGATCCTTGTGGGAAATTAAGGGGAGATGTAATTATGAGAGGTGCTTCACCAACTAACTTGTGTTTACCTGCAGTAAATTTGTGTTGATCTTAATGAGCATAGTTTTCACGTCAGGCAAGATTTAGGGAGAGAAAATAGCGTGTTCCTTTTGTTGCCCTGCATATGACACTGTGGACACACTGAGGCGCTTGCTTACACTCACACCCATCACTCAGTCATGGGCGCCTGTTTTCATCAATCAGAATTGCATCGGCATTACATGGCACAAAGTCAAACAGTGTCCTCTCGCTGAATCAATTGGCAGGAGAAGCTGTGAGATTAGATTGCATCTGAGGAATGCTAATCTACCAAGAGTCCAGGTCTGGAGATGTCGTGATTAAAGACTCAATTTCCCTGAGGTCCGTGTGGTGTGATCACATATTACCACTAACTGATGCAGTGTCTCTGACATCTGCACTCCTGACGGCACAGCTGTCACAAACAGTGGCATCGACTATGTAGAATAGAGGATCTGGCAGCTGCATCGGATTAAATATCCCTGTCAGAGTTAAGAATCAGTCTGGTCATGGTGGTCTTAAGTAGCTGTGTTATACCATCAAACTGCATATTCATGGTTGAGGAAGTGAGCAGCTAAGCCGAAATGCTGCCATGCAGCATTATCTTCACAACACAGGAAGCGCCGCTGTATTATCACCACATGTATCCCAGTGGAAGGCGTCTCTGAGCAGCAGGTTTTAATGCTGTTTTGTTGTGCTGCTTTTCACTAACACTGACAGCGCTTCTCTGCTTGTATTACAGTCCTATCATCTTGTCAACGGATTGACACCTAGAAATACAAATTCCTGCTTTACTGTAAAATGACCTCATTGCCACTATTACATGTTTTAGCTTATTACCTAGAACAGGATTTATCAAAGGATACCTCTAAGTGGATTTGCTGTAGACAGCATGATATTTGTATTCATATCAGCGCCGAGACTGAAACTGGCTTTATTTTTGTAATCATGACCGCCACCATTTTTGTGCCCTTGTTTTTGTTTTTTGTGAAAGTAGTTTTATCTTCATGTAATAGGACTGTGGACTAGAATGGACTAGAAAACAGAAATGTATTGTGTTGAGGCAAAAATGGCAAAATTTATAGTGTTGAAAAATTCTGATGTTAATTAAATATTATTCAAATTTAAGAACAAAAATTGTATCTTTACATATTGATTGGTTGGATTCTTATGCTCAGGTGAAAACGAGCTATTTCGCTTACTCTGAGATAGTTATGAGATAATGTAATTATCCCAATTAATTAAACTAACTAGTAAATGAATCACTAAGGAATTGATTATCAAAATGGCTGACAGTTTTTAGACAGCCAGTCGAGACAATGTCAACCGTTCAAATTTGCATGCTTTTGTAACAGTAGCACATTTTAGCCAGGAATGCTAACATGCTGACAAAGTTGGTGCTCAGTGGTTTCATGCTGCCTTCAAGTGAGCACGTGTTTATCAGGTTCATGGAAAGAATCCATAAGAACGATCACTCTTGAGGCCTTCACAATCTCATGTGAACAGTTTTGTAAACACAATCTCAAGGCAGCAAGAGCTACATGTGCTACAGTCGAGCTAGTTAGTCACACATTTCTGTCAATGCTCCTTTGAAAAATAAGGAATGATTAAATTCAGCTGGGATGAAAAAGGAAAAATGAAAGGAAAGTATAAAGCTTAAGAATTCTTTGTACCCTCAGTTTTAATTATAATATGACTAAGAGATGTATTCCATGTTGCTTATTTCTGCTTCTTTTACGGCTGCAAGCTTCTGCAACTTTCAAGTTCACCCTGCCATTCATAATTTCATCTGATTCACGAGATCCTTTCATGTACGTGCATGCTAAATAATTATGCTTCATGTTTGTTTTTTCTGAAGCACAAATGAAGAGTTCCAGAGAGAGTCCTTGAAGGCACCGCGAGGCAAGGCCCTGCCCTCGTTGCAGATCCATGCAGGTGATTTCATTAATGTGGCTGATTAGTTGTCATCTCTGGACTGTGTAGGCGTAGACTCACTGCTTGATCATCATCTTTATGAGTCTCCTGTTAGCTCTGTTTCATCTGTTTAATATGCTAAACAGATCATATAAAACTACATTTATTATTCTCGTTGGCTCTGGTCATCTGAGCAGGACTCAACAAAGCAGCAACAGGAAGAAAACACAACGACACACTGGTGAGGTCCTGCAAACTGCTTAATTACAGTATGCATTCAATAAATGTGTTTATAGTTCATATTAGCATGTATTTGATAGCACTACAACATATTTAAATGGTCATTTCAGTAGTACAACCAAGCTATGATGGTATTGGTGATTTTATTCAATTTACATATAAATAATAGAAAAAGAATAGCATTGCAATTACAATATATATTTAACAAGGAACTTAAATTGAAGTAAATTAAATTGCTGGATATAATAAGATGAATTGAAGTTGTTAAGAGGAACGGCTGAATATTTCATTAAATTCACAATCCCTTCAAATAATCACCTCATTCTCCTGTTGCTATGCTAAATATGAAGCTCCAGCAAGCAGGGATTACCATAGCTGAGCATAAAGGTTGAAAAGGGGAGAAAATGCTTAATTGGATTCTGTTTTGAATCTGTTTTACCTGAGGACGTGTAGTTTTATTGAGATTTATGGACTACAGTGGGTTGATTTGTGAGTTTTTGGGGGAATGAGCAGTGGGTCAGAACCAGCATGGAGGAGATGAACCATGGACAACATAACAAAGACACCAAAAAACTGTCTTAAAACACAGCACCTCTTTTCATGGCAAAATAAATACTGTAAGAGGGAACAGGTGTACGGTACTCTTCTCCTTCTCTTGTGAGATAACACTACACATTACATAAGTTTGTCCTGGTCCCCTTGCTCTTAGCTAATTGGTGCTCCCGTGGTAACCAGTTTGTAGTAGGCTCCCTTCAGGGCCATGAGCTGGTCATGCGTTCCCTTCTCCATTAGAAAGCCTCTGGACATAACAGCGATAATGTCTGAGTTTTGAATGGTGGACAAGCGATGGGCAATCACGATGCAGGTCCGACCCTCTCTGGCTTTGTCCAGCGCTTCTTGCACAGTCTGTGTCAGGTGGAGACACACACACACACACACACACACACACACACACACACACACACACACATAAGTAGAACTCATGGACTCACACTGGCAGGAGCCATCATCATCTCTCTCAAATGCACACACAAGCTGTACAATTATGGCAATTTCAGAATCACGTGTTGATTACTGTCATTAGTATGTTCCTGTGAATCAGCGGTTCAGTGATTTGAGTGGGGATCTACAGGCCCACGGACTGCGTTCATGTCGAAGAGGCTCTGCTGGATGGCTGGAATGAGCTGTGAGCTGCTACTGGTGATAATAATAGACGTGATGAACGATAATGATGTTAATGATAATAATAATTAACTGCCTGCTCCTCTTCCTCTCTGCGCCCGGAGAAACGAAGCAGCTGTGGACGTGAGGAGATGTGCGAAGCTCAGGATTCGCCGAACCATACCTTCTCACTCTCAGTGTCCAGGGCAGACGTGGCCTCGTCCAGGAGCAGGATCTTAGGGTCACGTATGATCGCCCTGGCTATGGCAATGCGCTGCTTTTGTCCACGAGACAGCTGGGAGCCCTGGGCACCGACGTTGGTGTCATATTTCTGCAACAACATTTGATTTTGTTCATACAATTGTCTCTGGTGTGAGTGATGACTTCATCGACTGAGTGTTATTACATGGGGGAAGGTGAAAGATGGAGTGCTCTGGGACTCATTTACCTGCACAGCTCCTCTTCATTCCCACATCACCAGACTTAAAGAGCATCTCCCTCTACCATCTGTCATACCGTCTATTATGCCACCATGTAATTCTTTATTTTATTCATGGTCCTTACTCTTTCAACCCTGCTGCCAACCTGTTTTCTAAACCTGTCAAACGCCACACATCGAGTGCACGCAGTACCTCTGGCAGAGACATGACAAAGTCATGAAGCTGGGCCTTCTTGGCAGCAGAGATGACCTCATTTGGGCTGATTTCCCGCGAGTTGTCGCCATATTTGATGTTTTCCGCGATGCTGCAGTCAAACAAGATGGGCTCCTGGGACACGATGCCAATCTTGGATCGTAGGAATTGGACGTTGATAAGAGTGGAGTCATGGCCATCAATCAGCTGCAGGAAGTAATTGATTTTACCATTAGAAGAAGGCAATATTATAATCAAAGTCTGGATGTACGGTCCACTTAATGAGCTATCATGCTGCCATCGATACTGTGATTTCTCTCCTCGCTCCACTGAGGTGCTACTCTGAAATCTCAGACAGAGAATCAGGATTTTGTTTCCAAACCACTTCAAACTCAATTAAGGCCATTTGAGGCTTGGCAACGATCCCTTACTGGCACCAAACTGCAACTCCTGCTGGATAAGTGTTCCCTTTCCTTAAAAACATAAAGCATCGCCTAAAAGCACAAAAAGTGATGTGAGACTTCAATCATAGTAAATTACACTTTTCATTTAGACAGTGACACTCCAGGCACAACTCAAGAGTGTACGTTAAAAGCAGACTAGACATGTGATTTATTAATTTCAGAATGACGTGACATTTTCAGAAAGGTCAGCATCTGCTGTGACTGTATCATTCTGGCTGGTGCAAAGTTAAACCTCACATTTCCAAGCTTGGTGGGTGAACGCTGTTAAGACCACCAGCTTCATTGTGTCCTCCTTTTATTCACCTTCAAAATAAAAGCTGCAGCCAGTCTGAGCCAGGCAGATCCACATCTCTACAACATGCTACTTTAGGCCAGAGGGATCAACACAAACTGAAAGCTCATGAAGCTGCTTATAAAGGAAATATTTGCAGAAAAGTGCTTTCTGACTCGCTGCTGTATTTGTTTTTGGAGCCTTTCTACCTGGTTGAAATGGAGCTCATCTTACGAACTTGCTGTTACTCTTAGTAGACACAGTATTTCGAACTAATAAAGTAAATCTAATTATCAAATAAAAGTACAACACTCAGAAGTGTTATGAGGATTCAACCTCAGGGTTTGTTCCAATATGGAGCTCTTAATGGTCAATAAATTGTGTCTCATCCAGCAGCGTGTCGCCCTCACCACTCTGCCCTGGTCAGGATCATAAAACCTCTCCAGCAGCTGCACACTGGTGCTCTTCCCACAGCCGCTGCTGCCCACAAAGGCCAGCGTCTGGCCGGGCTTCACCGACACACTCAGCCCATTCAGGACCTGGATGTCTGGCCGGGTGGGGTAAGTGAACTTGCAGTCAATGAACTCAATGTTGCCTTGGAAGTTGTCCTGAAAACGTGGGAGACAGAACGAGGGAAGCGTGTGAAGGTTTTGTTGTGAGTGAGGCAGCCATGGACTGTAATTACATTTTTTTTTACTTTATGCTAACAGTGTTCTTTTGAATGCACAAGAGACTAGTAATCTTATTCCTTCTTTCTCCACATCAAGACTGATGTAATAAAAAAAAAATCAAGCAATAAAGGATAAGAAATCTGACTTTCCATCTGGATTCCCCTCTGCATCTATCACTAAAAGAGCAGGCGGCGCTCATTTTTAATATGCTCAGCCGGCAACATGGCAGCAAGGTGAAACATGGCTTAATCGCTGCCCTCCTACCCATTTATCTCCCTTGTTGCTGTAGACACTGATCTGAGGCACACGGTCAAGCAGCTGGAAAAACCGTGCAGCTGAGATCTTGGCCTTGGCGTAGTCTGGGGTGTACGAAGAGGCCCTGCCGAGGGCCGTTCCGCTGGTGACGATGGCGGAGATGACCCTGCAGCACCAGAGGCAAATAAGTAACTGTTTCCACATATTTTTCACTGCAAGAGACAATTCAGCACAATGTTTTTGTTGGTCCACGTCCGTTTCAACTTGTTTTTATGTGTTCATATCCATAAGCCTGGTTATTTCTTGCAAATTAACTGATGGCATTCAAATTAGAAGACACTTAACAAATTTGAAAGCGACACTAAATTAGAGTAAGCGTTTCCCGCAAGAAATAAAATTTGAGCTCAGAGCTGCTGAAATACACTGAAAGATGGAGAAAAGGTTTAAAAGGTAGAACAAACCAAAGGGAGCTCATCTGGACAAAGCAAGGACATATCTCACCTGAACACCAAACTGAAATGGAGCCCCTCTTGTCGCACCAAGTAACCTCCAAACCTGTATGAGGCGGAGTTTGTCAAGAAGACGACACACTGGGCAAACCCGTAGCAGGCGCCGTACACGTTAGCCTTCTTCAGAGCTGCTTGGTACGGAGCGTCCAGCTGGGTGTTGAACATGTCCACGAAACTCCTCTCCTTCCCCAGACCAGCGATGGTGCGGATGTTGTTTAGAGCCTCGCCTGAAATCTGCAAAGAAGAAACAACAGATAGATGAATAGAAGTTGCTCTTAATTCCTGTGTTTTTCATGTTTGAGGGCAAAATAGGATATCAAGTATTTGCTGTGATCTTATCTACATCCTATTTTCTGCTGCTGCAGAATTCCCCACAGGGATCATTAAACTTTCATTTAATCCACTTTATTCAGCAAGGGGGGAGGTGTACTTATCCAGATAATAATTACAATAGCATAAAGGAAGTTCCTAGTAAATTGACTTTTGAATAGTTTGTGAACTTTCTGGACCTGAGGACTAGAACCTCTTAGCACCATGACAAGATTCCAAACAGGGGTGGCCCCAGTAGGAGGCTGCCTCACCAGATTACAGCAGTGTGCAACAGTGTTGGTAAACCGCTTAAAGCTGAAGTTGGCTGTAGGAACTTGAATCATAGAGCTTAAAATAGGTACTGCTGTTCAGCTGCTCTCAAGAGATAAGTCAGCTAATATCACCCCTTACCTGTAGTTTTATTCGGATTACTATGGTAATGTTTATACTTCATTATCAGAATACTGTAGTATTTAGAAGTCCTCCCGTTCAAGCATGTTCCCAGTATCATTATCTCACTCGTCCAGCCGCCTCCATGGCCTGTTTGTCCTGCTTGGCGAAGCCGGTGAGCATTTTTGCCTGGAAGCCACCTGAGAGAGCGATGAACGGCAGGAAGCAGAGGATGAGCAGCGTGAGCTTCCAGCTAAAGTAGAAGGACATGATGATGGCCACGCCGATGTTGGTCAGGGAGTTGACGATCATGCCGATCTGGGAGCCCGTGGCCTTTTAGGGGGGGTTAAGAGAGAAGGATGATGCTGCTGAGCACTGCATGTAGAATTTTAGATATTTGTATATCTAAAAATTACCAAAAACTTCATAGCCCCAACCATCTCCAACAGCAGCAGCTGAACTGTGCCGTGTGAAGAGATAAACCCAATGAGCTGTCCGTGGTGCTGATGAAGCAGCCTACTTTGTAGTGGCTCCTTTTTACTCTCTCTCTCTCTGTCGGTTTTGTCCCGAATAAAAAAATTCACATAATTTTACTCAATCACAGGCCTCTTACTGCTGTCTGTGGTATTTCTGTTCTTTTCCTTTAACATGAATCATTAATATTTTGTTCACACGCGTCTGTGCAGCTGAAGGTACATGTCAAACCAAGCCACCTCTGGAACTTTCTTTTTTTTTTTTTTTGAGTGGGGAGGGGGGTTAAAGTTAAAAGATCTCAGAGTTGAGATATTTTATGTGTCAAAGAAAAAAGACTCTGAGGAAGCTGGCAGAAACAAGGAAACCCCCATCAGGAGTAGCTCAATGAAGATGGCCGTTTGTACTTCACTCTGCTGCAGTTGGTGTGATTTTTATTTCAGTGAATGTGCTTTTGTCCAAATGTCCAAAAAGATGAAGTAGGTTGTTGGCCGTGGTCATACGGAGCATTGAAAAGCAGCTGTTAGAGTTTGTCTGCTTGTGTTTGTACACAGTCTGTTTCTGAGACGGAGACTTTACCTGCAAGCTTGTCTCCGCGTTCATTAGTTGCGGTAGTAACAGTGTAAGGAGTGCTGTGACCCTGCAGGTTGTGAGCTCTGTCAGTAATTCTAAAACATGGCTTCAACAACAAGTAATTAAGTTTAGTTTCTTTTTCATGCTTTTTTCCTTTGTGCATCTCTTTTTGTGTCTTTCTTTGAGATGTTACTACGTCTAACAGATGTTTCAATATAAATATGGTGCACTGAAGTTCTCATTATCTTTTTACCGAGGCTATAACTCACCCCTTGAACTTGTGAGGCATCAGTAGCAAGACGTGTGGTCAGAGCTCCGGGGCTGTTCCTGTGATCATCAAACCAGCCGATTTCTTGACCCAGCATGGCGTGGAAGCCCAGCCGCCTTAACCTTCGGGTTAGCAGCTCACCGGATTTAGAGAAGGCGTAGCCCTAAGGAGAACAGGATGCTCTCTTGTGACTTCTTTTTTCCCCCAACCTTGAACAGAGGCACGAACACAATCAGTCTGCCAATCTACCTGCAGCATCTGGGTGAAGAAAGAGACCACGCCAACCATGACAAAGAAGAGGCAGATGCTATCAATCTCTTTCCTCTGAGCCACAGGATCTGTAACAGAAAAGGTCTGCACACACAAACACACACTTATAAGTCCAATGCACAGAGATATAATAGAGACTATTATGCTTATAGATAAGGTGTAACCATATGAGTTAAACATCTACTGCAACCTCACCGCCAAGATTTGACTGAAAAGTAGCGAGTAAACCGGGTTGACCCCTCCGTTTACAGCCGCTCCAAAAGATCCAAAAAGCATATAAGGCCATTCAGGTAGATTGTACTTCAGGATCCTGGCAACCGGTGCTGGCTCTACATGCTCCTCCTCTTCCTCCTCCTCAGGAATGGCGTTCTGAACACAACCAGTCAGAGGCTGAGAGCAAACTAAATACATTACCAGGAACATCTCAAACAAAACACTCTTGTTCTGTGCCTATCAGTGACCTGCTTTAACCACCCACATGTAGAATTGAATGCCCCCAACACACACACACACATACACACACACACACACACACCTTTGACTTGTCTGCTTGTGACACAGCATAGGCTCTTGGGCCGAGTTCTCCAACGATGGGAACAGAAGACTCTGGAACCAGGTTGGACAGCTGGGACCGGGACCGCTGGCGGATGGAGGCTCTGTAGAAATGAAAAGAGGAGGCAAATGTTACATGGATATTCTAGAAAGGCTGTTGTTCTCCTTGTACTGGCTAGTGATGATGATGATGATGTTAGAGAAGATAGTGTCAGCTAAATCCTGCAAATGTCAACATCAGAGGGTAATTAAGTAAACGATAACAGTTTCTGCCATGATGCAGCCAAAGTGTAATAATCTGCTTTAGATGCACAGTCAGGAGCGTGTAAATGGAAATTAAACACAAAGTAAGCAAATTGGCAAGTGGTGAACGTGAGAAGGTGATTGGAGAAGTGTGTGTATAATACCTGAAGCTAGTCCGGTAGCTGCCAGCTCTGGATAGACTCAGCTTCTCTGGCTCATCTTCCCTGTCAGCCACTAATGAGAGAGAGAGAGTGATCAGTGCAGCCTCAGACATCGATCAATACGCGTTTTATTTTTAGAGGAGTGAGATTAGCTTTTCTGCTTCATCTCCAAATTTTCACCCACTCTGCCGAGCCTTCTCATTGAGGGCCTTGTCCCCTTGGCTTTGTAGGGTGACAAGAGTGAAGTAGACGCCCTTCCTCTCCAGCAGGTCGTTGTGTTTGCCCCTCTCGACCGCCCGGCCGTGCTCAAAACCCACAATGACGTCAGCGTTCTTTATGGTGGACAGACGGTGAGCGATGGAGATGGTGGTCCGCCCCATGCGCACCTATGAGGATTATATCAGTTTATCATATTTTCCTGGGAATCTATTCATATCTGCGCATCATATTGGCAAATTTTGGAAGCAATGGTCTTTTCTTTCTCTAGATATGTAACTGTGTTAGTCCAGTTTTGCTTGCCTCTCATCTTTGGTGCTCAGTCTTTGTTATTTACAATGAGGAAACACTGCAGTCAGTGTAGGATTGAGGGGATTTTCAGATGTTTTGGAAATGAAGAAATTCGCTGTATGCACAAAAATGTGACTATCATACAACATAAACTTGTTTTCAAACTATCATTTTCAGCAAGTAAGGTGTAAAAGATCAGAAACAAATCCAATATTGTGCATCCCTCATTATTAATTGATGTTTCTGATTTTGAATACATGAAGGAGTAGGAATTCTGATCTGTTTTACAAGTCAAAATAAAATGATAACAATGTAAAATAATTATTTATCATTTTTGTTGTTGTTGTTGTTAATGATTCCTTAATGATTTTAATGTGTAGAGACACTGGGGCGGTACTCCAGCGTCCTGCACTGTCCCGTCTGACTAATCTACTACAGGCTAATTGACTTGTTTGAGCTGTTGGAATCTGCCTTGTGGTGTTTGTATTTTCTGTGTCTTATTCTGGCGATGCACCTGCCTGCTGCTGAGCTGATCAGCAGTCAGTGCAGGTAGAAGGCAGCGTTTGAACAAGACTGGCAGCCTGGTTTCTGTTCTTTAGCTTGTCTGACAAACACATCAATGTATGTTTTCTAAGACTCTGGCTTGTTTGGCTCAGTAAGTGATGCTTTGTGTGTTTGGGTCAAATAGTTTCGGATGGAGGACGATGGAATGTTTTTTTTCACGGGATGTCTGTAGCTCATTATATGTTGAACACTCTGAGCTCACACTCTTTCTTTTATCAGTTCTGGGCATGAACCATGCAGACCTACTTTATCCAAGGCCTCTTGAACCACAGCCTCACTCTCATTGTCCAGGGCAGAGGTCGCCATGTCCAGCAGCAGGATACGAGGGTTCCTGACCAGCGCTCGGGCGATTGCTATACGCTGCTTCTGACCACCACTCATCTGTCCTCCACCTTCTCCCACCAAGGTGTCGAATTTCTGCCAAGATGTAAATGAATAAATGAGTGATTTCACCTTTTAACAACATCAATTTTGAAAGCGTTTCCCTCTTTCGCTGTGCCTCACCTGCGGTAGGTCCATGATGAAGTTGTATGCATTGGCTTCCTTGGTGGCGTTGATAATGTCATCCATTGAGACCCCGGGTCGACCGTAGCGTATGTTCTCAGCGATGGTGGTGGCAAACAGTACTGGCTCCTGCTCCACGATGCCAATCAGCGAGCGCAGCCATTGGATGTTCAGCCCTCTGATGTCATGACCGTCCAGGGTCACCTGAGGAGGAGGAGAGAGAGAGAGAGAGTGAGCAGCTTCAAGGGATGATGATGATGATGAAGCTATTACAGGATGTCACTGAGCCCTAGAGAGAAGGAAATGATGGACAGAGAGAAAAAAAGAGAAAATATTTATTTTTGAGGCCTCAAGCTCTAGCTTGTCTCTGCAATTTAATTTATAGCAAAGAGATGCTGTATTGCTTCCATGTTGCGTTTTATCTTGAACAACTTAGATACTGAATCACTGAATTGAGTTATGCTGTGTCAAAATAACGAAATTGAGAAAACAAGTTTTATCTTAATTCTTTTCATTCTAAAACAATGGCCACTCCAAGGCTCAGTCGTACTCTTATGTACTTTTTTTTGTTAAACAGTACTACTTTCAAATGATAAGGTTGTTAGTCCTTCATAACTCCCAAAGCAGAGTTATAAAGGCCTATTTTCTTCTCTGGAGGCTGGAAGGAATAAGAAAATAAGGTGTGAGAGACCTATAATTCCTCTAAAAGTAAAAAAAATGAGGTTGTTAGGACCAATTGGCTGAATACGGAAACAGATTGTCATGTACTTCTATCATCCTCAGGGGGGATGGTTATTTTTGAAATGACTCGAATGAAGCTTAAAAGGAGCGAGATGGCAGCTGCAGTGTGTGGAGGAGAGAGCTGTCAGGAGAGGTCACAGATAAAAGAATGGCAACGTGTTACTGAGCTCTATTATTGAACGCGTGTCTCAAATCTACCATTCCTTCTTTAGGATCATAGAAGCGCTGGATGAGTTGTACAGCAGTGCTCTTCCCGGCTCCACTGGGGCCGACAAAGGCCGTGGTCTCCCCTGACTTCACTGCAACACTGAGCTGGTCCAGGATCTGATGACAGGATGACATGACACCAGGTGACACATCATGCCTTTAGAAATTATACATAATTTGAATAAAGAAATACCAAAATACCTTGACTTCAGGTCTGGAAGGGTAGTAGAAGGTGACATTGTGGAACTCAATATCTCCTTTGACCCTGTCCAGCTTATATCCAGCTTCAGATAAACAGTCGATTTCTGGCTCCTGGCAGGTTTAAAATGACACTGGTCAAGAGGAGGGAATGGTGGATAATACAGACCCCTTCTGCTCAAAATAAATAACATTCCTACTCTGTCAATAGTTTCATAGATGATTGTTGCAGCTCCACGACCTGCTGCAAATGCTTCCAAACATGGGGAGGCCTGCCCCAAGTTCATGGCTGCGATCAGAACGCCAAAGAACACCTGGAATGATAAAATGCGGCAGCAGTATTGACGTGCAAATAGAGTCTTGCCCAGTGGCAGAACTGGACCTCTAGAACCCTGGACCCCTCCTCTGTCTCCACCCCAGACATGCAGACATGTATTTAAATGCTAATAATTCTCTCTTCTTAAAGCAGCAGTTTTCTTTCACTGTTTTGTCCATGCTTGTCATAACAAAAGAGAATTAATGGGTTCTGGGAAAAATACTCATAAAACAACATAATTACTCAATTAAACCATGACAGAAGTATGATGTTGGCTTCAGGGCTGAACAAACAACCCTGCCCTCGTCCCGTATCTGCATTGTTGTGGGTCTTCTCGGGACGTGTGTGTGGTACCTGCAGTAGTGTCCCTGGTGTGTACTCCTCAGTGTCCACCACAAGACTGGAGCCGTACCAGAAAGCCAGTCCGTAGCACAGGAAGATGATCAGCCACATGTATCCGGTGAAAAAGCCCATGATCAAACCCTTCCTTATGCCCCAGCGCTGTGCTGAGATCAGGTTCTTGTCGTACCTGTAGAGAAGAGGAAGAGCTCGCTTGGCTTCTACTGAAGATATAATGTTCAGCATTCATCACGCATATCCTACCTTTGCACTTCTTTGTGCTCCCCACCAAAAGAGGCCACAGTCCTGATGGAGGTGAGGACCTCGTCGGCTATGGCTCCAGCTTTGGCGTAGGCCTGGAGCTCCATCCCTGTCAGCTTAGCCACAAACTAGACCCGGAGTAAAACCACGGTGGCGAGAAGGCTCTGTTAAAGGCATACTTCACCCTGAAAGTGCTTTTACCGAAAAAGCCTTAACAAATACATGTCTTGAGCTCACATCGACAGTTTTACCTTCTTTCATTACTCATCAGTACCTCCAGACAGAAAGGAGCCAGCTATGCATCTGAAGCTTGAACTTAATGGAGACTTTCAGCAAACATCAGCAGAACAGCTCATTAGCGTCAAACTGGAAGTGTTACCACTCCAGCTTAAACATGTTTGTTGAGCACTAAGCACACAGCTTGATAAAAGAAGATGATGGAAGATGTTTTCCTATTTTTTTAGCCATCATTTGCTATTAGCTTCAAGCTACTTATACATAGCTGGCTCTTTCTGCATTCTGGAGTCACACAGCAGTAATGTAGAGGAGAGAAACATCATGGTGAGCTCTTTATTGATTATTTGAAAGGTAAATAAGAGATAATAGAAGTGAAGAGGTGTCAGGTCTGTTCGAACAGGAAAGTCAAGACAAATCAGCAGAAGCTGAAAGTCAGTCAAGGGAAATTAAGTCAAATTTGGAGTAAAGAGAAGTCAAGTCTCACCAGAGCCATTAGGCCAGCTCCGATACCAATCAGTGGGCTCGCTGCCACGATCACCAGGGTTAACTTCCATCCTTTCACAAAACCGATGCAGAAGCCACAGACGAAGGTGGTGAAGCGCTGCAAAAAGATGGCAACCTGATCGGCGATGGCATCGTTGATCTTGTTGATGTCACTGGAACACAGACAGAAGCGATGTAATAGACACGCAGACGCCTGAGCATAATCGTCATTTCTCACTCACTTACTCGGACATGCGAGTGTTGAGCTCTCCCACAGAGGTGCAGTCGAACCAGCCGATCTCCATCCTCATCACCGTGCTGAAGTACATCTTCCTGATGAGCTGAACCTGTTTGGCAGCTGCCGTCACCCACAGAGAGATCTGTCAGGTGTGAGAGAGAGGTGATGGGGTGACTTGTTAAATGAAAAATAGGAGAGTATGCAGGGCAGCAGCACCGTACCCACACCCTGACCTCTGACCTCCTATTGAAAGCCAAGAAGAGAAAGTTTACATGGGTGCACTTAAAGAGGTACTTATGCACCAAA
The DNA here is from genome assembly GCF_037954235.1 of Aulostomus chinensis. Lineage (NCBI taxonomy): Eukaryota > Metazoa > Chordata > Actinopteri > Syngnathiformes > Aulostomidae > Aulostomus > Aulostomus chinensis. Next base: position 63,378,916 of record NC_141320.1, on the reverse strand, counting down.
ATCTCAGCATGAAGTACTACCCGTGTTCTGAAAACAGCTGGATCTTGTCTTTTGTAGCTATGGAGGTGCCTGAAAACATGCTAATGATGTCATAGTGATGTCATTAGGCTGACTGGAAGCTACATACATGCTAGAGATCTGGACAAAGTGTATTGTGGGCAAAGGAAGAATTCTGGGGCCGAGGAGCTAAAGGGACCTTGGTGGAGTTGTGCATGAGTCTTAATCTTCATACTGACCTGAAAGTATCCCAGCAGGAACACAGCTCCTCCAATTCCAACATAGTAGAGGGCAAATTTGGTCATTTCATTTTCAATGTTAAGAATCCTGAAAGTCAGCACGCATGCATGAATGATACATTAGTACTGCAAAACCACACCGACGCTTCAGTACAGATGTCAAAGCTTTTAATATCTCGTCTTAACATCATGGTTGGCGTTTGAAAACCCATCTCGTGCATTTCTCACAAGCCTCTTACCCACACGACCTGCCCTTCAGTGGCACCAGCATCTCCCACGCTGAATTGTTCATGAAGCCCTCGTATGACTGGTTCAGCGGTGTTACCAGACCGTACCATGCCGTGTAGTTCCTCTTCCACTGGATGGTGTTGTTCACACACTCCTTCCTGTCGTCGCTCAGCTCGTTCAGCTCGATGTCGTACTCGATGAAGGTGTCGGTGAGCAGGCCGAACACCAGCAGCATGAGAGGCTGGGCCGAGCCGTGCAGCACGGCACACACGCTCCCCGCCACCATCATCAGCACCTCCTTGCAGGTGGCGAATCTGAACTAGACATGGATGTAAAATACAGTCTGGTGTTGGGGTGGGTGCATCTCTGAAGCAGAAATGAAGCGACAGAATGGATTTTACCAGCTGAAAGAAGCCAACTCTTATGGCTGGTTGCTGTGTGTTCTCTTGAGCTCTGCATGGAAGAGAGAACCAGTCAGTCTCTACATTAGTGGAACAGACCCAGTACCCAGTATCCTCCACTGTGCTGTTACTCACTTCTCCTCCTCCCTGGCAGTATTCATGGTCCTGCACAGAGGAAAACAGAGGCTGATGAGCATGTATACTAAATTTGAGAGTTGTTTTATTTTTTCTTTTTAAGTGTGACGCAGGAGTTGTGAGGGGGCCCCTGCACAGCTCCATGAACAGAGGTGAAAGAACATAAGATAGCAAAGGACAGTTTTAGTCCAAAAGTAGCCCATGAGGAATTTGACTGTTTCTCCTACTGTCCAAGAGTCAGAAACACTCCACGTAGGCTATTTGCTGGAGCCTGAAGTTATGGAACGGCAGTAGTAGGCTAGCTTGACTACATGGTGAATAAATAATAGACTCTCATGGGCAGGGGGGCCCAGACCTTTTCACTTTGAGACCCCAACCTGACACATTATTGTGAGCTGCAGCCCAAAAATACAAAATGCTAGCAAGATCCCAAGTTCCTTTAATTGAATGTGATTCTTTTTTGTATGGATTTTGCTTTGTAGATATATTTTTTCTTGAAATGCAGGAAAGTGACACAATCATCACAAGGAAAACACGAATTTATCTGTCAGCCATTCTGTCCATTCCTACCCCAAGTGTCCCTCTCCCGCCTGATCCAATTATGGAATCAAACAAATATATTACATATTAACAAAAAGATAGATCCACAAAAAAGGATTTTCTATTTCTCTGTTAAATGCCTTTAGTAAATTATTGTAGTAAGAGGCTCGTTCATGTTTTTCGTCTCGTATTGTACGTCTGGCGAGCCAGATGAGTGGCTTTGGTGTGCTGAGGACAGCCCTGGTGTGCTGGGGTTAGGGTTAAACTTACATGATATTGTGCTTGTGTGTCTTGGGGGGGGGGGGCAGTTCAGACTAAGAAAGCTGTAAATGTATAAATTCATGCAGGATGTTTCATACAAGAAGTTGAGTTTCTGAATGTCACTGAGGTGAAATATTAATTTGCAGGCATCAGTCGCTAAATTAATAAAAACCTGCAGGTCACATCACCAGGTTCTCTTATAATGAACTAGAAATGTAGAGAACAGCATGTGGGTGTTTGAATCTTAGCAACAGCTTCCTGGAGCCGTGAGGAGAAGCACCAACCCACTCGAACTGATTCCAGCTAATTAATCAATGTATGAAGGGGCGGTGCTCCCATTCATGACACTTTGAACTCCAATTTGTCATGCGTCCTCCATTAATTCAATACATTCCATCAAAATGATTCCTGCATTACTTCAGTGTGTGTTTTTGCACTCTGAAAATGCAAAACAAAGCTTGTAAATGCGACACATGCGTGTGCGTGGTCACTGACCTCCACAGAGATAACAAATCTCTCTCTCTCCAGTTACTGAAATCTCACGTGAGCGAGGTGGCCGCCACTCACATTAAATGGTGCATCCCTCATGAGTGCAGCTCTTTTACGAACTCGGTACTATTTTCTACATCAGCGTTACATATGAAAGTCAACTCATGATGCAATAAATCAGACAATCTTGAAGCGGAACATGAAAGGACTTTACTTACATGTAGGAGCCAGCTGGTTCTGAAACACAGGAATGGAATACACATGGTTCCTTTTGACTGAATGTTGATGGACACATAAATGAAATTCATTTTAATTGCATTACCTTCATCTTTACCCTCATAGCTGTGGTTTTCATGCCCAAGTTTTTTAATGCTTTGCAGTTTCACAGATCCAGTTGGCATGTTAACTCATCTGGGAAAAACCCACGTGACAGTCAGAAAGTCCCGCTCAAGTGGATTGTTACCTTCCTATATCTTTGAGGATGAATGAATCTTCAGAGGCTTACAGTTATTTAGTGTGTGCGTGTGCATGTCTGTTTGTGTGTGTGTGTGTGTGTGTGTGTGTGTGTGTGTGTGTGTAAGGAGGAGCAACTTACCAGCTTGTTTATGTTCAAAAGATGACTATCCTTCCTATCCTTGTTTGAGGCTAGTCGTGTGTTCTAAGAGGAGCGATAGAACAACTATCCCTCACAGCCGCTTCTTTCGTCTCGCAGGTAGTCGTCACTGGCAGAGAGCAGGAGTCACTGTGTACCTTGGCAGGACTTCACGTGTCCTTATTGAGCAGAATCTGGGCTTGGTTGGAACTCGGGGTCAGAGTGTTGTGTTTGAGGGTAAGTGTCCTGTCGGTTTATGCTGCTGAAGAGGCCAGTGACCTCGCCGGAGCAAACAACTCACCCACACTGCTTCTGCATCATTATAGTGAAGGATGGATTCACCTGAGCCCAGATGTCATTTGATTCTCGCACCCAAAGCATTTGATAGGCTTTTCCACCACTGCTACCAAAAATATCAATACTATAAAACTTGCTACACTAGCTCTCTTGTCAGCTGTTTGTTTATTACAAATAATCCAAACTGTTTAGGCACTTTGAACTGTTGACAAAGAAATGGCTCAGACACTTTTTAATTAAAGCAGGGACTAATTTGATTCAAATGAAGACCAGAGGCTTTAGAGACTCTTCAATTACTTGGAGCCGCTCACTCTGTTCAAAAATTAGACTGAAACAAAAAACACAATTGAGGTTTTTTTTATTCTTCAACTATATTGTTATTGAGATATTTAAGCTGCACAATTGGTCTTCAAGTTCAATTTCTGGTCTCTCAGATATCAGAGACACAATTTGATCTAGTTTACACACAGATCGCCAAACAATTATTATGATTATTTGTCTGGTCTCTCTGTGACTGGATGATCTCAATTGTTCAAACTGGCTGGTGCTTCGGTGGTCAGAGAGATTTCATTCTGTCAGAAATAATCCAAATATCTACTCTGAATAACATTTTTATTGCATTGCATGTGTGTGAATAAGTGAGACATTAGAACTCTGAGAACTCTCTCTTCAGCTCCACCTGAGTTCATCGTGTTCACTAGCTAACAAACACACAATAAATATTAACCATCAAAATGTATTCACCACAGAATGACAACACTGTAGTTCTGAGTCAACTGTGGTACAAGGTGTTATATTTTTTCTCTTGTTTTTCTCCTGTTAGGAGATGGGAATAGAAATACATTAAGATGTTAATCAGTGACACAAACTACTATCCACATCATCAAAATAGAAATGTTAAAAAATAAGAAGTATTCCTACTTCAGCTGGAACACTTCTAACGTGTTCATGAAGCTGAGATCACACCCTCACCCCAGATCAGCCACAATAACACTTGAATTGCATTTATTCCTCTTGTCTAATTGGAGCTGAGATATTTTCAGCCATAATCATGCGAGACCTAAAATGATTCACATCAGTGTATAAAAGTTAGACTCTCTTTATTCGAAATAACATCTGTGTATTTTCATTGTTGCTCACGGAAACACTTGCATACACGCTGGTGATAATGTCCCAACGGTCACTCACTTCTGGCTCCTAGTGCTGCGTTCAAATGCTCTCAGAAACCTCAAGTGAAAAGAGCGTGAACCCTGAGATTAGATCATCCTGAGGAATGAAGTCTACACAATTGAACACTGCTGCCATCCGGTGGCGGAAATAGCAATTTTTCCAGACATTCAGAAACATAAACGCTGTGAAATCAATATTGTTGGTGGTTAAAATAAATCTGCTTTAACGCTGGTGAGCGGAGAATCCACAGACATCCTCTGCACCCATAAACAGACATATACTTCCTGCATGTAGGAGATGTATCGTTTCACAGGCTGTTTTGTTAAGGTGTGGACAGGAAGTGTGATTGTATGTGAATGTAGAGAGGAAACGGAGCACTGGAGGAAGCATTCCTAAACTTTTCAGCCCTCAAAATAAACGTGCCAAACACTTGTGAACCCTAACTTTCCTCAGCAGTGATGCAGCACAAAGAAGCACATTTCCTAACCAGCGTGTCCAGAAAACAATTGTGGAAAGATTGTGGCTAAAATGGGCTTTCTGCCACCAGGATATGTGTGAACCTTGGTACTAGAAGGCTTAAATGTATTTGCTGAAAGGTTGTGATGTCATGATACTTCAACCCTGAAACTCTGACATTGTGTTGTCTCATGACCATCGCTGTAGAACCAGGAGTCCAGTGATTTATAGGTGATGGCGATGAGTACAAAATGTCCTCAACAACATCTCATAAAGCAGCTGAGCAGCACATTGCAGTCCCTGGGGATCTGAACTCGGCTGACGTTTTCCTGCTTTTTGACCACCAGTGGATGGTATTTTGTTGTTGTGTCCCCTGGCATCCATGGGTGTTTTCTGCCTTGCACTGACAATCTGCTGAGGTTGATTAGGCCTGTGTATGTTCCTGTGTGTGTGTCTTTTAGACAATTGCTGGTCTCTCCTGTTGGCCAACTATTGGCCCAGTCCTTCCCTTTCAGCCACAGTCAGTGTTCGCTTGTCTGAGCAGCCTCGGCGAGAGCCTTTAACATGGTCCTGCTGGCCTGCCCTCTGTCTCCTGCCTCCCTCAGGAGCTTTGTTGTGGAAATGCCCACGAATCCCCTGCAGGTGTTAGACACGGAGGGTTGCCTAGGCATTCAGAGCATCAGTCCAGGACCAATATGTCCTGAACACCGGCAGCATCCACTCTCAGCAAGAGCTTTAGCTTTGTGGAGGAGGGAAGGGATTTGCGGTAAAAGGAAGGGGGGGAGAGGCTTAACAAAAAACTGAACCTGAGTTGATGTTGGTTGTTGATTGCAGACCTATATTATCCGGAGTCCCCCTGCAGTTACTGTGATACCCTCCTCAGATTTCCTCCGGCACCCACTCAGCTTCAAACTTGACGATTTGAAAGGGGCTTGAAAGTGCAGGTGCTGTCAGTGAAGTGTGTGTGTGGTGTCGTAGGTGCATGAGCGCGGAGCCAGAGGCTGCAAACCAAATCAGTGGATCCATGATTCCCACTCCAGAATACCTTTCCTCTCCCAGTAAGTACAACTGTGTGTCAGTAAACACAAGCAGCTGTTGTTGTCAACTGCAGATCTACAGGCTGATACCAATAATAGTCAAGGTGGCTGCAGATATTCACTTGCAATAAAAAGTTTATTTTTTTTAAACAGTATATGAACAATAACTTTAATTGAAAAAATTAGATAAGCATGCTAATCAAATTAGTATCAATTATTGCATGAACTGGAGGTCCAGTCAGGTTTCCCCGAAATGATGAAAAAATAAAAATGCTAAATGAAGGAGGGGAATTTTCTCCAAAAGTTAATTAACCAGAGATTCTGACAGCGATGCTAAACCTTCATTAACTGACGACGAATAAACTCTGTAAAAGGTCATTTGTTGTATTTTTCCATCACATTTCATTCTTAATATGTACAGAAGGAACTCAACTCAGTGACACACTACCTGCAGCTGCAGTTTCTCTATTTGGCCGACAGATGGCGCCCTTGTCTTGACCTGTAGATGTCACCGCTTGGGAAAGGGGGGTGTTTCCAGGGTGGTACCAAAGGTTGAGTAATTAGGAAACAGTGTGAGAGTCTTTTGTCACTCCTCACAGAACCTCTACTCGACAGGTAAGAGCTCTTAAACTTCCAAGGAAGCCAAAATAAATGTCACATTACATTTAAAGGTGCTGTTTGATTTGCAGCTTTTTGTAGTTGTGTTAATTTTGTGAACATATTGCTCGCTTAAAATGGAACAAAAGAGCCTTTTTACAAGTCCGCAATACTGATTTCAATCACTGACCAGTTCAAAGTGCTGGTCAGTGAGAAAACTGGGTGCACAAATGAGTACAAGTACTTCATGTCATGGACAATGACGTTCCCTCAAATACAGCAGGAGAGTACATGTAGTTTCAGTGGTGGAGGAAGTACACAGTCTCTTCATTAAAGTGTAAGAAATACCCAGATAAAATAGCGTTAAAGCCTGCACTCAGAAGCAGAGAAGTATTTTATAAAATGTTTCCTTGTATATCATGAGTACAAATACTACGATATATGTATATTGTCGTGATTCCGAGAAGCTCCTCGACCTCTAAAGGTCATCATAAAGTCACTCTGTGTCCTCTGAACCTGCTGCTCCCTAAGTCTGAAATTATTTTGTTGGTTGGATTTTTGGTTTTTCTATGCAAAATCTTCTTCATTAGAAACACACCACCGATTGATTCAGATACTGTATGTATCGTAGAGTAAAAGGACAAAGTTCCCGAAGATATAAATAATCAAGCGAGTCCAGACACCTTGAGATTGTCCTTGCGTGAAAATACTCTGGTTACAGTGTACCAGTACTACCTTTTTTACTTAAACATCCACATATTCATACTGGTAAGACGTCAGGACCTGATGAAAAAAATCCTAATTATTTTGGCTCATCTGTTCTAATTATCAGTCTGTTGTGCATTTATGATCAATAATAAATTTACGTCACAGTGTCACCGTGTATTGTTGCGTTGTTGAAAGCAGTTTTGCTCTTGCAGCCATGTTCCTGTACCTGCTGGGACTCGTGGTGCTGTACTACCTGTACCGCTGGATCAGGGAGCTTCCCCATATCTCAGACAAGGGAAGCAAGTATGTGTACATCACCGGCTGCGACTCTGGGTTCGGCAACCTCCTGGCTCGCCATTTAGATAAGCAGGGGTTTAGGGTGATTGCCTCGTGCTACACTGAGAAAGGAGAGGAGGATCTGAGGAAGTCCTGCTCCAGCAACCTGATCACAGCACATCTGGATGTCCGATCAGGGGAAAGTGTCGCCAAAGTCGCAGCGATGATTAAGGACCAAGTAGGACAGAGCGGTGAGCGTGTTATCTGTTTGTTTCCCACTGTCAAAACCACCATCAGTTTTCAGAACATTCCAGTCCTCGTCAGGAAGTTGTTCTTATCTTAGTAACCAGATGTGTGATTCCTCTAGGCTTGTGGGCTGTTGTCAACAACGCGGGTGTGTCCGTGCCCTCTGCCCCGTGTGACTGGCTGAGCGTGGATGACTACAAGTCCATGCTGGATGTCAACTTGAACGGGGTGATCGCTGTGACTCTGAGCGTCCTGCCGTTGATCAAGAAGGCCAGGGGGAGGGTGGTGAATGTAGCGAGTGTGTTTGGGAGGATCAGTGTCACAGGAGGTCCGTACACTGTCTCCAAGTACGGTGTGGAGGCTTTCAACGACAGCCTCAGGTGAAACAAGTATGGCGACACAGATGTCTCTCTTAAATCACACTGGTACTAATTCAGGAAAATGTCTCGCTCAGGTTGAATATGGCACCTTTTGATGTCAAAGTCCTCTGCATTGAACCAGGCTTCTTCAAAACCAACGTGACTGATGCTGCCATCCTGGGCCGAAACATCAAGATGCTGTGGGAGAAGATGCCTCAGGAAGTCAGAGATGACTACGGAACCGACTACCTCCAAAAGTGTAAGTGTGGATCGTTCCCTCTCTTCTCCCTGACAAGGTGTCCATGAGCAGAAGTCAGGACATCTCTGAGTGCATTAAAACCTTAGAAACCTTGCTGTCTTAGTTTACACCCAAATTGTTTGATTCTACAAAGAAATGTGGTTTTTCGTGGTTGAATAATTACCCATCGCTAGCACACTTACTTAGGAGGTGAACGGACAGTTTGACAGGAGGAATGTGACATGGATAAATTAGTACTCAGCTACCAGACGCTCTGGTGATGGATTTATCCTTTCTCCCTCTCCTAGCTTTAGCAATTCTCTCCGACAAGGTTGCCAAGATGAGCGATGCAGACCTGATGAAGGTGGTCAGCTGTATGGAGCACGCCGTATCGGCTGTGAGACCCCGCACCCGCTACTCACCGGGCTGGGATGCCAAGCTCTTCTGGCTGCCGCTGTCATACATGCCGACCTGCATCTCCGATTACATCATGCGTAAAGAAGCCATTCCTCTCGCCAGGTCCATACAATAAGTTCTCGTTAAAACTTTCCACCGACAACGTCACATTTCTTTACGCGTTGTGTATCACTGTAGACAATCGGAATACATGTTGAAGTGCTTGTGTCTTCACTGGAGAGCTAATCATTTAAAAGCAGGCATGTCTGGGGCCAGCTTATCTAAAAGAAAGATGGCATTAAGACCAAAGTTTACACGTGTGAAAGGTCACCAAAGAGCAGGTTAACTAGTGATTTAAACATATGTACTCACAGGACTTCAGCTCCTGTGATAAAATAAATCCTGCAAATGTGCCCTGATCAGCCCAGTCAGCAATACCGCTGGCAGGCTTGGGGTTGAGTTGTCTTACTTATGGACAGCATGAACAAATTAAAGCCTTGTGCAACATACATTAGGTTTGGTAGATGTTTGTTTTGGGGTTAACTCAAGTGACAGTACAAAAAGTTAAGGGAAAAAGAGTTCAACACCCAGCAACAGTTGGCATCAGGTGGGTTATTAGTGTATTTCACTTTGACTTGGGCCACTACTGCTGTTCAAAACAAACACACAGTATTTGTCCATCCTTTTATTTGAGTGTCTAACCAGCTGCAACACAAATAGGTTCACATGGCTCACAAGTGCCACCTTGCAGTCTAACAGGCTAAGATCATTTCATGGAACAAGCTTCAACTAGAACATTAAAGCCTCAGAAATACAGTTGACAAGTTATTTGTGTAAAGACAAGTGTTTATTCCACCTGTATTTGAATGGAAACATTAAATACAATTTTCTTTCAGGATGACGAGACAGGTACATTTGAATTTTGACATGTTTTACAAACCAAGTGCTCCTAAATGCAGGACCCCTCCTTTGTTTCACTGTTACCCACAACAGCTGGATTGTTACTTTACGAATGCTCCTCTGCCAGTTTCTCAGCCTTCTGGACAACTTCCTCAATAGGGCCGACCATGTAGAAGGCCTGCTCGGGCAGAGCGTCATAGTCACCTGGAGGAGATGAGAACAAGAAGTATTGTTCATAAATAGTTGGTGAGAGTCGTGGCAGCCAGAATGTGAAGTTACCCACCTCCAAGAATGCTCTTGAAGCCCTTGATGGTTTCCTTCAGGGGCACCAGCTTGCCCAAGTGACCAGTGAAGACCTCAGCCACCTGGAAGGGCTGGGACAGGAAACGCTGGATCTTACGGGCACGAGCCACCGTCAGCTTGTCCTCCTCAGACAACTCATCCATACCCAGAATGGCAATGATATCCTGCAGGGACTTGTAGTCCTACAGGAGGAAAAGCAATCAAACTTTAGCTTGAAAAATATTCTGTAGACTTAAGACAGAAGAGAGAGAGAAAAAAAAACAGCAGTTTGAGATGTTCCATACCTGAAGGATTTTCTGCACACCACGGGCAACATCATAGTGCTCATTTCCTACAATGTTGGGGTCCATGATACGGGAGGTTGAGTCCAGGGGGTCGACAGCAGGGTAGATACCCAGCTCAGCAATAGCACGGGACAACACAGTGGTGGCGTCCAAGTGAGCGAAGGTGGTGGCGGGGGCGGGGTCAGTCAAGTCATCAGCTGGCACGTAGATGGCCTGGAGAGAGTCGACACCTCAGCTACGATTTCACCACCTTCACTTCCGTACAACATGACAACAACGTTTAGCACTGCTCACCTGCACAGATGTGATGGAACCCTTCTTTGTGGTGGTGATTCTCTCCTGCATGGTACCCATGTCAGTGGCCAGAGTGGGCTGGTAACCCACAGCGGAGGGGATACGACCCAGCAGGGCAGACACCTGACAAGCAACAAGCCATTAGAAGTGTCAAACTGAAAAAAGGTCCAATATAGGACGTTTGTTTTGATTCTTAATTTAAGAATCTGATGACAGCAGAACAGACCTCCGAACCGGCCTGTGTGAAGCGGAAGATGTTGTCGATGAAGAGCAGCACATCCTGACCCTCCTGGTCACGGAAGTACTCGGCCACAGTCAGTCCGGTCAGAGCAACTCTGGCACGAGCACCAGGGGGCTCGTTCATCTGTCCGTACACCAGCGCCACCTAGAGGGCGGGAGAAAGGTCAGCAGGAGATACCCTTTGCCTGCCTTTATCAATGCACTCCGGAGGTTCTGTCCTCACCTTGGATGTGGTGTCCTTCAGGTTGATGACACCAGATTCAATCATTTCATGGTACAAGTCGTTTCCCTCACGGGTGCGCTCTCCCACACCGGCAAACACAGAGTAACCACCATGGGCCTTGGCCACATTGTTGATCAGCTCCATGATCAATACAGTCTTGCCTACACCAGCACCACCAAACAGACCTGTGGCCACATAGAGGGTCACGTTAGAGAAAAGTGTTGCAGCCGTCACACAGAATTCTGATTTTATCACTTACCAATCTTCCCTCCCTTGGCATAGGGGGCCAGCAGGTCCACCACCTTAATGCCAGTAACCAGAATCTCCTGCTCCACACTCATGTCAGTGAATTCAGGGGCCTCAGCATGGATGGGTGCAGTTCTGTAAGGCGTAAATGCAAATCAAAAACCACACATTGCTTTAAAAATGTGTGTGTTAATGTGTAACCTAAAAGTTTTTTCCTGTAAAAATCTGTTGTGATATGGAGTTTTGTCTCAAAGTAAACTCACTGTTTGGTTGAGATGGGACCTCTCTCATCAATGGGCTCACCAATGACATTCATGATCCTCCCCAGTGTCTCGGGACCCACTGGGATTCTGATGGGGGCACCAGTATCCAGAACCTTCTGTCCACGGACCAGACCTTCAGTACCATCCATAGCAATGGTACGCACTGTGTTCTCCCCTGAAAATACCAAGCTCCTCAGTTTGTGCTTCCTGCTAATGTGAGAGACACAGAATTGGATGTTTTCTCACCAAGATGCTGCGCCACCTCCAGGACTAGCCTGGACTCACGGTCAGCTACTTCCAGGGCATTGAGGATGGGTGGGAGGCCCTCATCAAACTGGACATCCACAACCGCACCAATGACAGCAACAATGCGGCCGGTGGCAACGCCAGCAGCTGCTGCAGGTGCAACATAATCTCTGCCTGGAAGGTAAAAGCAGTGAATGTCTTTTAATGTCATACATATGAGTTGTGACCTTGCATTGTGACTGGGCTCTAACATACCAGCCTGTGCAGGATAACACCAGACAACTGGCACTCCCCTCAGTCAAAGTCAAATGACTGTTGTTGGTAGACTACATTCGGTTAAAACAAGTCAAGAACGGCTTTCAATGCATTATTTGGTCCAATGCATTTGGACCAAATGAGTCAAATATTCAGCTTTTTATAAGCATAAAAAGTGTTTTTCATTTCGGCTGTCAAATGAACGTTTCTCCGGCTAACTATGCTAATGCAGCGGATGCAGCATTTGAGCTGCACGACGGGGTTAGTTCACATTCTTCCATTGACAACAAGGTACATAAATCATACAATATACAAATTCGACGTAGAAGAAAACTTGGGGGGGGGGGGCAGTAAATGAACCAGCAGCTGCGGTCAAAGTAAACTGTATGCAGCCGGCGATGCTACCTTAGCAAGCTGTGAACCACCTCATGTCATTCCTCAAAGGTCATTGCTGTTAGCGTTAGAAACACGCAGTCTGCTCATTCTCCGATGCATGACATCTGCCTACGGCCGCAAACATGTACATTTACACGAATGTTATAAGTAAAACATCTTACAAGACAACAAATTTCACATTTCCATGTAAAGGCCTGCTCTGCCGCCAGCGTGCTGCTAGCGCCTGCTAATGCTTGCGTTGCCCTCTCCTCTTGACAGCCGCGTTCATTTGTCTTTTTCCACTCTCACGATTTCACTCAAATACAACAAGCACGTAGTACTTACGGGAAAGAACGGCTGGGGATCCAACAAGAGCCTTTAGGGGCTGGACCCCAGGCCTGAGAGCCTGCAGAGCCCCGGTGCAGCAGCGTCCCACAGCTCCTAACATGGTCAAAATGGCTGAAGGTGGAACGAGACGGAGGAACTCGGGGCTTTATAATGAATGACCGCTGAGGCTAACTGCGCATGCGTGCAACGTTAAAGCCTTATCCTGAGCATGCGCCGTCCTCTGAAGCATCCAGCTGACATTTGTCCTCCACAGAGTTGCTGGCCTTCTTGAATGTGAACGCTGAATGACACAGATCAGAATAAAGTGACACAAAAAAATTTAAGTTACCGCTAAGATCAGTCACTGTCTAACTGTTAAAATACTGCTACAAGCAGGTGGTCTCAACAAGCCTTCGTAGAGTCATGGCTCCACAGGACACAATGTCCTAGAGCAGCGGTTCTCAAACTTTTTTCTGTGATGGACCCCCTTTAAAATATTTTTTTGTCAAGTACCCCCTGACACTCGCAAAACATTTTTGGTAGAAAATAAAGGGGTACAGTGCTGTGCCATCAGTGCCTGATTTATTAAAGTTAAACGACTAATAGCAATGATTTGCTAGCGTTGGCTAATGTGCTCCCCCCAAAAAAACACAGTGCCTTGGGTGCCTACTTCCGGTACTTCGTCAGCTCTGGTTTCGCCTTCTTTTTCACTAGTTTCTCTGTATTTTCAGCCGCATCACTGCTGCGCTTTAGCCCCATTGCCATCGTTACAGTGCGTCGTCATGGCAACGGCAGGTTATTGACGAGTGATGCTGGATCAATGGGTCAAACTAACTTGGTTTTGGGAGAGTCTGTTTTTTTAAGGATATTAAAATTGAATACTGAATATAAAATTCAGTGTATGAACATACATTTGTATTTTATCAAACTTTTTCAATATAATTATTTCTCAAGACTTAATTATTATTGGGATTACTGCTTTATATATATATATATATATATATATATATATATATATATATATATATATATATATATATATATATATATATATATATATATATATATATTGTAAAGCTTGAATTCTTGCTTGTGTTGTATGTTACTTTGGACAAAAGCGTCTGCTAAATGAAATTGTAGAATTGTAGCTTCACGTACGCCCTGGAGTACCTCCACTTTCCCCCAGGGGTACACGTACCCCCATTTGAGAACCAGTGTCCTAGAGAGCATAGTCCTCGGCTTCTCTTCTGACATAGACCTTGAAGATTCTGAAAATCTGTTATTGTGCCTCAAAACAAGCAGTCAGGTGACCTCACCTTGCCTTTTGTACTGTCCAGTGCAGAATTTAGGAGAGATGATATATATTTTTTGAATGCAGAATTATCCAGACTGAATTGTTTTTCTTAACTGAGGATGAGCCATTGAGATCTACGTAGGGAGCAGGCCTCCCTCCACAGAACCCTCTGTGCTAAATCAACCGCTGCACAGCACAGACAGATGATAGACTTTAGTGTTTTTGGCAAACTACTCGGTTCCAGCCTATCTGTCGTAACTAATTCAACTTCTTGCCAAATGTTTTTATTTGCCATGCTCCCCAAAGCCAGTCAAGAAGACAGTACCTGGCTGAAGGCTAGTTAGCTTAACATAATGAATGATGGAGGATGGGAAGTGTTAGCATCGTGTGTCTGTGGGTTCCTTGCTCAGCTTCCTAAACCATTAGACCCTGCTGTGTGGATTGTGGTTCAACAGAAATCTTCCTCATCCTCCTTTACAAGTCAGCCATGATCAGCAGCAGTGGAAGCCCTACTCATCGTTGTTGGCTCGGAGGTGCGTCAGATCACTGCACCCAGTCTATCTACCTGATTCTATATTCACAACATCTTGTTGTGTCATTTCATAGTGAATGTGATGAACAACCATTGTTCTGTTAGTGCAGGACAAGTGTTTTTGATGACTGTTGACAGAGGTATGCTCGCGCTCAGATGCTTATCCAATTCACCGGATAACAGAAGTTAGCAACAGCTGGGATTTTGACAGCATGAATGCACAAAGAGCAGGTGCTTGCATATCGGAAGGAAGGAGAAGACACTGTTAACAGAAAAGTCCAGACGGTGACGTGAGTCCACCACTTCAACACTAGAGGGTGCTGCTGTACCATAAAGAGGAAGACTGTACGCTGAGAGATTGTTTTGTGCAGGTGTGTGTGTGATGGCGTCTGTGTGGCCTTTTTCTACTATTTGTGGAGCCTGAGTACCATCTGAATACTGCAGTGTGTTCACCAACAATCACACCTCACTCTTATCGTCATACCATGCTGTGCTGACATTTGTTTTTCCTGAAATTTTATTATGACCTTTTGACCGAGATGTCATGGAGAAAGTGTTGGGGTGATAATCTGGAGTCCTGAGGTTTTCTGATAGCCTGCGTGTTTACTGGTTACATGAACGAGAGATGTACAGTAAACAACAACAACTCTGTGGGTGGATGGTATGGACGCAGCCCGCGGCTAGAAGTTCAATGCCTGATCTTCAGAAACATTCCTTCACGGTAATGTGACCAGGGTGCCACCATCTGGTGTTAATAAAAGCAGCAAGCCTGCCTCCTCTTGTCTCTCTGCTCCTGGATCTGCTCCTGTCTGTCCGTACCTTCTAAAACTGTTAAATAGTCATGATCTCTCCTCTATCTGTTGTCTGGACGTAGCACCCTTCATCCCTTGTTGTTCCTCCTCTGCATCCTCTGTGAGTGCTCATCATGTTTGACGGGATGTCCATTGCTGTGGTTGTCTTGATCCAATGTTTTCTTGAAATATACACCACATCCCTTGTTCTCCCCCCGTAACAATCCATGGCCGAGCTCAGATCAACAGCAGATGATACTGCAGTAATACATTTATTGTCCTGTTTCAAAACATTTCAGTCATTCATTGTGACACTACCACGGCAACATCTTTTCCAGTCTCTCTCAGAGGGTAGAGGAGGCTCCTTTGCAGCATATCACAGCAGCCTTGGTGCTCCTGTTTATTTCTCTTTTAAGTTTTTTTTCCCCCACGCCACACCATGTTTTGATAATTATTGTATCTGAATGAACAAGGCGCGGCATTGCCCCACAGGTACCTTCTATATTTGCCTAAATTGATACATCTACTAGTCTGTATTTGTCTGTGAAAACAGAGTGCATACTTGAATTAAGCATTCTTTGCATGCCCTGAGGGGAAGTGTGATGACTGATGACTGAGAATACGGCGTGTTTCCAGGCTTTTATGCTCGGTGTTGTTGGATTGTTAGAGGAGCATGCGTGAGCCGACAGATTGTCAACACTCTTAAACGTCTTTTCTAAAATTCCTTGTGAAAAGTCAGCGGAGCAATGTTGAGATCATTTGGCATTAAAAAAAAAAAAAAAAAAAGTTTCCATGAAAAACTCTGCAGTGTTTAGAAAGTTGAATGAGTTCAGTGGAAGGGCAAGTGATACAAGAAGAGACATGTAGCCTCACTGGATCAGAGGTAGTCCAGGCCAGTGTGGTTACTAATTCAAACAAGACTGATTCTCTTATAACTACAAATGCTGGTTGACCCACACTCGCTTTAACCCCTGCAAGTGCATTGTGTTGGAAAGTTTTGACAGCAGCTGACCTTTGACCTTGCGCGGTCCTGTTCTTTCTGACTGAAATGTCTACCCAAGATGGATGGCATTTACTTGGCTGGTTCCTCTGGGGATTGATTTTTGTAGCTTTAAGGACACTTGTATTGGCTCTCTTAGCGCCATCTAAAGGTCACATTTTGAATCGGACAAATACATTCCTGACCAGCTAAACTAATGAGGTTCCCGTCATTCTTAGCTTGGCATTACATGGCAAATGTTAACAAGACTGCTGACTTGCTAACATGCTCACTTCTTGACATAGTAACCAGTCTCAGAGTTGGATTACACTGTCATCTGTAACACACTGTTTGTAATTTATCTCTGCTGGCTCTGAATATGTGGATTGAAATCCATTTTTGTTAAAGTGAGAGTGAGAGGACAGCAAGAAGTTTCCGGGTTCAAGTCCCGGCTCGGGCACGGGATCTTTCTGGGTGAGTCTCCATGTTCTCCCTGTGCCTGTGTGGGTTCTCTCTGGTACTCCAGCTTCCTCCCACAGTCCAAAGACATCAAGAGGGGACGAGGCTGATTGGTACTCTAAATTGACCGTTGGTGTGACTGTGAGTGTGAATGGTTGTCTGTCTCTATGTGTTGGCCCTGTGATGGACTGGTGACCTGTCCAGGGTGAACCCTGCCTTTTGCCCGTAGCCGCTGGGATAGGCTCCACCCCCCCCCCCCGCGACCATTAACAGGAATAAGCTGAAGACAATGGATGGATGGATGGATGGATGGATGAGAGTGTGAGGAGTATTAGCTGTACCAAGCAGGTTCAGTGTTTCCTCATCCAATACTTGTAATTTCGCCTTTCAAGTACTCACAGTAGGTGAGAACTTACCTCCACATATGAAAGCTCTGTTTTTCTAGCTTGAAGCTAACAGAGACAGACTCCTGACAACAGCAAAACTGTCTCTGACGTCCATGTACAAACTCCTAAGAGCATCGTCAGGTGTAATCCATGACAAACACTTGGATTTGAGGTAAAATTCAACAAAATGCACCACTACGATTAGTTGGAAGGTAAAATGCACCTCAGGTGAAGTCGAGCTTTATGACAAGGGAAAAACTCTGTGCATTTGTCCATTGGTGGATTGCTTTTTTTTTTTCTTTTTTTTTTTTTTAACTTGCCTTGAACATGATGTTTCTGTAAATTTAGAGGCCTTTAGCAGCAGTTTATAGTTTGTGTCTGTTTAGATTAATTGGGGACTGAACAGTCTTTTTCTCATTGTTAACAAGGTGAAATGCATAAATGTGGTATTTTTTACTGGCTTGGAGGAGTTTTACCGACTGTGTCTCGTCTTAACAGTTTTACAGTGCCTGGTGGCAAGGTGCTTGGATCCGCCTGGAATGAAAACTTGTCAGTACACACATTTCTCTTTTGTTGCTGCGACTAATCTCACAGTTACTAATGTGTGAATGGGTTTGATATCACCCAGCAACAGTCAAAAAGTGGTGTTCTCCTGTGGTGTTCTAAATATACAGTATGTTGAGGGTATTATCAAGTAAAGGCAGTGGTTAAATCAGGTGTCACAGGAACGGTCCCCGGGGGGGGGTCATAAAAGACAGACATGCTCTTTTCTGTTGTTTTCCTCCTCTCCTTGTACCACACACATATTCCACAGAAACAATTTACTCGTTAAAATTCAAAGTCTCCGCTGTAAAATGAGTGTCTCGATCTGCTCAGAGCATGACTTTTCCATCTTCACTGGTTCATTTTCATATCATCTTTCATGAAATGTCCGCCACCTATCCTACAAGTCCTACCATAAAAGAAGCCGGACACGTATTCTTCATGTGATGATAACTCTTTACCCACACTTTCCGCTCACATCCAGTCTTTAATTGAGACACCCACAGCTGCTGCTGAGGAGCTGATGGAGGTACTGGTTCCAGCACCTTCCTTTTGCCTTTGTTAAGAGTTTAATCGTTGTTTTGGGTTTCTATTTGTCAAAGTCAGTTTTCTTTAACTGTATGCAAAAAAAAAGAACATGTAAAGAAAGAAGCATGACTGTTTTCTCTTTATCTCTAATTATTTCTGACCAAAACAATGGTTCTCAACCGAGGGCTTAGGTCCTATAAAGGGGTTAGCAAAATAATTTATTGGGGTTCTCAAAAGCATGTGTGAAAAACAATAATCTCTTTAATGGAAACTGTATTTTATATTCTTCTGCCTGTTGTAACAGTGATATAATTTGTCACAGATTTTATTGAGAGCGTGAGAGTTAAGTGGGCCAGTTACCTCAGTAATATGGGTGCGTATATCTTTCTGTGAATGTTCTTTTAGGCCGTCAGTACACACTGACTGTGAGGGGGCAGTTATTAAAATAAATCTAAAATATTAAATCCAAATTGGACTTCAGTATTCTGTCCGTGGGCACCAACCTGACTCACCACTGCTCTAGAAAGGACAGATCAATGCAACAGCTCCAAAATACAGCACCCCTCATGTAGAGGTCTTCAGATGTCACGGCTTCTTCCTTTTTCATCCCAAAGAGACACATTATTAGAGTGAATAATGTAATTCCCATAAATCCCCTCTTTGCTTAATCAGCTCTCTCCACACTAGGAAGGAAAGGTGCACCTGATTTAAGGAGGTTCATCTCTCAGGGAGCATTCCTCAGTGACAGCCCACCTTTCCTCGCTTTCACTACAGTAGGTAGTAAAAACCGACAACCCCGTTGCAGATTAATGTGATTCCGGTTGCAGCTTTTATAGCAGTCTCTTTGGACTCCACTGATCCAAAAACGACATCGAGATTATAATGAGATCAAAGATTTATGAGACTTTATTTAGATGCCAAAAGGACACACTGCAGCTTTCAATAAAAAACTGGACTGATGTGTCGTAACAGCCTGTCAGATGTGACTTTGAAGAGACCTCTGCCAGGAACAGACATCTCAATGCAGGCACTGACACTGGGAAAATATGCTTTGGCTTGAGAGGATATAAAAGAAATGCTCACTGGGTAAATCTAGAGCTTTTTGATAATACCTGTATGACATGAATGAGACATGAAGGTACTGATGTGAAATCTTTGGGACAAAGAAAAATGCTTTTCCTGTCAAACTACTGTGGAATGAAATATGTGTTTTTGCTGCGAATGCTACAATCACGCTGATTTACTTCTCTCTGGCCTCTCGAAATGACAGTTTACGGTAAATCACGTTACTCTTTAGGAAGGTGTTTAGCTTGAGGGTATACTTTTTTGGGAGCGATGAATCCTTTGGATGTGTGATTAAAAAAAAAAAAAGTTCATGATTGTCTAATTAAGCAGCAGAACTCTCCTTTCCTGAGCTTTAAAGATTGTATTTCATTGTTTTGGCTCTCGTGATTTTGCTGTTTTGTTCACACACCAAAAGAGTAAACAGAGATTCAAGTGCCATCTGTCACTTAAACATCTGACTTTGGCGTGGGAGATCAGTGTTTGATCCCTGTTGCCAGCAACAAGTGAAAGCTGTTGTTTTGACAGAATTTGCCTTGTGAGATAGATGTTTGCTTCTCGTCGCCAGCAGGGAGTCAAAATACTGCTTTAAAAATGATTTAAAGCAAAACTGGTCATGTGTCTCAAATCCTCAAGCGTTTTTGTGCTTAAACTTGACCAGACCGTCACAATTTATACATTTTTGTAACTGGGATGCAGAAAAAAAATGGCGTACAGGAAACATATGTCGTATCTGCAGTATATTAAGAAGCTAAAGTATTTCACTCTGGAGTTGGCTGAGACCAAAACCAGCGCTAAAGTGGGCCGCAGAACTCAACAAGTGGCCTGAATCCCACCTGCTGTCACTGCAGCATGATAGCATTTACTGTGTCAGAGTGATGCGTGTGAGTGTTATATTCAACAGCTGTCTAGATTTACTACCTTACCTACTGACAAAACGAGCCAGTGCCACATCAAGTCAGCCATTAATTGACCAATGGACATTTGTAAGTTGCATTGTCTTGCTGTCAAGTCAAATTAAAGTGGAAACATTTTCTTTTTTTTAGCTTTTACATAAATTCATAAGCATATTTAATAGTGGAAAATGTAGCAAAAAGAAAGAGTAATTTATGTTCATTCATGTTTCCTCCTGTGAAACGAACGTATCAGCACTTGAACCGACCGATTTCAACCACTGATATCACGGTCGTCAGCTATCAATCAGTCAGCTTTTATCAGCCCACAGTAAAGATTCATTTGCTAGCCAGCTATCATCAAGGTGCTACACCAGTGCGCCGTCACCTCAGGCCTCAAAGTGCAGTTTCATCTGGAATTATATTTACTGTCTTTCTGTCCACAGTCAAAGACTTTCTAAAAATGATAGATTCTTCCTTATGAACCCTTTCATCTGCAAATTTTCCAGCATTTTTTTTTTTTTACCAAGGACACAAACAGATATGGTTTCTGCAGCCCTGCTACCAGGCATCTCACTGACAAAGCTGTGTTTTGATCAAGCAGACTAATTACTGTGGTATTTAATCTAAAATGGGGGGGTTACTGGGGGACGAGGGACGAGGGATTTGTGGAGTGTCTCTAGCTGTATCCCAAATTGCTCCTCCTTCCTCCAGCCTCTTGAAATGGGAGTGAGTGAGCCTGAAAAAGGGCTGGCCTTCCTTTCATTTACTACGCCTTTGGAATGGCTCAAATTTAAACTTTTGGTGAGCTGCTGCTGCTGCTCCTGCATGGGTTTGACCTGCAGAGGAAGACTACAGATGCTCAGGACATGGAACCAAACTGACTCTGAATGAAGAAAACAACTTCTCTTCTTGCACTTTTACTTAATCTCTTCTCTGCCGGGGGAAATTTAAAGTGCTGATCACATTGGAGACCTGACACAGCAATTTAGTGAGTCCTGCATGTTTGATGCTTGCCTATTAAAGTGTGTGCAGGTCTATATTTCTCTGTCTATCTCCAGGAAGTCAAGGTCATGGTCCCCTCATTGCACTGGCTCCTGCTACTGTTAGGACTCCAGGGTCTTTGGGCACAGGACTATGATGAAGAAGACTATGAAGATGAGGTGCCGACTCCTCCCAGAAAGACAAAACAATACTCATCCAATTTCATACCACAAAATGGTAAATGTAAGTCTGATTCTGTTACCTGTTTTCCATCCTGGGAGTGGATATAAGTCTCTGATTGTCTGATAAGCTCTGTGGAATTTGAACACATGTATCATTTCTCCCATGGCAAAAAAAAAAAAAGAAGATGCTGCCACAGGTGAAAGAAATGAAACATGACTCTCTACAAGGACATAGCTAGAGGATGCAATAGGTAGATCATAACTCTGTGGCGCTTCACAACCATCCATCTCCTGTGTGACCGCTCACCGCTTTACCCAAATGTTTTACCCGCTAACAATCCCCAGGCGCATTCTCTCTCTGACATATTCCAGCAAAGATTAATGTGATTTATCTTTAGCCGATATTACATCCGTGACCTCCTCCTGTTACTGAAGGTTGGTGTGGCATGTCAGATTGCTTCTTCACAGTTGTATGTCTCATTCATGTACTTATCACACTCTGCCTGAGCCTATAGAGGCAAAGTGGTTAATGAATCACCTTTATCTGAAGCTTCCAAATGACTCGTGAAATCCATTTAGCTGTGATAAGTCAAGTCTTCATATTTGTGAGTGCAGGATGACTGAGAAGGTCTCGGTGCTCGGAGCGTCAAGAGCAAACATGCTATTGTACGATAATGAAGTGACAAATTTTACTCTGCGATGCCAAGATAGAGTGTCCTAAACCAGAGCTAGACTAGGAGATGAGCCAGCTCACCAGTTAACCTGTAGTTAACAGTTGTTCGATCTGCACACAGTGTAAAAACACCACGTTTTATGGGGAATTACTTTTTGGGCCTGGACAATGACCTCCCAGAGGGTCCACTGGTTGCCTGGCAGCTGACCAGGCCGATACGTCCGCAACTGAATGGTTTTATAGTTTACACAGCAGATAAACATGTAAATTAGGAGCTTTTACAGCTTCATTTAAAAACACTGCTAATCTAACTGACCATACAGACACATGAGTGTTGGGGATCTTTTCTCTTCACAACAGCAATCAATGAAGACTGCAGTCTGGAGATAGCCTTTTTGATTGACAGCTCTGAGAGCGCCAAAGACAACCATGCCCAGGAGAAGCGCTTTGCTTCAGACGTGATGGACCGACTGCAGGGCCTCCGGCTGCAGACGGGCCGGGGTCTCGTCTCCCGCTCGGCTCTCCTTCAGTACAGCAGCCACGTCATCATCGAGCAAACCTTCAAGCAATGGAGGGGTCCCGAAGACTTCAAGGCCCAAATCGCTCCCATTGCTTACATCGGCCACGGCACCTACACCACCTACGCCATCACCAATCTCACTCGCATCTTTCTGGAAGAGTCTGATGTCAGCAGCATCAAGGTGGCCATTCTGCTGTTTGACGGCATCTCGCACCCTAGAAACCCAGACATATTTTCAGCTGTGGCCGACGCCAAGAACCAGGGCATCCGCTTCTTCGCCATTGGCATCACACCTGAAGCCAACGAGCCCACCAACATTGCCCAGCTGAGGCTAATTGCCAGCTCGCCAGCCTCACGCTACCTTCACAACCTCCAGGACCAAGGCATTGTGGATAAAGTCATCACTGAGATCGTGAGTGAAATAAACTTATCTAAATCGCATGCAGGAGATAAATGCCCTTCATGATTACAGCAGACTTTTTCTACCATCCTTCATGTTTTTATGCAGACAGTCATTACATTGTTTGCCGAATTTGATCAAAATCAATGTTTTTGGCATTCGGTGCCAGCTCCAACGTTTAATTTTTGTCATTTTATGCTCGTTTGATGATCTTCTACTGCTAAGGGCCAGAAATTTATGACAGATGGAAGATTCATGAAGCTTTTATATATGCAGACTTGTGCCAAATGAATCAAGCGTGTGTATGTCTCCATTTACCCTGTAAGCATGTCCTCTGTGTTTACTTTGATAGCACAGTTGCTATATCTTGCATCTCTGATGCACAGCTGCTGCCATAGTAACGGGTCTGCTGTCATTAACCAAGTCGTCACTGTGAAATGAAAATCCTTCTGATATCCGAGGGTTCTATATCCAGGTCATAGCTCCAGTTAATCCTCCTGCAGTTTGTATGTTCAAATAAAGAAATGTGTAATTTTAGGTTATTAGGCCATTATGTGTAATTTATCTACTGTCTGGTTGAGTTCTCATGTCAGACCTGGACCTGGTCTCTTAGGGGTTCCACGTATGAAAGAGATTGGTGTTAACTACAACCTGAAGGAGAAGCTGTACAGCCACCATTCCCTCTGATTTCCATACACCATGAACACACTGTTGTCTTGACACCTCATGTGATGGTCAAGTGCATCCCCGCCCCCCCAACAATTTCTTCTTTGGTCTTCCATGTTTTCTTAGAAAAAGTTTGTCTTTCTGTTCTGTTGTTGAGTGGTTGCTCTTGGAAGCTGATAATTAGAACATATGCTGCACAGCAACATCCTGCAGACACATCCAGGCTGTTGGCTCTCACATATGCTCCACATTAAGATCTCCTTGTGGGAAAAAAACGAGTGCAAGTAGAGCAAGAACCGAGCAAGAACGTGAGTGTACAATAGATCGCTCCCCCAGCTCCTCGAACCCCAGGTGACTGTTGACCACATATGACAAGGGAAGTCTTGCGCTGAGACTTCTCAAGCAGGTATTGCGTTGGCGTGCAAGACCTCAGTAACAGCAGCAGTAGCTGCAACATCAACAGCAGCAGCAACAACCAGACTTTCATCTCACTGCTCGATACAGGCAGCATCTGTAGATCATAAGCTCATGTCTCGGCCTTTTATCTTTAAGTCTTTGCATCCCATTGCATCTCTCCTGCGTCCTCAAAGAACAGACGGACAGTCTTCAGACACCCCTTCCTATTATGGAAACGTTCGCTTCTCTCTTTCTCGATCAATACATGTGGTTTGTGTGTAGTCTTGACGGAATGCGGGATATTTCCCCTTGTATTGAGAATGTGCTTTGAAGAGAAAAGTGGGGTGAAAAGCGGGGCCCTGCAGGGGTGGGTTCGCTCTAAGAGCAGCAGCTACAGAATCAGGTGTAGGAAGTTTACTTAAGAGGCCATCTGAGGTGCTTGTGTGCGGTTCCTGATGAATCCTACAATCAGAATTAAAAGCAGATTTGGAGTTAAACTCTGTTTTGTACAGTAAAAGTCTTGGCATGTCTCTTAAATGTCTGTTGAAGTGAGTAACCATGTGGAGTAAATCCACCAACATCTTGACATTCTTGTCTTTCTTGCTCCACAGACGACGCTGGCAGATGAAGGGGTGAGTTAAGACTGCCGCCTTTGCACACACTTCTTCATTTGTGTTCCTGAATGGCCCCTCTGACTCGTTGCTCTCTGTGTGTTAAGTGTCCCCTCGCCCAGAGCAAATGTGCTTGTGAGAAAGGTGAGAGAGGACCCAGCGGCCCTGCTGTAAGTATTCATGCTACCCTGCTCATGTCTAATCCGACTTACTGATGGAGACTCATTTTGTTTTCCTAAACTGGCTGTGTGAAGCCGCTGAGCAAGGCCCTGTCGATGCTAACAGGCTACCTAATTGTAGGTTTTTAGAGGAGTTAGTGATTCGTGTGGTTTTAAACAGTTTCCCTGCAGCAGTGAGAGTAAAGTAAATGCCGTACATTCCACTTACAGTTTATTGAGAACAGGTTTAAACAGATATTTACACAGGAAATCAGTAGAATTGTGTCTCTTTAAAGACTACAGCAGCCGTTTCGTCTGCGTAGTAGATAAGATGTTCCAGTTATGACTTTCTTCCCCTGCCAAAGCCATGTCGTGATGTGAACACTCCTTTTATTGCATGGAGAGGGTCAGCCGCAATTAGATGTAACAGTTTTGCTTTGATGTATTTTTACAGGATGAGAACAGCGTAATTGCTCCTTTAAACTTAATACTCTGAACAAAAGCTGTTTCACATCACAGGCAGCAGGCGCACACTGACGGAAGCAGTGTGTACAGATGAAGACTCTTGGAAAATGTATAGCGCACAACACACATGCAGGAAAACAGAGCGAAGAGCCTGACGAGACCCTCTGACTCATCTGCTCTCAGACTCAATGGCCTGTATTGATGATGCACTACAAAACATGTTGCTTCCAGACCATTCTAGGGGCGTCGCAATGTCAAAGAAATCCACCGACCAACAGCTGCACTTTGATTTACAGCTAGGCGGCTGAGACATTATTGCCCAGCTTAGATAGATTATATTTAACATTTTTGACATGTTAGACAATAAAATGTCTACAAAAGACAAAAGGTTGGGTTCAAACTTGCCTCAAGCTCCCACAGCAGTGCTCAACACGCTTCTAAGTTATTTTAGAATGATTGCTTGGACCATTCAACCAGCTACGGGCTGCCCCCCCCCCCCCCCCCAACTGAATTATCCACAGAACATTAGCTGTAGACCGATTAGCAGTCGACTGATGCTCAGTTAGCATGTTATTGTTATGCTAGTTAATGTTACTTGCAGCTCTTTCATGAGAAATTAAATGAGAGACATGAATAGGAGGTAATTAAATGTCAAATAAATTCAACTTTATTTCTTCGTCCTTGAATGTGCTTTCTTCTTGTCATTTTATAATTCGGTTTTAGTACAAATTATTTGACGTTAACAGTATTTCCTTCTAAACGAATCTGTCTCAGCTGATGTCTGACTCCCTGAGTATTGAATACGGTCCTTCTTGTAGTATAGAGTTGAGTTCAGATGGAAAAGGACTTAAACCTGGTGTGCCATAATAGTTTCTAATGACCTTACATTGACTTATTAATTGTTCAGACCGCCATTGTTATTTGACATTAAAGCTAATTCCACATTCCTCCATTATTCTTTAGGTGATGTTGAAAAAGAAACAACACATAACCTCCAGGCTCTAGGATTGCAACGTTCTTCAGCTTGATTTTGCTGATGAAGCCTTCACATGAGAGAAAACCTGACAAAACGCAAACGTGATACCTATTTACAAAAGTTTTAGAATTTATACACATTGTCATTTTATTTCTGATGTGACAGGAAATCCAAAAATGTTCAGGAGTCATATTACCTTTGCGATAGCTGCCGAAATGATGGGAATACGATGTACGTTTTTTGCTATTCTTGCCCTACCCATAAGCTAGCCTTTTCACATTGACCTGAGACTGTTTACACTGTTGGCAGAACTGAGGAATCATTTTAGAGAGTTTAAATATTTTGTCTGGATTCGTCTCAGGTGCCTAATGTTGACTCTCTGTACAGGGCAAGAAGGGTCGTTCTGGACTGGATGGAAGCCCTGGTCCGAAGGGAAGCAAGGTGCCACCTACCCACTGAACCATCTTCTGTTGTTTTCTTGCTCTTTATCAAACATTATGCAAATACTCATCCAGTTGGCTGGTTGCATTTGTTTAATCAAAAGATCTGCTTTCTGTCAGGGGGAGAGTGGCCTCAGTGGTCTTCCAGGTCGGGAAGGAGCAGAGGTGGGTCTTCAACAAATAATGATTGTCAAGTACATTGTTGTGAAAGAAAATGTGTTGCTGTGTGGTCTAAAAAGTGTTGTTTACACACGCAGGGGAAACCAGGATACAAAGGAGAGAAGGTAATGTACGGACTCGGCTGTCACACTCCAGGCAGAAACTGGAGGGTTATGCTCGCCAGACGCAACAGCATGTCATGGTGTTTAACATCAAACCTGTTCATAAGTATTGTACTTAACTTTTCACAGTATTTAACCTGACATTTTTCGAGTACATTAATCTATTGTTACTAGCCTGCAGTGCAAGATATCAAGACCTGTCTCAACTACACTGATTTCCTTGCAGGGAGAGAGAGGAGAGTGTGGCACACCTGGAATTAAAGGAGATAGAGTATGTTTCCCATTCATGTTTAAATCACCTGAGATCTAACCCAAGTAGCACGGCATTACCGCCGCAGGTTCTTCTAACACAGACACCTTTCCCGATCTTTCCCAGGGCCCTGAAGGTAACATCGGCCCCCGGGGAAATCGAGGACTTCAGGTAAAATCTGCTGGAGACAAAAACAGGCTCATTTCTTTGCAGAAACTGTTTTATTGGGGAGTGCATGTTATCAGCTGTAGGTGTTACCTCATGAACTAGATGTTTTAGTTGTGAGTCAGTTTCCAGCTGACCTGTTTTTACTAGAATCCTGTAAAAGCGTCTTTAATGCTCTACATACATGGTATGATTGCATAACCTAGAGGCTATAGCTACTGTCTCAGGGATGCTGCAGAGTTATGAATACTTTTAATAAAATGTTCCAACATGATCACCTGCATTACATCAGAACCAACGCTGTTGAATTTATTCCTTACACTTTTCTCTTGTAATTTTGATTTTGGAATTGCTAAAAGAAAAAAAAAGAAAAAAAGAGCTAAACTCTTCAACATGTGTTTGAATTCAAAGCCTGACAGGCCTGACGTGCCGATGGCTGCTAGGGTTTAGGGTTGTGATCAAAGATGTCATGTTCAAGGTCTGTCTGCTCCTTAATCTTCTACTAAAACTTGCTTTGCCACTTCAACCCAGTGTAACACAATCTCCTTCACCATTCAGGGTTTGTCTGGTCCACCTGGTGATGTCGGACCTGAGGGTGTGATGGGTAAAAAAGTAAGTATCCTTCAGAAATCATGGCTAGGCATGTCTGGAAAGTGTTGAGGTAGCAGAGGAAATAGGAGAGAAGTAAATCAACAGGTTTCTGCGTGAGTGCCTTCACTGCACATCAAACTGGCCATTTCCTCTTTTCCAGTCCAGAAGAATTGATCAAAGCTCTGAAAACCAGATGCATTCATGAGGCACATTGGGCTTTTTAGCATTTTTAGCATGAACCTTTTTTCCAGCCTGGTTTAAATTACATCTGGTCGTATGAAAAGGTTCCATGTCATCAGCAAGGAGAAAAAGCCTAACCTTGTTACCCGTGGTGATGCGTAGGTGAAAGGAGTTTTTCCTGTCTTCCTGAGAATTCCCCTCTGAGGAGGATTACTCTCACGAAGTTGACATTTAAGATGCGTTTAGGTGACATCAGCTCATCAAGGGCATAGATGGACTAATTTTACAAACTGATTAGCCGAGGATGCGTACGTGTGAATTACTGTGTGAAACCCCTCTCATCTGTTATCACCTTGTCAGTCTATTCATGCTTAAGCCCCCTTCCCCATTTGTGAGTTAACTGCCAGTTCTGCCATGAGGCCACACTCCCTACCAAGTGTTCCCACCTTAATTATTTTGGAAGAATGTTCATGTTGATTGTCTGGCTGTCAGCCTATATCACCTGAAAGGCAGACTAATGTCTAGGTTTCAACATTTGTCCTAACTTGTCTGAAAGGGCAGGAGAAAGGAGGGGAAACAGTGCCGGTATGCACCTTCCAACATCTCCACGCCTCCCTCACGCCTCTCGTGTGCCCTCCTGCTGCACAGCGTGACTGTGATTTACAGCTCCCGAGTGAATAATTGCATGCTTTACATATAAAGTCTTGACTAAAGGAACGACGGAACCTCAAATTACATGTTAAAACACCCTTTTACAGGAGCTGAATATTAGAGGAAGAGAGTCTGTAGTCATGGCATTGGAGAAATTAGATGAGATTGTCATCGGAGAACATGGACAGATGACTAATCATGTGACAAGTTGGATTAACAATGTATCCGTTTCGCATGTCTGTCATTACCTGTCTTTTATAGGGGGAGCGGGGACTTCCTGGACCACCTGGAATCCAAGGGGAAACAGGGATCGGCCTTCCAGGACCGAAGGTGAAGCCTATTGTTTTGGAAAATACAGCCAGACCATGATCTTGCACCTGTGTGTCACCGTGTTTGTGCACTCCACTCACAGACAGTAGGACAGGACACACAGACATGAAGGACTGAAAAGTGACACAAATGCAGATGTGCTTGTATTCTTTCTATTTTCCAAATGACATTTGTGTAATGGTCATGTGTTTTTCAGTACAGCGTGATATTTTCACTTGGTTGCACACAGTTTTTCTGAACATTATTTATCGTTTCTTAACCAGATTGGCAATATTTCCTAAAAAGCTTTCCAAACCCGCACATCAAGCTGGTCCCTTTAGGCTACACAACAGGTTAGGCTTGAGGGTTACTCTACCCAAGCTCCACCCTCTCATCCAAATATGGTTATGTCCAGATGTTTGCCCCCGAAATGTTAAAGTGGAGGCTTCAAAACAGGAATTCACAAACCAATGAGTGAGGTCACAGTGGCTCCATCTACTTTCTTTCTCAGCGTCTGTGCTTACATTCTGCAGGGGGACCTCGGTTTCCAGGGGCAACCAGGGCCTTCAGGTCCTCCGGGGTTTGGGGAACCTGGACCCCCGGTGAGTAGGTAGCCAGCACAAACTTCTCATTTCATCTTAAGTTTTGATAAAATTTTGAATTTTTTCAGATTGAATAAGCTGACGAATTAATGTATTGGTGTGGTTTGACCAGATTTAATTGACAGTGTTGATGCTGAGTGTCATTGTTGGACTCAGATGTTGCTAGGCACAGGGGGTGGTACTGAAATAACCAAAACCATTATCTGGCAGAAATTCACCTTCATTTAGGACTGATTGGGAACATCTGAGAGCCATTATTAGAAGCCCCTGAAGAGTATTTCACAGCAATAATGTGTCTGGTGTGTTTAGTGAGCCGTGATTGAATAAGCACTGTTTCAGTGTTTCAGGGGAAGGGCAATTACTAAAAACATGACTTTCCTCTACTGGTTGTTTACATCAATTTGTTTTAATCAGGGGCCTCAAGGGCCACAGGGAGTCCAAGGTGAGAGAGGACCATTGGGGGAGGGTCTCCCAGGACCAAAGGTGAGTTGGCGTTCATGTCTTTCATGTCCCAGGCTGTCAGAGTTCACAGGTTTTGACCCAGATTCCAAGGCCTAAATTGACAACTTGTATGGTTATAAAAGCTGCTAACACAACACAGAGGTTCCATAAATTCCCATACAGCGCTGCAGTATGGCTCTCATTACCTCCGTCTATCGATGGAGCTCAGCAGAGGACACGAGAGAACACGAAGCTGCTGACTGGTGGATGTAGAGGGAGGCTAGCCAGGCTGCCTTGAGACATGACGGAGTGACTCACACTTTGAGAGGAAAGAATGAGTGTGTTCCTGTGCCTGTGTCTCATCAGGATGTGCAGGCACACGTACATTAACACTTCCCATATATAGATGCAGGCTCACGCAGGTGAAAATCCAATCCAAAGATTCCCTTCATTTGATATCAGTCCATCCATCCACTTTCTATAACGCTTATCTGTTAAGGTTCCAAGGGGGGGCTATCCCAGCTGACATTGGCCATTAGTGGTTCAGTACCTTGCTCAAGGATTCTTGGACATGGTCACTGGGGGAAGAGAGGATCGAACCAGCGACCCTTTCACTTGCTACCTCTGAGCCATGCTGCCCCTTTCATTTGATGTCTATCTCTATAATATGTCACGTCATTGATAGGTTTTTGCATTGGAGTTTGGGGATTTTATATGCAGTTTCCATGGTAACACGTTAAAGTAAAAGTGCATAAACCCCTTCTAACCTCCCCTATTCTTATTCATTAGTTAAGGGTTAACTAGGCATTACTAACAATTAACCAATGATAAAGTCAAGTCAGTCAGAACTCTGACTGATTCTTCAACAGCGCCGAGGCCATGTATAACACGATGAAAATCCACATATCTGTCAGGGGGAGGTGAAGCTCCCAGCATTAGCGATTGTCCCCAAGGGTGCTGGTTTTTCTCTGCCAGAGGACCTGACAAGTGGATTGAAGATTGCATTTCTTGTTCTAAGCAGCACTTTCCACAAGACGTGTTCCAACATGCTCCATATTCACTGCAGCTCAGCAGCAGAATTACCTCTTTCCACATCATTAGCACCTCAGCTTGTATGCCAAAATAGAGGCTCAGTGTTATCACAGTGCATCTATATTTTTCTAAAGCTGACATACAGATACAGCAGCAACGCGCTAATCGATGACGCTATCTGTCACTGTATTCCCGTTGTCCTTGGATGACCTTGGATGACGGGGACGTCTCCTGAGGGGAAATAAGACTTCTGAGCAGAGTCTTCTATGCACAGTTATTATGCTGCTCTCATGTCATTTTACTGGCTGTCATCTGGGATTACTAGTCCGATCCCTCACTGCTGCTTCTGGTTTTTAACACCCTTTCAGACACGTTTTCAGACACGGAGAATCCTCTGCCACGTTAGCATGATCAATACAGAAAAAGAGTTGAGAACCCGCAGAGGTCCAGACTTCTTCTGCCTCTCTTTTACTTTACTTAAACTATGATTGGTCCAGCCGTACACGAGTACTAAATCGCACATTTAACGGGAAACTTCTAATAGAATAAGACATCTGAGTTCAATGGAAGATTTTTTTTAATTGATTAGAATGACTAGTGAGAATATGACTGACAGAATTGAAAATCTGGTTGAGTCTAAGCCCTGAAATATTAAGGTTGAAGTACTTCAAATTACATTGTGGGTTCACAGTCAGGACAGAGTGCCATGAACTTTGGTAGCTCCTCTCTTAAATATTTCCTCTTGCAGCCCTCTCAGAGATCTATAAAGCTACAGACAACATGAATTCCCATCCTGTTTAGTTCAAATGAGAAAATGTCGCCTTGCTGTTAGCATTGTCTTTAGAGCTCAGAGCCGGTTTAGATTAACCATGATCCAGTC
Organism: Aulostomus chinensis; assembly: GCF_037954235.1. NCBI lineage: Eukaryota > Metazoa > Chordata > Actinopteri > Syngnathiformes > Aulostomidae > Aulostomus > Aulostomus chinensis. Next base: position 63,346,978 of record NC_141320.1, on the reverse strand, counting down.
ACTCAAGACGCACTGGGACCCTCTCACCATGTCCACATTTTGTTCTTTTACCAGTATTCTGGCCTTTAAGTGGAAATGATAAGCGAATGTATGGCGGCTTATTATCACAACGATTTATTATTAGAGATTTATTTTGGCTCCATCAAACATCTTGAGCAGTTTGCCAGAAACAGTCCAAAGAACAGACCTCGTCAGTACTGTTCGAATTTCTCCCTTTTCCAGCTCTGTTTTTGGACTGACAATCACTGGAAAGAACATTGCCGGCTCTCTCAAAGTAGCTCACGTGTCTCTCTCCATCTCTCTCCACACAATCAGTGTTTGAAACAAATGGAGGTGTTGGTCCACACAACCAAGGGCAAAAAATAAACATGATGAAGATGATTTCAGCATCGTAATGAATACAAACTGTTGCCCACGGGTGAGTGTGCCAATCAGAAGTGTTGGGAACTGAAGCAGTGTGGGTGTGTATTAATGCCAGGTCTGAACAGAGCCGTGGAGCACCGTAGCTTGTCAGACCTGCTAGCGTGTCAGAAATCTTATAACAGGGATGTTTACGTCGAATTCCGTGGCCGTCTTTCTGTGCTAATGACAGCAGAGTGAACACAGACGTCTTCAATGTAATAATAACTCATAGATGTTCCACGAACACTGTTGGTGGTGGTGCTTTAATGATGCTGGTGGAGGTGCTGTGTGACATGCCAGTCTCAGCGTGCTCTGTGGAGGAGATAGCATCTCTTTCTCCAGACTTAATGGCTCACTGGCTCTCTAGTTCAGTACGATGAGCTTGAATCTGCCTATAATACTCATTAAGTAGGCTGTTGTATCACCTGTTCACTAGCCAGCAAACAACAGCTGCTGTCAGTATTGCTGCTAATGCTAAGACCCTAGAAATAATGCACGACTGATGGTTGACAGATGGGGGATTCCAGCATTAGCATTTTGCACAAAAACTTTTGAAAAAAAAAGCAGGCTTTTAGGAAAAAAACAGAATGTGGATTTTTTCTTTGACTGCGCAGGATCGAGGGGGGAATAGAAATAACAGAAGGAATGCGTGTTTAGAGCTTGAACCCCTCGACCCAAGCTGTCGCTTCAGCTCCACGATGCACTTTGACAATTTACATTTACGCTAATGATAGTCGGCCTGCTTCATGTTGCACATCGGACTGGCGTTCGCGATTGTTTTCATCACATACACCCCTTGCAGGTGCTAAGATGCCGTCCAGCAGTGCGCTTTGATAACCAGAGTCAAAGTAATGAAAGGAACCAATTTTATCTCATGGCTAAAAATGGATTAGTTTCAGGGACCCGGTTATATCTTTTGACTTTACAATCTGTTTTTCTCTCCATAGCCACTCCAGGGCTCCGTGCACAGCAGATTTAAAATGCACCATCAGGGTTTCTGTGACGTAATCTGCAGGACGGGTGCTCTTCACATGTGGTTCCAAAACTTGCAGATAGTAAAATGTCTGGTTGATATAAACTTTGCTGTCCATTTAATTTTCCACAAATGTAACATTTAGATGCCAGGTGTGTGAGCGTAAAAGTGTCTGGTGTAGTGAAACTAAGGTTGTGTTTTCTCACTTGATTCTGCCGGTCTTCTGTTGCCATGCATATGCTCTTACAAGTTCCTTCACAAATATAGCTGCTATTTCAAAACGCTGCTGCTTCTCTGTATCTCTTCGCAGGGGGAGCGAGGCTTGGAGGGGCCGCGGGGGCCCAGAGGACAGCCGGGTGCTGGAATCAAAGGAGGCAAGGTACAGTACAGTGAAGAAAGGCTGTAAATAAGATGCCTGGCTGAAAAGCTTTGACAAAGGCATGACCATAAAGCCAGAGTCCTGTTGTGAGGAAGGCCAAGCGTTGGCTGTTACCAGTGAATGTATTTGCTGTGGCGTTATATAGGAGGTCACAGTCACAGGTGATCAATCAAAGCTGGGATAGTGGAGGAGGAGAGAAGATTCACAGTGTTGGCCTGATTCATGTGGGAAAGTTAGCTGAGAGCCATTAAAGTCAGGGGATGACATGAAGGTATTTTCTGTAGCTTTCCGATAGAAGCATCGCGCGGTCTCTCGGTTTAGTGGATGTGTGTAACAGACTTGAGAGATTTGATTAAAAATGAAATCATTCCCCTGGTGTTGCTGGATATGATGTCAGGGTTTAAGAATGAATGAAATCAAGGGGCTTTTCAGAGGAGCTTTTGTCCCAGATTGTGACCAAAATTGGACTGTAGCTTTGTGCTTCATCACACTTAATTGCAGCGTCTCTGTGTGGTAATGACACACCAGCGCCTGCAGAAAAGCAGTCATGTCTGAGTAATGACTTTCACTTTATTACGGATTTAGAGATTTCTACCTGTAGTAAACCATCAATAAGTCATATTATGATTATGACATCATTAACCGGCGTTCTTATGTTAACCACCTGTAGGGGGACTTTGGCCCTCCAGGTCTTCCCGGGCCCATTGGCCTTCCAGGCGCTGGCATCCAGGGTGAGAAGGTGAGAGCTCTAACTTTGTTTTTGACTGACATGATAAACCACATTTAGCTTCTTGATTACTTTACTGATTCATTTTTTATTAGGCAGGCAGTGACCTGGGGAAAGGGGGGGGGGGCTGAATCTAAGACCTCATAGTGTTTATTCATGTTTTTTTATTTGAACAAATTTGCAGCATCCACCCTTGAATTACCTTGGTACAGTTCATTCATCCATATCCAACCGCAGCAAAGAATTTAATGAGGCTCTCCACATTAAACTTTAAAATCTGAATGAGAAAATATTCACATTAGAAGTGAAACTGTAACATTTATGAGAAAATTAAGAAAACTGCAACGATCCCAGGTATTTTTTTCCAGCTTTTTCTCTCAGAATGGTGGGTGTGTTGTTTGGTCTAAAGTTTATAAAAAAACATTAATAACCTCCAGAGGATGAAGCCTACTTTGATGCATTGAGCTTTACATGAACACAAGTCAATATCGTAATAGCTATGAGATGCTTTGCAGTCACATCTGGTACACACATGCTCCCTGACATGATAAAAGTCATGACTTCATCAGGTAACAATTCTAATGTTTCCAATACTCACAACTGAACAAAATCATCCTAATTCCCAAACATGCAGCCCACGGTAAATATTACACCTTTGTTGTGAGCTTGTTCACATTCCTAAATAAGTAAGTGGTCATAAGCACATTATCATAATGCATAATGAGTGTTTGCAGTAACAGCTGAATAAGAGAAGAAGAGTTTCCTGCAGACAGCTGAGTCAAAGATCGCTCTGTGCGCAACAAAATTCAGATAATTACTGACAAGAAAAGAGTTTTAGTTCACTGCTCACTGACATGTGGCAGAGAGGGAGATGGGTTTGTTTACTGCACTGGTGTACTATACTGAACAAAGCTCCTAATGACTCTGATTACTGCTGAGTGAATTAAGGACGAAGCCTTCATATCACTTGCGACCTGCAAAATAACATGATGATCACATAGAGTTGTTGCCAGGGAGGGTATTCTTATTTGCACCGCAACAAAAAGCCATAAATAAATTGAGAGAGAGAGAGAGAGAGAGAGAGAGAGATAGTTGATGGACTTAAAGTCAGTGACTGCTGGTGAAAAATATTCTCTGTGTTCTGTAAGAATCACTGCTCAGGCTAGATCTGCTCCACATCCAGGTTAGATGTGCCCGTGAAAAGACAAGAACTGTCCAAAGAACAAGCTAGACCTGCTCCAGAACACTAGACCTGCTCAGGGACAGGCCAGATCTGCTCAGGAATAGGTCAGATGTGCACTTCTAAAATTAATCCAGGCATTTCCTCAACTTCTACCAGCTCTATAGGACAAGACCAAGTTTGAAACTTTCTCACGCTGACCCTGCATTTGAGTGCAGTTAAAGTTTATAATGAGACATTTAACTGGTCCTTTTCATATAAACAAGATATTGTCATATGCGGGGAGAAGAAGATCCAAGGGCATTCAATTTGAAATATCTATATTGATCCCAGTAGAAATTCTATAACTGTTTATGATAGCTTGAGGTGAGGTGAAAAAGGCCCCTGCTACTCGTCTCCCTCTGAACAATTGTAATTCTTGTACAGTCTCATAGTTGTGAAATGTTTATCTGTGGTACTAAATATTTACAGGGCACAGAAGGACCGAGGGGGCCACCAGGGAGCAGAGGCCCGCCAGGGGAAGGCTTACCTGGGCCCAAGGTTTGCACAGACACTCACGATGTTGATGTCAAATCAATGGTAACAGATGGAGAGGGTCTCATAAACATCTAAACACAAATTAGAGCTGCAGGCAGCATTTTACAGCTTTCAAACACTTGGATGAAGATGAGAATCTCAGGATGAGTGGAAGACCCACCAAAACACATGGATGAGTTATTACTTTCATGCTTAATAGACATTACATGTGCACACTGGGGTATTTTTGTCTGTTCAAGGGAACACACTACCTTTTTGGGAAATACTGCCTGTCCTCCCTAGAGTCAGACAAGAAGATAGATACCCCTCTCTCAGGGGTATATCAAGACCTTCAGCAACCTCCTGAGTATTAGCTAGTTAGCTTAGCACAATGAATGGTAGTGTATGAGGAGTTTTGGCTAATAAGCTAGCTGCTAATCATGTTCTCTTGTCACCCTTAGGGAGACCAAGGGTTGCCAGGTGAGGTTGGCTCTCCAGGAGAGAGAGGTGCTGGAGAACCTGGAGCGAAGGTGATGAAACCACATCGAGCAGCCGTTATCTCACACTGCAGTGAGCGTGATAAACTAATAGAGACACTTGAATGCATCCTCAGGGTGAACCAGGATCGCCAGGAGTGTCTGGTCTCCCGGGTCTGCCAGGGGAGGACGGGGCACCCGGACAGAAGGTCGTGTCCTAGAATATGAAACCTCTGAGTGTTATCAAAAGTTAAGTGATTATGAGAGTTTGCGTGTGTGTTGTGACTTTAGGGAGAAGCTGGAGCGGTTGGTCTCAGGGGGTCCGAGGGAGCACCCGGAATTGGAACCCAGGGTGAAAAGGTAAAAATCCCCCTTTTGCATATGTTGCAGTAGGAATTTGCTGAGGACAAGAAGAAGGACATTAAGATTGATTGATGGCTCTCTTCTAAATGTGACCTTTGAGGGTGACCAAGGCCAACGGGGAGTGAGAGGCTTAACTGGACCTCCTGGCATTGCTGGACCCTCAGGACCAAAGGTGATCCATCATTAGCTAATGCACCTCCAGAAAAATGTTTTATTAATTATGATTTAATCATTTGGCTCTATTAAAATCTTCATTAGGGAGAACCGGGGGCACAGGGCAGGACGGGATTTCCTGGTCCACCAGGCCGCTTTGTTGTTGGAACCAAGGTACCTGCTCTCATTTCTACTGTGACAACATTACTAGAGTGTTAGCTCCCCTATCATAAAACATGTTGGTACAGTTTTTTGATGCTGTCAAAAGTGTTCGGAGACATACACAATTATCCACACAGAATTTCCTCTGAAATGAGAAAAAAGTTCCTCTGCAGTGTAAACACAATGAAGGAGGAAATCTCTGGGTTGGAATTCCAATTTCCAAGTTGTCTTGAAGGCAGCATTGTAACAACAGCAGGACAGGGAAGAAGTCGGTAAGAAAACACTCACATTCAGTTGTAACGTGACTGTGTTGTGAACATCTGCGGTGTTCTAGGGTGATCCTGGCCCAAGCGGTCCTCCTGGTCCGATTGGGGAGAATGGCTATGGACTTCCTGGTCCAAAGGTGATGTACTCTATTAATTTTTCTAAAACAAAAATCTTTGTCTTGCTTGATGTTGGACACATACATGGAATCTGCAGGTTTGTTTTCACAGCTGAACAGTTTTGGGAAGTCAATTATATAATTATTGAATCGGTGTAACGAGGGGCAGGTCTCCAGCACTGGACCACCCTTTCATCAGGGTCCATTTTATCGTATCCAGCAACAACACAGAAAATGAGATGAAGTCCCTTGCTTTTCCCATAAATCTCCAAATAACTTGTATCCTTTGTTTGAGTTCTTGACTTATATGTTTGTGTGTTTTAGGGGGACCGTGGGGATCCAGGACCTGCCGGTCCATTCGGCCCCAAAGGAGACGGCTATCCTGGTCCCACGGTGAGCAGCTGATTCAGTCACTGACATGCCCATCTGTGCATTCATAAATCTGCACCATTACATTTACATCCAACTTTCTAATTCTACCCATCAGTTCCAGCCGTCCATCCATCAAGGAGACAGTTATTACCAGTAGCTGGCTCCGTTATATCCTACAAAATAGTCAGAGGATGTTATCCTTGATGAAAACCATCGCGAGTGAAAGACAATCCAGAGCCACAGCAGGAGAAACGATTGACATTTAGATTAGTCAAATGTGTGGAGTTGCAGATTTAAACGTTGTAGTTTTTCAGGGATAATAGTCTACCTCCATGTCCTGTGTTGTTCAGGGCCCTCCTGGTCTGCCAGGGCTTCCAGGAGAACCCGGCGCTGAAGGCGTTGGCATCCCTGGACCCAAGGTGAGAACTTTTGTAGCATGAAAAACAACTGCGAATGAATAGGACAGACAGGAAGTGAAGCTTTCCACTTGGGTTTTTTTCAACTTGTTTCAACCACACAAGCGTCGTATTTGCGTCTTTTCTTGCTTAATACAGCTTTCAGGTGAGCAGTGTGGCAGTGTGCAGCAAACGAGAGAGTAGAGCACAAACAACTTAGTTACAACAAGTTAAACTACGACTGAAAAGGAATGATGGATGTGTGTTGCAGTAGAAAAATCTGTTGTTTTGAATTGCGTTTGCACTTTGGACTTTTTACCGTGAGTCATCTGAGTGAGGAGGTGACTGTCTGAACCTGCTTGCTGGTTTTGCTGAGTTTGTTGGTGGTGATCTCAGACCCACACACAGACAGAGCTGCATCAGCACATGTAGGGAGCTTTGATTTTATAGAGCAGTAACACAGGGATAGACGTTATTGATGTATTTTGGAGATGAAATCATCATCTAGTTTGTCCAGCAGACTGTTTTGTTCTGGTCTCAGTCTGACACAACCTCCACATTGATTCCAAGATTCTTAAAAGTGAAACTTTAAGTCAGGAAAGTCCTAAGTGTGTGTTTTTTTGGTAGAGGAACTGGACTTGGCTATGACTAAGGTTCAAGTTCACTCCAAAAATATATCACATGTACTTATTGTATATGTATTTCATGAGTTATTCGTTGCAGCAAAAGATTGAATTTTACAGTATTTCACTGCAATGCTATTTGTGAGATGATTATTTTACCATAAATCTGACTGGAGGTTAAACAAATTCCCTTTTTAGATTGAAGATTGCTGTGATGTGTAGATTTATGTTTCCGATGGTGGTTAATCTCATGGGGAAGAAATAACTGCTGCAGACTGTTTTGATTAGTTTCATGTTCACGTGATGAAATTCAGTGATTAACATACTTTACACACTTGTGAAAGTACTTTGAACTTCCCTGCTTTATGTTGGATTGATTTGGTCCAGATGTTTTCATTGTTTGTGTGATGTGAGGTCGACATCAGGAGAAGACGAGGCAGTAGTAAAATGTTGTGTTTATGTGAGATAAATGGAACATTTGTTTGCCGAAACCAGTTAAAAGAAGCACTTTTACTAGTGCAGAGTTTCATTTGCTTGATGGATCAGAACTTCATAGATCTTCACTCTGTTTCCATCTTTCCAGGGCGATGTTGGTTTCCGAGGGTTACCCGGTTTACCAGGACCTCCAGGAGAAGGTGTTGCAGGACCTCCGGTACTCCGAGGATGAGCCAGAAACAATATTATCATTTGTTGACTTATGCACTTATTTAATTTAATCTAACACAAAAAAGTGATGATTCAGACATATTCTCTGAATTCGCTACAGCCAAACATTTAGATTGAGTTCTTCATCGTGTGTGAACAGCAGCTTTATAACCACCAGCTGTCATTTCATGGGTTTGGGGTATTTATCATGATCATCTCCACAGTTCTCCAGCACTCGGGTGCAGAGTGTGAATCTGCAGACGTACGTGTCTGATGAGAAGCTTGGCTTAACAAGTCTAATTGATGCCACAACCCCTACCAACACACACACACACACACACACACACACACACACACACACACACACACACACACACACACACACACACACACACGCCTGTAAATAGCACAGATTCCCTCTCCCTGCAGGCTTCCAAGCAGCATCTGTGCAGGTTTGGGGGTTCACAGTCATGCAGGAGTGAACAGGATTTAATTGAGAACTCAGTCTCAAAAATCCCACAGCAGGTTGCAGAATTCTGCCATTATCCATGAGAGAATGATGTCTCCAGAGATTCATGAGTAAACTGTCCAGCATAAACGGCAACAATCACAGAGATGCATGATGAATGATCACATGACCTCTGCATTTGGAACAAAATTATTTTGTATGTTTTTTTTCTTGCCCCCACATAATTCATTAAGTTGGATACTGTAAAGGAATAAACAAAACTAATCAGCCAGCTGGAGAACCACAACATCTATCTGCCTCCTGTCTTCCTATTTCTGGAACTTCCTCTCAGCTGGTTTTGAACCTTTTTGTCCACGGGTCGTCTCCTTCGAGGAGCCAGCCTCAAGTGGCCACTGGAGGAACTGCAGTCTTTAGTGCCTGTACTTGGAAGCTGCTCAGATAAAAGGAGCTCTAAGAAAAGTGTGAAAATTCAGTTAAGTCACACATGAGAGATGTTGTATCCTCTGTGCTGCAGGGCAACCCTGGGCGGCCCGGTCCTCTGGGGCCAGCAGGGCCACCGGGACAAGGAGTTCAAGGGCCAAAGGTAGGTCATGTATCTTTCTTTATCGCTCTTTACTTGTCTGTCAGCTGCTTCTAATAGGAGTTTAACCAACCTCCAGTTAATTTATGTGTTTGGTTCAGGGTGAACAGGGGGTCCAGGGTGTGACAGGGCCAAGGGGTCCTCCTGGAGACGGTTTTCCTGGATCTAAAGTGAGTGTTATCTTGGACTTTCAACATGAGGGTGTGTGTGTCTGTATTATGTTGCATTCTGCTCTCATCACTGCCCTTTTATCGTGCTCCGTCAGGGCGACCGTGGCTCGGTGGGGGAGAGGGGGCTGAAGGGATTCAAAGGTGATATGGGCGACCCTGGAACTGCAGGGCAACCGGTGAGTGACACCTCTGATGCTTCCATTCATATTCATTCCTTGTGCACTGCTTTGTGACTTCCTGGGCAGCATCCAGCTCATCTCAGCAAATATGAAACCCATTAACTGTCAGAATAATGAAAATCAATACATGTATTTTCTCATCTGAGGGTCGAGCTGGGGTCAAAGGTGAAGCAGGCCTCACTGTGAGTCTTGGTTTTCTCGATACACTCTTTCATCAGATTGTGCTGTTGCTAATGTAGGTGCTCACACTGTGGTGGTGTGTTCCTTACAGAGAGAGGACATCATTCGAATGATCAAAGAGATCTGTGGTAGGGCATATTTTCTTCCTTCCTGTATTTATTTCAAAACTCCATAACTGCTTATTGATTGAGTTTATGAATCTGAACCACTGTCTTGTCTCATCTGTAAGTCACTGGATCAAATTCCATAAACTGATGGTCGTCAAACTGACATTCCCAGCATGATCTCATTCTCTACTGTGATCTGGTTCCAGGATGTGGGATCAAGTGTAAGGAGAGGCCCATGGAGCTGGTGTTTGTCATCGACAGCTCAGAGAGTGTGGGTCCTGATAATTTTGAGATCATCAAAGACTTTGTGAACGCGTTAGTGGACCGGGTCACAGTGGGCCGTAACGCCACCAGGATTGGCCTGGTGCTGTACAGCCTGGAGGTGAAGCTGGTGTTCAACCTGGCCCGCTACATCACCAAGCAGGACATCAAGCAGGCAATCAGGAAGATCCCATACATGGGAGAGGGCACATACACAGGCACAGCCATCCGCAAAGCGACCCAGGAAGCCTTCTATAGCTCACGTCTGGGAGTCAGCAAAGTGGCCATCGTGATCACTGACGGGCAGACAGACAAACGCGAGCCGGTGAAGCTTGACATCGCCGTACGAGAAGCTCACGCCGCCAATATCGAGATGTTCGCTCTGGGTATCGTGAACACGACGGACACGACACAGGCCGAGTTCCTGAGAGAGCTGAATCTGATCGCTTCTGACCCCGACACCGAGCACATGTTCCTCATTGATGACTTCAATACACTGCCAGGTACGACACACACACTTGGTGCCTTGGTATCAGGGCTGCTCTCGTGTTCTGGAGGCTGTGGATGAAGTGATTCTGCACCATTGGAAGTCTGATGCAACATCTCTAATCTGACCTTCATCGGAAAAAGATCACCCTCCTCCAAAATAGATTTTATGCCACTTTTACGCCACTTATGAGGATCTGCACTAAATCCTAGATATTAATAGATATTATCACTGTATATGTTTATCTCACAATTTTACAAAAACAGGCTCCTAAACTTTCTGACATGCTCCAACATTCCAAGAAAACAAACATTTTCAACAGTCAAGACATCTTTGGTAGGGATGAACATTTAAAGGTTTTTCCTCCACATTTGATTTCCATGTGTTAATACAAAAAAAATTAAAGACTGTTGAATGCACTGATACTCACATCCTTAAACAGCTCCTGGACATTCCAGGCCCTCGTTACCGAGGTGACCGTCTGCACATTCCCCATATATCTTGTCTTTCTAAGGTATTCCTTCACGCCACATTGGTCAAAGCTGACTGTGTCTCTCTGTCTCAGCTCTGGAATCCAAGCTAGTGAGCCAATTCTGTGAGGACGAGAATGGAGCCCTGATATATAACAGAATAACTAATGGCTATAACGGCTACAATGGTTACGGCACCAACGACAACAGGAACGGCATCACCGGGAACTACGCCAATGGTGGTTATGGGTACCGGCCTGTGACTGAGCAGGACTTAGTGAACAGCCGTCAGACTGGCATAAACACTGGGGCCAGCAGTCACAGCCATGGGAACAGAGGGCAGACCACCCAGCATGGCGGCCAAGGATCCAGCTCAGGACAAGTAGGGAACACAAGAGTGCAAATGAATTTTAGATTAAAAATAAGAAAGTGAACATGTTGTTTGTATCACCATCAGAAAGGGGGGGCCCAGCAGGTGTTTACAGGCACGTCAAACTGGGGGACTGGCCGCGGGGACACATTTAATAGACCAGACCTGCAACCTGTCCCTACTTCACGAGAAGGCACTTCCTCTAGTACCCGAGGCTCCTCCTCATCTTCATCGTCTACAAATATAACCACATCTTCAAGTGCTTCTGTTCCACATGTTCCTGCACCAAGGCCAGCTCTCCCCAAAGGCAAGTTCTGCTCCTAAAACGATGAGTTTACGTAAAGATATACAGTACCTGGCAGAGGTGACACTTCTTTTATTGAAAACAGGTTTTCTAGAACCGTTCTTGGGACCTTGCATAACGTTCTCTCACTAGGACAAGCATTCCAAACTTTTACAGAACACCGGAGATGTTTTTGAAACACTTTTGGTGCTGAAGTCCTCATCCCATGGGTGTCGGAACATTCTGAGAACATGGCAACGGGTGTAAAGAAGACCCCTTATGGCGTTCCTGAGGTCCTTTAAAGGAAAGGGGAATGTTATTTGGTGGATGAACGAGTAAACATTCCATATGTTCAGGGAAAGTTCAGGTGATCATTACTGAAGAATGTTCCCTTTAGGTCTTTACACTTGGTTCTCAGACCGCTCCTTGGTGGTCAAGATGTAGAGTTCTGGAACGGGTAGGGGTCTATGCTGTAATTTGACAGATGTTCATGAAACATTCCATACGTTCAAGTAATTTTTAGAGGATCATTACTAAAGAATGTTCCCTTCAGGTCTTTACACTCCATTGTGAGAACACTTCTAGGCGGTAACGATGTGGAATCGTTAATGGGGTCACGGGACATAATTCGGCAGATGTTACAAGAACGTCCTGTATATTTTTGTGAATCTTGAGGGCGTCATTGATATAGAATGTTCCCTTTAGATCTTTGCACGAGGTTCCCAAACCTTCTTGATGGTCAAACACTCAGGCTGTGTTTACAGATGGTCAAGATATAAAGTTCTCCAAAGCATCAGGGGCATTATTTTGATGAAGCTCAGGGAACATTCAGGATGTTCTAGGAATGTATAATGCAAGGCAGGTCTTTGTTTTTCCCCAAGAGCTTTTGCACCAATTTAACTTACATGGTAGAAGTGTTCTACAGGAGGCCAGAACAATACATACTATATACTTTCTGCGATGATTTTCCCGCCCAGAACATCATGAATAATCTGCCAAACTTTAAATAACGCCCTGTCATGGTGTTCCAACATGGGGTCCTCTTAAACCAGTGGAAACATTCAGAGAAAGAGAAGTTTATGGGGAATCTCCTCCAAAATGACAGGCTGAGTAATGAGGTCACGTCGATGAGCAGCGGGGGGGCCAATTATTTTTGAAGCTTTCTGGATGATTTTTATGGAAGCTGCTCCTCTACGAGAGCAGCCTGAAGAAACAGATGTGGCCTCAGAAGAGAGCAGACGCGGGATTACAGGTCTACAACAGATTGTTTTTTTAGTGATCTGACCTTATTTCCCCCACCGTATTTTTAGTGATTTGACCTTATTTCCCCTACCGTATGACATCTGATCCTACAGAGACTGTGCCCTTGGACCCTCGCTGTGGCTTGGTTCTGGATCAGGGCACATGTCGGGACTATAATATCCGCTGGTACTACGACAAGCAGGCCAACGCATGTGCTCAGTTCTGGTATGGAGGCTGTCAAGGCAACAAGAACCGCTTTGACACAGAGGAGGAGTGCAAGAGGACGTGTGTGATGTGATCACCAGGTCTGCAGGTACAATTTAATGAGTCATCCCAGCGAGCCCATCAAAAACCCTCCTTTTCAATCTCCTCAACAGTGTTATTGCCTCCAAAGGTACTGATTTTCTCACATGTCCTCTCTTCCTACAGGAGGCTGAGTGAAGGCATCTGCTATACGTTAGATTTCTAATACAGGAAATACTCCATCGCTCTTACTCAGGAATACAGATGAGCACTCACTGTGGGTTTCCAGGTCCCTAAGGACCCCCGAACCCACCACCCATGGGACAGGCACATTTTTTTCTCTCACAGCACCCATATAGTCTGTGATGGCTGTACAGATTGTAGAACAGTCTTCTCAGCATGACCAGTAACAGTCAGTGTGTTCATTAACTGTCGGGTAAATAAAGAGCCGATAACATGCAGCAGAAATGAAGCCTTTCATCACTTATATCAATGAAATAGTTTCTTCTTTATATATATATATATATATATATATATAAATATATAAAATGACTGATGCTCTGTAACCTCATGAGATGTTGTGTGCATTTGGATGTGTGCTTTCTTGTTATTGTCATTTTTGTTTTTGTTTTATTATTATTATTATTTTTTGTTTTAGTTTTTCGGAATGAAATGTGACATTTTTGTGTTTAAAATGTTTGGTCTCACCACTAACTGTCCACATTTGTTCAATGGTAACCTTGCTTTACATGGACACATGCACGCGCGCGCGCACACACACACACATTCAAACACACACACACACACACACACACACACACTGCCCTCTGCTGGATGGTGATGTCGGTGAGGTCACTCTTGCAGCAATGTCCTGACTGTACACATCTGTACTGCTGTTTATTACACAGTCAAACATTTTTAATAAATCTGACTTAAACTAATACACGCATTTATGATGAGGGATTGTGTGAACATTTATCCCTGCAGGTCTACTGGTAACTATTTGGGCACAGAAAGGTGAGTGTTGGATCTATTTTAATTGTGTATCTCTCTCATGATGATGCAGGTGCGTGTGTGTGTGTGTGTGTGTGTGTGTGTGTGTGTGGTGCAACGTCGTAGAGCCTAGTAAGTCGTAAGCCATCATGTCCTGGTGATTGTGTTCGTTGGTGATGTGGTGCTGGATTAGTTCATTTGCTTCCCATAATTTTTTTATCTCTCAAGCCCAAAATATAAGGTACCAGAAACCCGTGACCCCCACCATCCACGTCCAAACACAACTGAATTTATTTCAAATGTAATGCCTATATTCATCTTTTATTAAGCAGAAAATAGGATCCATGTCTCACATCCCAACGTCCTCATAAGATTATACCAGTGCGTCTTATAGATTTCAGCGAAGAAATAGGAAAGATGGATGAAAAGAGTCATCTTACATGGTTGCTGCACTTTATTATACCAGAGAGAAGTACAGTTTGTTGTATGTGTGTCATGCAGAATTAGGTGATAATAGAATTTAAATCCAACATCACGCGTTGCCAGTTGCATTAATCTGTGCACTGAGATGAAACGTGGACTGTGGCTGAGACATTAGAGTATAACCCCAGAGTAACATGACAGATGATGTAACTGTAATCAGGGCTCTTATGTTCACATGGGCGGATACGTGCAAATCTAGATTGAGCTTCTCCAGATTTTCCTGATGTTCATCAGAAATGGAGAACAGACTTGAGCTGACCCTCAACGTTGCTCTTCGTCTTGTCAACAGACGCGATGAAATATTCATACTTTGTAAACATTTGCATCATTATGGGGTAACTTTGGCGTGATTTTGATCTGTTTGTTGCAGTTAAATCCCAGTAAGCTGGAGGCTGCAGTTCCTGTCAAGTTCCCTGACCTCCAGCTGTTGTGGAACCCGATCAGAGAGTTCCAGTGTCTACCTGACGGTCGACCCCTGCTGCTCCTCTCACCTGAGAGGTGAATATTCATGTGTTTACTGCTTGTGTGAGGCGGGCAAATTAACATCAGTAATCCCGTAAGTCGACCAGCAAGAATAAGATGAAAAACTGATGTAATTGAATGCTGAGGTTGGGTAACCAACTACTGATGTGGATATGAGGTTGATTATAAGTTGTGAAATCTTCCAAAGATCATCATAGTAACGTCCAGGCTGAATTTTTAACATCTTCCCAACTGGAATTCTTGGAGAATCGAGAGAATTACGTGCAGTTTTAATGTCTGCACACTTTTTAATTTGTTCCCAGGATATTCTTTCTCACGGTTGGGTAAAATAGTCTAAAAATGTGTGTTGAGGCAAAAGATTCTTGAATTTTCACTGATCAGACATTCAATAGCATCCTTGAAACATCCTCAGAATGTTGTCAGTATTACGTTTTCAAAGTGGAACCTTGTAGGGCCATGATTTGAACTTATTATCACCCTGAAAACATTTTTTAAATGTTTTTCTTCAGCATTATTGGAACCCTGCCGTTGATTTGAGTCAGTTTTGCTGGAACATTTACTTAGTTTCCACTTTGTTATTCTGTTGGTTATTTAACATTTGGGTTTGACGTCAGTCTGATTTTACTGTTTAACGCAATGGCCAGAGTCTGTCCAACATTAAGTTAACTTCCTGTTCCAGCAGTTAGTTCACCTCACTTAAATATTGTGAAAATTAAGATTCTATCAACATATTTGATGTTACAACCTTAAATTCTTTATGTTTGCCTCTGACTAATTCATGATTGAACTTTTGTACAGCGCTGTTAGTCATGTTATAATTATTTTAAGATACCGTGGTGAGGGGAGGGTGTTTTTTTTTCCCTTGCTAGTCAAGAGAGGTTCCAAAAGAACATATTCATGACCCTGGAGAGAACCTCCCCATTTTTAAAGTAGAGCTGAAAAGTGAGGCACGAGCCCCTCCCCCTAACATTCTGGATCCATTCCCTAAACCAAGTTGTAGTAGAAACTGACTCACATTTAAAAATCACGAATCTCTCTCAGGAGGTTTTCTTACGCAGGATCCGCTGCGTCCTTCTGCTTAAATTACATACCAGATACTCCTCGACAAGTGGCTCAGTCTGATCTATCTTTAGTGCTGCCCACAGGAGTGATGTTACCTAACTCTACACACTCCACACACACTCTGTTAGGCCACAAAAATAAGACAAAACAGGATCCGATTGATCCAGCCACCCCAGTAGTGACCTTCTTTAATTGCTGCAGCAAATTGCAGCTGTGGGCACATGGATTTCCACTTGTTTATATTGAAAGAAGGAAAAGTTGCATGTGTGGCAGTCGAGACGTTACTGAATGTGTTTTAGAAGCTGCAGCAGCTGATCCTCCCATGTTGGGCAATAATAAAACCCCAACAGGGGAAAGGGAGAGCTGGTGGAGAGAAACGTGTGGCTCTCACCTGTTTCTGCACACAGCTGCTGCATCCAAACTTCTCTGGGCCGCTTTAAACACCATCTTTTTGTCTGCTGTTGAATCTCACCGAAATAAGAGTTTTGTGTGATGATTGAGTGGCAAACTTCGTTAAGGAGAAACAGCAGGGTGTTGAAATACGGTTTAAAAATCAAGTGTTTGAAATAAGATTTTGCAAAAGCAGAAACAAAACATTTGTGATTCGTTTCTCTAAGTCTCATAATGTGATGTGTCATCCTGCTTGAACAAGTTACCATCAAAAATTGCCACTATAGGTAGTTTCAGGAGATACAAAAAGATAACTCTTTCAAGAAAAACTGCATTATTTGCAGATATTAACTTTTAAAATCTGTGGATTTGCTGCTCCCCTGTCTTCGTTACTCAAATATCTCGGACTACTGGTTAAAATGACAATGCATTTTGTGTGGTTACATTAGACTCTTACAGATTTGATGACCTAGTTTTTTTTTTTTCATCAATCAGAAAATCGGCTGCTTACGAAAAGTAAAATCCTAGCTCTGACATTTGTGATAGTGAAGCATCCATATTAATCTGCGCTGTTATTATAGTGGGACCTTTGTCACGTACTTCAACAAATATTTGGGAATTTCTGGCGTCATGAGTTATCATTCCGAGTAATTGTGTGATTGTGTAATGCGTCAGTTGAACTATTCAGGGGCTTTGACAGCAGTGTCCCCCCCCGCTAGCCTCCACAGGACCCTCTGAGAGCTGAATCATGGTGGCAAACACCCCACCACCACCCCCAGCAGCCAGTTGCTTCCTTCAGTCTGTGACAGCAGCTGCTCGGGCCGGGGTCTGCGCTGTGATTCGGCCCCTGTCAGATTCCTCCAGAGCTGGAGCAGGCAGGGGGCAGATGTGGCTATTTTTAGAAGGGGACAGGATTAAATTGCAGGGTCTTCACACGACGAACCTTTTCTCTGTACTGCCTTTTCCAGCCAGGACCAACTGCCAAAAGGACCTGTGTTTGCCGTCTCCTTCCTCTTTCCACAGACCCCTTCGCTTGCCCACCATTTCCTCTTCTGAAACACCATGGACGCCAACGCCATCAAGGAGGAGCTGCGCCTGTTTCAGAGCACCCTGCTCCAGGATGGGCTGAAGGAGCTGCTGAATGAGAACAAGTTTGTGGACTGCACCTTGAAGGTAGGCGACCGCAGCTTCCCATGCCATCGGCTGATCATGGCGGCCTGTAGCCCTTACTTCAGGGAGATCTTCTTCACAGAGGATGGGAAGGAGGTGGAAAACACCAAGGAGGTGGTCCTGGACGACGTCAACCCCTTCATTCTGGACATGATCGTTAAGTACCTCTACTCAGCTGAGATTGACCTCACTGATGAGAATGTACAGGATATAATCGCTGTGGCGAACAGATTCCAGATCCCCTCTGTCTTCACCGTCTGTGTGAACTACCTCCAGAAGAAGCTGTCAGTGGGCAACTGCTTGGCCATTTTCAGGATGGGCCTCGTGCTCAGCTGTCCCAGGCTGGCTGTGGCTGCACGCAACTACATCGCCGACCGCTTTGAGCTCCTCTACAAAGACGAGGAGTTCCTCAAACTTGCAGCCCATGAACTGTTCGCCATCGTCGGCGGAGACTCCCTCAACGTGGAGAAGGAAGAGCTGGTGTTTGAGGCGGTCATGGCCTGGGCTCGCTACGACAAAGACAAGCGCGCCAAGGTCCTCAAAGATGCTTTCAACTGCATCCGCTTCCGCCTGCTGCCAGAGAAGTACTTCAGAGACAAAGTGGAGACTGATGACATCATCAAGAGTGACCCAGACCTGCAGAAGACTCTGCAGGTCATCAGGGATGCCTTCAAGGGGAAACTTCCAGAGAAACCCAAGAAGAAGGAGGGGGAGGAAGGGGCCGACAACGAAGGAGGTGAAGAGGACAGCTCAATCCCTGGTTTCCTGAATGACAACCGTAGACTCGGAATGTACGCACGCGACTTCATCCTGATGATAAACGACACGGCAGCGGTGGCGTATGACGTCAACGAGAACGAGTGCTTCCTGGCGGCCATGGCAGAGCAGGTGCCTCGTAACCACGTGAGCCTGGGGTCTCAGAAGAACCAGCTCTACATTATTGGAGGACTGTTTGTGGAGGAGGAAAACAAGGATGTACCACTGCAGTGTTATTTCTATTCGGTAAGCAAGCCCTCATTTGAAAGTTTGTTCCTTTGGTATATCCTGAAAAACATCATATAATGAATTTAAAACTTTTTTTCATAAAACACATCCACTGATTCCAGTGTGCCCATTGTGAAGCTAAAGCCAGAGGGATCTTGGTTTAGCTTAGCTTAGCTTAGCACACATTAAGACAAGACTAGAAACAGCATGTTCTGCTCTTCTTTTTTGTCCTCACCAGAGTTTTAACAGATCTAGCTGGATATGATGTGATTATTTATTAGCTTCAGAGGTGTGGTGGGCCAAATTTTTATTTATTAATGTTTGACAGAGCCATTCTAGCTGTGTTTGGCTCTCTGTTACACTCTTGTTGCTAAACTAAGCTCATCCTTTAGGGGGAAACATATTTCTCAAGATGTCGCACAATTCCTTCTTGACCAAACCTGATCCGTCACTCTCTACTCCTTTTCACTCTCTCTACTTTTCCTTTTGTACTTTATTTAATGGGGCAAAAACAAGATAGAGACAAGAGAAAAATGGTTCAAAAAAATAATCGTATGTAACCAGCAGAATATCTAAATTCTTCTGTGACTGATGGATTTTATTTCCCTTGCTGGCCGTCAGGTCTAAGCCACAGAGACAATGAAGGAAATGATAAAAGCCTTGAGTATTTTACAGCATAATCAATATGTGGAGGCGATACATTCATTTTCTTCTTCATGAGGAGATAAAGAGCTAATGGGTGCTGAGAGTGTTGTTTTTGTTTTTTGTTTTTTTTTCCACAATGCAGAGTTTCAGAATTCCCCCAACAATTTTGTCGTTTTTTTTTTTTTCTTTTTCTCCACAGTTGGATCCCCTCTCCTCAGACTGGGTCGCCCTGCCCCCAATGCCCTCTCCAAGATGCCTCTTCAGCATCGGCGAGAGCGAGAACCTGCTCTTCGCAGTGGCCGGAAAAGACCTGCAGACTAACGAGTCTCTGGATACCGTCATGTGCTACGATATTGAGTTAGTGGTTATTACTTGCTATTGTTATTTTACGGTTTATTACATCAGAACATAAAGAACAACATGTGTGATGTTGAAATATAGCTGATTTGATAGCCAGGTCTTATCTGGTCCCTTCCAGAATTAAAAAAGCAGTTTTTGTTGCATTTGAAGTGAACACTCAAACTTACTTGGCCTTGTACCGGTGCAGCTGACATGAAGCAGTGTATTCAGGTGCAGGGGGAAGAAATCAACATTTAAAAATAGCACCTAAAGAGGCAACTGGTTTTACTCTCTCACATGTATGTTCATTGTTCAGGAAGGTGAGGTGGACTGAGTCCAAAAAGCTTCCCCTCAAGATCCATGGACACGCTGTTGTCTCCCACAAAGGACTGGTCTACTGCATCGGAGGAAAGACAGATGATAAGTGAGCAAATGAGTGTGTGTGCATGTGTGTGTGTGTGTGTGTGTGTGTGTGACCTTAACGCTGTTTGCTGCAGCTGTTTGTGGTCTATCATCCTGCCCGACTGCAGTGCAGCGCAGCACATCATGGATGACACTTCCACTGCTACAGAGCGGGACGTCTCATATGTTACAATCAGGGTAAACACAGATCTCTTGTTGAAGGTTACAGTGACAGTAAAGGATCTGGTTCCTCTCCCTGTTGTGCTGAGAGCAGCACTACACACCACCAGAGCCGTGCGTGCAGCAGGACGCACTGAGCTTTACCACACAGCAGTAAAAACCCTCAGGAGTCCATCTAACAATCAAACCTTTTCAGTGCCTCCCTCTGCTAATCATTCAGAGAGGGCAGGTGTGAGCTCCACCGGGGCACCACAGTGTGTCTGTCCAGGAGAGGTTCTCTTGTTCAAGGACACGCCGTGCAGCAGGAGCAGAGAAAACAGGCAATCAGCGGAAACAAAGTTTTAATCAAAACAAAACAAAACAGGAAAATATCAAATTATATTTTAAACATTTAACATGTTTGCATAAAAAGTAAAGTGCAAAGGCACCTGGAAGATTTTGAAAGGAGAAATTACACCCTCTTACTCTCCCTCTCGCTCTAATATATTTATATATAAAACATAAATGGAAAGACATATCCTAAAAGGCACAATGAGACACGGCCGCATCACTGTTTTATCAATATTACCAACGATAGCCAGTGATGGTACAAGCTCGCACCCGTGGACTGGAGCCTCCAGGCTGGCCCACCTGCCTCCCATATTTGTGCACTTGAGTTTGACATAATGCAAGTTACATTGACTGGATATTTCTCTTCTCCCTCGCAGCAAAGCTCTCAACAAGATGTTTTCCTACAACCACAAGCAGTCCGAGTGGAGGGAGCTGGCCGCTATGAGGACGCCCCGAGCCATGTTCGGCGCTGTCATCCATGACGGCAAGATCGTGGTGGCGGGCGGAGTCAACGAGGAAGGCCTCACCGCTTCCTGTGAAGCCTACGACTTCACAACAAACAAGTAGGATTCTGTCTGAACTTGATTGTGTGAGAAGACATCAGTCTCAGCAAAGATTTTCAGGAATTACTTATTTGGTCCCTTTATTTTAGCTTTTATACCATAACTCTTTATAATAGTGAGCATTTGATGGCTCTAAATCCATGATGTTGTGTCTCGTCAGGTGGGAGCCCTTCACTGACTTCCCCCAGGAGAGGAGCTCCCTCAACCTGGTGAGCACCAGCGGCTCTCTGTACGCTGTGGGCGGCTTCACTATGGTTGAGATGGAGAACAAGGAGGTGGCTCCCACAGAGGTCACTGACGTCTGGCAGTAAGTCCTGTGCTGGCTGTGAGGTGGGCAGCGCTTCATTATTTAGTCTCTCTGCAGACGTCTGACTGTCCTCTTGCTCCTCTTAGGTATGAGAGTGATAAGAAGCAGTGGAGCGGCATGCTGAGGGAGATGCGCTACGCTGCTGGCTCCTCCTGTGTGTCCATGCGCCTCAACGCTGCCAGGATGCCAAAACTGTAGACAGAATTGCTTTCTGTTCCCTTAATCCCTCCCAACACATCCTGACACCCCCTTCCTTCCTCCCCAGCGAGCTGCCTCCGAGGCCTCTCATCTTCTGCACTCAGATTTCTGTGCGTCGAGTTGATCTTTGACATTAATTTTTCTCAGATGATTTTTATCTGTTCTATAAAGCCTCGGCTCTGCTGCCTCTTCAAAGACTGCACCATCCCCACAGTATTAAAAAATCATTTAGACGGATCTATAAAGCTCTGTTTACATCGTTTCTAGCGCTTCTTTTGTAAAATAAACATTTTTAAACAAGTCTTTTTTTTGTTTTTACTATTTTGATTTTGTTTCATCTACAGAAACAAGACGTAACAAAGACCGGATCTACATGTTGAGGGCAGCCGAGGGAGAAAAGACATATATTTGTTGCGTTTTTGTACTTTTGGGTAACCAAGACAGTGGAACTGGGTTAATAGCAAGTGTAGTCACGGCATTAAACACTCTAATGAGCTTCAAACAGGTGGCTAGTGAAAGGAAGCCAGCAACAACCGTAGGAGCTGAGGTACGTTTCACATTCATACACATTTTCATGTTAACAATGACAGGATTAACACCGGAAATATTTAGTTATTTATTCGTTTTTCAAGTTCACCATCAATGATTTTTGTCTATAAACTTGAGAAAATGTTTTGAATCCAAGCACATAAACGCAACAATTATCTTTTCATGGCTCACAACAGCTTTCAATTCTCATTTAGGAAGCCGCAACGAAGAAGTGTCCAGTATTTTGGCTTGATTAAAAGAAAAATTAAAAAAAAAAAAACCCAGAGATTATTCAGTCCTCAAATGAGCTTATTATTCCTTTTCATGTACCAGCAGTTGCAGTTTCAATATGCGTTCTGAAGAAAACGTGAACACCAGCACTGATTTAGTTCACGGCTAAAAAAAAAAAAAAAAAAAGGAAGTTTAGCCACAGTATATCTGTAAAGCTAGCAAGTCATTTTTCACCTTCACCAATAGGGGGCAGCACCTGACCAGCAAGCCTGACCCTTTTTTTCATAAATGCTAAATAATATTGGTCATTTTACAGCAGGGTCATGTAATTGTTTTTGCTACTTTAAAAACAGAAACTGATTAACAGTTTAATGCAGGGCTTGTTAATGACCTGGTGTGTGATAAAATTGTTTTAACACATTTAATCATAATAGTTTAGGATTAATTTTCTATTTCAAACTTTAAGCGTAAGACAACGACAAAAAGGCATTTTTCACAGCAGCCATGTTGCCATGGAAACAGGTGTTTAATTAAGACCTGCTGTTTATGTCAAAATGGCTGCCGTGAAGAAGACCTGTTGATAGTCTTATTTTCCCGCTCGTTTCAACTGTGGCCCTGTTTTTGAGGACTGAAGGTTTTAAACGGTTTGAAGAGTTGCCGGCGTCCCCCTTCAGAGACTTTTTTTTTTTAAATTTTTTTACCGGACTTATTTGGACCAGTTGGACCAGTCTACCTGCCCACAGCTCACCAGCACACCTGGGTCTCCGCTAGGTAGGCTGTCCAGTGCTTTTACCAGTGATTAAGTGGTGTAACTGATATGGCTAATATGCTAGCTAGGGCCTCGCCTGGCTTTGTAACAGTGGCTAGCAATAGTAGCTAGCATCTAGATGAGCCGTTGAATGTCTGTGTGTACGTTTTAATCGCTGTTGTGCGCACTTCCCGCGGTGTTAGCGCCAATGCTGTGGTTGGTTGAGCTGGCTGTGGTTAGTTTTGAGATTTAAAGACGTGCTTGGAAAGGTTTTTTTTTTTATGGTGTCTAACACAAAATGACAATTCTGAAAAGTGAAGCCAATGCTGCAGTACCGCAAATGGCCGGGGGGTGGCAGAAATTATATTTTATGTATAGATTCTCCCTAAGAGAATGGTTTCTCAATTGATTTATTACCTCATTTTATGTTTTTCTAACAGGTTTATGGTCTTTAATTGTTAGTCTTCTTCAAAAACAACATAATGTTCACTTTTTAAATTAGGATACTATAAGGATAAAGTGGCAGTAAAGCAGGGGGCACCTTGTGATTGACAAGATGCGAATACAGTGGTGTTGGATCAATTGTGCACAAATCACACACTGTATGGTGTGGACAAAGTTTGCGGTGCTCCTTAAAGTGCAGACGGAGCAAGCTGTCGGATTCTAATGTCCCAAATTAAACTGCTGAGTTTATGGCAGCAATTTACCGCCTGGGATGTTACAACACACCCTGAGGGGACTATGAAATTTGTTTATTTGTCCAGATTCCACTTTTATTTATTCCCAAATTCCATATTTTTTTATGGTAATTGTTCCTAATACTGAGTAGTTTTTTTTTGGTCTAATCATGAGGTGGATGAAAAAGATTAATAATGCATCATAAATTGATTTGAATGAATTGGTAAGTGGACCTTTTTCCAGAGCAACAACAGTAACATTCACAACAGAACATTCTTTGTAAATTACTCTGTTGTAAAAATAGGACACGGTTTTAAATTGGTTTTGTGGGGGGGGGGTTGGGCAAGATGAAGTTCCTACTTTTTTAAATTTAAAATGTATCAAAGGTCAGTTATGTTAACAATATTCTGTAGTTTATTCAGTGTTGAAGATCAAATTCCATAACTGCATCATATCTCCAACCCACCCACCCCTTACAGCCTGGAGCAGGACTGTAGGAATTCAAGCAGCAATTTGTTTTTATCAACTTTAAACTATGAGACACCCTGATTTGATGAAATTTATCGCTATTATTCCTGATGCGATCTTTAGACGCTCCAGCTTGCTCTAGTTTCTTGAGACAAAATATTTATGAGTGTACTTTTTTTCCTGAAATAATTGGATGTGGGTTTTTTTTCTTGGTGAAGGGGGGAAAAAAAAATCTATTTCCACCATTGAGAAGTCAATGAACAATTTTCTGAACCTATCGTTTCTCAGATTTATGTTACCTGTCAAATATTGACATCCATCATAAGTTCCCAGAGGAACTTGGATGGGATCAATGCAACCAAACAACTGTTCATCATACTGGAAACTGAATTGTGTCAGGAAAAAACAACAACTTTGAGGCCTTGAGCAAAAACAACTGCTGTCTTTTTTCCTCTTCCTCAAGGGTTTATCAAGGTTTACTCTTGTCTGCTGGCTAAACTGGCTGCTGCAGGGAAACGTGCTGGAGTAGTGGTGCAGTAGCTATCTGCTTCCTCAGCTATTTTATTGTAGATTGTTGCTTCATGATGGAAGCAATGGCTACATTTAACCTGATTGTAATGTGGAGTTTTACGTGGCGGCATTACTGAAATGTACAGCGTAATTCACCCTTAGCGGTCTGCTGCTCACTCGGACAAACAAACCATGCCGTGATGGTGTTGCATTTACACCGAGTGCATATTTTTTTATATGTTGTAAAACTAAGTAGAACCATATGTAAGCCATGATTACTTGTCCATGGTGTTCTGAACTCAGGATGTGTAAAGTCTAGCAGCAAAGAACTGTGGTTGGCTCGTATGCATTTAGGGGCGGGTCTTCAGATTAGATCAGGTGCACGATGAGGTCCTACTGGAGTTTTCGCTGCATTTTTTTGCAGGACTTGCTTCAATATAGCTGCTGTATGATGCTTCTGTTACGTGTTAGAGACTGGGCTCTTAAGAGCTGTGATATATGTTGATGATCCAAAAGAACCTCATATAAACGCCTTGAATGAAATCCTCCGATTCAGGTTGACTGTTGGAGTATTCCTATCAAGTAAACATGACCAGGGACAAACAGAAAGTAGACAACCCCAATGACTTTGACATTATTATATCATGAGGAGCACAGCCACATCATCACCACATTTGGACATATTCAATGTTTAAAAAGTTGACTTTGCATCTGTGTTTATCTCCCACATTATTCTAAACTTCTTTATTGCTTTAATCAGAAACCAAGGTCTGTGTTTGTGCCAAATTTAGCTCTGCAGTGTCGAGCTGAGTTCATCACACGCCTGTTTGATGAAATAACAAAGACCTCAGCACACATTCCTTTTATTTCCTGAACAAAAGGTGCACCGGAGAGTTTAATTTATCACGGCGAATTCTGCTGAGACCTGATCTGTGTCAAGAAAGTGACTCGTGAGCTCAGACATGCTAGCAGGAAGCTGGTGCAAATGCCCGAGGAAAAGTAGGCTTTCAAACTGAAATGGACTCCATAGTTTGCTGTAAAATCTTTTTTAAATGGAGGTTTTTGCCCTTAGAAGTCTAATGAAACAGATCACCTGCACATCTGCAACAAAGGCAGGAAGCTGCTGTGGAGCCATGATGCTGCAGGCGCCGTCACATCCTGAGAGGCGTGAAGATACCACGCTGTTGTTGATGAGGAGTTAGTTTTACCTCTCTCCCACTGAGTTTGTTTATTTCTTTTCTAGTTGACTCACCTCTGTGTTTCTCTCCTGGTTCGCTCCCATCTCCCTTCCTCAAACAATAATTGCCACTGACAGTGACATGACAGCTGAGGGGGAAAAGGAATAGTGATTTACTCATAGCCTACTTTTACCACCCTCAACAAAAAAAATCCTTCTCAAAAATTGTATTTGGTCGGCACATTTAAAACATAAAGTCATAAACAGATATCTACATTATATGAGTGGAAAAATCTGCTTACAGTGTGAACATGCCCTGTATTTGCTCAGGATTCTGGGTCATTGCGGCTGCCGCTTCTGTTGACCCCGACATGTTTACTGGCAGGAAGTTGTTAGCATAGCTGACTGCTCATTTCTTGACCGGTTTCTACCGGAGATGGGGACTCAAGTTTGCGACTCGGACTGGAGTCCCACTTAAGTCGTGCACACACAGAGAGTTCAGACTTGACTTGGACTCGTGCTCAAAAGACTTCAGAATCGACTCGGACTTGTGTTTTTGGACTCATGAACAATCTTTTTTATTTGGTGTTTTAACCTTGAGGAAACTTTGAAACATCTGATGAGCTTAATGCCATTCCCTTCTCTTGTCATGGTAACCGTGGTAACCATATTACGCCTGGGGTGCGTACCTCACACACACCAGTACCTCAGGTAATGGTAACGCTATGGAGACCGACACACCTACAGCTGCTGCTGTACCCTTTGTAATTAAGGTTGCGTTTAAAAACCTCAAACAAGACGGCACCAGCAAAAGGGGCGCTGACCTCAAAGTCTGCAGTATCAAAATCAAGGATGCTGGATCAACCACATCTAACTTTATCAGGCACCTGAGAACTCGCACTCAGTCACATTAGCGCACATGGACAGTTAGCGAACGTGTCGGCTATGTGACGTTAACTTTACTTGCTCCTAGCTTTGTAACTGAATATTTGAAAAGATGAGTGTTAGTTGTCTTGTCACAATTGTTTGTTTTGAGTGGTGTTGAGATGACATGGGGGAAAAAAAATGGTTGGATAATCGTATGTCCCGCTGCCACAAGATGGCAAACAATACCGTTAGTAAAAGGAATGCTTCGTTAGCAGCGAAGTTAATGTTAGCTTCGCCTCTAATGTAGCATTTCTTCTACTACTGTCTGTCTCTATGACTCTATAGTATGGTGTCTACTTGCTATTTCCTCCTGACAAGTTAAAACACGGCCATCAGCGACCCCAAGTGGCCAAGTGGTTGTTTTTAGAGACTTGACCAAGTCTAACCCCACAAAGACTTGAACATCTCTGGTTTCTACACCCACTCTTCTAGCATCACTGCAGTGAAACCTGCACCACCTGTCGGGGCTTTCTAGCTTCCATCACCTTAATCCACATTAGCAGTAGGCTATCAAGTCCTTCTTGAGGGTTTTTCATGATCTTCAGAGCAGGTCTGAGTTGGGTGTCAGTTAGTCAATTCGTCTCGCTATCAAAAGTTCAATTCAAGCATCGAATAAATGGTTGTAAATTTAACAAAAGGGAAATGTTCAACTGAGGGCGACTTGCTACCAGCAGCTTTGCTTCTCGCTGCGAGAGAAGCAGAAGGAGCTGAGAACGAGTGAGCTAGTCGCTCATTAGTGGGTAGAACCTATATCTAGGTTCTGCTCTGAACTGCTGTACAACAAAAGAATTAATCTTGGAGGATTCATTGAATACACCAAAGGTTTTTCACCACAAAGAGAAAAAATTTCTGCAGCAAAAAAACAAACAAACAAACAAACAAACATGATCTTTATTGTCCTCATCAAATGTCAGAGAAGAAATCCTCTCCATCAACAGAGACTTTATTAGCAGATGAAAGTAGCTGCTGTGTATCTGTCTATCGGCGGGTGCATCAGCACTTCACTTTGACTGAGCCCACTTTTGGATATAATCATGAAGCTGTGTTTTAGGTCATATCTTAAGTTGCCTGTACGTGTATGTAGAAGTTATATCAGGTCCATCATTATCTGAAGCTGATGTCATTCTAATCTTTCTCTCTTCTGTGCTTTGCAAGTTTAATAGATGCTGCAGCTGGAGATGGAGGGGCTATTTTAGTCTGGGTCCAAAGCCATTTCCTCTTTTGCCTTCTGACTGATTTCCTCATTTTCTTCTTCATCAAGAAAACACCTGCATGGAGGCCAGGAAGTTCTTATTAGGGACACATGATATTAATGTGAAGCAATCTTTCTGGCTCATCACATTTCAAAGACCTGCTGTTTGTGGAAATGTGATTTTATTTTTTTCCTTCCCTCAACTTTAAAGCTCAAATAAGGACAAGGACTGTATGTTGCAGTGCAAGCGTTTAGCATGCCGCTGGGTTTCTTCTATTTTCCGCTACGCCAGAGTCATGCTCAATTGAACTTTGAATGATCAATTTGGAAGCAAAGAGCCCATGATCAATGCCCTAATGGTGGAAAGACCAATCTCCTCTCGCTCTGATGTAAGAGTGCTGAAACGGGCTCTGACAGCCTGTCTCTCAAGCGCTGCGCCTCTCCTCTGGCTCTGACTCAAGAAAAAGCCTCCTGGATGTACGTCAGTGTGTCTGCATGTGCGTGGATATGGAATAAGTTGGCACACGACGAGAAGATTTTAGATTTTTATGGTGAGAACATGCTGTGAGAGAAGGAGCAAAGCAGAACACGTGCATGAACACATTTACGTCACTGGAATGCTGCATACTTTTATTGAACACAAGAAATTGCCTGGATTGTTGTTGGCAGCTTAATCAGTCCGATTTAAAAACACTGATTGTTACTGAGTTTTGTGCTTTTGATATTCTCATGAAGCCGAAACACCACAGCTGAACTACAATATTTCACCGATCAAGACAGCGCTAGATCACAAACATGACACAGAAGATCGCTCAAGTCATTCACCCTTTATCCTCAAATTCTTCAGGAGTCCTCACGAAATATTCTTGTGCACAGATTTGTTCTACAGCACTTTTTTTTAGCCCTCAGTTTAGTCTTGCAGACATAAAGTACAGCCTGTTGACTATAAGCTGTTTCAGTTACCAGTCAATCTGTTTCTTTTTCTTGCTCTTCTGGCTGAAACCTTTACAGTGCCTCTGTTAGCCTTTTTTTTTTTTTTTTTTTAGAGTAATTCTTGCCCACTAGTCCTCTACCGATTGCTCTAGTCTCATGGTTGAACAGGTGATGTCTGTATGTGGTTCACTACGATCAGAACAGATGTGTACTAGCTTGTCTGTCCTGCTAGCTGACTAGTTTAGCCTTCTGCTAACATTCATCCAGAACTTTGTATCTTTTCTTTTGACTTAAGAATACAAATGAGAGAGTGAAAACATGCACACACTCAAAACTGTGTGGTGGTGGGAATAAAGCCCCTGCTTCTAGAACTTTCCTCTAAAAGAGTAACGAATGAGTAGTGGTCAACCATTTAGCTCAGTCATGGACAAAGAGCTCAAAATAGTGACACCGCTTCATCTTGTACGTCATCGAACAATTGTGATTGGATAGTTGAAGATGTACAGGAAATGACATCATGGCATATATAAAATAGATCAATGAATTAAATAAAATAAATACATAAATGTAAAGAGGGGAGTAAACATATCTATACATGAAAAAATTAAGACAAAAACAATTTTTTGCCTTATTTTAAGTTTTTCTTTCATTTAATTCATTGTTCTTTGAAACTTCAGTGAGTATTCATTATCCTATCTGAGGAAAAAACTGAAACTCAGTCTTTAAATAGTTCATGTATGGATTAATAAGAAGAATCTACTCCTGACAAATCAAAGCACGGAAGCTGAGAACCAGAAGCTGATTCTATGCAAGCGGCTCAAGCGGGAGCTCCAGACATCTATTGATTATCACTGCTAACACAGCCCAGTTTTTGCAGCCCTGAGTGAGTGAAAAATACATAATAGTTGTCAGGAATGAAGAGCCTCCTGTCTGTAAGACTAAATTGAGGGTTTAATAAATACAGTGTGTGAGAACCCATTTCTGCAAAAGGAACATTTGATGAATGAGGCCCAATGTTCTTTTCAGGTCTACTAAGTTTTAGCGAAATTTAAGAAACATTTTGACTGCTTTAAGAACATTGAAAGAACTTGCTAATGAGAAATAAACACATTTCACAGCTGCAGCGCCAAAATAGCCGTAAGAAAACGTAAATACAAAATGTTGCCGTTACAAATACATCCATCATAAATATTAAGACACCGTTCGGCAGACCGACAAAGCGCTATGAGGGCAGGAGGTTTTGGCAGATTCACAGCGGAGGCGAGACGGAGGGAGCTGGAGGGAGGAGAGTAAAGCACTATGACTCAAACAGCGATCAGTCAGGTCAGTGTATTGGTGTTTCCAGTTCCTGTGCTCTCTCACCACCGCACCACCTGGCTGCTGTAGTCCTCTGTGGTGGCTACAACCTCTAGCACCTTCACCTCCTCCTCCTCATCCTCCCCTCCTCCTAGTCTCCACAGTTCAGCCAGATAGGTCCTATGCAGCCGTTGCCTCTCCTGCCGCCTCCTCAGCCGCTCTTCCTGGTGCTGCCGTTGGCGGTTGTACTGGTAACGCCGCAGGAACAGCTCTTTTGCATACTCGTACAGCTCCATGTCAAGAGCATTCAGCCCCTCGATGCGCCACCGCACCTTCTCGCTGATTCCCACGCTGGCGGCTCGTGTGCTGTTGATCTGCGTGAAGGCCCGGATGAAGCGCAGGCCGAACGTCCGCTCAAACAAGTACTGCGTCTTGCGCTGGAACTCTGTCAGGCCGTAGAAAGCCATGTTCCGCAGGTTGGCCTTTGCGCTGGCGAGAAGCACGTGTCCTCTTTCCAGCTCGCTCATGGAGGACATGTTATAGCAGCCCACGAGGCTGAGGTCGGCCAGCATGCGGACCTGTCGGTTGTTAGCCAGATTGGAGGGGCAGTTCATGAAGTCTGCCAGTGAGACACCGGTCCAGTCTTCGCCGCTGTAGCAGGCGGGGAGCTCGTCCTGAGTGGGAGGGCGGCCGTCACACATGTGAAGGGCTGTTTTCCACGTGGCGCCACGCTGGACGTGCTTCCACTCACTGAGGTAGCGAGACACAGGGTCGCGAAGCATCGTGATGTAGTAGAAATTCCTGCAGGGGGAGACAAAGATGCGTCAGACCGGGAGGGTTGTAGTCAGTATGTGTCGAATTGGTTTTGACAGTCATGCTGCTTTTAGTTTGTGGCTGTTGGGCGCCACGAGCCTGAGGCTGGATATACGTGGCTGGCTTCTTCTGCATTCCATAGGAATCTGGATTTATGCATTTGGGAAACATCTTTGTGAGCTCATGCCACGTACCTGTGAGGACATGTCAGGCAGAATACAGTTTGTGGGTGGAGTATTGCTTTAAAGAAGAAATATGACCGTTTTGAAGGAGAAGCAATAAATGTTTATATGTATAATTAAAGGTTTCTGAAGGTTTAGGAAGAGAAGCGTGTGCAGGGTTTCTCTTAATCTTTAATATCCTGATAAGGTGCCTCTGCATCAGACTTATCTACCTGCTTCAAGTACTGCAGGGAGACAGCAGCACAGAAAGCTCATGACTAAAACCTCCATTCGTCTCTATTGAGCTCAGTGATGACCAGCATTACTGTGAGGTGACTGAAGGAGTCGGCAGCCGGAGCCTTTTTTCCCTGAAGTTCTTCTGTTAAGTGAAAGCAACATAGAGAAAAGGGAAATTGAAAATGTTCATCTTGTGCACAAAGATCACCGCGACCTTTTGGTTTCAGAGACAGAATCCAAATCTAAAGGCCAAATAAAGACGAACATTTTATTTCTTCATTCTGCAGTGCTGCTGTGTACTTCCTGTGAGCTTTCAATCAACAACTAAACAAATCCTTCAAGGCCATTTGAAGAAAAACTTCACTCAGGAAAGTTCTAAAACCCTTTTTACCTGAATGGTCAGTTTCCTTGTATTGCCTCCTAAGATGCTGAT
This sequence comes from Aulostomus chinensis, assembly GCF_037954235.1. NCBI lineage: Eukaryota > Metazoa > Chordata > Actinopteri > Syngnathiformes > Aulostomidae > Aulostomus > Aulostomus chinensis. The sequence continues at coordinate 63,315,328 of NC_141320.1, read as the reverse complement.
GCATCTGTCTTGAAACTTCTTGCTGGCCAACACAGTTTCTGTTTAATTTCTCACCGTGTGAGTAATTCTGAGTTTGGCTGAGAAGAGCAGAGGAACTGGATGAGCTCCAAAAGCCAGATCCCCTCTCTCCAACTGTAACATAGACACTTGTAATGCACAGAAGGGGGGGGACAAGTCAGGTCCTAAAATGAACATTCTGATTAATAGCGGATGGGTTGCTGGTGGGGAAATAGCATAATACATCATTAATAGGGAAAATATTAATGATGCTACTTTCTAAAATGGGAACAGAGAAGAGCAGCAGTCTGCTCACAGCATCATGTTTCCACCTCGACCTGGACCACACATTACCGAAGACTCTCCCTGTATAGCTTTATCAAACCTGTTTTTTCTACATTAATAATAATAATGAACAAATTTCTCATTTTAAAGAAGAAAAGTGCTCGTTGGTGTGCGGTGGATTAACCTGAGTTTTAGCCATTTTGATCAGATTATAGACTACAAAAGACACATTAAATATGTAATACATGCTTGCAAAGTAAAAAGCCAGAGGTGACATCATGAGCACACCCAGAAAGTACTCCACTCTACTTGAGTGAGTATGCTCTAGTATTAGTATTTGACTTAAGAACATATTCGCCCACAACTGCCTCCACCCATGGTCTGTTACCACGCATGAGAAAATCTCAGTCAGCCTCATATATTAAATTCAAATCCTGAGCTTTTACTTTGAGAGCCTCTGTCCAGCTGTTATTTTTAGGTCACTGCTAAACTTGCACACACTTGTTGAGAACATGGCCGTGTTCCTGAACAAAGACCACATGGACAAATGGACTTAAAAGGTCCACAATTGAGCAATTATTGCGAGACAGCAGATATCAATCAGCTGTGATATATACTGAAGTGAGTGGCACGATGATATCATGGCAGAACAGCAGCATGCACCACCACCCAGAGATAATGGCCATCCACAGAGGAAGCTAAATGAATTACCCTGCCATCTTCGCCGGGTTGAGCGGACAGTGCTAGATGGATGGACACACATGAGCGCCTCACAAAGAGGCCTTTGTTGCACATCCTGCAAACCGGCTCAGTCTTTTCCTCCCACCGTGCCTATCATCTATCTGTACAGCTAACCCGCAAGACAGCCAGATCAATAAATGTCCATGCAACCCCGCCTCTCTGCATCTGAGCTTTCATGCTGACCTATTGACGAAGAGCAGCAAATGTCAAAGCTCTCTTCTTACTCGTGTCAGGGACAGCAGACGCAGGGTCAGAGTATGAAGGTCAAGAGTAATTACACTCTGGATGAGTAATGCTTTTTCATGCATGGAACAGCAAGTGTTTATTAATGTTTATGAAAGCAGAAAACAGCCGTGACACTGCTGCAGCATGTCTCGGCTTCCTGAGCCTGCTAAAATGAGAGCGTTTTGCAAATCAAATACGCTGAATGTGTTGGCGACCAGTTTCCCTTCATGTGTCACTAACTAACTCACTATATTTTGCCAGACGTCTTTATCAAGCAAGTTTTTAGCACCACCACCTCTTTGGTTCCTTGTAATGCATTGAAATTAAAGTGCATAAGAAATCTAAAGGACAGTATCAAAGTATTTGTACTTGCTGGTGTTTTAGAAAAGTGGTGTCTGCAGCAGTTGAGCTTGGCTGTAATGTGAACTGAGAGGGGTCCCCTATAATTTCTGCAACCCCGAAAACATGCTGGACCGCGTCAGTGACACGACGTTTGTCAAATTCTAATCCACCGGAATGACTGGCGTCTCTTTTAACCTGACCAGTGTGGTTTCGTCATACATGAACAATTCTTGGCCTGCTTACTTTTCGTACTTTTAAAATCCCCCTGCATATGAAATGTCCTCGTGCCGCCTGTGCTTCTTCGCTCCTCTAAATCATCCATCATCTGTCGTCCTGTCCGGGTTATTCCATGCCATGCTGAAGCTCTCTAATGTGCTAATTGACTTTCAAGTCTTTCAGGTCTTAACGGGACAAAGAGATTTCCTGTGTTCTCAGATTGATGCAGTCAAAATGTGCTCAGACTTGCTCTGTGTCATATAGCAAAAGTAGAGTAAACTCACCCCCCAAAAAATCCTGAAAGCCGCAGCTTTTTGTCACTGATCAATGCAACACCTCCTCATTCCTGCCCTTCTCACTTCCTGTCACCTTTCTCCACACAGTCAACCTGTAAACACTATTGATCGTCCTCTCTCTGTCCATCTCCCTGATTGTCTTGCTCTCACTCTCTAAAACACCATCAAAAAAAAAGCTACAGAGGAACTCGCTGCAAGAGATCGATATTTGCTTTGTTAATTCACTCGCTACCATCAAGGACACCATCTGTCTCATGATAAAAGCCTTTATGGAAACTCATTTTGCCACTGACAAAGCAACCCAAGAAAATACTACTTTAGAAGTACACAGTAGAGCTTTTTGTCCACCAGTCCCTCAAGAACTTGGCTTCTCTCTCTTGCGTGAGGTCATTCGGGTTTGGAAGCTCTTTCTCAGCAGCTCTGTGGCAGAGAAAGCAGCTGAAAATGAGCACATAGATCTCACACTAAAGTCGGGGTGTTGATAACTCGCACAGTCGGGACAAATCCATTTTAAAGGTGTTTCTCTGCACACCAGCGATCCCTTAACTATTGCCTCTGAGGGGCAATTACTGTTTGACAAACAAAACCATCGCTGATCTCACACTGTTGCTCCCTTCAGTCCTATTTTTTGTCTCCTTACAATCACTTTTAAATGTCCTGCTACTTGTGAAAACCTGCTTGATTACACTTTAAGCGATTGAATCACATCTCCCACTCTCACTTGTCCTACAAGGACACTGTCAAATGACAATCGTACAAAAAAACCGCTTTTGACAGGTTTCAGATTTCTTCAATTAGTCATTTAACTATCGGATTCATTCTACCTTAAAATGAGAAATATTCAGTCCGTGCTATGTACTACACTATCCTCCATGTCAGATTTCTAAGGCTGCAGGAGGTTTTCTTAAGGCTGCAGTTGAGAGCACATCAGACAAATTATTTTACAGACAACAGTAAATCTCCCAGTTAATTTCTGATTTGACCCTCGACAGAAGTCGTTCGTTTTCATCTCTTTGGAAGTGCCATGCGCTCAAAACCCTGCGTGTGGTTCAACATTTCAACTGTTTGTGTTTCAGCATGTTCTTATTTGAAGGAGTTGAAATTGCGACTTGGAAATTTACAGCAAGTTCATCAGTTGTATTTCTTCTATGCTGAAGTTTGATATTCATTACAGAGTGTAGTTGCAGGGAGCTGCACGCTTGTGTGAATGCACTATGCAGTATCTTAGATACAAGTACTCCATGACATTAATATTCTCATTTGACCAACCAGGAGTTTTAAACTTAGTTTATTTGAACATGTTTCCAAAAAAAAAAAAAACAAAGAACAAGAAAATGTACATATTTGTATATGAAGAAGCAAAACCCTTAGCAAACACAGTAAAATAAAATAAGGAGTATCATGTAAAAGGTTTTCTAGTGCCATCCACCACTTTTTCTCTTTTAAATGGGTTTTTTGTTGTTTTTGTTTTTGAAAATAAATCCCACCTATCCTCCACTAGTATTAATGGTATTAATGGCAACCAGTTCAGTCAATGAAGAACCCAGTTAGCCCAAATTATACTCACAGAAATAGAAAACCAAGAACAAATCAGCTTAAGAACAAGCAACTCCTCAGGAGAATATCTATTTAAATAAGTTTAATAACTAAGTTTCAAAAGAAAAACATGAAGGCCAAAATAAGCCTCCAAAGGAAGCTAAATCTCTTGTTAGAATGGTTCATTCTGTGTTAAAGCTCCTCCGGGAGAGCCTTCAGCCCTGACATCAGGGAGGATTTGTGGATAACAGCACTTTTGGGTAAAGCAGATAGAATAGTAGCTTGGTTCGATTTTCAGTTTAGCCAAATTGATTGTGGGTGAATAGATGACTGCAGAGGAGCGGCAGCAACAAATGTTAGGAGGCATAAAACACCGCCGAGGGCCTCAAGGAGAGTAACTGGAAATTAGACAAATGAAAGAGGAACGGCAGCAAGTAGTGCAGGTCTGCGTGTTAAAGGGAATCTTATCAAGATGGCGACGGGGAGCTGCTCCAGTGCACAAGGACTGGGCCGGTCTCATCACATCAGTCTGCACACTGAGGGGTCAATCAGGATCCATTTCACTCAACTGATTCACTTGCTAATTTAATCTTGGCGCGCTGGTTACAAGTCCCAAACAAGTGTGCACTTGCACACTAAAGCCCCCACCACCGTCCTTCAGGCCTAGATGGTCCATCAATGGCTTCTCCTCTAACACAGAGAGGTGTTGTAGGGAATACTGGCAGGCAACATTAATCCCACCGAGGAAGAGGAGGAGAGGATGAGGTGAGAATTGATGAGAAAGGAGACTGGTGCTTCTGCACTGGGATCTTCATTAGTTGCAGATATGAGATGCTATTTTAGGCCATAAAGGAAAAGCCCCTGGGATACGTGTGTGGAGACCAGGGGAGTATGAACAATTCCACCAACAACATGTCCGGGCAAGTGGGGATGAGAAGGTGTGGAAAACTAGGTGATCGTCTTTATAATTCAACACACACTTAACACCACTGCAGAGGAATCCAAGCAAAGCTAGAACCACATCTTTGAAGCAATACAACGACAAAAACTGCTGAAAAGTAAAACTGAAGTTGAAGATAAAATATCAAAGTATAGAAGGGATTTAAATATTTTTTTCTACTTTTTGATTGGATAGTTTTTCATTTGAAAAGGACCGTGCTTATTCATGAACATTGGTATTGCTTCTATAATAAAAAAAACCAAACATATATAAAAGGTAGAAATCTGGAAATATATCCAAGGTAATCTTCTTGAAAGGGCTGAACATTCTGATATTTGAGGTTTCTGTCCCTGAAAGTCTGAAGGAGCCCAAAACATGCCCAATAAAAAAATAAGAACAAGGTTGAGGATCTGATCAATGTCAATGCTGCATCATTTTTAATTTGACTGGCTATCTCAATGAGAGACAAATCATCTTCGAGGAAATGTTTTCCCGAGGACAGAATCGTCCATCTGTGTTTAAAAATTGGCTGCATTTCATGTAAGTACATTTCTGAAGAGTTCCCAGAGTTCATTTGGTTTTTAAACAACACCCCCGACAAGCCTAGTGTCAAAGACAGGCACGCTCACACCAACCTGGCTTGCACAGCTTTAGTAGCTTTAGCGTCTTAGCCTTAACCTTTGCATGACATCTTAATCTTTGCAGCTTTGTGAGGTGTCAGCCAGTCCTCTATGTCCATGTAGATATAGAATGGATAAATGTGAGGCTGCACTGGAAAGGTCACACCTACCCACACAAACTACTGGTGAATCTCAGAAAAGCACTTTTAGCGATATATGAAGTCTTCTTCCAGGACTCCCAGGTATGCAGCGTCTTTTGAAATGCGTGAATCCCAGCTTGGATCCTATCTATAATTATTAGTGTATAACATTACAAAAAGAGAGGTACATTTATGTTGCCAGATCATACTCTAATGAGGCGCCGCTTCAGAGGAGATAAAGGACTTGCAGCTCCTATACAAGATTCACTCTGTAATGACTTATCTGTCAAACATCTGACAGCAGAAAATAGGAACTGTGAGGCATTGTGATGGATAACCCATAATGATCTGTCTGCCAGAGACTGCTTCCCATTTAAACTTTACACGCACTGTTTTGTAAAAACAGAAAAGTTCAATCCAGTCGACAGGTTTCTGAACAAATCTGGATTTCTGGATTAATCCCCCCCTTTTCCTCCTCCCTGTATAATAAAACCTGTCTTCGACTGTCCCTAATCCCTCTAAGGAGTGTGGAGATTACCAAGATCCTCTGAATATCTCCCATTTCTCACAAGGATACTAGATATTGCTCAGTGTCACAGAGGGGTTGGGTTTAAATAGGTTTTCGTTATAAATCATTAAAGTTGACCCCATATTCCTCAACGCAGTCATTTCTTTTAGTTGCTTTTAATCAAGTCAAACAATCACCGTCCCCTGATCGATTGCTTTAAAAATATTCATTTCAGAGCAGAGGTTGAGTTGGCTTTTCTCTTTGCCCATCATTTTGACTGACAGGGTTGTAAAAATCATGCAATGTTTCACTTTCCTTGCGCCACCCAAAGCAGATGCTGTGGAGGTGATCGTGTCCTCTGTTCTGAAGGCTGAAGCTGCGCTCTGAGACTGGAATAACCAGCCACCTCTTCAGCCAGAATTTTAAAGATGGGGAACATTTCTCCTGAAGGAGAAGTGATCAGTCAGCAAGACTCTGATGGGAGGATTTCTTGATCCTGAAAGCACTCGCTGCTCCAGGAGGAATCATTTGCTTAATATCCCCTCTGATTTAGAGCTTTATGTAGCTTTGCACTGCCTGCAGCACATCTCCACACGGTGATTAAAAAACGTGCAACACACACCGGGGGAAAAAAACACCCATGAGGTCGGAGCGATAGATCCGTTGATCTGTAGCTGATATAAAATCTCCTCCCATTTGTCGTGTGTACAGAAAATATATGACCAGTTTGTTACATTGTTTTTATTCTGTTGTGTCGCCATGCTTCTTACATACATGTCAATGAAGTCACGAATAATTATATATGTAAAATACTCCAAATTTGTCCATTTTGCATATTACTGTGTACTTCAGCTTCATGTATATTTTGCAGGCAGTACAAATATCGGTATCTGCTTCTCATGCAAATGTCCACCGTCAGTTGCGCTGTAATGTAAAGTCTTAAATAACAAATATCTTGGTTAAATCATGTTGTGTGTCAGAAAAGAAACCTGATGTTTGGAATCATCAGTCCAGAAAACCCCTACAATTCTTCAAGGTTAGCTCAGACTAGCCAGAGTTTCCTCACTTTAGTTTGGCTGCAGATGCTAACAGGTGTTTATTCACTGGTTAAGATCAGGAAGAGTGGTGCTGAGGCGTGCTAAATTAACCTTAGCAGGCGCTCACACGTCTAACAAGACCTCATGTTGAACCCGACAGAGACATTCAGGGCAGCAAGGCCAAGCTAGCATGGGGAGCAGCCTGGCATGCTAAATGCAGTCAGGCAACAGCTAAATCTGAGACCATTCAGAATTGTCTGACAGCTGCTCTCTCGTAACGCGGAGGTGTAATGTGATCATGACGCCATAATTATGACAACATTGGGTTAACGTCATGATTATGAGTTCTTCAGACAAGACCATGAAGTGCTTTAAAGATAAAATCAATAAGGAAACTGACAGACGACCATGTGAGGAGTATAAAACAGGCGTGATGTGTTCTGAGTTGGTATAAACAGCCTGCATCGGTTTCCTGTGTTCATCAGAGACCTGACTCTGGTAACAAAATCCACATGAGCTCTTAAACTGAGTCAGAGATTACACCAGTTACTTGTGTGCTGCTGGCGTCAGGAGCCATGGGGAGAATCATCAATTGCTGTGATTGCTTACATTACTGGAATAACATGGGCTGTGTGGTATGTAATGTAGGTCCCATTCAGCATGACTTCAGTACTGCAGGCTGTGGCATAAATCCCCATATGCCAAGTCAAGCATGAGGTGGTATTTTTAATTCATCCAGGCGTCATCAGAAGGCTGCTATGAGGACATGTTGTAATAAGTGTGAAGACTAACAGCAACCCAAAGGTCCGGATCCGCATACCTCCTGCGTTATCAGCCTACATCATAGCACCCAGCTGCATCATAGGAGCTCTCAAAAGACCCTCAGCTTGTACCTGGTTGGACAAAAATAAACTCAGGAGTCAGGTACTGTACACCTTTCCACCCACAAGAAGTGACGAATCTGTCTCCTAAACAGGAGTGAGTAAGAGGCCAGTATTAGAGCTTTTACCATGTACGTACCTTCACTTTGGTTGACATAGTAGACGTGATCCCTGTGTGTTCCAGTCAATTACAAAGTCATATGGATCAAAAGCAAATGACATGTCTTTTCAGAGATACTTCACTCAGAAAAGTGTGTTGGCTTTCAAATACTCGCAAAATAGATGTTTTGAGCTCACAACATTTTCCCTCTTCTTCATAACTCCAGAATGCAGAGAGAGCCAGTCACGTATCTTTAGCTTGAAGCTAAAGGAGCCTGACGGCTAACAACAGCTAAACTGCTCAAAAAAGGCTGTTTACAAAATCTTAAAAGCAACCTCTGGTATGATCTACGTAAGGGCTGGGCGATATCACGATATATATCGTCTGGATGATAGAAAATGTTTATTGTTTAATGTTAAACTCTATCGTTTATATCGCGGTGTCGCAAAGCGGGCTTTACGGCAGTATTTTACGTCACCGACGCGCCTTACGGCAAGCCCAGTCATGCTGCTCAAACATACACAGCCATGGAAGAAGATGGTGGACACCACACAGAAGAACATGTTACCAATTCTCAATCTAAACAACAACAAGATGACGAACAACCAGCGCAAACCGACGAGCTTGTACCTAAAAGAGGGGGAACTTCTGTCATATGGCGGTGGTTTGGATATAAAAAGACCGACAAGGATCAGACCACTGCACTTTGTAAAGTATGCCGCTGCCCGATCCCAACAACAGACTCGAACACGAGTAACTTTTTTTATCACCTGAAAAAAGAATCATGAAAAAGAATACAGAGAGTCAACGAGAAAAAGCAGCAAAAGCTGGGCCGAGTGACGTTAAGAAGAAACTCCAGACGCAGACATTGCAACAGGCTTTTACCCGCGGCTCACCATATAGCCATACCTCCCGCAGACGGAAGGAAATAACCGTGGCCGTTAGGGTTGGCACATCTGTAAAGATATGATTCCAATCTACACGGTCGAGAAAGGGGGGTTTCTTGAGTTCGTGCAAACACTCAATCCTAGATATGAAATGCCCAGCCGAAAACACATGGGTAGCGTTGTTACCTGCTTTATATGATGAGCGCTGGGCAAAAGTGGAGGAAGAAATAGAAATAACTGTTCATTCATTGAGTTTACCAAAAATGTGCTATATCGTGATGTATATCGTATCAGGATATAAAATGAGCTATATTGGGATATAAAATTTTGGTCATGTCGCCCAACCCTAATCTACGTCATCTTAATCTAGCTGTATGCTCAGTTCTGCGCTAACACTTTGTTTTGAGGAAAAAAAACCCTAACAATCACTCTTCGGGTTAGTTGACACTGTTATCGTTAAGTCTGAGAGAGAGAGAGTCTTTTTTCCCTCTAAAACACATTTGACCTCTTTGTCTTCAGATGCTTTAGCTGATGATTTGTTTACATATTTGTTTGGTGAAGGATGAAAGTCCCTCCGTGCACCTTTCTGTTTTAACATCGCCGTGTGGGTGCCAGCCACTTCAGGAAACTTTATGAAATCTGAGAGATGGCAAAGGACAGCGAGGGGTAGGACAAAAAAAGGCTTCAAACCAAACCTATTTTCCCTCAACAACAGACATCCCTCTTTGAAACGTCTGCGTTAGCGGAGGATTTCCACTGAGTCACTGTAACAGCGAGGGGCAAAACTTGCAAACAGATGTTTTCTCCTCGTCTCCAGTCAGTAATTCAGTTTAACATGATGTGGAAGAAGCAAGAAAGCAATTCCTCCTTCTTGGTCATTTTGGATTCATCACTTCCTGTTTCAAGCCTCTCCTGTCATTATCCTCAGTAACAGGTGCCATTGTGTAAGCACTAAAACCTCCTTCATGTGTTGAGAGGGGCTAATTAGGGCTAAGGCTCATCTGTATTTCAGCCAGCCTGCATTCTTTGCCCTAATCAGAAATAATGAGGTCAGTAATAAGGTTACACTCTCTGACTGCTCAGTGTGAGTCTGTCTGCCAAGGACAAGCAGGGCACATCAGCAAATCAAGCAGGTCAGATGCCGGCCTCGCAGCACCTTTTGTAGCCCGCTACGATACAAATGCTTTTACTCTACATAGCTAAATAGCTTTAAAGCCTCCTCGTTTTAGTGACGGCGAGGAAGGAAACGGAGGCAAACGAAGGAGAATATACAGGAGACGAACTGCAAAACTCAGCATGGGCGTCAAGAAAAGAAAACTTCAAGTGTTGTGATCACATTAACGACCACCAGCTTGCTGAAGTGGCGACTAACGAGAGTAAGAGTGCTTTGATTGAACAAAGATATTCTAAGGCATGCTACTACTTCCCCATCAAGTATAAGGAACTGTACTTTCCAAAACTGGTTGCTATGACAACTCTCCTGGTAACCAAGGAAGTAATTGATCATCATGCTCTCATTTTCTTATTCTACTTAAAAAAAAAAAAAAAGGGATAAGGAAAAAGAATTCTACGCATACCTCGGCCAACCAGTACGACAACATGGACTATGAGCAGCTAATATCAGGCTGATATTTCAGAGCACTCCAACATGAACCACTGTGAAAACATGAAGGATGAGAGACGGAGCCCAGCCATTTCCCTCTCCCACACTCGCACCTCTTACCACCTTTCTGTTCTGTTAATCATTTTTCAAAACATTTAAGGAGTTGCCATAGCAATTTGCACTCCCACACCTATATGTGAAGCCTACTTATGCTCCAGCTATACATTTAATCATTTAATGCCATGCATTTTTGTGTGTTTTTGTCACTTTAAATAAGAAGTGCTTTGCAGTTTAGGCTCGTGGAACCCAAGTACATCACCGGCACCGGTTATCCTGAACAAAAAAAGAGCGTCTGTATCCAAACTAAGGCTCATTTATACCTGCTGCTGCTTACATTAAGAGTTCAGATCGGAGTTTATCAGCTATATGAACAGTAAGCGGGTTAGAGCTCTGTACTGACATCCCCCCCCACACACATACAAACACACAAACACAAGCCTCTTGTAGTAGCTTTGTGAAGCCGGCTACATCACACGTACCCACTGAGAAACACTCTCAAAGGGCTACAAGTGTGCTTCTAGCAACCATCAAACCCCAGCAGACTCAGAAACCGAGAGACTGACAGTTGTTCCTCTAATCTATCTGCTTGACATCCCTACTCCTGCATCACACCTGCTCTCTTTCGCCTCTTGGTCACTCTGGGTGTGAGTCGTTTGGGCAGGTGTGAAAGCAGTAATCGTACTTGGGTGCAGACTGAAACACCGACACAAACTCTGGAGCAGATAATTCATAGTGTGATTTAAACCTGATGCGTGTTTCTAGGTGCACTGCTAATGTGAGCACAAAAACTGTATCATGTCAAAAAAAAGTCAGTTATATTAAAAAAAAAAAGCAGTAGAAATAAGCATTAGAAGGAGCATGTCCCCTTTGGTTCACTTTCTTTCTAAACCCATCAGTTTATTGGTCCATACTGATATACTTGGATGTAAGACTCCTAATGATAGAGTAGCTCTCCCACCATCCTGCCCAGAGCTACCTGGTGCACACGTTTAATACTGAAGTCCAGTCCAGGCAGAGGTTCAGGTGGGAGAGTAATGGGAGGAATGGGAAGGTTACTGGTTTGACCCCCCCAAGTGATTGTGATGAAGTGTTACAGTACATTGTAATGTGTATCTTCCTCTGAAGACATGTGAATGTTGTCAAAGTGCTCTGACTGGTACATAAATTCCTTTTAATTTACTGTTTCGATGGGGTTGAACTCTCCAGGTGATTATAGTGTAGTATTTCATATTTGATTAGATTATTAACTCTTTTGCGTCAAGGAATCATTCAAAAGGGAGCTGCAATGCATTTAAAATTTGATTGATCATGCTCTGAGTAGTAGACCTGTAGACTTACTCTTGAGGAGTATTGCTATTGTTTGTAAGGTATTATAAAACTCTGCAGCTTGGACTAATGCCGACGCCATTGTTGGAGTTTTGATTGGCAATGACGTAAAGACCACTTGTGAGTTGAAGCAGCAGGACCCACCGCTTTAACCGCTCCCTCTTCTCCCACTCTGGTGTGTTGTCTTGCACATTTAGGCTAACGAGCATCGGAGGGACCAACTTTTTCTATTTTCATGTCTTTTATTATTCCCCCAGGACACATGCCAGCATCTGTCCTGCCACAGCTCAGTCCAGGGGGGACCCATGTTCCTATTTAGCATCGGGCTTCAACCAGAAAGGTGCTTTATTGTACTCTTTAACCTCTCTCAAGAAGAGAACCACAGCCAATGTGAACAGAACAAGTAGCATCAAATATTAAGCTGCGCTCCCTGATATTACAGACACACAAAAGCACGACTGTTCCGTTGCTTCTGCTGCCATCGTAGTCAGTCCATCAATGTGGGGGCAACATCACCCGCAGTGACAGAAGAGCCTTTAAGGGCTGATAAAAACTACAGCATGAAACCTCACGGCAACAGTAAATCAAGAACTGCCTGAGCTCTGTGTGATCTTTATTCAGCCGTTTAAATTTGAAATGACAGGATGGTTTCGCTTAATTGCTGGCCTGTTCCGAGGCTGATGGTGTTGAGTAATGGTTCCCTGATCGTTTAAAAGCGTGTGGATGGACGGAGAATAAACCAGGCACTGTCTGGAAATGAGAACTTCATGTGACAGATTTGTGACTGCATGAGTTGTGACAAATTCACTGGTAAATCATTAGTTATGACTCATGCGGATAGCTTCTTTATAAATGCATATATATGCACTGTTCATGCATGTGTTAGTGCTTTCAGTCAGAGCCATTAAAACTGCAGCTGCTGATTTGTCCTTGAGGAGATACTATATCATGTAATATTCCCAGCCAGGCAGTTACCTCTGGCCTGAAAGTATTTGGCTGCAGAGATCAATGCGGTATCACATCATCAGCGAGCACTCGTCAGTACTTCTCAGCTGTAGTATCTAAAGGTATCTGGTATTTAAGGAGTAGCTCCCACCACTCATGAACACTCGTCTCCAATCAACACCTCTCTTGTTGAAATAATTGTTCAAGAAAAATATTGATGCTTGACAGAAAGATGCTGCTGTGTAGCGCGCGTTTGGCTCTCAACGCACCTTCAGTCAGCCCTGTGTGCAGCAAAGAGCCGGCGTCATGAAGGCTGGTTTTTCAGTGGCCACGATGAGATGGCAAGTATAGGTTAGTGTTGTTGAGTCACACTGATCTATCTGAGGCGTCTCTTCATCACTGTTTCAAACAGTTCAGTGTCACGGTGGTCGCACTGAGGCTTGGAAGTCTTCTGTCTCGGCTCTTGTCGCCCCTCTTTGTGACATATGGAGATTTGCTCTCTGAACCAACTGCAAGGCAAATTGGCTTTAACACAGGCAGCACACCTCAGAGGACCCTGCCCTTCTTAAGTGATTTACTCCCTTAAGCTTAGCTCTGTTGGTTCTGTAATTACAGGAAATTGAAACAGACCTTCAGATGTCTGCTGGTATTAATAAACCAGGTTGTGAGCATTCACAGCACAGCTTTAGCAGTTCTACACCCTGCTTGCTTGTCTGGCAAGTGCAGCCCTGAAACCACAGGCGCATTTGCTCTGCAGCCTTTATCCATGGAAGATCATACTGAATCAAAGAGGGCTCTAGAGCGCCCCCCTAGGCTCCTGCTAACATCTTAAACACGGGGGATTGTGCTCTCAAATTGCTTGTTTAATCGGAAGAGATTCAAAGTGTAGTTCAGGTCAACAACTAGAACTGCACGATTCATCATGCCCAACTGTCCATGTCATATCGATAAGAACTACATTTATAGAGCCTGACCCGACCGATGTATCGGTTTAGACGATAATTCCATTGTATATGCGCAGATGTGAAAGTTGTATTGTGTTGTTTTGGGTTTTTTTTTAACAGAAGATATTTCAGGGGGAAAAAAGTTGCCTCAGGTTATTTTAATTATTTCACTCTGGTCAAGTTTATGAAGCCAGCGCACAATGTGTTTAAAATGTAAAACGTCCTGCCTCCTTTACATGTCTTCAGCGTAACTTTTTGATTACTGCATTTGAGGGAAGACGAAATGGTGTTTTAACCCCAAATGTTGGTGGCAGCATCACTGCCTCAATGCCTGTACTACGATTATGACAGTAAAGTGACAAGGATGAGTTACTTTATTGTTAAATCAGAAATGATCTAGCCTACAAGACTTAACTTTTTGGAGGGAAATATATAATTATATATATATATATATATATATATATATATATATATATATATATATAAAATGTGTGTGTGTCCATCAGAATGTCGTTCCTCCCTGGTATCGGTCTCATCGTTCCTGCATCAGTCGAGGCCTAATGTTGCACTATTAGAACACTTTTAACTTCCTTTATATTTATATTATTTGATGATGTGAGTATCTAGGATTATTATTTATCATTATTTTTTAGTGTATGCTTTTGGACAAAAATGGTGTTTATGGTGCTATTTTAATCTCACTTTTTATATCATTATCTTAAAAAGAAAAATCATAACATGTAGTGACACAATTAAACCCGAATCACCACCCTCTAAAGTGACACTTGTGAAAATGGAATCATGGATTTCATGACAAATTCTGTCTTAAAAATCCAATCAAATTTATTTGTAACTAATTTTCTCTTCATCAGTTAATTAACAGCTTTACCTTTTTTTCATCCTCACTCTCATTTAGCTTCATTTATTCATTCGTTCGTTCACTCACTCGTCTCAGGCTGCAGGAAAGTGAGCTGCACTTTCTGAGTGAATGAGTTCAATATTTAATTGAATGAATGCATGAACACAAGGCACCACCCAGTGAATGATAAATGTCAGTAGTTGGACTCTGACTCACGCCGTCATTTGCATTCATTCAGGTTCAGTTATTCTGAGTGACCTGAAGCACGTGACTCACTTGTCCCTTCACTCATTAGTTTGTTCATTCAGTCACTGACCTGCTATGGGTTTCTTTTATTAGATCTGGTGGTTAAAGTGGATGTGTGTGTGTGCGTGTGAGAGAGAGAGTGTGTGACCTACTCTTTGTCAGTAAAAGCGCGAGCAGGTGGGAGTTGATTGTTGTTTTTTTATTTTGTTTTTTTAATTCAGTGAATGGACGCATGAACTTAGAGAAAATGAGAGGGTGAACTAACCGAGTGACTTGCTAAGCTTTCCTGAGGTGTTAAACTCGAAGAGTGAGCCTCACCTTTTATTCTTCTGAGCACTCTTCTTGTCCCTCTTGTTCATCACTCCCGGAACACAGCTCGTGAGCTCGGTCCAATCCGCGTGCAACCCGCAACTCCAGCCGGTGGAGAAGCGGGAGAAGAGCCACGACTCGCTTTTACCGGGCCGGTGACAGGTGCATTTCCTCTGGCCGGGCATGCAGTCGCAGGGCTGCTCCAGCTGGATGTTCTTGACCAGGTGCCGCCCAAACGTGGTGCCTCCGGTCTTCTGGATGTGCAGGAACACCATCACATCATCCCCGCGGATGTTGAAGTCTACATGCCGGTCAAGATCCCGCTCGGTGAAGTTAAATCTGGACGTGATTTTGGAGGGGAGGTCCTCGTCCGGTTCTGGCTCTGTGTAAACTAACTCAAAGCCGGAGGAGTAGCGCTGGAAGAGCCCCTTCTCGTCCCGTCGGAAGTAGCAGGTGTTGCTGTCCGCCGGGCACACGTACTGGTAGCCGATCATCAAGAAGAGCACCGCCGCGACGGGAATGAAGATGAGTCTGTTGAACTTCTCTTCCATGGTGGACAACAGCTGTCAATCCCGGCACAAACCTGATATCTGCCCGCGTCTCATCATGCAGCACCTGCACGCTCCACTTGTCAAACTTGAGGCTTTCACTCTTAAAAAGGTGGAAATATTCCCTGAATCCTCCAGAGGTCTGGTCCTTCTGGCTCAAACAGGACTCCGGTGTTTCCTAGTCTCACCTTTGAGGCGAATCATCCCGCATGAGGAGCGCTGGGATCGGCTGTCCTGCCAAAAACCAACCGCTGATCGGACTGAGCCAGGAGTACTGGTGGCAAGCTGAACAAGAGCCAGTCTTACGTTTCCGGTTCATACTTTCAAAATAAAATCCCCTTTTAGCAAGTCTTCACCGTGAAATCATACTGAGTCTTTAGGAAAATTTAATTTGATACATTATTGGGATATATTATTGGATATAGTTTACATTTTTATTTTTGCAACGTTGTCCAAGACAGAACTAAGAGTAAAAGCGAAGATGTAATAGGTAGATGTAAAGAGTAGTTAAGCAGTTATGACTGTGTATGCAACAAGAGTCCATGTACATCCTTTTACATCCTGTATCACCCTTAAAACAATATAATGCCAATGCACATTACAATAGGATATTATAGTAATAACATAATGCAGTATTTTTTATATATATATATATATATATATATATATATATGTAAATATATATATATATATATATATATATATATATATATGTAAATATATTATAAAAATATAAATTATAAACATATAATTTATATTTTATATAACCAAAGTTTTGTTTTAATTTTCTATATTTTAACACATTTATCATCACTTTTATGTAGCCATATGACTTCACTTTTTGATAACGTTATTAAATTTTAATTTCTTTTTGGGAGAGGCTTCACATAAGAATATTTTATGCCCTTTTCTTTTAGTACATATTTCCCTTTTTGGTAACTTTTGAAAATTTTAAAATTGTGCCAAATAAAACTCAAATTAGACTTAAATTCTAGTCGGGATGCATGGTCACATTTCATTCAGGTTAAAAAAAAAAAATGAGTGCACTGTTGCATAGAAATTAAAAGACTCAAATCTCAAGTGAGGCCACATTTGAGGGGACTTTGTCCTTACTCCATTACTTACTCCATTAATTGTAAATAATTAAATTTACTCATGCTTGACAACATTGATCTGGACCATTTAGTTGCTTTGAGTATTTTGCGTAGAAAACATGGCAGAATTTGATGAAGGTGATGTATTTTTATATTTGAATCCTGGCAACCTCAAGAGGACCCAAATACAGCAGCACAACTGGCACACACCTCTTTGATATGACCTTTAGAAGTCAGGGGTTTGAGGTTTGAATGTTCTCATTGACACCCATAATCTCAGGCACCTTTTATTTAAGGGTTCCTGAGACTTTATCTGTGCTATACAACCACCTGCTTAAACCTCAAGGTTCCTTTTATTTTGAAGCTCGGACAGCTCATGTTCCGGTTGTATTCTCATTTGTGTAACACTACATCTGCGGACATCATCTGTCCTGGCTGCTGAGTTGGTGACGCAACCACACACACACGCAAACACACACTGGCAATCTGAGTGTCCTTCAACAACTGCTGGCTGAGAATGGCTCGCATAAAACCACTAATGTACATATGAAAGTGGATATTAATGGCTGTAATAGTATTTCTCACTTTTCAGCGTAATTAGACAACAAGAAATGGCTAATCATTGTGTGTGTGTGTGTGTGTGTGTGTGTGTGTGTGTGTGTGTGTGCGCGCGAGAGTGCGCACCCCCCCCCCCCCCCCCCAGCCATTTCAGCACCACAGACAGTTTCCAACACCTCAAGTTTGTGTGTGTGTTTGGACATCAGCAGACAATGAACATGTGCTTGTTGCATTTCCATTGACACACACTGCCCCACCAGGCTTAAACTAAAGGCATTTTACCCTCAGTAATGGATTGCCTTTAAGCCCGCACCGATCAAAAGCTTTTGTTATTTGTTATCCATCAAGGGATTTAACCGGGGTGCACTTTAGTGTGTATTCTTTTCAATCCTCTTTCAGCACTGACTACACTTTGCCCCTTGCTCTGACATTGACTTAATCTGTATGGGAGTGTAGTCCGTGGTCTGAGAGGACTCTACCATCCCTCATCCTTGAGAAAGAGAGAGAGAGAGAGAGACAGAGAGGAGGAGAAAAGGAATTTGTAATGGGCAAGAAGTATTTAATTTACTAAAGGTCATGCAGGAGTCAGTCAAATGCTAGACGTGAAGTTATTTTGCATCTATAACCTTTGTCAGCATGCTCTTTACCCATAGGCCTGATCATCCAGCAGCACATGCCAGTGCTCGTTTTACAAAAGAAGGCTTTTCTACGAATGGCCCGCCGATTAAAATCTGAGCAGAATCCCTGATGGGAAAGAGTCTGCATTAATGTTTCTTGCTGCAAAGCAGGACTCCTGTTGTTCTGGCTGTGCAGCTGAGATATTTACGAGCTTCTTGACACTCACCACACAAGCCCAGTGAGAAATAACCCCAGAAGTGCTGATTCAGCCAGCTGCAGTAATAATGGAACTGATGCTTCTTGGAAATTATGATTGGATTGGGACTTGTGTTTATCTGTTTTTGTCTTTTCATTTTAAGAGATGTTGCAGATGCAACAGCAGCTGTGTATGTATTCTGTATTGATTGGAATTAATATTGATCCTAAAATGCTGAGAGGCAGTGGGAAAACTCACTTTTGGGCTCCAGGTAGCAAATATAGAACCACTGCATTAAAAGAGAAATTACGAGAAAAAAAAATTCATGTATGAATTGATAACGGCAAGTCATTTGAGCAAATGTCCAGAGCGATGAAAACAAGAAATATCTGCCTCTTGCTTCTTGTTATGGCAATTTAACAGGATATAAATGTGTGTAAAAACAAGTGTTCACACTAATTAGTGACACTACAATACAAATTGACATAACAAATGTGACAAACCTTAATTCCAATCTTTTCCTGTCCACATGATCAGATCTGATTCACGTCTGTGAGCTGTCAGCTTGGTGCTGTCATGACGACAGCTGCGAGCCAGCTCCTCCTGCATCCTTTTCCTCCAGCTTCTCTCTCTGGTCCTTACTGGTTGCTGTGATCAACTGACTGCTGAGCTGGTTGTCACCTCACTACAGTATTAGGCTGGTGGATTTCATGTTTTGCCTGATTGATGTAACCAAGTTATTTGGCCTTAAGCTTCTTTACGCGTGGTGGAAGATATCACCACTGTCAAGCTCCAGGCACCTCAGTCAGAAGTAAACAGGAAGTTCAGCTGAATGGGTTTTTTTTGGACTTGAACTCTGTGACAAGACTTGACAGCAGCTGAAAGTACAGCTGATGATGCTTTGCAGGTAAAAGAATGAGAAATTATTCCCATTTTGACCTGCTGATGGAACGGGATGAAATGTCATAACAGTTCGCCTCCAGTGGAACATGGATGTCTCTGCGTATGGCAGTCATCCAGTATTTGGTCTGAAGTGTGTGGTGGAGCTGTTTTTTTAAGCTCTCAGGAGAAACAAAGGCAATTATCCAGCAGCGCTCGATTCACATTATATTTATTAACTGCTTTGCTGAGCAGCTGTGTACATTCAGGCACCTTCATATTAGAGTATACTCATTTGCCGGCAGAAATGTACTTTATTTGCCAGATTGGATGGTTTGTCATTTATATTTTTAGATGCAAGGTAGCATCTTTAAGTGATTTGACATCTGTGGCTGTTTTCCCGGGCTGCATGTGGCGCAAGTGACTAAGGATGTGTGAACTCTGCACCACGGGGGTTCTCCAGCAGGCACGCAGTCCTGCAGCGCAATGACAGCATCACGCCAGTCTGTCCCGGGCTTCGTCCAAAACCCTTAATCAAAGGGGACACTCTCTCCACTTGGTCCCACATGAAAAGGAAGCTGTTGGCTCATGCGGTGCACCTTGGCAGCTAGACAGAGACTAAGTCACTGGAGAGGAGGCCATCGATAGGTAGTTCTGTTCTGCCTTGGATGTTTAGCATCTCCTCCAAACAGGATCTGTGTGTCACTGCTGCTAAATCATTCCTTCTCAAACTTTAATAGAGCATCTCTTCACTCAGCAGTTTCACAATCATACCGCTTGTTTGTTTTGATTTTTCTATGCAGGCTGGGACATCTTTGTCCTGTCATTCACGTGTAATCCTCAACTGGAGAAAATCAGAACAGAGTAGTGTGAAGTGAATGATAAAATATGTGTGAGGAGGCAGGTTGAGAGGTGGGTGACTTCCAGAAACACCAGGCTTTAGAGCGGGGAACCCAGCAGAACAGAAGCTCGATACAGGGTTCTTTAAAACCCTGATATTTCTATTTGTTTTCCTGCTGTCGCTCGGTCTTCCTTTCATATTCATCTGTAAAAATACCTAACTAGCTCTCCACTACATCTTCAAACATAATTCTTTTATTGGATATATTCATAGCTGAGATCGGAGGGTTGGAAGCTGCAACTTGTGTTTGATGTGGTTGGAAAGGACCCAGCATGAGGCTCTTTACATCATGGAGGTGGCAGCTTTAGTGTTTGAAAGGAAGTTTGACTTAAAGATTGCAAGATTCATTGCTAAAAGTAAAAACAAACCTGGCTGGTTTGGAAGATCAGCCCCAAGGAGAGAAAATACTGTTTATTCAGGAAAATAAACAGATTTCAAATAATGGAAAAACAAAGTGTTCAGGGCAAGACATTGGTAAACCTCACTGGTAAATATCCTCTAATCCCCTCCTTCTTGGTGAAAATATATTCCACACGTTTTTCATGCTGAGACGTTATAAAGTGTTCAAAGTGAAGCTCTGCAGTAAAATGTGCTTGTTGATGTGTGAGCTGTGATCAAGGAACAACAAAAATCAGATTTGAATATTTGTCAGTGCAGAAGCTTTTCAATGCATCACTACTCCCTGCCTTTTATCAGGTGAATGTCACAGGTCCAACAGCTAGTCATGCAATATTGGATCAAAAAGTTTAAAATAGGTCAGTGTGTGCTGGAATGGTGTATTCTTTTAATTGCGTCAAAACACTTTTTCATGTTAAGCAAAGACAGATTTGTGACTGCAGCAGAATGTCATCATTTGAAAAAAGAAAAAAAAAAACAGTCAGATGCAGCATGAACAGGTGAATTTATTAAAGCAATAATGTGTGTGTGTGTGTGTGGGGGGGGTGTACACGAAGACGTAGCAGTATCTGTTCATTCTGGTGAGGTTGATTATGGCAGTTAATGGTCCATCCAGCTGGTGTGTGTGTCAGTGCCAGGTTAACCGTGCCTTCAAGCTGAGTCAGGAACTATCTGGGCTACGTACCAAATATCTCTGGCACTCAACACTTCACTTTTTTACAGCTGATTAACGGCAACATTACTTAAGACTGCAGCATGAACTCGGTCATCATCACACATTCCAGAGGCACATACAACCTGGAATGAGTCCCAGTCTTCAGCCTTTTTTATGCTTTTTTTTTTTTATTTCAGCTACCAGGCAGCTGGACTTCTTTGTTCATTGCCACTGCCATTGCAATGGAGTAATTAGTGTCTGGCCAAAAAAACGCCATGTGTGCTCCAGCCAGTATGTCATGATTAAATTCACATCACGGCATTCGCAGGTACTCCAGCCTTTAGTGAGCAAGAATTTAAGAAGAAAGATTTTGTGCAGCAATCGTAGGGTGAGGTGTGAATTGAAAGAAGTCATTATCTACAGAAAACAGCTTCCCGTGAGGCAGCAAGGAGAGGCTTCAAAAGGATACTTTATTGTCACCATCCAGACACACTGCAAAAAAATAAGAGAAGCATGCAGGGAGAATCTCCGGGAGGCCATTTATGGCAAGCTGCTTAGGTAACGGCATTAGACAACTAAACATCAAAGCCTTAAATATTCAAGGAGCCCTGAGATGGCCAGAAATGTACAAATGGATTATCCCTCCTTGGGTAAACACTCTGAATTTAAGCACAGGGTGGAGTGAGAGAAGGGTCCGCACAGGAGCATTTGGCAATGTGCAGCTGTTCAAGACGATGGACGGTGGTGATATGAAGAAAGTCATGTGTTTCTAAGGTGCTATTGTGGCAGATCCAGTGCTGAATGGTTAGAGTTGGCGCCATTTAAAATATACGTATTCAGAATCTGCTTCTTGATTCCACATTTTGATTCCAAATTGTTAAAAAGAAAATGCTAGTTGTGGTTAGATAACAAAAGAAGTATTTGCCTGAACTTTGATCTGAACTTCAACGCTGTGATTATTTGAATGTATCGATTCCAATATCAATTCTTTTGATTCTGCCAATCAATTCTGATTCTGCTTATTGATTCTTGAAATAGATTTGCGAGTTCCAAACATCTGTTCACTCAGACAACCTTTTCCTGTAAATCCTGTTTAGCTAGATAGATACTTTATTAATCCCCAAGAGGAAATTCCATTCCACACTGAAATGCCTGATACAGCTAACACAAACAGTCACAATTATTACAGGTTGATCGTAATAATGGTACACTTCAGAATTAACAACAGCACATATACATTTGTTGTGTATGTACGCTAAACATTGATTTATAGGAAAACAGAAAACCCAATGACTAATTTTCTGTCAAAAACAAGAAAAAGCCACAAATCCTTAGTTAATCGTGTGGAACCAGAGAAATATTTGACATTTTTGCTTGGAAAAAAGAAATTATATCAAAATGTTTGATTATTTCAATTGACTTATCAATAAATTGTTGCGGCTCACATCAAAAATCTCTTTTTTTGGGTTCAAACTCACTTCAGACTAAAGCAAACTGCACAACTTACTCATGGGACCCAGCTGTCACCACCGACTGCTTTGCCGCCTACATTTGTTGCCATTTTAAAGGAAACTGCTCAGTAAGGAGCCAGAGGCTGCGATGAAGCCTGCTGAAACAAGTCACCATATCAGAGGCAAACGAAGTACGTGGAAGTTCTCCAGAGCGACGGATGGATCGGAAGCCTTGTGATGAATGGCTAACCTCGTTTCCTAAATTCTGTTTCCATGCTGCAGCTTCATCACTATGCAGCTCTATCTTCATACATCTACATCCCCACCTGATTTATTGGAGAGCATGGCAGAGTCACTACACCTTGCGTCCAAGGCATTTTGTGCACGAGCACAAATGCTTACACTGGGTGAAGAAGGGTACATTTGTAAGATAAATGAAGACAGCGGATTTGAATTGCAAAATATTCAGATGCCCATTTCAAGGATGTACTACTGCTAGCTTATCTCGTGGTGCAGCAACATCTTCCTTGAACTGGAATATGTTTTGATATAGAATTTACTGGTATGGGTTATTGAAATAGACTGGCATTTCCTTGCATGTCAAATATTTGTGCTGTAGTGTTTGAGAGGATTGTTCACAATAATTCCACATCGATGAAGAGGTGTTTAGTCTGGCATGAATTGAAAGGAAATTTTTGCAATGATCACTAAACCAAGAGTCTTTAAAAATGGCTGTGATCCCGAGTTAAGATGTGTTTTAGGACCATCTGGTTAAGAATCACATTGCAAGAAAGCTCGTGTCGCCCACTCACAGAGCTCAGAGTGTCCTATCCTGTGGCCGGCTATTTAAAATGCACCCTGCATGTGTGGATTTCTTCTGAGGATAACAGCAGCCCTAATGTACAATCTAAGAAGATTGTTCTCTAAGCCTTGAAAGATCATATCTGATAGAAAAGAGATGAATCCATTTCAGACAAAGCTTACTGTGAGCCCCAGAACCAGAGCAAGAGGTGCGAGACCAGAGGCAGGGTTATTCTCTTATCTTTGTGGCCAAAGCTCTCTGACAAAGCACCCCTCCTGGCATTTAAAACACATGTCTGCGATAGCATCATTGGTTCTTTTGTCCCTCCCTCTGGCCCTCTGGAGAGAATCTCTGAGCATCTCTAAATGTCACGTTAAGTGCTTCTCTTGTCCCACACTGACACTAAAACACGGCGCTTTCTGAATACAAAGAAGGCTCATACTGGATGGATGCCATAGCTCAAACAGTCGGGTATCTTCTCTCCTCTTTTCCTGCTCGCTCACTCATTTGTTCTAACTGTCAAAAGTAACATTTAGTCTCTAATGGGTTACCCAAAGGATGGCGAAGAAAATCTGAGTTCTAGAACATGTTCATAAAACCCCATCATGGAAGCTTTGGGAGTTACCATATAACTCTGTAACATTGTCCACCCTGGTTTGCAGTTAAAAGCAGCAGGAGCAGGGTGCTAATTGTCATGTAACGTAATACTAAAGTGGAAATGTAATTAGCTCTTCCAGGTACAACATCAGGAAAGCACTGGTATAGAAATGATGACTACTTTAAATGCTAATGTCGTAACAAGGTGCAATTTTAGCTGCCCGGAGCTTCGCCTGTGTAATTGTGGGACAGAAATTAGATTTATTATCCTCCTCTTCAGACCAGCAGGTTCACTAAGAAAACCAGCTCTTAACAGCATAATGGCCGGTTGGTTTCATTTGCTCTTCAAGTCAAACTGTAACAGCCGCCTTGGCATCTCACCCCACAACAAGGTCAGATGCTTGAATTTGGCAAAAAAAAAAAAAGTATTTGTTTGTAATCACTGACTTGCTTTTTAGCTGTTGCAAATGCAAAAACATAAATCCATTGAAGGACAAAATGTGCAGGGTT
The DNA here is from genome assembly GCF_037954235.1 of Aulostomus chinensis. Taxonomy (NCBI): domain Eukaryota; kingdom Metazoa; phylum Chordata; class Actinopteri; order Syngnathiformes; family Aulostomidae; genus Aulostomus; species Aulostomus chinensis. Next base: position 63,291,080 of record NC_141320.1, on the reverse strand, counting down.
TTGGAAGACTACAGAAACACACACGTTTTCATGTCTTATTGGACCATACCCAAGCATCACTTCTTCAGTGTGTTCCGTCTTCAGTCTGTGTGTTTACTGTGAAGCAGCTGCATCTCAGGCTGATGTGCCGTACAGAGACCCGGCCACCTCACTCAGGAACAGGCTGAGGGAGAAAAACGGTGCAAATCTCATCACTTGTCTGCTATATTTAATTCTTTAACGCTGCCACCTCACCTGACCTGAGCAACATTCATAGGGGACAATAAAAGGAAACGGTGGGATGCTTCTCTCCTTCTCCCCTCCCTGCTGCATCACTCTTTCATCTCTCCTTCCCACAAGGCTGATTCACCACTTGTGACCCCTGCGGCTGCCTTGTTGAAAATAGACAACAAAGTGTCTGAGATGAAAACCAGCAGGCAGTTGTAGGCTAGATTGATGCCCAGCTTAAAGTTGGTCGAGCGGTGGCGAGTGAGCTGACACCTCCATTTGTCTGGATTCTAGGCGTGTAAAAGGAACGCACCCACATCTGTGAGCATTAGCAAACACCAGCCTGTCAGACCTTCGCTTTGCCTACATAAGCACTCAAACACTCTCCAGAAAGTTTTTCTTGTGATGGCAACCTTTCTCTCTGCACCCTTCCTCTTAAGTTGCATCTTCTTAAACTGTAATGAAAGATAAAAGTGACTATATTTGAATATGTCTGATTTCTAAATTGCACATACGCACGCAAACACAGGCAAGACTTTGATTCTGCAGAATATCTAAAGGTGCTTATGTGTGAGCAGACATGATAAAACAGTAATGGTACATGAAATATATCAGCATGCAGAGTAGTCTGGATCCATCCTGTTCTTGGGGGGGGGGGGGGGGGTAAGAACCTCCCTCATGAATAAAGATTTTTCTGCATCCTCTCCTCTGTGTTCTGTGTGTACCTACTACTACATCAGCCATTATTTATAGTTTCAATAAGGCCCAGAGTGGTTAGAGTGTGTCTCATGGGAGATTGGGAAGTGGAGCTACCTATAGAGGGAAATATACCCCCCACCCCAACTGAGAACTTTACGCAGGAAATGAACTCATAAATCAAGCAGCAAATTGAGTGTAGGGCTGTGCTTACTCATCTCAAGAGGTCTGCTCTGCTTCCTCCACACACCCTTGCTTCTTTTGTACCGCATGACTAATGCGACGCTGCAACTTCTCTGCTTGTATGTCTCTGGGAAGCTCTTATCAAAAGGTGTGGATTTTATTTGAGTCAATATTATAACTCTGGCCTGGAGCTTACAGTGTAGGAACATCTAGGAGGGAGGTGGGTGGTGGAGAGAGGGAGGGTGCAGAGGGATCATCATATCAGCATCTTGTCCTACAGCTGAACTCCACCGCCTCATTCTGATGCCACTGGTGGAAGCTGCCTGTGAGGAGACTCTCCAGCTCGCCTCAGGCTATCCTGAGGGTCGCAGGGCCTGTCTCCGGGAATCATAATCTCCCTATCAGGACTCAACTGAGGCTGTCTGGGGACTGAACGGTCGCATCCATATTTTCAGCTTCTTCCAGCGGTGGGACTCTGATGAGGAGTTCAACACACTGGGATGTGCTTATGCAGGTTTTTGCTGTCATCCCAGCTTGTTACGTTGTTATACACCTGCACTGTCCAGAATTTGAATCAGTCTTTCATCTTCCGCAGAACTAAAAGCCAAGGAAGAGTTAAAAGCTGTGTGTTCATTTGTGGATGCAGCCAACTGAGCTTCACGACTCTACTGCCTCCTGCAGCTGCTCTCCTGCAGCTGCTCTCCATCACCGCAGCAGTAGTTTCCTCTGACAGAGAGGGGGGACGATGCATCACTCCCCCATAATAAACTCTCAGCCTCTGAGGAGCACTGTTCAGATCTCTACTGGCCTCTACTGGTGAAGTAATGCACTTGCTCTAGTCATGAAAACCTTCCAGGCTGCCCAGCTGTTTATTCAGGGTTAGCTTCTCTCAATTATCTAACACCTCTTAAGATCCTTCTATGGGTACAACCACTTTTCTTGATTCCTATCAGTTATAGTCTTATGTTCTTTGGGCTTGTGTGTTCTCCTGACTTTCTATGTATTTGACTTATAACAGAGGTGTGATGCACAAACATTGAGTTGCAAGCTCGGAGACTAAAAGATGTCAAGGTTTAATCAAAATATCAACAATGCAGAGTCGGCAGGCTAAATCAGAGGTCAATTAACAGGTCAAGATAGAAAAGTGCACCAGAAATATTGTGCTGGAGCGCAGACAGTGGGGACAAGAAAAACAACCTCAGAGGGAAAGGAAGACGCAACTTGAACACCAGGTCACACACAAGGGCAGGAAACGGAGGATCTGGAAAGAGAGCTGGGATTCAAAATAATAGTATAAGATGGGACCAGGGGGAATAAATAAAAACAAAATAAAAATCATAACTGATGTGGCAAAGCTGGACGTGCCATGACTGTTCTGACTTGTCCTGATAAATCTGTTGTGTTCTGTTCTTTCTGTTATTTCGTTTGAAAGCCTACTTTGATGCTATAATTATAATTTTAAACCATTTGTCATGGTGGGAGGTGAAGTGCTTTGAGGTTTTTTTGCCCACAGCCTTTGAAATGACAGACTGACATCATTGCCCTGCAACCTAAAGCAAGAGAAGAGAGTCTTCTCTCCAGCATTGAACACCTTGTAAAGACCTGCAGGGCCCCATGATGTCATCAGGACACAATCATCACACCTAGAAAGTCCACAACCCATTTCCTTGTGAACAGATTTCTGTCTGCGCTCCCAGCACTCAGGACACACTGACGCAGTGTAAAGAATTTTCACTTCAAGAAGAATTTTGAATTTTCCTGAATTTTGTATTAGAAAGAAAGTAGCAATACAGCTTTAAGACTGTAAAGAATATTTACACAGTCTTAATTACATTCAAAAACATACATACACAAGCAGATACACACTGTTAAACATTTTGAAGCATGCTCCCTGACATCCCTGGTGTTGTACCGGAGGGTGTCAGTAATTCGGCCTGATGTTTGCTTGTCAAATCGCTTATGTCATTGTCTGTCGGTGGATCCCTGTAACACCACCCTCCTGCTCTCTTGTACCTCATTTCGAAGCTGTGCAGTCTGCTGCACCCTTCCCCCCATCTTTAGGGAGAGCCCCATCAATAACACCGGAAATTAGGAATTTTGCCTCCAAAGTAAAAGCAGTTCTTTTATTTTTTTTGTTTTGTTACCAGACTTGAATATTTGCTCCGCAGTGTTTTGTCTTTTTGCATTTATAGCTATATTTAGAATCTTTTCATCATAATGTCCACTTTTCAAATTAAAAATTAAAAATTATAGATTTACATCAGGCAAGCCGTATTTGGCCCCCGGACAGAGCTTCGGCCTGCCTTGCTCTAAACCAACCATTGAAATAACATTGACTTAAAAAATGTGATGAAGGCAAGATATAGTGTAGGACTGTTGTAAAATAATTTTAAAATATGTGATCAATAATGGGGCAAAACAGCGTGCATGGATAAAACAAGACAACGTATTATCCTGGATGAATTAAGACACTTTGTGAGCAAATACGGAGCATGAACAAGAGCAAAGCAGCATATGAAGGAAGTACTTTGGAGTACAATAAACAAAATATCTACAGAAAATGGTGTAAATAAACTGTAATCGATAGTTAGTTATGGTGTTATCTTGTTCATGTGGCTCTACAGTTTAAACTCGTGGTATTTAATCAGTATTGAGTCTTTTCAGAACTTATGGTTTTTATTTTTGAATTTATGTTCAGATTTATTTTGAAGGTTCCGGAAGTGTAAGTGTAATACGTCACCCCCAATTCCCCAAATCTCGGGGGATAACGTTGAGGGAAAACTTTGTCAATGTTTAGGAATTCAGTCATAAACTAAACGGTAAGAGTGTTTTTCCTGGAAGTTTTTAAGTAAACACTTACATTTACACATTTGTTGTAATGATAATTTACAATTTTTTAAATTTTAGCCAAACACGGTCGGTAAAAAAAGAAAAAAGTCCGTTAGGCAGACGTTATTTGAAAGCCAGCGCGAGCTAGCGTACTTGGGTTGACGACTTAATGCGTCAAAGTAACCGTGTTTTATTCCAAAGACATCTCAGGAATTTCTTGGACAAGTCCAAGCCTGTGTGCCATTGTTAACATTGCGGTCCAGCCCGTCCGAAACTGAAGGGATTAGCTTCTTCAGCGGTGTGGAAACCAAACATCCATTTTCGCTCCTCACACAACAAGGTAGACGTAGAGGCGGGAGGGAGGATTCCTGTCCGGAGTGTCTCTCCCACAGGACGCAACCCGTCCTTCCCTCGTCGTAGGGGGACATTTACTGATTGCTTACAGTGTTTTGGTAACATTTCTCTCTCCAGGGACGCTCGTCTCTGTCTCCACGGCAACCCAGCCCCGGCGTTACACTGCTTTCAAGGGGGGGGCGGAACTAGAGAGGAACGACGGCTCTTCGATTTGTTTCTCCCGTGTGAAGGCAAATCAGCCGGAGATGGTAGGGAGCACACGGCTGTACACGCAGCACCAGAATAGGTAGATGGATTTCATCGGCAGTGTGGGAATATGTGCTATGATGCAGCTTCTTGTTTTTCTGTCTTTCTGCCTTTGACTGTGTCAGGAACAGTTGATGCTAATGTGGATTGCATAATTTGTCAATGAAAAATGAGGATTTAAAATCACTGTTTGGTTTTTGTTTCAGCCATTTGAGGACGGTGTCTACTATCCCTATACTGGGGATACCCATGGGACCCACTCATCAGCAGGGATCCCATCCCTCTTGAATTCTCCGCTCAGCCAGTATCCTGTAAATGGCCAGCCTGCACCAAGCATGACTCCATCCAGTGGTGCAGCCACCATTCATCCCTTCAAGTTCAGACCCCGCAGGGAGATTGTGGACTGGCGGCGAATAAACGCAGTGGACATAGACCTTGTGGTGAGCCAGCTGGATGTAGATGCCCTTCAGGAGCACATAAACACAGTGACCTTCTGCAGTTTGGTTGGAGAACGATGTCAGCGGTGTCAGAGCCCAGTGGACCCGGTTTTGATCAAGCTTTTGCAACTGTCCCAGCTGACAGTGGAGTGGCTCCTCCACTGCCAGGAAATTCTCACTATTAACCTGCAGGCGAGCGAAGAGAGGCTCGCGGCTGCCGGCAGGGAGCGCGAGCTGCTGCTGGCTCAACTGAAGAAGCAGGAGGATACGATGAAGGAGATGACAACTGAGCTCAAGCAGAGGAAGAAGATTATTCGCACGCAGCAATCCCTGTTTGCTCCACAAATCATTAACAGCCAGAAGGTACTGCTGTCACGTTAAACTCCCTCTCTCAGGGGGTATCATTTACCATTTCACATATGTGTGGCAAGCTAGCTCCATCTCCCGCCCCTTGCTCCTGCTCCTCCAGGCCCCCTCTCTGCCATTGTTCCCAAGATCTTTTCACACCTCCGGCTTTGTGCGTTAATTTCAGAATTGTCAGGATATAATTGTTTTTTAAGCGATGGCTATGTTCTGCCGTGGCCGTGTTTGTTGGGTTTGATTATAAAAAGCTTTTGTATCAGACTAGAAGAATAGGATTTATAGCTGCTGACCAGATGGTGTCATTTGGTGGCAATTAGTCTTTTTTTAATCTACTTTAAAACCGATGACAGGAGCAGTAATCATCATGACTGGCTGTCTCCCACCTCCCCCACCTTCACATATACTACTCCATCTAGAGAATAGTGGATTACCCATATAAAGCACTGTAATATCCAATTTTTTTTGTGGTTATTTTTAGCACAAATAAATTCTCGCCTTCTGTTCATAAAGCGCTGCTGACTCGGCCAAGCTGTTGCCAAGGCAACAGATATTGTGTGTCATGACAGCATGCGGTTGCTAGGTGTGTGTGGGCAGCTCAGCTAACAGAAGCAGCTCAATAATTGATAGAGTGGCCATGTGTGTCCTTATAGGACATGTGTTGATGTCAGACTTCCCACAGGTCTGCACTAATTCAGCTTCTATCATCCACGATTACCAGCACTTTCCTCCCTGCCTTTGATTCTTTACCTCTCCATAAGATAGGAGTTGCTGTAGGTTTAACAGTGGATGAATAGTCCCAGGGACCATGAGCATCAGTGTTAAATGTAGCGTGTAATGTGTGAGTGTTTGTGTCGCAGTGCCAGCAGATTTGTTCAATGTCTGTAGTGATATTGAGCAGGAGTGTGATGACATGGTGACACCCGCCACAGGGAACACATCAACATTACAGACTCACATGGCTGAGTTCCAGGCATGGTGCTAGAGCTGGCCAATAACAGTTCATGGACAATGATCACTTTTATATATTTAAATGTTGTTCTCTGACAAATATGGACTATTAACCCACAAATGAATTATCTGTGGAAATTTATTAACTATATCACACAACTTGAAGTGGAAATGTAATTTTTTTTTTCAGTTTTCAAGTATAAAGCAAGTTCCTCAAAAAAAGTATAGAATGATTTATTAAATTCTTGCAAATAAAATAAGTTCTTTTCCACAGAAGACTCATTGGCAGAAAGAATGTAGCTAAACACCAAACAGGGTTTTTGTTTCATTTGGCACACTGATAATTTGACCACAATTAAAAAGGCATAAATATAATGAACTATTCTGGAATATTTAATGGATCATCTGAAATATAATTACTCAATAATTTTGATTATATTTGATGCTTCCAACCCCTCAAAGTCCATTTTCTGATGTCTTGTAATTGTTTTGTCATTTGTGAATTGAAATTGTTTTTTAACTAGATGGTTGGACAAAACAAGCGTGACCTGAAGATGTCTTAATGGGAACTATGATGGACGTCTAACTCCGTTTTCATAAACTGAGTGTTTACAAAACATCTCCAGCCTTCTTATTCCATCACGCACAAGGAGTTTCATTAATCCAGTGTTTCTTCTGTTTTTTTTTAGTGCTCTCATTGCGAAAAATCCTTCATCAATTCCTCCTTTCTCCAGAGTCACATGCAGCGGCGCCACCCTGATGAGTATGAGATTTGTAAGTCAGCCAGCTTACATAGTACATGAGAGAAACATCATATCTGCAGGTGAAATGTACTGTTTCCCATCTCATGGTAACGTCATGTAGAATATATTGGATGATTGTGTCTTATTTTGCTTTCCTCCAGATCTAGATTCAGTCAGTGAGAAGAAATCTGAGATGGAAAGCCTCAAACTGGAGATCAGCAGTCTGAAGGAGCGAATTGTTCAGCACCAGCAGATCTTACAAGACAAAACAGCTCAAGTAAGAAACTGCAGAGAACTCCTGTCTCCATTCAACCACTTGATCTCTATCAGATGCCATGAAAACGACTCTTTTCATTATGAGCTATCCATCAGCTCCTGGGACTGAAAATATAGGCAACCTGATTTTTTTTCTTTCTTTTTAATTTATTATTTGCATGGTCAGCCTACTTTTCATTGCAGTTTTGACAGCCTTAGGATGCTAAAAACAACCAGAATGGGTTATTGCATAGAAGAAGGACTGACAGGGGTAACTGCTGACTGATTTGTGAACTAGTTGTAAAATAAAATAAGTTTGAAATAAAATCTAAGTTTAAAAAAAAAAAAAAAAAAAAAATATATATATATATATATATATATATATATATATAATCTCACACTCCTAAATTGTTTAACAAGTTTTTAATGTATTGTTTTACCATTTTTACCATCAAAAATTTGCTTTCTTTGTCAATAATACAAACAGCCTTTTTTCACGCTGTGATGAATCCTTGCTCAATTCTTCTTTACTCTAGAGTAACATGCAGCACCGCTACCCCGACGAGTACGAGATGGGTAAGTCCACAAGTCGTAAAGATTTGATCAGCGATTTAGTGGGAAGTGAGAAAAATAGATGAATTAATAAGGATAAAAGATTTGCCACTGAAGGCACTCTGCAGTTCAAGGGTAGTCCAGTGAAGATGTATTTGAAGGTAATGTACAGTGCTTCACCTTACGTTTCGTGTTTTATGTCCTCGTAGAGCTACGTTCAATCAGTGTGAAGAAATCTGAAATCGAAAGCCTTAAACTGGAGGTCAACAGTCTGAAGGAGCAGATTGTTCAGCACCAGCAGGCCTTACGAGACAAAACAGCTCAAGTAAGAAAACCAGGTCCTTCTCATGCAGGGTGATCCACACCATCTCCAACACTTAAGTCTCCCATAGTTTAGTTCATTTGACTGGTGCTGTTACATTGTCTGTCCTCTGGAACTGTTGTCACTCAGTCCGGTTGTCAATGACCGTTCCATTGAGCCTGTAGGGCTGAGAGACAGTGGTGCTTCAGCAGGGCACAGAGCCAAGTGTGAATGTGCTCTTCATCTTGACCAGATGGTGTGAAAGCAACTCTATTATCTCTCCTGTTATAGCAAGAGAAAGAGCAGCAGTCCATGCAAAAAGACCTGCAGAGAGAACTGGACCATTTTAAGACCTTGGAGATAACACAGAGACAAGCCATCCAACAGCTGGACCATCAGCAAAATAAGCAGGTCTGTTGAAAAGTGAGGAAGACATTATCAAACCTTCAAATGAATATGAAAGTATGACATGTTCCAAATATCCATTTCTAGGACAAAAAATGGGAATCCAGGTTGCAAAAAATGAAGGCTCATCATGAGTCAGAAAAGAATCAGGTATGTTTCAGTACTGTGGTTATCATCTTGTCCTATGTTTTCTGAGGGAATATCCTGTTATGAAATGCATCCTCCTCTTATTGTTGTCCAGCTACTGAATGAGCTGAGCAGATTGAAGTTGAGTGTAACGGAGCAGCAGGAGAGCAACCAGCGGCTCCAGCAGGAGATGGGGCGGAGGCTGCAGGAGAAGGAGCAAACCATCAAAGCTCAGAGAGAGCAGGTTCATATGGTTTCACACTCATCACCCACTGCAACCTCAGGACAGGAAGTGCAGCCCTGGTTGAGGATATCCTGTATTAGCTACATGGGCTGAGATTGTATTGTACTGAGACAGGCTGATACTGTACATTTGACATATTCCTGGTGTGATCATTTGTAATACTTGTATATTTTTTTTACTCACAGATAAGGAACATATCCTCAAATCCACCCACCAAAGTGGTTGAAGTACCAGGTATGGATGCCTTTTTGGTCACTTTAGTATCAGGAAACATTTCCTGAATGATCCTAATACACAATCTCATTCTTTGGTTTCCAGTGTTGGTCAGTCCACCAGTTCCTGACCCCAAACCGAAGAGGGTTGTACTGGGTGAGTTAGTTGATCCCAGCTGTCATCAAAAAATTTCAAACACAAGAAAAAGTTTAATTCCTAGAGACTGAGCATGTGCTTTGCTGCATGAAAGATTTACTGTTCCCATCAGCAAACTCTTAACACATCAACCCATATATGATCTCAATTCTTTTCACCCGTTGACCCTTTGACCTCATGTGCTGTTTTATTAGAGGAGCCAGTATCTGCTCCTAAGCTGGATCCTATACAGGAGCTGTCAGAAGAGGAGAAAGGTAAAACAGATATTAAACCCAGGAGAGTCAGCCGACTGCATGTCTGCATGGATGCATCAGTCTGTTCTGAGCTGCCTGTTCCTCGTGTGTGTTGTGACTGAGAACGTCATCCACACTGACATGAGAGGAAGGCTAGTTGGAGCTCTGTGATGTTCCTGCCATTAGTACTGATCATGACACCCATCTAGAAAACTCCTCTTCTGCCTGCTCCGCTGCAGTCTCCTCCATCCACCTGATTGAACCTGTGGCATGGCCCTTGCTGTCATATTGTGCAAAAGCATGTTCTTTTTTCCCTTTTTGGTTCTACCATCTTTGTTAGCTGTTGGTAAATGGCCAGCTTAATGTCTTTGACAGACTCTAGCAGCATCTCTGAGAGGAGGCCAATGGAGAAGAAGCCTGAGCCTGTGCCAGAGAAGAAGCAGAGGGTGGTCGCCAGCGCTCTGAGGAGGAGCCCCAACAAGAAAGAAATCAGAAGGGATCTTGAGCAGGCTGTCATGAAGAAGCTGGTGAACCTGGGGGTCAAGCCTGTACGTTGTTAAGCATTATCAAGTGTTAGAAGTCAAGTGCAATATTCAGCACAATTTGATCTCTACTCTTTTCAGGATCAGAGAGCTATGAAAAACAAGGAGTTCAGTTCCATCTTGGCCAAGGTGCAGTCGAAGCGGGAGAGTGTTGCTAAGAGGTTGCCTGACTACTGGCACAATCGGGAGGACTTAGAAAGCAATGTGGAGCGGAAGCTGGGACGTCAGAGGAGTGGCAGCTTCCCTGCTCCAGAGTCTCCAGCCAGATCTCGACACTCCGTTCAAGGTGCTTTACAGGATTGAGTCATCAAGACTCCTCAAAACAAATGAGATCATCTTTTGACTTTGTATCCAACACTGTCGTTCTAATCTGTGAAAGCAGATTTAAGCTCTGACTCAGTCAGTGACTGAGCTGCTTATTGTGTTATCCGTTTGCGTCTTATGTATAGTGTTGCAGATCCGCCCTCGCTCCAGCAGCCTGCCCTCCAGAGTGACCCAGGTGATGTCTGGACCTTCAGTCAAACAACCCAAGACCCCCCAGCCAGCACCACGAACCAAGACCACCAACCCACCCAAGACATCTACTCCCATCTCGAAGACTGCTCTTAGGGCTTTCACCTCCAAGTAAAAAAAACACAGATCTGTTTCTGTAAATGTTTGCTTTATATTCACGTGTCTTTGATAGTAAGAAGAGAGTGCGTGTATGTAATGTAGGTGACAAGCGGCAGCTGCATCTGACGGCATGTAACTTCACAAGAGAAGTTAACAGTTGAACAGAGCCAGCAAGGCAACTCAAGAAGAGTGTAATTACTTCACTGGCCAGCAATTATGGAGTTGAAGACTATTCTGAGACCATGAGATGTCATTATTATTTCAAGAATCAGTAATTCTGACAGAAGTAATTACCAATGTTTCTGTAATGATCCAGGACCCCTCCTTTCAGTTCAGATGAGGAATCTAAAGAAGAGGACACAGACATGGAGGAGGTAAAGTCCTCAAAAGCCCAAAGGAGCAAAACCTCTCAGAGCAGGCTAAACCAGGCAGCCACAGTCCAAACCAGAGCTGGCAAAACCAGTCCAGTCCAGGCGAGACAGGCTGCAGCTAGGCACACATACTCCTCCAATGCTCAGGTGTCCAGAGAGTCATCAGGGGGTGTGACCAAGACAGCAGTCACAAAGATGGAGAGTGACGACGACGATGATGAGGAAGAAGAGGAGGAGGAGGAGGAGTGGTCGGAGCTCAGTGAGCTGCAGGAGATTGACCCCAGACAGCTCCAGAGTTATAAAGACCAGAACGGCAATGTGGAGAAGAGAAACATAGTTAAAGGTAAGTTGAGATATCAGTTGTGCTGTATGTACGTAGGATTCATAAGAATGGAAAGTATCGAACAAAAACTTTTACATTTATGCATAAGTAAGTGCAAAATATTGACCAGTTGTATAACTTAAATATGTTTTATTGTCAGGAAGGAAAACAGTTCTAACAATGTAGTTTATGAATTCTGTTTCATTTGTAGAGAACAAAATCAATGACCTAGCAAGGAAAATGGAAAGGAAGATTGCAGAGAGAGTGACCAATAAACCAGCAGGGGGCATCAGCATCCTACCAGAGAGGAAGGACGAGGTTCAGGAACTCTCGGTGAGATAATACTTTTATATGTCTCCCAGATTGTTTTCTGTTATTTAGTAAAATAGTTACATGTTGTTATTTGTGGATGGCTCTCAGTATTTTTTTATTCAAATGCCCTATGAGATGAAAAATAATTTTTTGCAGTATTTTTACACGGAAATCTGTCTGTTCTATTCCTTCTGCTTTTTTACATTTACGTTATGGAGGACGTGGCAGTGGGCCGTCTTCTGGCTAATAATTAATGTTGATGTGTCGGGCTGGGTAGGGTTTGGCCTTAAAACCTGCAGGCCAGATCGGGTCTGGTTGTAATTTTCAGGCCTGTTGAGAGCTCTCGTCTAGATAACTTTTGGAATTCTAGAAAAGCCGCTGGATTAAATTACTTGTCCACAGTTGAGTTAGTAGAGATGATCAAAAGTAGCTGGCTTCCCTGTTGCTCTATAACTACATACTTTTTGGCTGTAATACATTCTTGTGTATAAATTGTTTTGAGTGTAGCACAACCGCAGTAAAATGATTTGATTAATGATCACATTTTCATCCTGTTTGAATAGATTACATTTAGAAAGTTTGTCCAACCACATAGCCAGTTCAGCCGATGTATGTCTGTAGTATACTTGCACTGTCATGTGTGCTCATTTAATGCTGTTGGCTAATGTAAATAAATGCTGGTCAATATTTGCAACAACTCTCTGCCTGTCTCCACTGTTTTTGCGCAAACAACTCTTGGCATCTGTTTCACTTGGCCTTCAAAACCTGATGATTATAAAATGTATGAATCGTCAATTCATCATTGGTCTTTGTGGTGACAGTACACAGATCTAGAGGAGAGCAGCGAGTGGGTCGTCTCCTCCTTAGAGGACAGACAAGAAAAGTCTAAACCAGGTCAGAGTTCTGGACTGATGAGGAAGAGCCTGGACTCTCCCAGCACCAGTGTCTGGGGTACGTCCACAGGAAAGGCTCCCAAATCAGGTCAGGGCCACATCTGCTCCCCCAATGACTCAGTGACTTCTTCCACTGATGGCTAGAGTTTGAAGTTGATTTGGTTTCTTTTGCTCATCAGGTCTGACTGAAGCTGGAACAGGAAGCACCTTGAAGAGCAGCTTGTGCTCCCTCAGTGACATCAGTGACTCCGAGGACATGACCAATTAACGCAGCCATTAGGGTGAAGTAGCACTATAGACCTCAGTCAGTCACACTGACATCTGCAGTCCAGCCAAAGACAAATTTTATACACGCCAACAGAAACTAGAACACACACTCACACAAGCAATAAAGGGATTTGTATATCACTGATGTGTGTGTATGAGGATGAAAGTAAGGATGAATGAAAAACCCTCAGGTACCTCCAGCAACAAAAGGGCAAGAGAAAGAGCGGCAAGTTAAACAGCTCCTCAGCTAGAGGAGGACCAGCCTGAGGCGCCATCGACAGCCAGCTCCCATCACAACCAGTGGCTTCATGTAACGTATAGAACACCCCCCCCACCCCATCCCCCAGAGCCAACAGCAGCCTTGAGTCTGAAAAAGCCCTGCTTTTTAGGTTTCATCTTACCTTATTGCCTTGTGCCAATTCTTTCTTTGCCTATGAATCTTTTTGTTTTGTCCATAAAATATAAAATACAATCACACTGAGATACTTGTACCTTGGCTGTGTAAAATTTTGTACATCAAATTTGAAAATGCCTTTAAATGAAACTCGAAGTTTTGTATGGAAAGTATTTATACCTGTAATAAAATACTAGATTGTGGAACATGAAAACTGTCATTGGAAATCGTACAGAAGTTTAATTTGGTCAACCCAGAGCAATAATCACACATTAAATGTTAGACATTTGTCATATTTGGTGCACACGAGAGGATTGGAAATGTTCCTTCCTGAACGCTTGATAAACGTTCTAAATACATCTTAAAGAGGCTGGATTCCTTCTGCATTTCTAGATGTTGCTCTCATTGTTTTACCATTTTTCTCTACAGTGCAGCAAGGAGATGGTAGATACAGCTGAACCAAACACAGTGTCCTTCAACTAACCAGGTCTGACCTCTCCTGGATGTATATCTGATCCAAGTCTGTAATTGCTGTTAATTGAACCTTTCAGAAAGTCAAGTTTGTAGAAAGAACAAAGTCAAAGTACTGTAAATCATGAGAGTTTGCCAGTTAACTAAGATTTGTAAACAAAAAACAAGTGGTATTGTGATACTGCCATCTTTCTCATTCACACTGATTTAAGATTAGACAGACATTGGCTTGTGTTAGCAAAATAAAGAGAGAAATATTGAGTAATGTTAAAGCAGACTTTTTGTTTTTGCATCCTTTGAACATGTGTTCAGGACAGTATTAACTTGAAGTCTTTCAAATCGTCAGACAAAGTCGTCTCTGCTGAAGGTCCGTGTTGACTTGGTTGCTGCTCTGGGTGTTCGGCTCTTCCTGCCTTCGTAAAACAGCGGTGGCACTAAAGTCACCCTTGATGGTGGCAGCATGTAGGTCTTTCTGGTCCGGACTGTGGCGTAAGAGGCTGGCACCCGTGGCTTTTTTGAGGAACTGAGTGATGAGATAGGAACTGACAGTTCATTCAGAACACTGTTGCAAAGTAGACCTGGTCATGGTCTGGATACGGGGGTGTTCTTATTTACCTTGAAGGAAGACCTTCTTTTCCAGAGAAGTAACTCAGCACAGTCCCACCCGAGAGGAGAAGGATGGAGCCCCCCCATCCAATAAAAATGGCAGCTCCAAGCTCAAATCTGAGCAGCAAATATTGAGGTAAATTAAACACTGCAGTCATCTTTTATTATTTTTAATATTCATGTCAAGATACTCACTTCTGTGCTCTAAAATGAGGATCTAAGAACTCAGAGATGACTTTGTGGGCCCACCATGAGTAGGTGATCATGCCACAGAAGCCTAACAGAAAATATGCCGTTCTTTTAAAATTCGGACAGCATATTTTGCATTAACATAATTTTTTAAAGTATCCCAAAACCTTTTTACCTGAAACCAGATAGGTGATTCCTCCTGAGAAAGTCACCCTTGCATTGGCTATTTCTGATCCGCCTATTTTAGTGCATTTCATCCCTATGAGGGTGAGGACACCTCCGAAGAAGCCAGTGATGACGGAACTGACAGCTAGAGCCCTGCAGGCGTGAAGATATGCTGACAGGAAACAGGTGAAACACATGAAGCGGAATCCTCACAGGCAATTGGCTTTAACACAATTCAGTTTTTGTTAATGTCTGACCCTTGACTCTGGATCTTGTCTTAAAATGCTTGTGAAAGACATCTAAGAACAGGCAACAGAAATATCTTGCATAAAGAAATAAAATGCACAACAACACTTCCACAAGTAGAAAGTTATAAGGGCCATTTGGTTCTGCAGAGGTAGAGAGTGTAAACTGGTACATTATACAGTGCTGTGTCATTACTGCATATCTTTGTCATGGTAAATATAAAAGCTGAAAATGAGTGAAAAAGTTTTCATTGTATCCTACCAGGTAAAGCCAGCATGGAGGGGTAATCTTTGCAGTCGGACACCCCTGTTGTGTCTGAGATGCAGTCCCTCCACAGGTTGGAGTAGTAGTTGGAGGTGGTCAGCACAATGCTGCCCACCTCAGAGAAAGTCCAGTACTCTGTGGGAAGAGTGGAACACACTAGGATCCATCCGCACAGGCAGGATACAAAGCAGCCGATCTCCATGTACATCACCACCGTCCTGTACTTCATGGTGAGTGTTGCTCCTCAACCCCAAAACACCAGTGGAGAGGAGAAGCTAACAGGTCAAGCTTTTACCCTCTCACTGGAAACCTGGACTGAGCTCTTCCTCCCTGGCATTGCTGATATGGAACAATGACACCAGCACCGGGATGTTTGTCTCTCATCTTATCTTTTAGACAGTTTTGCCAAGTAAGCAACCTTCTGTTTCCCAGCAGAAACAAAGATGACGTTTCTTTCAAATATGGAAATGTGTTCACACAGCCACAAACTCTTGAAATATAAAATAATCTATTGGGGGTTTTTTTTATCCGAAATTGGACACAATGATATACAGTGGAAAGTGTTACACAATCACAACAGAAACTATCCTCGGGGAATTTTTAATTTTGGAGTTAACGTTTTTGAATACTGTGCATAAATTTGCTTTTTCTCCTTCACTTCTTTCTCGTCCTCTTCTTCTCTGCTGGAGGGAATCAAGGGAGGTCTGCTACAAGTAGAGTTGCATCCTGTCAGAAACGTTAACAGCAGACCAAGTCTACATCACGTGTGCCTTTGAAATGTAGTTTCAAATATCTGTAGTGACTTATTCAGTAAGATATTAACAAACCTTTTAGGACTGGTGCTGATGCATGCAGTTGCACTGTCAAACAGGCTGAAGTAGAGCGGCAAGCCAATTTCATAGCTGACGAGGGACCACAGTTCTCGAGTCTTGAGCACATTTACCAACAATAAGGGTCATTTAAAGGCCATATCTTACCTCAGTTTAGATGGATCAGCTCGGTTGTGTAAAAAGGCAGTGATGACCTTGTTTATGTATAAACAATAACCATGCCATGCCTGCATGAGGGAGCGTTGATGACACATGGGAAATAAAACAAGATGAACCAGTGAGAGGATAGAAGCTGCTCTCTCAGACATTTGTGAATGCACACAGAACCCACTTACAGCCGACCAGATGCAAAGCTGATGCTGCTACTTACGTGCCGTTGTTGGTTCTCTGATCTCCACCAATGCATGTGCACTCCATCCCAAAAAACATGAGCACTGTGCCAATCAAGCCGAGACTCAGGCCGATAAGCAGCAGCCCCCGCACTGCATGTATGTGCACTGGGGACACAATTCAAAAATGCATCCAAAAACAATCCAGTCTGTAAGGTCAAACTTTGGATGGTTTTACTCCTGGAGCACTGTTTAGACATAGTCAGTGGTTATCGGTCAGTGTACCCACCTTTGACTGCCCACATGACACTGAAGTCTACACAGTTGACCACAGCCGTTGAGTCTTCGTAGCAATCTTTCCAGTGATCTGACCAATACCAGGCTGTGACCAGTACAGAGGAGCCTGCTTGCCCCCCCAGCTGGGCCACCCTCCAATAAAGAACAGCATCACATGGATACAAATGGTGATATGACAAAGGTAAGACATGGGCATAGCCACACTTCATCAGGTGGCTGTGGCATTTAGTTCATATAAAGTAACTCTGATGGCTCATTTATTTATTTACCCATACGTTCACACAGTAAATAACATAAGAGCTATATGAAACATGATTTAAACATTTATTTACATTTATCTCTATTTGAATCTGGGCAATAGTTAGCTTAGTTTAAAGACAGGAATTGGTCAGTTTAATAACACCACCTCCGTACTTGTATGTAAACAAATTCTTTAGAAGACTTATTGAAAGATTTGAAAAACAATAAATGGATTCCAGCTGATGGCCAGCATACAAATACATCCATTAGGAACCAGACCAAAGATCAGCTATCAATAAAAACAGGATGGCAATTAGGTCAGTGTCCAGCAAATGATGATCATCATTCACCTTTATGTTGATGGGTCACAGGTGAATTTGTGTAATGCTGCAGTGGTTTGATTGAACAAGTCAAAGCTTTCATGTGTTTTCCACAATGTCCGAAGGTGGTTTGATATTCTTATCACAACAAAAGATCATGTCATCTGCAAATTGGAAGGAAACTCTCGAATAAACAAAACAAATTTCCTAATTTTGAAAAAAATTTTTTATCTTTACAGCACTCATCTTTTAAGTTACAATGTGCATAGCAAAATGAAGTAAGTAGATAAAAAGAAGCAAAACTTGGTCTCAGGTCTCAACAATAAAATGAATAGGTGAGAGTGAACAAGAAACATGAGCTCTCATTTTCATTTAGCAGATTTCAATATTTGTTTGTTTATTGTGTTTATCTGCATTGTTATTCTGCAGCCTTCCTGTCCGGTTTCAAACTCACACAGATGAGATCTTTTTTGTTTTGTATTTTTCTTTTTAACCTGTGTTTTCTCACCTCCAGCGGTCCAAAGCAAGAGTGCAGCCCACAAAACTCCACCCGACAATGCAGAGCAACAGACCCAGAATCTGAGCAAGTCTCCTCCTCATCGTTTTTCCACTCCTGAATATGTAAAACCAGTTTGGATTGAATAACGTGAAAAGAAGCTCCAGTAATGCCACAGGCGAAGGCCATTAATGACCATACCTTCATTCAAGAGGTAATCCACCAGTATGTCAAGAAAACTGAAATTGTCGGGATGTTATCTTCAGAAATATAATAGCCATAGAGTTCTGTGTCACACAGCACACACTGTTTACAGTCAACCAGACTTGATCAGCCTTTAGAGTGTTCTAAAGGGCAACTCATAGCGGGAAACAGAGCTCGTACCTTTGCTCATATGTTATAAATAAATATTTGCATGCTATTGTGAGAGGCTGTCGCAATATAGATTAGAAACAATTGGACACAACATGCATCAAGCTTTTTAAAACCATTTTTAAAACAATTTTCAATACCAAACTCCTCCCAGTGCAATAGGTTTTTGCAAACATGGCCCAGAACAGCATCAGACCTTCATTCATTTCTCTGGCTTGTCTAATGAGCCACATCTATTCAAAGGTAGGAGTTTTTAATGAAGGCTGTCGTTTCGCTCCTCGAGCTGCCTGACAGCGAGGACACGGTCCCGCCGCTGCTGCCGCCACTGCCACTGCTCCTTGACTCCGACAGAGTCGATGAACTGGTCCTGGATAAGAGGTCAGATGCTGACCTTGACCCTGCAGACCTGGTTCGCTTGGTTTTTGATGATTTAGCTGTAGGTCCAGATGTGAGTGTGCGTTCTGATGTTGAGGAGATGCCTGACACGTCTGAGCGCTCAGACCTGGATGATAGCTCAGAGATGGAGGACACGTCTGTCTTGGAGGTGATCTCTGACACGGTGGATAGCGCTGTGGTGGACTTTGTGTTGGGGTCCTGCTCTGGGTCTGGTTGTGGCCGGATGGTGATTATCCTGGAGAGGGTGATACACACAGTACAGCATATATACGCAGCTGAACGCCTCCACCTTAGAAGGCTGATCTTTTGAAACTGACAATCGCATTTTAGTTCTTGATAGTGAACAAAATGTATCAACCAATTGCATAATAGTGTAAAAAGGCAGGGTATAAATAAAGCTGCCAATAATGTCATAACCTGATGACATGATTCCCCCCCCCCCCCCCCCCATAATGTTATGACTGACCACAGAGTATGAATGACTGTAATAAGTCATTATGCTATTGGGGAGCTTAAAATGTAACTGCCAATAACTTATGAGTAACATGTCAGAACCAATGATATAATTTGATAAGTTATTAGCTGGTTGTTATGGTTTTAGAATATTGCCGCTCTTGTAACAGTTCATTATGCAAAGCAAGTTTATACTTTTTATAACACTATCATTTGTTACTACATTACTTAGAACAGCTGCCAAAGGAAGACAGCTGGAGAAGGATCAGATGGAAGCAAAAGAGAAACATTGTGGTAAGTGGAAAAATTAATGAGCCGGAAGCAGAAATGAAGAAATCTTGACCGAATGGTGCAAATTATTGGCACTACAGGTTTTGTTTCAAGGTTGAGGGTTGTCGTCAAACCAAGTAGAACTGTACTGCACTTCTGTCCTCTCCTAAGAAGTGTCAGAGATACTGAAGGAGTGCAGAGGAAGCTATCCTGAGCCTCTTCAATATCCATCCATCCATCCATCCATCTATCTTCTACCACTTATCCTGTTAAGGGTCGCGGGGGGTGGAGCCCATCCCAGCAGTCTTCGCACAAGAGGCGGGGTTCACCCTGGACAGGTCACCAGTCCATCACAGGGCCAACACAAATAGACAGACAACCATTCACACTCACAGTCACACCTACGGTCAATTTAGAGCATGGACAGTCTTTGGACTGGGAGGAAGCCGGGGTAGCGGCAAGATTCCACGAAGGCACAGGGAGGACATGCAGACTCCACACAGAAAGATCCCGTGCCCGAGCCGGGGCTCGAACCTGGAACCTTGTTGCTGTGTGACGACAGTGCTGACCACTGCACCACTGTGCCACCCCCTCTTTAATATAACACATACATTTTTTTGTCTCTCCTCACTTAATGGAGGATTTAATGCTGCACTGTGAGAGGAAGTGTACCCACCATGAACATCTGCATACCATTTCAGGGTGCTGGTATTTATTGAGGAAGTGGAGAGTTGAGTTACTTAACTCCTTCTCAGACACATTTGTCTACTCACGTAGGCTCCTGTCCACAGAGCAGCGTACACACAGACCACACGTAGAAGAAACCACCAGTCGTCTGGAAAGTTGAGCCCACCCAGCCGAGGAACATCGGGGTGCCCAGGTCATACCTGAGTGAAAAAAAGATGAATATTTAAGAATGATTTAATGTAAAACACAGATTATAGTTTAACCTGCTAACTTACTTGAGTCCATTAAAATCAGGGTTGAAGTATTCCACAGAGACGTACTGCGCATAAACAGCATACCCACATGTGGACAGTACACCTGAAGACAAGGAATCGTCATAGTAAACTACAATTCAATCACAATACAATTGTATATTTAACACCTGATTATTTCTACTTTTCCCATTCACACAGGAGTTATACTTTACCGCTGATGACGTGACACCATCCCCCAGCGTAGATCTTCTTATACTTTGAGCGATCTTTTCCCCCGATGAAGGTGCACTCCATACCCATCAGGCTGAGTACAAACCCCAGCATGCCCAGGGAGAGAGCCGCCATCAGCAAGCCTCGTGTGATCTGGACGTGCCCTTAATTCAGATAACATGAATTAGATGTCAATCGGATGTCACGCTTTCTTAGACTGGATGTAAAATGACATGTCACCTACCATCCACAGACCAGAGCACTGGGTAGTCGTAACAGTTGGAGACAGCAGTTGAGTCTGTAAAACAAGATCTCCACAAGCTGGACCAGTACCAGGCCACCTTAATGATGGAGGAGCCTCCCATTCCCCCAATTGAGGTGATCTTCCAGCCCTCCATGGCCATGGTGCAGGCCACAAAGATCCACCCCAGCACCGTCATCAGGAAACCCCAGATCTGGACCACGCGCAGCTTCATTTTTCTCAGTAAGTAGATCCTGTCTAGATTTCAGATTCAATCAAGATTTTGTTTCATAATTTCCTCGTAATCCAATTTTTTTCTCCTTCCCTTTTTGGCAGCGTCCTCAAGTGCTAGTCCCTTCTTCATGCAGAAGCCGGATATTTAGTTGTCAAGCCAGTGAACACTGAAGTGGCATCTTACTCATCAGTGGCTTGCCTGAGGAGCGAAGAAGCTGAGCGGTTCTCAGGTTAGTCAGAGGTGTTACTGTTGTTTTTCCTCTGTTGATGTACATGTTGGTGAGAGACAACAGTCGCTCAAATTCCCATGGGCCACAGTTGAGAGTGCACATCTAAGCATCTATCTCAAATTACCATAGACTTCATGCCCCCATCACACTGACCTGGACTCTCATGTGCAGACAAAGTTTCAAGGCGTTTTTTATTTATAGATGTAATTCTCTGTACTACAGTTTCATGAATTATTGTAGTGATAAAGCTACTGTTGATAGCTCCTTCTAATTACTTGCCTTGTAAATTCAGTTAAACGGCCAAACTGACACCTTTTAAAGACTAACATAGTTAAAGTGAAATCTATCAGAACCACTTCAAATATGATAATTAAATTCACTTATTTTCTCCTCTAACTTCAATGAAACAATTAAAACATGACATTGCTTGACATTTAACCAATATCTGAGTTCAATCATGACTCTTACATACTCCATACCTGCTGCGGTGACCTATACTGCCTCCAGCATCATCATTCCGGACCTCGCCTCAGGCTTGAAGCTGGTTATTAGTAATTTTACTGAGACCTCACTGAGCCATAATTACAGGATATCATCTCTGTGCTGTTGGAGTTAACCCTGAAGTAATGAGAGGCACAGCGATGAAAGAGCTCCTCTAAATCTCCCGGCTTAAGTTATTGGTAGGGGTAGGAAGATATTGCGAATGGTGGACTAATGAGTAGCCTCAGTTTTTTTGGTCAAAGTGGCTTTGCTCGATACCAAAAAAAAAAACCCCAACAACATCTTAATAGAAAATCAAGTCTTGCTTATTTGACCTGTAGCATCAATACAAGTCCAGAAAACAACCCTGAGGGAAGATGCTTCCATTTTTAGTTCATGTGATGGCCAAAAAATGTGTATTAATACTGCTCTCTGGTGGATTGATTGTAGTGATGCATTGACATAGTAATTGGTGGAGGGTCTTGGCTCTCTCCCGTTTTGTTTCATCCTTAATTTGAATGCAGATTGTATAAAAAATGTTGACATAGCCTCCAGGTTTTGCTCTTTTGTTGGGTGTCAATTGTAGTGCTTAGGATATTCAGGTTTTAAAAATGACTGTCCACCTCTTTGAGATTTAAAGTTGTACGGATAGTTTTCTTGACATTATCAGGTGGGTTAAAATGAATGGGAATGCTAATATTTGACAGTACAATACCAGCATTCTGCTAAGACACGTTGTTTATGGATGCATGGCGTCGGACAGCTCTGGGAGTCTGCTCCCTGCCAGCTGGTTCAAGTATCCAACCTCTGGGCCAAGAGGTCTTGCGTAACTTAGCCTGGGGTTCCTATTGATAATAATTCGTAGGTGGAGATGGATGGCTGATAGGAGGGGGAACCCTCCTCCGGTCGAGCCTGCAGATCTGCTCAGCCATCTCTGGAGTCAGATGTGACCCAGTGACCCATGGAGGTCATATCAGGCCAGACCAAGACAAGAAGAGAGACCCACACATGTTCCATCTCTGTGCTTGGGAAGTAGAACTGAAGGTGTCAGCTGTGTTGTTTTGAAGCATTAGAAGAGGATAAACTGGCATTGCATATCTCATTCCCACAACCAGAAATAATCCATTTATTCTTAGGTACTTCTTAAAATTATTTGTTCATATTTCAATGATTTAAACAAACGTGTATTTGTAATGTAAAAACTGCTTTGAATGAAAAAAACAGCACTTAATTTCCAGAGTTCCACACGTTTAATAGTTCAGCTTCATGAAAGTTGCATTAAAAGTGTGCATGTGTGTGCGTGTGTGTGTGTGTGTGACAGGTAGTAAAGGCCAGCTTGCTGAAGGTGACCCAAGAGTTTGAATGGTGTTTTGTACTAAATCAAATTTCCTGCCTGAAAAAGAGAAGCTTGTCTTTTATTTAATGAGTTGTTGACAGAAATAACACAGCAAGTATTAATATTTTTAAAGGTAGAGATGTATTCATCTAGTCTGTCTGAAATGTTAAGATATTCTTTGTGCTTGTACTTTTAAATTTAGAATTGAATCACAGTCTCCTCTGATACATAAACCTGTCCACTTTAGAAAAGCAATTAATCATTTTCAGTAAAGTGAAACATTAATCCACTTTGCACGATTTATTTTTAAAAATTCAGGCCCAAAAGTTTATGAAGGTAATTGGCTTTTACTTGTAAGGGAATCACTACAGACTACTGTCATAGATCAACTTGTGTAGCATAGAATCTAATTTCACACGTAGGCATTTCTTCCAAACTGCCTGCCTGGCTCCCGAGGTTCTCTCTGAAGGCTGCTGGCTGTCTTGCTGTGCTTGTTGTGTGCAGTTGCAAATGATGCAGCTCCACTGAAGGAGTATTCAGGTCTGCAGAAACCAGGAGAGGAGCAATCAGAAAAGGAGCTAGCCAGGAAAAATCGCTTGCTGCAAAAATGAGATTTAAAGTGCTTTTGTTTTTTTCCACCTGTTGGGCAAGCAGCACCAAAACCTGTTAGAGTGAATATTACCAGACCTGGAGCTATACTGCTCACAGAATAAAAAGCACGTGTTAATACTGTCAATGCGTCTACTCTATACAGAATAACTCTCCTGAATACCACTCTTTTTCTTTTTTGCTAATTATCTGGTAAAAGTATTATGAGCAGAGTTTTTTGATAATTTAGTACGTTTTTGCAAATTTGTTTCACTTTTCAGCAAGCAATTGAATTTACATGTAAAAGGTAATAACTATTAAATTAGCAAAACTAGGAACAAATAAAGAAACAACATAGCACAAAATTGTTCAAAAAATGTTTTTAAATTACAAGATATTTTATGTGTGTGATTATGATGTCATTTATTTAAACATCAGATGCTCTGGTGCTGATGATTAAATGCTTGTGAATTTGAAATTGAACTGTTTTGCATTTTCCAAGGTCCCTTTGAGGATCCCCGCATTTCCCCTCGAGGATCCCTGGGGTCCCCCAGACAACCCTTGCGCTAAATTTACAGTGTAAAAACAGACGAATTGGGCCTTCCTATGAACCTTAAGAGAAGGTTGTTTTCAGCTTGCACCTTATATTGCTTTCCTACTGTATATGCACCCTCAGTCAAGGTGACTTTCATTGCAAAATGGTCCATATTACGGGAGTGTAACAAAGAAAACATTCAGCCATCATCAGTAGCGTACTAATCAAAATAATGATCATACAATTTGCCCCGCGGGTTCAGCAACTATGAGACAAGATGTTGAGAGAGATTGCTGGATGTTTTAGACTCGCCATTACAGCTAAAGTCATGATTTAAATTGCCTGATTGAGTGTGTAAATCTGCAGTAAAGCTGGTTGGCCTGTGGCTGATGACAGGCGTGGGTTTGCACAGTTAGCAGAGAGAGCGACTTGCCTGACACTGAAGCCTTCAGACATGGAGAGACAGAAAATCAGTCCTCCTAAGATGCACAGCACAGATCCAGCCCAGCCGATGAAGAGAGCAGCTCCCAGCTCAAACCTAACACATTGAAGTGAAAAAAGTACTTTCCTTTAAATGCTTAAATCTCTCTTTTAATCATAAAGACATACTTTTGAGCAACAAAGAGGGGGTCAAAGAAGTCCGTTGTGATCCTGTGAGCATAAATAGAGCATGCCGTCATGCTGCAGAGGCCTGTGGAGAGAAATAAGAGGATTTCTACTTCCCCGCCATTCAAATTCAGAGTAGCGCATTTGAAATCCCAGGTGCTGACGGATGTTTTACCGCTGAGAATGAAGTGAAAGCCTGAGAGGACAGTCATCCGAGCTTTGATGGTCTTTGAGCCTCCTATTTTGGTGCACTTCATTCCTACCAAGGCAAGAACGGCACCAAAGAAACCCAGACAGACGGCGGCGATCATTAGTCCCCGACACACCTGGATGTAGGCTTCATGAGAGGGACAGAGAAGAGGAGAGAACTTGACCCTGATCTTTTTTCTTTCCTTTTTTTAAAAAATCTTTGGACATACAGTAGTCGTGCTGTTTCCCTCTGCTCAAAAGAAAGAAAACCATTGCTTTGACATTTAAGCATCTTACGCTGTCATTTATAAATCATATTAAATCCAGAGCTGATGCAATTTTTTTAATTAGCTGCCAATGATGAAGCAGACCGGCAACTTGATTAGACAGAGCTCATACGGTCGTGAAAACCTGGACAGGTTATGGAAGGGAAGGCCTGGGAAAGTTGCTGAAAAATGAGTAAAGCCATTGTATGAGGCTCAGTTCATCTCTGAGAAAAATCATCCCATTCAGTCAATATTCACTTATTATAATACATGCTTATGTTGTATTCGCGCACATAGCTTGGCAGTAAAGTAATTTAAATATAAACAGGTAAATTTAAACATGTAAGATGTTTCAAGGGATTAGTAGTCATGAAAAATCATGGAAATCTATTATTAGTAATGAGTATGAAGACTGAATGCTACACGAGCGTGTTGTTGTGTTCTGGAGCCAGGCTCAGAACTATCAGGTTCCACACGCGTTTGTTTACAAAGGCACTCATTGATCCAAAAAGAGGTGTTCCAGCTTTTCAGCATGGGTGCTCCAGGCAGATGTACACAGCTGTGTGGTTCCTCACAAACACACACAAAGAACAATGGACTTGTGCAAGAGCCGCCATCATTAGTGAGAACTCACCATCCAGAGCCAGCATGGAGGGAAAGTCCTTGCAGTTGGACACACCTGTTGAATCAGTCACACATGTTTTCCACAGGTTGGACCAGAAGGTGGCTGTGGTGATGACCGTCCCATCCACAGAGGACACCTTCCAGTAGTCTGTCGGCAGGGTGGACGACACCAGGGTCCAGCCTGAGATGGTCAGGAGAAAGGCCACTATCTCTGTTGCCATGTTCCCCATTTATTCACCAGCTTGAAGGCACAGACCAGGACAGGACAGGATGGGGGATTTTTGGAGGTGCTTCCCGGTGCGGAAGAGACGAGGAGGGAGGGTCGATCCAGTACAGGTGAGTCAGTGTTGGCAATTTTGCAGAATTTGGCATCTGCTTCACTCGCTCAGCCAAGCTACAGCTTTTAAATGCCCTTGTTTTATACTGTGGTTGTGCCTGTTGGCGGTGGTGGTGGTGGTGGTGGTGGTGGTCGGAACGCAGGGGTGCACACACTACTCATCACTCCACGCAGTGTGAACAGGGCCTGCAAGGGGATCTGCAGGAGAAGGAAGTAATTAACTGAAAGGATCTGAAAAGTCTCTGACAGAGAAGCAACACAAGATGAGGAGGAGAGATAAAGGATACTTGAATGATATGAATGATATTTTTGTTTTCCCGCCGTGGAAAACGGTTACACCCCAGGGGCAATCTGGAACATCAAGTCCCCTTCACAGCAGCAGCTCCTTATCAAAGATTTCATTTCATCCTGTTTGACAGCATTATAGCACCATCAAGTGGAAGAGAGGAGAAACTGTTTGGAGCAAGAAAGAAGGTTTTGTCCTTCCTCTGTTTATATGAATCATAACTGAATAGTTCACAGTATCAATGCATGTAATTATAATCTTGTATGGCTGGTTTTACTGCATGGCCCATGAAAGGAGATGTCATCGATAACTTATGATTTAGTCAAAGCAGACAAGATGTGTCGTTACATTTTGGATCTTCTCTTTAACAAGTTTAGGTAACTTTTGGCTTTGTATTTTAAATTCTGTCTGCTAAATATTTTCAAAGCAATACTATTATGAACTCTTTTTCTCTCACACAAATGATTTCTTGTTTTCAACCAAATCAACCAAACACACTCGGGAGTTCTGTTGTTCTGCTTCCAGCAGTCTAGTGGCTCATGTGAATGATCTTCACAATGATTTTGCTGTGTCACTGACATTTTGCTGACTTTATTACCGGTGTTATGGTTAACATGGTTGTGTCAGAGTTTGTTGTACGGCAAAGGTTACACAGTTCCGACAGTACTCAAGTTCATTATTGCTGACTGTGTAGTTGTGTTGTGGGCGGATGGTTTGTTGGATATTGTGAGGATGTTAAAGATCAGCCTGACATGATTTGCAGTTGTTAGAATTGAGCATTTTGAAGTAAAGTGAGCAAAAAGACAATGTGAAAAAAACATGTCCTTGATTCAGCTACAGCAGAGCAGAAGTAACAGCAAGCATTTGCTGTGCAGCCGTTACATTGATATATTCAAGTTGATTTATTTATTTGTATTGCCATGTCAAGTTCACTTCAATTTAGGGATATTTCACAGATATATGTATCAGTTATTATTATCAATATATGAACATCAGTATACTAGCAGTTTACTTGAAATATACTATTTCAGTACTTGTGGGGACTAAATTACCTTTCCTAAGTTTATAAAAGTACACATTGAATATAAAGGGAGAACATTTTGAGTGTTGTTCAAGTTCATATTTTTAAGAATTATTCTGTACTGTAGCTATTCCTTGAATTCTGAATTCATAAGTGTGGTGCCAGTTTACTAGTTTTGTTATTTTATGTCTTTGGTTGAATCTTAATTCCACCTGACGGTCTCATTGAGGTTGAGATCATAAACTATAAAAACATTTACAAGGGTCTCAGGTAGTAAAATCTCATGGGTAATCTGAAACTGCAGTTTTAGGGCATTATGTTAAAATACTTTTAATCCAGAATATTACTTTATATTGGCTGTAGGATTTCTATTATTTTTACTTCCATTTTTGAGTGTTTTGCTGGTGAGATGCAGATGAGAAGATTTTTGTCTTTTGTCTCTTACAGTTAAAATGTCCCAGTCTGTTTTTAATGCACTTAAAACTGCTGAGGCATTATTTCTCATTATTCCAGTCCACTAACATGCAGAAAACTATTTCTAGAAAAAAGACGTTGATAAAAACGAAGAAGAGGTATTGTGATGAAGCAGACATAGTTTTGCTGTAAACAGCAATGTGAGCAGATTACAGGATTATGATCAGACACGATGTGATGGAGGGACAAGTCGGGACAAAGGGGCAGCTGAGCAAATGCTCAAGCTGCAGGACTGAACTTTGAGCGACATGGAAGGACGATGAAACGAAGACCAAGGACTGAGAGGAAGAGAGAGGAAACTTCATGATAATGTTATTAATGCCTTGATACATTTTAGTAAAAGATGTTGGCAAGTTTGAAGGCATAATCCCTCCTCGGAGCAGAGTGAGGCAGTGAGCCAGGTACTTAGTCAGGTAATCTTGTCCTGAAAAACAATTTTCCTTTCAGGGTTGTGCTCTTTTGAACTTTTCCAAACAAGGATTAGATCTTATCTCTGTGTATGGAGGCAGGGGTTCTCCTGGGTTAAAGAAAAAGGAAAAAAGTTTCTGGGATCGTAAAATAGGTTCAGGTGGAGTGTTTCCATGGTCAGCATTTCAGGAAAACCTAATCCAAGTGTTTCATTGTCGGTAAAATCTGTGAGAAGGGTGCCGGAATCATTGTTGCGTAAATCTGTCGGTAACTCAAGGGCTTGATGTTGCGTATCCATGGTTAAAGTTGCTGAGCAGCCTCAGAGAGGGGCCTACACCTGTAAACCTGCTAATGAAAGGGCAGCAGCAGGGACAGGTTGTTATCTGTGTGAACCTGTTGATGATATTGCATTTATTTGATGAATATGATTATTCAGTATTCTCTTGATAGTGATGTCTCAATGGAGAATAGTCACAGACACATTTGAGTCAGCAGGCCTGTCACAGGTTCAACTGCTTCAAAAATGGGTTTAGACTCTGTCTTGAAAGCCACAATATTTTTGCAAAAATAATTAAAAAAAAATCCCTCTGTCAGAAGAGGTCTGCCCAGCTTAAAGCACCGCTCGTAGCTAGCTGGATTTTCATGTCCAGACAAATCTGTGTTGTAGTAAAATGACATTGAAACTGTTACTTTGGGCTAAAAAAACCCAAGCATAATGTTGCTTTTAGCCTGGAGATGAGCGAGGCATGCAACAATATCTTGGTGTCTAACAAACAGTTCCCTGAAAATGTAATTAAACCCAGCTGCAGCCTCACAACCCCTGGAGCCTGATACCAGCCAGGCTAGCCAAACTGCTGATTCATGGTTGATTAATTATTTACACAAAGAGGGTGTGATATTCCTGTCAACACAACTTCCATGTGATTTGTATATATTTGAAATGTTGCTGGGTATTTGGATGTGTTGTCAAAGACCATAGTTTCACCTGCAGCTCTGTGCTTCCCTGCATGTCTTTTTACATTTGTCTAAAAGTCAGATGTACTGGTCATATTTCATCTTCTAACATTACCATATATGTTGCTTATATCAACATTCATTCCCACACGGTGCTATTATGAAAATAGCTGTATCACTGCTATGAAACTCTCACTAAGATGAAATCAGGACTGTGGCTGTTCATTGAGGAGTAAAAAACGAGCTGAAACAAGGTTGGGGCAGCACAGGAAAGAAAGAAGTGTTCACCCCCCCACAGATGAAAGCTGGTATTAATCTCCTGCTGTTTTTCTTTTCCTTCAGCTCCTTTCCCAGCCGGCGCTAGCTAAATATCAACAGCAGGGTAACACGCTTGGTGTGTGGCCCCGGATTGCTTCTCACTCTTATCATAGGATTGTCGGTGTCAGGCTAATAGTTTACCCAGTTAACATGTGACTGGATTACTAAGAAAGTTTCCTTGAACATTGAAATGGAAGAAGGCGGTTATGTGTTGGCAGGGGGGTGGGGGGGTGTTGTATTGTGCCAATGCAGGAAGCACCTGTAGTGTGTCAGAGGGCATCTGTCATCTACACCTTTCTCTTTATTTATCTGATGTCATGAGTGCGTGTGTGTGTGTGTGTGTGTGTGTGTGTGTGTGTGTGTGTGTGTGTGTGTGTGTGTGTGTTATCCTTGACTCTGCAAGGATTTACCACAAAGTGAAGCTAGAGAGGAGGCAAATAAAAGTGAAGTAAATTTAAAAAAAAAAAACAGCATGCAGTGTTCTTCTGTTTTTGTGATGGTACATTCCTATCAACCTTTAACACAATTTTTCTTATCTTGACAGGATGCCAGTCATCGAGACAAATGAGCTGAAGGAGATATAGTTGAATTATTCTGATAACACTGAAGCTGGATAAAGACTGGATCTTGGACACCTGAAGTATAGCAAGTATATTTCAAAATATTCCCAGCAGATAATTCTTTTCGAATGGCAGCAGCGATGAAGGCCGTTACCAGATAGTAGCAGATATGCAGAATGAAACAATCATTTAAAAGCTAATTCAAAATAGTCATGATGAGACTTGAGTGCTAAGATTGAATAGATTGAAACTTTATTGCTCTCTTGCCTCTTAAAGGAACTTTTCACCCAAAAAACATGAAGATTCCATCATGATTGACTCAGTTTCATGTTGATGAATGGTCAGGTTCAGTGTTTTTGTCCACAAAACACTTATGGGGCTGCAGAAATCTCCCAAACAATTCAAACAAATGAAGGCCGTTATTTAAACTTTACCCAAAAAAAAGAAAAAAAAAGACGTAATAAAACCATAAAATTGTAGTAATCCAAGTGTCCCAAAGTCTTGACATGTAAAGTTGTTGGTGATCCATCACAGCCATGTTTTAGCTGCTCTGCTCACTGTCGCTCCAGCCCTGACATCCTGTTTTTTTTACAGTGAGTGCATCGTTTGGTTTGATTACGAAATTTTTCACGTTTTAAAATTGGTCACCATTAACATCTGTTGTTTGGAAGATTGGCGCATTTTGGGGGTGGGTGAACTTTTCCTTAAAGCATGTCATGAAGTTTTCTTTTTGTGCAATCCCGGAAAACGGATTTTGAAGTCATGAGTTATGATAAATTACGCCCCGCAATGACCGCACATCCAGGTGCAACCCTGGTCACGTTTTTCCAGATTTATCTAAAACGGAGTCAAATTAGTTTATGGTGAGATCGCAGCCAATTATATGGCACCGTCCCACTCTCAGCCAATAGGGTGAGAGTACCGCACAGGACGAGCCAATGGCGGCGCAGCGTCCTCAGCCAATGGGGGTTGCCTGGGCGGAGCTTGCCAGCCAAGGTAGTTGTTCAGCGTCATGGAGCGGCTAGCTGGTCTCCTGGAGGAAGGCAGAACTCTAATATTAGCATCCGCTCCGTAACATGTAAAGTTATATTAACACACAGCTGGGAGCAGGAGTTTTGTGGTGGTGAAAGTTGGACGGGAACTACCGTTTTAGGGCGGACAAGAATGGAGAAAGTCAGCAAAGATGCCAAGACCAACCCGGCGGCGACGGCGAGTCTCTTGTCTAAGATATTTTTCTGGTAAGTGGACGGAACCCCCGGATGATACACGCTGCTAGCTTGTTAGCGGGGGATTTAAAAGTGTTTGAAAAACGCGTAACGCAACTCTTAACACCTTCATTTGTAATTTAACTCAACGTCAAGGTGAAGGTTTTAAAGTGTTTTTTCCCCTTTAATCACAAAGTAGAATTCAAATATAACCGTAAATGTTGGCTTGGGGAATTCAACAAGTGAGACTGTATTTTACACATATTTCACAGTTGAATGAAGCGGAAAAAAGTCTTCATGAAAAGACAATAGTAAAGGTTGTGTAATGCTGATTTCCTGTCGAATCATTGTGGTTTTGGTTCCACATGTCAAATAGGAAAGTGTGCGTGCAGTGGTGGAAGTATAGCAGATGATAGTGACCAGAACATCCTGTAAAAGTGGCCAATGAAGCAATGTCAAAGGATTGTTACACAAGCAAAATTCCAGCTACAAAAAATGTTTTGAGTGTGGCCAAATTAAGTGTTAAGTATTTTTGTTGGTGTTTTGTTGTTGTTGTTGTTGGTGTTTAGTGTGTTCGCAACATAATATTCTTGTAGCTCCTCTTGATTTCATAGCACAGTTATAAAAGGTTCACAACTCTAATGTCAGAGGTTGTTACATGGAAAAAGACAGAAGATATGGTTCTTGTTACAATAATTAGTTTTCATTTTTCCACCATCTTAAATAGGGACATTGTCTTTTTTCATTGTATATACTGCATATTGTTAAGTTTAGGAAGTCAATAAGTGATACAAGTGTTACTGCATTGCAGAAGAAGTCTAGATTTCAGTGCTAAAATGTACAGCAACAAAGGCTGCCCTTAAATTAACATGTTTTTACTGAAAAGGTTCTTGATCGATTAATTTATGAACAATGCAAAAAAAGCCAAATCAACCGTTATTAATATAAACTTATGTATGCATTTTGGATGAACATTGCTGAAAATTCCTTGCTGGCTTTCACTGAACTGAAAGAAGTAACAAAACTTCTGTTTCAGACTTTTCTCAAAACAGAAGTGAAGTTTTATTTTGTTGTTTTTTCTTAAAACAAATTGTTAGGTGATAATATAAAAATTTAAGCTGACACCAACCCAACAGCAAAGCTGAAAATCTTGTCATTCCAAAATATTAATTTTTGGGTATGCAATGGATCATTTAAATATGTATTTTAGTAAAACCGTGTGATATTTGGAGAGAAAGCTCACCAACAACCCACAGACACCTGAAAGTGACCCTGGCTTTGCCACACCATACTTTCTGTGAGATGTCAAAGGCCAGAAAGGTCAGAAATCATTGATTTGATTTTTAACCACGTGTTGTATCACAGAGCCTCACCATATTATCCATTTTATAAAATATTTAACAGATGACAATGAATGAAGTCAAATGAAAGGAGACGTTCCCTTTTCTTGTAACACTGCTGCTTGAGGCAGTGTACCAACATCTGACAGGGGTTTTAGTAGCATGGAGTCACCTAAGTTCACCACACATTTCACACTTGATGCTTCAAGAGGTCAAAGGACACAAACGGGCTGTTTACTCAAGTTAACACCAAGTGTGGATGTTATTAGTTCCAGTGTTGTCTCACACTACTCTTTTACAATGTCTCTCTTGTGAGTGCATACCTGTATAAACAAAGGTTAGATGAAATTAAAAAAAAAAAAAAAAAGTTACCTTGCTGTTTTTCCACTTTCAGGTGGCTTAATCCTTTGTTCCGCACTGGCTACAAGCGCAGGCTGGAGGAAGATGACATGTACCAAGTTCTGGCAGAGGACAGGTCGGAGAGGCTGGGGCAGGAGCTGCAGAGGTAAGCTCATAACTGGGTAAGATTTTGTTGATATCAACACAGCAGCTACCTGGTAGTTAATGTGGACTCGGCAGGCCACCACTTTCACAAGACTGTGGCTACATATGCATTTGTCAATAATGCTGTCAGTTTAAATGGTGGTTCAGGAATTCCACGTTTTTTAGTCCAGTGATCGGTACTTCTGGTCATCAACACGGAAGATGACGAGTTCATATTGAATAAACCTATCCAAACAGATGTTTCTGGAGTGGTCCTATGATGAAAATATACACGAGTCATGGCTTGAATCTGACTGGATTGTTTTTAGTATTACTGTGGTCTTACAAGATATCCACACACAATGGCCACGGGTAAAAAAGAAAAAAGTAGCGAACATAAAGGAAAATCTTGTGTAACTCGAGTGGAGATGTTGCTTCCACGCGGATGCTCTGCAGGGTACACGAGGGCCTGTGATCTGGACTTTTGATCAAGATGCAAAGTGGAAATGCTTTGTGGTGTTGAGAGAGGCTTCATTGTTGGAGGAAGGCACCAACTTTGGTCACAAAGACACTCAACTGGCTTGTGACTGCAAAATAGTTCCTATGATGCTTATACAGTTGTGCTCATAAGTTTACATACCCTGGCAGAATGTATGATTTCTTGGCCATTTTTCAGAGAATATGAATGATAACACAAAAACTTGTCTTTCACTCATGGTCAGTGATTGGGTGAAGTCATTTATGATCAAACAACTGTGTTTACTCTTTTTAAATCATAATGACAACAGAAACTACCCAAATGACCCTGATCAAAAGTTTACATACCCTGGTGATTTTGGCCTGATAACATGCACACAAGGTGGCACAAATGAGTTTGAATGGCCACTAAAGGTCCTCACCTGTGATCAGTTGGCTTGTAATTAGTGTGTGTGCAGTGAGGTCAGTGAGTTTCTGGGCTTCTGACAGACCCTTGCATCTTTCATCCAGTGCTGCACTGACGTTTCTGGATTCTGAGTCATGGGGAAAGCAAAAGAATTGTCAAAAGATATGCGGGAAAAAGTAATTGAACTTACCAAACAGGAAAGGGATATAAAAAGATATCCAAGGAATTGAGAATGCCAATCAGCAGTGTTCAAACTCTAATTAAGAAGTGGAAAGTGAGGGATTCTGTTGAAACCAAACCACGGTCAGGTAGACCAACAAATATTTCAGCCACAACTTCCAGGAAAATTGTTCGGGATGCAAAGAAAAACCCACAAATAACTTCAGCTGAAATACAGGACTCTCTGAAAAAATGTGGTGTGGCTGTTTCAAGATGCACCATAAGAAGGCCCCTGAGTATAAATGGGCTGCATGGTCGAGTCGCCAGAAGAAAGCCATTACTACGCAAATGCCACACAGTATCCTGCTTACAATTTGCCAAACAGCACAGAGACAAGCCTCGAAACGCCTGGAACAAAGTCATTTGGAGTGATGAGACCAAAATTGAACTTTTTGGCCACAACCATAAACGTTACATTTGGAGAGGAGTCAACAAGGCCTATGATGAAAGGTCCACTATTCCTTCTGTGAAACACGGAGGTGGATCGCTGATGTTTTGGGGATGTGTGAGCTACGAAGGCACAGGAAACTTGGTCAAAATTGATGGCGAGAGGAATGCAGCATGTTATCAGAAAATACTGGAGGAAAATTTGCACTCATCAGCCCGCAAGCTGAGCATGGGACGTACTTGGACGTTCCAACATGACAACGATCCAAAACACAAGGCCAAGTCAACCTGTCAGTGGCTACAGCAGAAGAAAGTGAAGGTTCTGGAGTGGCCATCTCAGTTCCCTGACCTCAGTGTCATTGAGCCACTCTGGGGAGATCTCAGACGTGCAGTTCATGCAAGACAGCCCAAGAATTTACAGGAACTGGAGGCTTTTTGCCAAGAAGAATGGGCAGCTTTACCATCTGAGAAAATAAAGAGCCTCATCCACAACTACCACAAAAGACTTCAAGCTGTCATTGATGTTCAAGGGGGCAATACACGGTATTGAGAACTGGGGTATGTAAACTTTTGATCAGGGTCATTTGGGTAGTTTCTGTTGTCATTATGATTTAAAAAGAGTAAACACAGTTGTTTGATAATAAATGACTTCACCCAATCACTGACCATGAGTGAAAGACAAGTTTTTGTGTTATCATTCATATTCTCTGAAAAATGGCCAAGAAATCATACATTCTGCCAGGGTATGTAAACTTATGAGCACAACTGTATCAAGTCATTCCCCAACCCAGAAAGATCTCAGGGTTAAGACTCCCTTCCCTGAATTCAAAGGACATGAGGATTTAGAGAAGTGTTCTTGTGTGCTGTAACAACTCTGTCATAGGTTTCTAACAGAATCAGGAAGATGCAGTTCAGAGTGCAAGCTGTGGTCTTTAGCTGCGTGTTCAGTCCCAAACAATAACTTAGTCACCACTTGTAAACTCTGGGTTAGCAAAGCCCTGTGTTGTTGGTGTCAGCACAGGAAGACCAGGTCTGTTGGACTGTAACTGGGTGGCTGTTTTGTTTAGGGTGAGAGATTTCTCAGCCATACAACGCCTTCTGTTAGCTGCTTGATTGCCATTAAAATCCTATCTTTTTTCAGTGGCTGACTGGCCAAGAACTCCTGCGGTTAATGAATCCCAGCTCTGTTGGTCACAAGTCATTGTTTGTTTAATTTTCAATGCACTGCCACATTGGGAAGAGTTGAGATAAGAGCACCTTTCTGTCTTTTTGTTTTACCTCGGGATACCATGCATATCCTTGGAGCTGGATGAAATATAAATGTGTATAAAAGTTTGATGACTGCACAAAGTCTGGTTCCTTCTCTTTGACGCAGTTCAGGCTGTAGATTATGTCATGACTGGCACACAAATAAGTCTCATGTTTCACCTCAGGAAGAACTTGCTTGCTTGAGCAAAGGGGCAGCTTTTTTTTTTTTACTGTTTTTAACTAATCCTGACAAGTATTGGGATTGT
This sequence comes from Aulostomus chinensis, assembly GCF_037954235.1. Lineage (NCBI taxonomy): Eukaryota > Metazoa > Chordata > Actinopteri > Syngnathiformes > Aulostomidae > Aulostomus > Aulostomus chinensis. The sequence goes on along the minus strand of NC_141320.1, from coordinate 63,255,063 downwards.
GGTTCTTGTTCCTCTTTGCTATTGAGCTATTGTCCCGAGTCTGCTAGAATGAATCACTGCTTCATGACCACAAACGCACAAGTTTGATCATTTCAGTGGATTTGCATCTTCAATCATGATTTTCAACAGGAATGAAAAACATTGGGCTTTTTTGGATGGTGTAAACACTTTATTAAATTTAAAATTCTTCCACTTGCACAAATGCAACACAGAGGAGAGAGAACGTGACACAGAGCAAGTCGAGACAAAAATAAGAGCTCTTATTTAAAGGGGCTGCCTCTGTCAGATGGACACTGTTTGGTTATGAGAAGTCAACAGGGCCAGAAAAACATTCCCACAGCAGGCTCAACTCCACCAACCTGCGTCACCTCTGCTGAATCTACAGATCATGTGATGCATTGTTATATGATAGAGAAATGGAGGATTAGAGGGATCTCAAATTCTGTTATTTAAAGATATAAAATTCTACATCTTGGCCATATACTACAATTATCATGAGCTCTTCAAAAACAAATACCTGTTGTGGTTATCCTGACTAATATAATAAGCCACCTCTTATTATATAAACATTAAATATGCTCAGTGTGACATGGAGTAATTTTGCCACAGATGCTGGGATCAGGAGATCCAGAAGGCCACCAAAGAGCTGCGGACACCTCGACTCTCCAAAGTCATCATCAAGTGCTACTGGAAGCCATATGCAGTGCTGGGATTTTTTACCCTGATTGAGGTCAGTATTACATGTTTAATGAAAAACAAGCACTTGAGATGAATAACAGAAGACCAAAACACTGCAACACCTCTACAAGCTAGACATAGTCAGTGGCCCGGAACTGCTACATGGAGGATGCTCATCCTCACACCATTATTCAAACCCTCGCCCCTTGTCACACAATAAAATGTGATAATGTAACTTGGCTGCTACAGGAAGTTTGCAACAGTGAGCAAAAATAATGGGGATCCAACTAACATCTCTTTTACACATGCAGATGTTGTGTGTCAGTCATTTTGTATATTGCACGGTGTGCTTCTGAGGAACCCCCACTGACTAGCATGGGGTGAGAGGCTCATCTTTTTGTTTATTGACACCTTCACGTAGGCCTGGGCAATATATCGATTCATTCAAGTTTTCTGTTGTGGACGATTTGAATTATAAAAAATTCAAATTTTTACTCCTCTTGCAATGGTGCACCTTTTGTCCTCCAGGAGCTTCCATAGCTTTCCCCCTCACCCTTCCCCCATGTTTCCTGCGCATGTATAGCAGCAACATGGCTAACAAGAGTGAGAGGTTTGTTTCTAAGAAAGGAGTAGGAACCTCAGTGGTTTGGACATTGGTTTGCAGCGACAGACATTGAACAAGTGACTTCTCTGGAGCCCATTACAACGAACTTATTTCAGCATCTAAAACAGAGGCGTTCAGCCGAGTGGGATAAATGTCGCTCTTTGCGAGGGGAACAAGACCGCTATAACTGATAAACTCTGACTAAAAAACAGCTTACTGTGGTGGAATCATTTTCCCACGGGACCAAGTATGATAAGAGAGGGGCACGATGGAGAGCAATCACTGAAGCGGTCGCTTTGCACATCGCGAAAGATATGGTACCAGTATCTACAGTTGTTAGTTAAGTTCTTGATCAAATAAAATAACTTGTTTTGAGTTCTTTCTGTCCTTTGTACTTCTTATTTCCTTAAAATAATTGGAAAAAATTGTGAATCCAATTTTTTGTGGAAAAAAATCTGAGATTTTATTTTTAGTCCAAATCACCCAGGCCTACCTTCACGAGTGGAGTTTATCCATGTAACACCCCTGAGCTAGCAGTGTTATTTAGCTCTCTCATAGCCTTTTTGCTGGGTTCTGCAAGCACAGTGTCAGTCTGACCTCAGCAATAGAATTGAAAAGAAAGAAAAATGAAAGGTATGACGCAAGTACTAAGCTTACCATAAACGGATGAAGGCGGTTGACAGCACTGGTCGACAGACTTCATGAGTACCCGGTGGGATGTCCAGTGGTCCACTGCTTTGCTGACTCTCACTCCTCCTCCTCTGCATATCAGGAGGTCATTAAAGTCATCCAGCCAGTGTTCCTGGGCAAGATGATCCGCTACTTTGAGACGTACAAACCAGACAACATGACGGCTCTCTACGAAACCCTTGGCTACGCAGCTGGTTTGTCTCTCTGCACCTTAGGCCTGGCATTGCTACATCACCTCTACTTCTACCATGTCCAGAGAACAGGCATGAAGATCAGAGTGGCCATGTGTCACATGATCTACAAAAAGGTCAGTAATAGTAGACTCTTTGCCCGTACTCGCTGAAAAAGAACATGAAGTCTCTGCTTGTCATTAAATGTAGCTTAAATTATGTATCAAGGGTGCTAAAGACCATTCCTGCATTCTTGTGTTTAGTAGTCTGCCAACTTTCATGTAATCCTTGTAAGAGGGAAAAGGGAGGAACAGACAGAAAATCAAGAGAATTTGTTGAATGGGTTCAATAAAAGAGCCCAAGTATGAGTTTTTGCGATGTAAAAATGTTACTGTCTACCTTTTACTGTGGGAGAGCGACAAAATGATGAGTGACTGTTGAAGTGCCGATATGTTTGTGTGGGTTTGTCTTTTCCAGGCTCTGTGTCTCAGCAGTTCAGCCATGGGAAAGACCACAACAGGCCAGATCGTCAACCTCCTCTCCAATGATGTCAACAAGTTTGACGACGTACGTGAGTTTTCTTGTGTAGCTTCCTCAGGCCTTCATCTCAGACACTCACCGTCTAGTTTACAATAGGGCCCCGGAGGTTTCTCACTTTCAGGCACTGCTTTTACAGTTTTGTGTGGTACTGATAGCTCATGGCAACATCTCTTGATCAGGTCACTATCTTCTTGCACTTCCTGTGGGTGGGGCCCCTCCAGGCAGCAGCAGTGGTGGGGCTGCTGTGGGTAGAGATTGGTCCATCCTGTTTGGCAGGCATGGTTGTCCTCATGTTCCTGATGCCTGTGCAAACTATGTTCGGAAGGCTGTTTTCTAAGTTCAGGTAACTCTTCATCACAAAGTGACAGTTTTGCAACCCTCCTCCAGAGGTTCTCACGAGAGGCTGGCACACTCACCATTGTGAACATTGTCATTGGTCTTCAATTTCAAACTGAAAAGCTAATTTTTGAATACAATTACATGTTTTGCTAGCAGATTTAATCAGCTGCAGCTGGCATCTTGCCTATTAACTTAATTCACTGACTTCCCTAAAACTGTGACTGTGTAATTTTCTGTTCTAAAGCGAGAATCCCACAAAGAATTCTTAGAAATGCCGTTAATAGCCTCATATGTAATATTGTGTTCATGGACGGAGGCTGATACTCCAGAGTCAATGAATCGCTATGAAGACAGAGTAAAATAGTGTGACTTGTTGTTGTATTGTTGGTAGGTCTTTTACTGCCCTCAAAAGTGTATAGATGAATATGAAATTATATTGTATTTCAGTGGCATTACTCTGGCTCTCAGTATTTTATGCTCCCGGATTGATATTTATTAAGGGGTGAGTGTAGACTGCTGTATTTCAGCACAGTAATGCTCTCTTGATTTTGTGAGACTGGCATCATTTTAAGCAGTATTTCAATCAGAAGAACTTTCCACCTTCCTCCTCAGGAGCAAGACGGCAACTCTTACTGACAGCCGGATCCGCACAATGAACGAAGTGGTGTCTGGAATTAGGATCATCAAGATGTACGCCTGGGAAAAACCATTTGCTGCTCTGGTGTCTGAAGTCAGAAGGTGAAGGTCCTGAAAGGGTTCACAAATGATTTTCCTCAAAATAACCAAATCTAAGTCAGCATTTATAGACACAGTTGTGCAATTTGTGCTCCTGTCTTGGGTTCTTTTGTCACTGAGATCAAGAGTCATGAAACACACACCAAAACCTTGCATGATAATCTTTAAATCTATTTCACTTTGGAATTGTATTCATTTTTTTGTCACCAAAACATTTCAAGTTTATTTCCAATGGAAAGGAAAAGGCGGATATTCACGCAGAGGGAATTTAATTGGTTACAAAACAGTCGAGACTACGAAATAAAAGTCAGAGTTTTCATTATATTCTTTTTTTAATTTTCTCTTTTATATTCTGCAAGGGAACATGTGGTACTAATAAGTTTTAATGAATTATCTTTCCAACTGTTCATGATGAGTAGCATTCCCATGTGAAGCCATCCCATGTGAACTTTGTTTTTAGGAAGGAGATCTCTAAAATCATGATGAGCTCCTACCTACGAGGCCTCAACATGGCCTCCTTCTTCTGTGCCAGCAAGATCATCGTCTTCATCACTTTTACCCTCTACGTGCTCCTTGGAAATCCCATCTCTGCCAGCAGGGTGTTTGTGACTGTGTCCTTGTACACTGCTGTACGACTCACAGTAACTCTCTTCTTCCCCAACGCCATCGAGAAGCTTTTTGAGGCCCGCGTCAGCATCCGTAGGATACAGGTCCGCTGCTGGCAACTCTTGATGAATGATTCGCTTTAGCAACTTTCTACTACTGACTGGAGCTGAATTAATGGTCCAGTATATGATCATTGTGGAAATGTTTGGTTAGACCTGCAAAACTGTTAGTGACTGGCGATGTTATGTTCTACTCTGATGGTCTAGGAGTTCCTGATGCTGAATGAAATCACAAAAAGCAGCAGGCCACTGCCACAGGATGAGAAGACGGAGTCCTCTGTTGAGATTCAGGACCTGATGTGCTACTGGGACAAGGTCAGAAACTCTAAAATTAACATTAAAGCTGTTCTTTATTTATTTGTTGGATTCTTTACCTGGTAAACAGCTTTAACAGGTAAATGAATAGGTTTCAATGTCTTAAAAAGGAGTCCACAGTTAGAGGAAAATGGTGTATTGTTTGCATCATCTGTTTTTTTCCTTCGACGTTTTTACATCCCTGCAGAATCTGGATGCTCCGTCACTCCAGAACATCTCTCTCGTTCTGAACACCAACCAGCTTTTGGCTGTGATCGGCCCAGTGGGAGCTGGAAAGGTAAAAAGTCAGCTTGGTTATGATTTGCATCACAGACACAGAAGAGTCCTGTTTCTTTGATTAGGGGCTCTTTTTTTCTGCTTGTTACCTCTAGTCTTCACTGCTGAGCTCCATCCTGGGAGAGCTGCCTCCACATAAAGGGGTTCTGAAGGTCAAAGGCCAGCTGACCTACGCAGCGCAGCAGCCCTGGGTGTTCCCTGGAACTATTCGCAGCAACATCCTGTTTGGGAAAGAGCTGAACCCCCAGAAGTATGAGAGGGTCCTCAGAGCTTGCGCTCTAAAGAGGGTGAGGACTTGAACGCACCAGTTACAGACATCAGCTCTGATGAATTATTGCAGAGTATTTATGATGACTCGTGACTTTCACTTCAGGACAACAAGGTGCCACTGACTCTTACTCGATCTCAGAAACAAAGTCATGATTGGCTTCTCTGATCAGACCAACAAGAAACTATTTAGAGTGTAAACTCCGCCTCATACCTTTGACTTGTACTGGAGCTCTGTACTCAGGGCTCGTATACCTGCTGAAGATTCATGGCTACTCATTTAAAACCCATGTGAGCAGTTGAATCACAGTAGCAGCAGAACAACAACCTGGGCTCACACAGAGGGGTGTTGATGATGATGCTGTGTGACTGCAGGACCTGGAGCTGCTCCCAGATGGAGATCTGACTCTTATCGGGGACAGAGGTGCGACACTGAGCGGAGGACAGAAGGCTCGCGTTAACCTGGCAAGGTAAGAACAAAGGAACGAGCATCAATCCAGGTTCACGTATGTAAAGACACACTGACTGAAAGCTGTCTCTATGAATGCAAGTATTCAAGAATGTTGAGTATAATGTGTGTTTTCAGGGCTGTGTATCAGGACGCAGACATCTACCTCCTGGATGATCCTTTAAGTGCTGTGGACGCTGAAGTCGGCAGGCACCTGTTTGAACAGTGGGTTGCTTAAGAGTTACAGCTTTATGGGAAAGTTCGGACCCCTACGTTATCAGTACCTTTGTTGTGGCAAACACTCTGTAATCTATAAGTGCTTGTTCTTTGCTAAAGCTTCTATTTCTGCAACATTCTTTGGCTGTCTCGTGTGCACAGCTGTTAAAGCTACCCAGGGATTTTCCTTTTGGCGAAAGTTCCTGTTCCATATCCCTCAGCTTCAGTGTCGCGTGTGGTCGATTTTGGGACACGATTGTTTCCTTGTTAACCACAAAGCAGCTCAAGAGGTCTTGTGCCTCGGCACGGATCACTGCAAGTATTTATAGCCTGTCCTCTTTTTCTCAGTGTGGCATCTTATCTGTCCAAGGTTTCAATGGCTGTTTAGAGGCTGCAGCTCACCTTCACTGAGTTGAAGAGTATTTTCAAAGCCTTGGAATTCACACTAGCTGACTTAATTAGCTCGAAGCTGCTAATTTAAGACTCACAAACACAGTTATAGCCTTCTGGAATCTGAGGGTGCCCAAACCTTTGCACATGCCACTGATGTTTTATTTTAGTACTGACATCAAATTGCAGTGTTTGCTGGAAATATTGTTTTATAGAAGGATGGTTCAAGACTTTTCCCTTTCCAGACAGCCACATTATGTTGTGCAGAACTAAAAACAATGCAAAAATGTATCCCACAAGTCAAGTTGGTGTATTTTTATTTTTCTGGCTTCAGCAGCAGGATGAGCCAGTACATGCAGTATATCAGCACTGCTCCTGATAAATTTTCATAGTCAGTAGATTTGCTGCAGTCATTGTACAAATGGCAATAGAAACCCACACCTCCCTGCAGTGATTTCCTCTCTCGGTGCCCTTGTAGTTGGTCAGGTCTGGCTACACTGCTGTGCAACAAAAGGATCTGAAGTGAGAGCAAAGATCAAGAAAAGGTTAGAATGAAGTCAGGAAGAGGTGTGGTGCTGCAAGTGTCAGACAATAGGACCTGGCTCTGCCCCACTTCCTATTCCCCTCTTCCTCTTGGACAATTCGGACATTCCATAATAGCCAGGATAAAGAGTAGGACTGATAATACACAGGTACATTGCAGTATGTTTTCATGTGGTTTAAGCTGCTCTTGACAGTGTGTATGCGTTTTTGTCTCAGGTGTATCTGTGGCCTGCTGAAGAACAAGCTTCGCATCCTGGTCACCCACCAGCTACAGTACCTCAAGACAGCCGACCAAATCGCTGTTCTCAAGGAGGTTGGTGCTTTTACATTGTCCACCAAGTTCAGTCCATCAAAACTCACCAAAAGTAGAACTACAACACAGATGGACAAACTTTAGATCGAACATCAGCCAATATGCCAGGTACATGAAATTAGCAATCGAGAACAAGAAGCAGCCGTCCCATTGAAGTGTGTTCACTCTGGACACTTGCGCCACTCAAGCAGATCCAGCAGGCAAAAGTGCTGAACCTGAACCCCCATGTTAGTCAGCAGTTAGCACACCACAAGCTTGCGTGCATTACCTGCTTTCCCTGCTGACTTGACATTTTGTGACTAATTCAATGATGTTTTCACACGTAACAGCTACTTCCTGTTTCCCAGTCTGGTTAAAAAAGTCTGTAAAACCCGCTGACCTCATTAATGGCGTGATTTCCACACAGTGAGTTATCTTGAGCGTTGAGTAAGCTACACCACCCTCAGGTCAAACAGATTGTATAACCTGAGAGAGCAGGGTTTTATACTCAAGTGTGCCTCAGCAGGCTCCTTTGTACTGGTGACTGTTAATGTTTCCAAAGCGCTTGTGTGTACCACTGCACCGCTCAAGTGTCTTAACCGTGTGGATGTGTCAGGGTCACTTGCTGGCGAAGGGGACATACACGGAGCTGCAGCAGTCTGGTGTGGACTTCACTTTGCTGCTGAAGGAGGAGGAGGAAGAGCAACAGCATCCTCAAGACCTCCTGAGCCGGAGCAGAACTCTGTCCCAGAACTCCGTGATGTCCCAGGCCTCCTCTGTTCACTCAGTCAAGGAAGGAGATCTCCTCGAGGTTTGTCCCTCACCTCTGTTATTCATTCCGAGTACCTCAGGGTGCTGCCAAGTTTCCAGCCTGGACATCAGATCCTCACAAACATTGCAGCTTCAACATATGGATGAAAACGACATGTAAGATGTGAATATTAATATTCCCTCTCACGTTGCTCATGGGGCAATATGGTGGCAGGTGGGGAGATGAGCTGCTGCAGTTAAACATATGTAAGTGAGAGCCCCTTCCTTACTGAGGATGGTGGTCACGGACTGTCAGTATTTAAAGGTCCCTGTCCTAGCAAACCAAAAACTGGTCTGTTGATATTCATGATTAACAATGAGGACTGAAGATTCGGATTCACACAGAAACGTCACAGCCATCTAATAACACACTGGTCCTTTGTTTCAAGGATTTCTAAAGGTTAGCATGGAGCCACATAGCCTTCCTGGGGGCCTGGTCTGTTAAGGTTGACCTCAGCAAACGGTTCCCTTTAGTTTTGTAGTTTTCATGAACGTGTTTGTGCTGCGAGTGTAGTCCTCTGTCAAAAGATGCCAGTGAGGAAAACAACGAGACTTGAGTCTCGTTATTGTCAGTTGTCATTGAGTGTGTTTGTAATATCAAGACTTGCCCGTGATCCCATCAGTGGTCTTCTGTGTCCAGATGGAGCCGGTGCAGATGGTGGCAGAGGAGAGCCGAGCTCAGGGAACCATCGGAGTGAGTCTCTACTACAAGTACCTGCGAGCTGGAGCCAACATTGTGATTCTGCTAGCTGTCATGCTCATCAACATTCTGGCTCAGGTCTGCAAAAACATTTCCCTCTGATATAACATTAGGTCAGAAGAAGTCCCTCGAATCATCCTGCTGTTGACCTGACATGGAGAGACATACTGTGTTTTATCTCTCAGGTGTCCTACATCTTGCAGGACTGGTGGCTGGCTCACTGGTAGGTACAAGAGCTTCAAGCTGCTCATGTCATTCTTCGAATTTAGGTTTTTCAAAGAAAAGTAAAAAAAAACATTAAAAGAAAGAGTTCAGGGTGTGACTGCGTTTGAACTCCTCAGGGCTGATGAGCAAGAGAAACTGCACACCAACAACTCCACCGTCCAAAACAGACAAAACCTCACGGAAGAGCAGCATCTAGAGTTCTACCTGGGTATTTACGGAGGTAACCTGAACACACACACCTCCAGGGAGCTGCACTCACTCTTAGAGGAGTCTGAGGAAGATGACTCTGCTGCTTATTTGCAGGTTTGACTGCAGCTGTCATCATTTTTGGCTTCATGAGGAATTTGCTTCTGTTCAATGTGCTGGTGAGATGTGCTCAGGCGCTGCACAACCGCATGTTCACCTCCATACTGCGCACTCCCGTACGCTTCTTTGACATCAACCCCATTGGTGAGTGCAGGTGAAACATGAGCTGAAAACACAAACTACAGTGCCTTGTGGTGATGAGTTTAATAGTGGGATGTTGCCACGCTGTCTCTTGTCAGGAAGAGTTTTAAACAGGTTCTCCAAGGACATTGGCCAGCTGGACTCCAACATGCCGTGGACCTTTGTGGACTTCATTCAGGTGAGGACACACATCTAAGCAACCAAAACCAGTTCACTACTTATCATGATACACCAAGATAGACAAGTACCAGACGATCGAGTCCTCGCTCTGTTTGTGTAGCACATTCACATAGAAAAATTCTTTAGCTGCTGTTTGCAAGTCACACATTTTCAAACTTTTTAGATAGTTTTAGGAAGAGATGCAGTCTAATTTGAGATCTTTAGTATCTGAAGGCCTCTGTGTGAATGCTTAATGGATTCATTGTGTCTGAACAGGTGTTCCTGCAGATTCTCGGGGTCATCGCTGTCGCATCGTCAGTGATCCCCTGGATCCTCGTTCCTGTGCTGCCCCTCCTCCTCATCTTCCTCTACCTCCGCCGCTACTTCCTGCACACCTCCAGAGACATCAAGCGCCTGGAGTCCACCAGTGAGTCTGCTGCAATGCAATGCTGTGTCTTTGTGAGGTCACTAAGAAAACATGGACAGGTGTGCATACAGTGAGTTACGTGACTCTCACACTTGTGCTCCTGTGTTTGTTCCCCAGCTCGGAGTCCAGTTTTCTCCCACCTGTCATCCTCTCTTCAGGGTCTATGGACGATCCGAGCCTTCGGAGCGGAGGAGCGCTTCCAGGAAGCCTTCGATGCTCACCAGGATCTGCACTCAGGTTCCTTTCAACTCATGATGAGAAAAAGACTTTGTGGATAAGAGGGAAGCCTGAATATGACACTTAAGAGTTCTGGGTTCTCAACAGAGGCTTGGTTCCTGTTCCTGACCACTTCTCGTTGGTTCGCTGTCCGCCTGGATGGCATCTGCTCCATATTTGTGACCGTCACCACGTTTGGCAGCCTGCTGCTCAGAGACCGTAAGTCTTAATCTTTCTCATTTAGTTTAGCATCACACCACCAGGGGGCACCACTGTTACAATGTATTTAACTAAAGTACTGTTGGTCTGTCAGAGCTGGATGCCGGGTCAGTGGGTTTGGCTCTGACCTACTCCGTCACTCTGATGGGCATGTTTCAGTGGGGCGTCAGACAGAGCGCTGAGGTGGAGAACATGGTAAGACCCTGATCTCTCTCATTTCTGCATCAACTTTAGGTGTTTAGTAGAAGTTGTCTTCACTGTATTTTGTTCCTCAGTGTGTGTGTGATGCAGCTTTAGACACGATAAAGTGAGGCTCAGTATCAGAAACACGATTTAAAACTCCCAGTAATGTGTTCAACCATCACTCTGCCTGGTAACAGATGACATCAGTGGAGAGGGTTGTTGAGTACACTGAACTAGAGAGCGAAGCACCATGGGAAACCCAGAAGCGTCCTCCTCATGAGTGGCCCAGCAGAGGTCTGGTGACCTTTGATGGGGTCAGCTTCTCCTACAGTGCAGACGGACCCATGGTGCTACAGAACCTGAAAGCCATGTTCCGACCCAAAGAAAAGGTTGGACATGTTTGCCTCAGCACGACCAAACCCTGTTTATGTCATATGATGTCAGCTGACGTTCCTCGTCATCCGTCCTCCAGGTGGGCATCGTGGGGAGGACCGGCGCGGGGAAAAGCTCTCTGGTCTCGGCTCTCTTCCGCCTGGCAGAGCCACAAGGACGCATCTACATCGATGGAGTCTTGACCTCTGAGATCGGCCTCCATGACCTTCGCCAGAAGATGTCCATCATTCCTCAGGTAGAGATCAGCTGTGGTTTCAGCTTGTCTTTGAAACATGATGTCCCAGTCACCAGCTCCTCATATTCTGCTGGTTGTGAACAATTAATATTTGTGATGTTCAGTTCATGCAAGATGATATAATGGGCTCATTCTATGACTGTGACATCATTTCCTGTCGGTGATGGACTGCTTCTTTGTTAATTTACTGCGCTCATAAGCTTCATGTGTCCCTCATCTTGTGTTACAGGACCCAGTGCTGTTCACTGGCTCCATGAGAAAGAACCTGGATCCTTTTCATCAGCACTCAGATGAAGAACTGTGGAACTCTTTGCAGGAGGTCATTAACAAAGCTGCTCATGACAAGTGTTTGTTCTCCAAACACACATCCAGGCTCATGTTGGTCACCACGCTGCTCCCCGCAGGTCCAGCTGAAGGGGGTAGTGGAGGAGCTACCAGGGAAGCTGGAGACGGTTCTGGCTGAGTCAGGTTCCAACTTCAGCGTGGGCCAGAGGCAGCTGGTTTGTCTGGCCAGGGCCATCCTGAGGAAGAACCGCATCCTCATCATCGACGAGGCCACAGCCAACGTGGACCCCAGGTGCCACTGACTCACCTCACACACACCATGGTTTTAAACAGGAAGTATTCATCTGGGTTCTTCCTGCAGGACAGATGAGCTGATCCAGAAAACCATCCGGGACAAGTTCAGAGAATGTACGGTGTTGACCATCGCTCACCGCCTCAACACCATCATCGACAGTGACAGGATACTGGTGAGACCACCGCGCTTCACTCAACTCTATGCATTTGATGTGTGAATGTGGTAGAAAGCCTCCTTCATGCCAAGTGCCCTGTTGACAGAAATGTTTACCTGTTGTTTGATCCAGGTTCTTGATGCAGGAAAGATCCATGCCTACGATGAGCCTTACATCCTGCTACAAGATCCCAGTGGTATCTTTTTTAAAATGGTGCAGCAGACTGGCAGGCAGGAAGCAGCGGCTCTGCTGGAGGCAGCTCAACTGGTACGTCCTCATTCCTCCATAAATAAATCCAACGCTAAGTGACTCCCATAAGTTTGTCATTTCTTTTCCCCCCCTCAGGTGTACGAGAGTAGAAGCCATCCAAAACTAACAAACGGAAGTGCAGAAGCAGCCGACGGCAGCCTGGTCATCTTTGAGACAGCACTGTGAGCCTTAAAATCACTGCTGTAAAAACTGTTGATAGAGATTGATATTTATCTACACCGATGCCTTCGTAGAACTAAAGTGCCTTATTGTCACATATGCACGTTACATACACTCACTGCTGCTGCTTGTGGCCCCTGAGTGTGTGTTTTTAAATTATCAAGTAGACTAGGAAGGGATGATATCTGTCTTTCTAGAAGGTTAACTGTTACTGAATATGTAGTATATTAAGGTTGCCTTTCTAGATTTCTTCTTTTCAGATATCTAGAAAGGCAACCCTAATATACTATGGCTAAAAACCCTCCTCCAAGTTGAGCATCTCCGTCTTGGAGAGCGATGCTGCAGCATCACTCTGACACCCCTGCTCCAGACGACACACACTCAGGTAACTACACACAGCAGCTGAGTGTTTCTAGCCAAACCTGTCCCTGTAAATATACTGAGGCATTATTGTAACTACGTACAGACAATTTCACAATAGTACACACGATTTAGCAGCAACAACTGAGGGATTGTGTTTTTACCTGTTGGCACTGAATTCCCAGCTGCTACAACCTTAAGTCATCTGCTCTTTAAACTGTATATATTTGTCAAATACTGTATAAAACCTTCAGATTTTACTTGGCTGTTGTTTGGCTCCAATGTGTTCACCCAAGAATTAAAACATTTTGGATGATAAGGAGAAGCCAAGGCACGCAAGGTGACATGTTGGCGCGTGCTCTTCCAATCATCACCAGCGTGCCTTGGCTTCTCCTTACCATCGCACAAGCAGCCCAACACTGTGACCCTCCCCTGACCCTCGGCTTAAACATTTGGATTTTTACCTTCATCAAGGATCCAGCAAAATGATTATCTAATAAAAAGAAAGACATGATTGTTTCAATAAAACTTTATCAGAAAAAAAAACAAAGACTTTCAACAAAATACACATGTCAACTCTGACTGGACCCTCTAAGCTTTTTTAAAATAGCAGTCATCACATCAACTAATGGTGCATTTGATAGCTGCAGTAGACACTAAAAGAGCCTTAAGCCTGAGGATGATCGCAGGCTCCGCAGGTACTACTTACATCTGCAACCTGGATCTGCAGTGGTTCTGTTGTGCTGCCTGGAGAACAGAGTATTGACATCAGGACACGAAACCTTCTACAACCAATTTGGTTGTCATTGTCGTGAAAATGACACCAGCTCACCTGTCTGGCTGTGCCCAGTAAAGCTGCTGCCTCGGCCTCACCCATCTGCTGCACCATGTGGTAGAGGGCACCCTCTTTGTTCTGCAGCAGAGTGAATGGACGGTCCAACTCCTGGATTCTCCCGTTGTCCAGAACCTAAATTAAACATTTTAACAAACAAAATCAGGCTTAAGAAGTTTGAGTGAAGCGCATTGACAGACAGCGCGGTGGTCTCACCAGTATCCTGTCACTGTCGATGATGGTGTTGAGGCGGTGAGCGATGGTCAACACCGTACATTCTCTGAACTTGTCCCGGATGGTTTTCTGGATCAGCTCATCTGTCCTGCAGGAAGAACCCAGATGAATACTTCCTGTTTAAAACCATTGTGTGTGTGTGTGTGAGGTGAGTCAGTGGCACCTGGGGTCCACGTTGGCTGTGGCCTCGTCGATGATGAGGATGCGGTTCTTCCTCAGGATGGCCCTGGCCAGACAAACCAGCTGCCTCTGGCCCACGCTGAAGTTGGAACCCGACTCAGCCAGAACCGTCTCCAGCTTCCCTGGTAGCTCCTCCACTACCCCCTTCAGCTGGACCTGCGGGGAGCAGCGTGGTGACCAACACACACGACCACAGACTCATGTTGTACTGCTAGTAATAGAAGATTGGATTCTACCTCCTCAAGAGCTTTCCACAGGTCATCATCAGTGTGCTGGTTGAAGGGGTCCAGGTTCTTCCTCACAGTATCAGTAAACAACACCGGGTCCTGGCGAACAGAGATGAGGTGAGACCACATGATGAGTGAAACTCTTCTGAGCTCGGCTGATCTCTACCTGAGGAATGATGGTCATCTTCTGGCGAAGGTCATGGAGGCCGATCTCAGAGGTCAAGAACCCGTCGATGTAGATGCGTCCTTGTGGCTCTGCCAGGCGGAAGAGAGCCGAGACCAGAGAGCTTTTCCCCGCGCCGGTCCTCCCCACGATGCCCACCTGGTTGACAGAGGCCTGACTGCTCATCACGCGTCACATCTGGGTGGATCCAGCGTGTGTGTGTTCAAATAGCTCACCTTCTCGTTGGGCTGGAAGGTGGCGTTGATGTCTTTGAGAATCAACTGTCCGTCGGCGCTGTAGGAGAAATTGACGTGGTCAAAGGTCACCAGGCCTCGATTTGGCCAATCGGGAGGAGGACGCTTCTGGGTTTCCCATGGTGCTTCACTCTTTAACTCTGTGTACTCCACCACTCTCTCCACTGACGTCATCTGAGGAGGCAAAAATAGTCGCTTCGTCATCAGGCTATCATCGCTTCTCTTCCTCTGATTAAAGCTGGAACCTGTTACACACACACGTCTTACCATGTTCTCCACCTCAGCACTTTGCCTCACCGTCCACTGGAAGTTACCTATCAGGGTCACAGCGTAGGTCAGCACCAGGCCCACCCCTCCAGCCTCCAACCCTAACACACAAACACACACTGCTTAGAGGCATGAGTCTAGACTGATGTAAACACTACAATCTACCTGAGGAAAAACACATCCATGTTCCTCTCTCACAGAAACCTCTTCAATTTACATCCTGGAGCTTCTTTTCATGATTTGTGTACAAGTGCAGGATGAGTACTAGCTAGCAGGGTGTTGCTAATACCAGCCTGGACAGTACATGAGCGTCATAGCACCCTGAGATACTTGACGTCTTCTCACCATCTCTCAGTAAAAGGCAGCCGAACACTGCAATGGTGATAAAAAGCGAGCAGATGCTGTCCAGGCGGAGAGCAAACCAGCGGGACGTCATCAGGAACAGGAACCAGGCCTCTGCCACACAAGAACACGGTTGGACTGTTGAGAACGTGGAGACATCAGCGGTAACGGGGAGACGCTCCTGACAGAACCAACCTGAGTGGAGGTCCTGATGAGCATCAAAGTCTTTCTTTAATCTTTCCTCGGCTCTGAAGGCTCGGATGGTCCACAGGCCCTGGAGAGACGAGGACAGGTGGGAGAAGACGGGACTCCGAGCTGGAGGGGGACAAAGACGGGTGAAAGGCCTCTGCTTCCATCTAAACGGAGTCAGTTTTCCTCGTCTCGCATCTCAGGACTGAAAGCAAGATCCACTGAACCTACTTGTCGACTCGAGACGTTTGATATCTCGTGATGTGCAGAGGTAGAACCGCCGCAGGTACAGGAAGAGAAAAAGCAGGGGAACAAAAGGGATGAGAATGAGAGGTATGACTGACGCCGCCACAGCAATCACGCCAACATTCTGCAAGAACAACTACAACACAACCAGCGTCACACTGAGAGGAAGACTGGGAACAAACGCCATGAACATGAGGCTTCGTCTAAAGGTTCCTCACTTGATAGAAATCCACGAAGGTGATGGGCAACAGCGAGTCCATCTGGCTGATGTCCTTGGAGAACCTGTTGAGAATTCTTCCTGCAAAGGAGGATTAAGCAGTCAGCCGCACGGGACACAACAGGAAGCTTTACGCCTGCCTGACCTTCGACGCTTACCGATGGGGTTGACGTCAAAGAAGTGGACGGGCGTGCGGAGGACCGTGCTGAACATGCAGTTGTGGAGCGTCTGAGCTGACCTCACCAACCCGTAGAAGATCATTAAACTCCTGGCGTAGCCAAAAACTACAGCAGCCGCAGTTAAACCTGCAAACAGAGGAGCGCTGTGGAGTCAACGGTCCACCACGCAGTCGTCCCACGATGAACCTACCTGAATAAACGCCGAGGTAAAACCTGAGACTGAACTCCTCCTCTGCCTGAGTGGCATTGTTTCCGTCCTTGACGCTAAGAGCACTGGTGGTGTTGAAGCTATCCACTCGGGCCCTGGCAGGGGACCAGACCCAGACATGAGACCGTGTGTTGATTGGCCAGTAAAAAAAAAAAAAAAAAAAGGCAACAACAACACGAAACCCACCAGTACACCAGCCACCAGTCCTGCAGAATATACGCAACCTGGGACAGGAAACAGATTCAGTCTTCAGGAGCCAGTCGAGCACACGTGGAAACGCTGAGCTCAGTGCTGTGCTGGTTTAGGAGTTGCAGCAAGACTCACCTCGGCCACGACACTGAGCAGGACCACGAGCAGGATGGCCAGAGCGTTGCTGCCAGCACTGAAATACTTCAGATAAATGCGGCTGCTGACATTCCCCTCCACTCTCGTCTCCTCGGCCATGGTGTGAAGGGTTTCAACCTGCAAAACAAGTCGCCGCTGTTCAACATAGATGCAGGGGACCTCGTGTGGTCACGAAGGGACTCGGATGTGAAAATGTACCTACAGGGAGGTGGTCAGGGCCGTTGCTCTCCGGAGGCAGGAGGCTGCTGTAGGAACAGTGAGAGTTGTGGGACTGACTGGTTCTCATGCTGTGTGACGATTGCTTGTCGGGGTCAGCCGACTGAGACCACCGCCCCAAATCCTCATCACTTTTCAGCAAGGTCACAATGTCCAGGCCAGAACCCTGCAGCTCGTTGTAGGTACTGTGGGCCATGACGTGACCCTGGGAGACGGAGAGAGAAGGCGGGCCTGGTTCAAGCAGCCGTGAGCCTCTGACCTGCACACCTGCTCCGGGGGAGTCTCTCACCTCTTTGATGACCAGAATGTGGTCAGTAGCCTTCAGGTACTGCAGCTGGTGGGTGACCAGGATGCGACACTTCTTCTTCAGCAGGCCACAGATGCACCTGAGCAACAGCCGTACCCGTTAGGGCGCCGCGACAACGTCAGTTACAAGGACCTGTGCAGACCTGTCACCTCCAGACAATTCTAGCTCTAACAACACGGGCAAAGTCACTCCTACGTGACAACTTAAGCAGGTTCTTTGTGTGACGATGGTTCAGAATCTTGAGCTCAGCTGAGGCTTGTCAATCATCCTGAGGAGGGGCTCACCTGGGGGGGTTCCACTGCTGCATGCTGCTAAAATGTTAAGAGGCTAGACGGTATTTGGGTCACTCACTGCTCGAAAAGATGTTTCCCAACCTCAGCATCCACAGCACTGAGAGGATCATCTAAGAGGTAGATGTCTGCTTCCTGATACACAGTCCTGACACACACACACACACACACACAGGCTGTACAGAGATTTTTCTCAGAAGTTAAACACCTACAAAACAAGAGTTAGAGCAACTTGTTGCTACAGCTATAAACAAGTGGACATGGTGAAACATGTTGTGTGTTGACGCAAGAAGTTTGGTCATCACAAGCACAGCCGGGGGGGGGGGAACGTTTGCACTCTATTCAGGTGTTTCCTGTCGTCTGTCAATAGTTGAGCCAGTTCTCCTACCTGGCCAGGTTGATGCGAGCTTTTTGTCCCCCGCTAAGTGTCCCTCCTTTGTCCCCAATGAGTGTCAGGTCTCCGTCTGGGAGAACTTCCAGGTCCTGCACTCAAACGTACAACAAATACAAGCTGTGTTAGGCGAAGGTTCTCTGGAGTGTCAGTAATGGCTGACTTCTACGTTCTGAAATCACCTTCTTCAGGGCGCAGGCTCTGAGGACCCTCTCATACCTCTGGGGGTTCAGTTCTCGCCCAAACAAGATGTTACTACGAATGGTTCCAGGGAACACCCAGGGCTGCTGGCAGGCGTAATTCAGCTGACCTCTGACCTTCAGCGTGCCGGTGTCGCGAGGGAGTTCTCCCAAGATGGCGCTCAGCAGGGACGACTGGTGGACACATGGACATGTGAGTTTTCCTCTGCTGTGCTTTCCTAATCCCACCGTCCATGTTGCTCGTCCCCAACCTTTCCTGCTCCTACTGGGCCGATGACCACCAGCAGCTGATTGGACTTCACAGCGACGGAGACGTTCTGCAGGGACGGAGCGTCCAAACTCTAAAAAGCAAACAAACATAATAAGACTTGTCCACATTGGACAGTGTCAGGCTGAGGTCCGGAGCTTCCACCTTGTCCCAGAAGCACGTCATCTTCTCTATCTCGATGGCGTTCTCCGACTTTTCCTCCAGCGAGAGTGCAAAGTTCCTTCGGTCAACTTCCTCCAGCAGCAGGAAGTTCTGAGGAGGAGGAAACACACAATGCAGTATTTCCCCTTTGATGTTCACCGAGCACCAAAGCTGCCGCTGACATGGGTGACGGAGCGCTGGCATTCCACTCCAACACAACAGCACAGATCCCCCTCACACACTGGTGGGCTGCTGCTGTCTTAACACATCAGTGGCCTCCAGCATGGGTCAGAGTTAACCCCAACATGAATGAGACGCTGCAGCAAGTGATGGAACCGGAGGGAGCAACCACATAGGTTTGCAGCACATGATCCATGTGTGGGGGGGTGTATCAGGATTTTACAACAGCGAATCATTGGATACAGCAGGATGATTATGCAACCGTAAATCCTGTTCCGTCAGATACAATCTGTGACTCATATGCTGTTCCACCTCTGTGATGGATTGGCCGACGTACCAGCTTGTTAAGTTTCTGAATTTTGCCGTTTCTCCGTGCGTTTGTGTGGAACTTCTTGTTCCGAAACAGACTCACCTTGATCCTGCGAACGCTGACCAGAGTCTCTGATAACTTCTCGATGGCCAGGGGGAAGAAGAGGGTGACGGTGAGCTTGATGGTGCCGTACAGAGACACGGTGACGAAGACGCTGCTGGCCGTGAGGGTGTTGCCCAGGTGTGTGTAGATGGTGAAGGTGACAAACACTATGATCTTACTGCTGGCGAAGAAGGAGGCCATGTTGAGTCCTCGTAGGTAAGAGCTCTTCATGACTTGACTGATCTCTTTCCTGCAGAGACCCAAAGGAGGCGAGGTTCAGGTCCGGACTCGAGGACGAGCCACCCTGCAGCGGTGAATCTCGGAAGTTTAAATGTGTGTAAATCCTGTGTGTGAGGAGAAAGCATCTGCGCTCCATTAAACCTTCAGCTGAGTCACCCTCCTTATTGAAGAGCAAACCGAATCCCCTTTAGGAAACATGCCGTGGCTTCAAGGACACTTTCAGGTTGGGTCTGGAGGTCAAGCGGGGTCCTGCCATCCTGAGCCTGTTAAATATCAAACCCTGCTGGTGCTTCCTGAGTCCAGGACTCATCTATCGATACTAAATGCCAATCATTTATCATCACCCCGGAGGCGGCAGGAATCAAACCAGCAACCCAGGAATTCCTGATCAGCACAACTGCTCTGAGCAGACACAAAAATACTAATAATTAGAGAAATCTTAACTCTGCATGGTCCTAAAGCTCACAACAGATTAGGGGAAACACATTCCTCAAGTTTGAGCAGGAGGCAGACGCCCACATTTCAGGCCTCAGGAGAAAAGCAGCATGAAAATAACGTCAGACCTTAAATGATCCTGACATTTTTCAACCTCATTATTTTAGATTGAACATGAACAGAACACTAAGTTACCAGCGTTGTTGTGTGTGGACTCCAGGAGGGAAACTATTTCAGATTCATTTTCACTTTGTTCGAGCTCAGAGAGCAGAGAGGAGACGTTGGTCGGCCGCGGAGCTGCAGAGGTTCACCGTTACCTTCTGGCCTCCGTCACCAGAGCCGAGAACGGTTTTTCCCAGGCGTACATCTTGATGATCCTGATGCCAGACACCACTTCATTCATGATGCGGATTCTATTATCTGTCAGAACTGCTGTTTTACTCCTGCAAGACATAAACAACCAACAGATAGGACTTGGCTTCCTCTTCGTAACCCCAATTCATGGAGACGATATAGAAGCGTGTCGGCCAAAACGTTAACGCGTCACACGCCACCTTGGGATGACTTCCTTACCGGAAGATGCCAAAGAGCTTTCCAAACCAGCTCTGCACGGGCAGCAGGAGGGCAACGGCTGCCAGGCCTGCCAGACACGAGGGGCCGATCTCGTACCACAGGAAGCCAATGATCACCCCGGCCTGGAGGGGCCCCACCCACAGGTAGTGCAGGTTGAGAGTGATCTGCAGAAACGCTGGTTAATAATACAGGGAAGCAGCTCCAGAAACACAGACTCGGCAGCCCTGATATCCTCACTTTGGACTTTGGAACAAAAGAAAGCGACGCATGTCATAATCTGAGCTGGAAGGAGCAGGGAGCCGTACGAGGTCACCTGACAGGCAGCCTGAGCAGACGCCACTCAGGAATGTCACGGTGGCACACGTGCCAGACTGACCGTGCTGGAGGCCACTGATCTGTTCAGACAGCAGCAGTCCACCAGTGTGAGTGCAGGCTGTCAGGACGGCTCTCAAGGCCATGGACCCGTTTCATTGAAAGAGTAAATATGATTTTGGCTGAGTAAGAATGTAGGAGAGGAATGTTTAGTGCTGCTGGGGAGGAAAGCGTGACAGCTCGGGCCAATAAGAACAAGACTGAGCCACTGCATTACCCTGTTACGAAGTGGGTGCTGGATGTGGATCTCTTTGATCAGGGCTTGGATGCAGGAGTCTGTGTGTAAACATGGGAACCGATGTCGTTCGCACAGTCAAAGCCATCACGTGAGCGTCTCACCTCATCGAAACGATTGACATCATTGGACAGGAGGTTGACGATCTGGCCGATGGTGGTTCGTCCCATGGACTCGCTGCTGAGGCCCAGAGCCTGAGGAGTTCACAGCTCACAGTGACAAGCGCCTGGAAATCTTTCCTGCTGCAAACCTTGTCCTGCTAATCTTTACCGACCTTCCGGTATATCATGTGGCACACGGCCACTCGGGTCTTCATGCCGATTCTTTGGACGAGGTAGTAGTAGAGATGCTGGAGGATGGTCAGCGCAAAGGTGGAGAGGCTCATGGCGGCAGCACAGCCGTACGCCGTGTGAAGACTCCTCTCATCGTCTGGGTCGTAGTTCTCAAAGAAGAGGATGATTTTGCCCAGAAGAAGTGGCTGGATGACTTTAATGCCCTCCTTTATCACAGTGACACACAAACACTGTAGATTTTAGAGTTGTCATACTTCGTACTTCTTTTTTAACTGATGTTTTTGGAGCAGGACAATAAATATCCATACATCTACTTTATTCCACTGCCTTTTTCAAAACTACGATCCTCCAAATACAAATATCACCTCCTCGGAGAGCTTAGGGTCTGGCTTTGGTCGCCTTCTGCTCAGTGTCTTTAATGCCATTCCACTGAATTCAGATGAGATGAACC
The DNA here is from genome assembly GCF_037954235.1 of Aulostomus chinensis. Classification (NCBI taxonomy): domain Eukaryota; kingdom Metazoa; phylum Chordata; class Actinopteri; order Syngnathiformes; family Aulostomidae; genus Aulostomus; species Aulostomus chinensis. Next base: position 63,233,471 of record NC_141320.1, on the reverse strand, counting down.
CAGAACCTACCAGGCAGAACGCAAAGAACCCAGCGACTGCGTAAGACCTCCCGAAGCGCCTGATGAGGACCCGGGTGAGCTGTGGCTCCTGAAGTTCCTTCGTAGCTTCTCTGACTTCACGGTCCCAGATTCTGCCCAGGAACGAGCGAGAGGTTTAACTACCGTTACAAGAAGGTCATGTGATGTGCATGTCCTTGTACAACCTGTTTATCTCCAGAACGACACACACTACTGACAAGGACCGAGCCAGGACTCTGCATAACAGAGGACAGATGCAGCAACACGGCGAGCCTTCTCTCATCGACTCCGCCATGATTGACTCGCTCAGGTGGTCGAGTGGTCACACACGCATGTCAGCTGACCCTGTCTGTTTACTGTTAAATAAAGGCGTCAATGCCAAAAGAAAAAAAAAAAAACTGTCCTGAGTGTAACGGCTCCACCTGCTCTGCCTCACCAGGAGATATTCCTAAAAAAACAAAAGAACCATCTCTTCTGAGTAGTGACGGAGTACCTCTGTAGTTCTTCTCCCAGTACTTCTGACCGGTCCTCGGGGAGAACGCCGTACATGTCACTCTCCTCCAGCCTCCGTTTGTGTCCCAGGCGCAGCAGAGGGCTCAGCCAGCTGAAACACAGATCATGTGACAGTTACATGAGCAGACACACGAGGAACTCCTGCGTTCAGGTGAGAAGGTTCACCCTGAGTTTAGGGAGGCCAGTGTGGCAAGTGCTCAGACCCCCCCCCCCCCAACATTAACATACCACTGACTAGATGAGATGACATCATCCCTAATTAAGCAGCAAAGGAGGACGGTCAAGTCTGAAAGATCAGTGAACACACGGTAATGAAGACGTTCCCAAGCAGCATCGAGAGGAGAACGTGAAGGAGAACCCACACAGGAACCACGACTGACAGTGGAGGAGGTCCTGGGGGGTTGGTGGGCTCCTGGTCCTCCTCAGCTGCTGAAGCAACAACACCCTGCGTTTGTTTGGAGTTGGTGAACATTCAGTTCCTCCTGAAGGTCCCGGGTTATCAGGAAGGAATCTGAACCGTCTCCACTGAGCTCTAAGTGGTTCAGACCACACCAGAGAACCAGGATTTTCTGCATCTTAGAACGCCACCCCACCCCACACACACACACAGTGGTTCAGCAAATACAGAGACACCCAGGACCTGCAGGGTTGAGGAAGACGACGTCAGGACTCTGCCGCCATGTTGAGGAGCACCTGTAGTAATGCAGTTGCTGGCCGGGCCGAGGTCCTGAGGGGTGGGGGCGGAGGGGAGCAACTCGGCTGATGAGGATGGTGCCAGCAGCAACAACAGATCCAACTCTGCCAGGCGTGAGAGCTGCTGCTGCTCCACCTCCTCAATCAGAGCGTGACGTCACCATCGATTGCATACTGGATCAGCAGGGTTTGTACTCCATTATTGTCTTGGCTCCTGTTTCTCCTGTAAACACTGAGGTCTGCGTCTCTTGTCTTTATGTCCAACAAATAAATAAATCGAATCAACTTCAAACAAGAGGTGTCAGAATTTTACCACCCGTTAGACCTCCACTCCTCCAGCACATTCATGTGGTTTGCATTCAGGGAGTCAATAAAATAACACACACACACAAAAAAGAAAAGAAAACTTCAACACACCTCCAGCAACCAACCAACTGTACACTTGTTGTAATAATCAGCTGGGGGGGGGGGGGGGTCATTACCCCTCAGAGCAGCAATAAACCTGTTATTGCTACAATTTTTCTTTTACCATTTCAGGGCAGACAAGAATCTTTGCACATCCTGCTGCAGTGGTAACCAGATGCCTGGGGGGGGGGGGGGGGGGGGTGCAACAGCTGGCTCCACTTATTCACGTTGAGCGCCACTTTACCCCCCCCCCCCTCAAAAAAATTCTTTTTTAACCTTAAAACTCCAGAAGGAGAAACCGCGTCACGCCTCATCAATACGTGCAGCTCAAAGCTCGTAGCGTCACCGCGGCAGTGACACCACGCTGCGAGATCCAGCAGAGCCATAAAAACCAGCACTCACCACAGAAAGACCCTGGAGAGGAACTTGGCCGTGACCAGAGGGTTGTGGGATCCGTCTGTCTTTTCGGTGTCCAAGTTCATTTTGGCAGCAGCTCAGGGAACAACTGTCTGGACACTGCGGAGCACACACGGCAGGACCTCATTCACGGCGTGAGCGCTTCAAGAACATCACGTAAAACTGCCAACTAAACACCACCAATAAAAAAGCTTGTTACGCTGATAAGATATCCCGCTGCCTTCAGGTGCTTTCTATTGCGTCGTAAATATGAGCCGAGTCGCAAAAAACACCAAAACAAAAAACAAAACAGCGCGTTTACAGCAAAGCAGAGGCGGTGGTGTCTTTTAGTTTAATACAAACACATTTCAAACAAAAATAATGAAACAATTAAAGTATGAAGTGAATGCAGAGTATGAACTGTGACATTGTGGTAACAAATCGTGTCCTTAACAGATTATATGAAGTATTTGCACAACATCCACTCACGTCTCAGGAGGAAGACGCGAGAATGCGGCTGAATTTGTCCCACCACGTGTAAATTGAATAAAGAATAAATAATAAAATATTAAAATTTTAAAAAATCCTGTTTCTGTTGGTTCTGCTTGTCGGTCCTAAAAGTCTTAGGTGTCCCTCGTTTCTGATGTGGGCGTCATCGGGACGACAGAAGCTTGTGTTTCCAGGGGCTGAAGCGGGACCTGAAGTAGACGCTTTCATCCGGGCAAAGTTCGGGGAGCCCTGGTTCAAGACTGTCACGTGATCGTGATCCACCCAGAGGGGGAGAGAATCCTGCTCGGCACTTTTACTTGGGCCTCATGTTTCAAAGCCTAAACTTGAACGCAGCGTCTTCTGCGCTGGTCGTCACGTGCGCTGGCAGATGACCCCCCCCCCCACCACCACCACCACCACCGCGTGCGTGCGTGCGTACACTCTGCAAGACTCAACCGTGATATTTAAAACTGTACAGAAATATTTGAGTGGACCCCGGGGGTGTGTGTGTGTTGGGGGGGGGGGGGGTGTCAAGTGCGATAAAGGGCAGTCTTAGCACCCCCCCCCCCCGACCGATGTTGTCAGGTTTCACTGACCCTCCAATCACTGCAGGCAGCTTGGCAGTGCTCTGCAGGTCTGACGGGTTTCAGGTGAGCTGCTCCACCGTCACACAGTCACGTACTCCAGGTAAACATTCACGTCTATCTCGTGCGGGATTTAGAACGACGCAGGTGGATCAGCGCGTTCAGAACCCCCCCCCCCCCCCCCTGCGCGCCTCATATAAAAAAAACCCAAATTGCTTTACGAAGTAAAACCGGCAGCACCCCCCCCCCCCCCCCTTTTCTTTCTTGAATGCACCAGAACTCCTATCAGTCCAACACGTTGGAGCGGTTTTTTACAGACAAGAAACGTCCCTCTCCATCCCGGTCAGACTTGTAGTTCCACAAGCCCGCCGCTAGAGGGAGTGAGGCGCCCGTTTATGAACATCGGACCTCCAGCACATTTAGGCGTCTCTAAACACCACAAACGCTTCTCAACAGTAAGACTGTCCTCGGAGCCCCTCAGCGGAGGTGTGGAAGCAGAGCAGTCCTTTCATTCATTCAGAAAATAGTGGAGGAAGAATCAAACAGCAGGCCGCCCAATGATGCTGAGGGAGAGTAAACACCTCCATTAAATGCGTCAATCAAGAGCGGAGCACAAACCCTTTGATCTGTCTTTAAACCCCCCCCCCCAGTTTGTCTCTCTGGTGATTTACCTGATTCAAGGCGGCCGCCGCGCGTCCAGGCTGAGCTCCAGGAGTCGTCCGTGGTCTCTTCCTACCGGCTGTCGCTTCTGCATCCTGAGCCCCAGCTGTTTCTGAGCCACATCTTGTTTGCACCGGGAGCCAAGACTGCGCTTGACCTAGTTCACCATGAGCCCAAGGGCCAGAGTTAGAGACACACTACTGATAACACTGTCATGAAGGCAGTTTCTCCAAGAAAGGGAGTTGGAGATTTGCTGGAGGCCAGAGGGAGCGATGAGCGTCCCTGATAAGTTTCTTTAGAAACAAACACCACTTCTTTCAATCCTCTGAGCACCTTTGGAGTTGACTTTTTATTGATTGAAAATAACTTCTGTGCTTCTTCACATTCTCCATCAGTCTGATAAGAACTTATGTGAACGACTGAGGGGGGAGTCAAAAAAAAAAAAAAAACGGTACAAGAACCATAGTATGACGGTTGCCATGACAGCGAGCATGCTGCCGTCCCTACACACCGAGCGTGACACCAGCATCGACTGAGCGGACTCCTTCCTTTACGCAAGTTTGTGTCTTTAACCTGTGACATGAGGTTTCTGTTCAGTGAAGAGGAAATATGTGGCGTCGCATTTCCCCCTCAGTGTTGTGTTCAAGTCCCACCTTCAGTGTCCTACAGAAAGCCGGCGTACTGCAGCTACTGGCTGCTGGAGTCCTGAGCTACACCCTCATTCTTTGGTAAACTGAGCAGCTCCTGGATTCTCTGCATGTCCCGACTGGTTTCCTCTGGCTGAGAGCTGACGTGAAGTTCTCCAATCAGCTCATCCGTCAGCTGCAGCCGCGCCGTCCTCATGGATTGGAAAGGAGAGGCACCATGTTAGCGTTTTCACAGCGGCTGGCGTGTCATACTCCAGATGTGGGACTCTAAACTCACCATTCTGCGAGTTTGAGCTCATAAAGCTCCCTGCGCTCTCGCCGCCTCCTCTCTCTCTGGGTCTCTCCTGCTAGGGAGTGCATGCTGATGATTAAAGCACCAGTAGGAATCCTGAGAAGATCAATAATACAGTTAAAAGCAGTTCAAACCTGGTAAATCGCTCGATACAGAAACATTGAACACTTGTATTGTTTGACCAGACGTTTGATTCCAGTGCTGCAACACACAAACATCTGCTAAGTGGAAGCTAAATCAAAACAAGACCATGTGGAACCGCTGCTGACCCGAGAAATCAGGTTTATACTCCCAAAAGCTGCGATGACATTCTCTCATAAAGAACAAGCCATCACGCGCATGGAGCGCCAAGGCAGCTCCTTGAAACGCATAAAACCTTCCAGGCTGTTAATGTACACCTCTGTTTTGATATCCTGTCCCGTCTGATGTCCCTACCCTGCAGCACGTGCCTGGTCAAGGTGACAAGAGGACAATTCTGGGACGAGATCTGGAGCGTGATGTGCTTTCCGATTAGTTGCCTGCCTTCGTTTCTGCCCCGGCTGCACCTGGCACAGGCAGGGACGGGGCGGTTTGCTCACATCGAGGGTTCCAGGTGGCTGGTCACTCAGGCAGACAGTGATAAGGGGGAGGAAGAGGAGGCTGCCGCCGTGCTCGCGTAGAGCCAGCAGCAGAGCAGAGAAGGGCTGAGCCAATCAGAGACGATCCTCACCAACCCCTCCAGTCCGCCACACATGAGAAACACCTCACACTATCACACCGACGTCAAGACTTCACTCTGGCTACTTGCAGCCCAGAGCGCAGGGAGGAGGAAGAGGAGACAAATTAGAACATGGAAGGTGGAGATGACGCCGGAGTAAGAGAGATGGTGTAAGTGGAAAGGGGCAGCTGCTGCCTTTGCCGGCCCCCTTGCTCTAGTACGCAAACCCTGGCCCTCTGCAGTGCACATGAGTCCCTCTGGCAGCCAGCACAGAGCTGGAGCTGGAGATGGAGGTGGGGGCTGGGGTTCAGCTGTGCGACAGCGGGTTGCTGGGAGGGGCGCAGCTGGCTGCCAGAGTGCCCTTTGCTCTCGAGCACACGCATGTGAACATGCACACAAGCATGAGTGGATACACATGTGTGTTAACGCGCGGTAGCTTTCATCAATGTCGCAGAGTTCAGTTGTCAGTGATGTGAAAGGACAGCGACCTCCTTACCCCAGAACCCCTCCGATGATGGACCCCGCCACCAGACCTCTCAGGCCCAGGTTCAGTCGGAAAAGACCGCTGGTCACAGCTACACACACACACACAGACACACACACATAAATTGATAGGTACTGACATTTGTTATCTTGAGAGCAGACCAGGAATGAGGGACTAAAAATGGAGGGGAAGGTCCTGAGTCAGACGCTGCCATGTGACCATGGGTGTGTGTCTGTTAGCAGGGTAGCTCAGGACAGGACTCCATCACAGTGTGTCCCACGTGCACCGCCATCAAAGTGTGGGTCACAAGCTTCTCTCACAGTCAAGGTTAGAATTCACCAGTTCCAAAAAAACAAACCAAAGTAGCCACTGACATGGCTCAGAAACTGAATGCAGCTCATCAGGTGAACTAAGATAGATGTTCCTGTAATTTTCCTCATCAGACCGGAGCAGAAAGCACAGAGCAACAGCGGGAGAGACGACCTGCGTGAGCCTTGTTGATCAGTGACTCACCTCCAGCAGCTGCATAATGGCTGAGGGAATACTTGTCACGGTACACAGACAGGCCTGTGCTGACCGAGCTGGAGAGGGAAAAAAAACACATAAACACACACATGAGGCACAAGAGCCGAGCTTCACCACTAAATTTGGTCATTTCTGCTTGATTTGAGTAAATCAAGCAGTAAATCAAGCAGACAGGACTTCTGCCCTTCAGAAACGGACGTTTCCATGACGGTTAGATACAAACATCACTCACCTTTTTCCGTAGAACCGACGCTACACTTCCTCTCAACTTTCTGCTGTACAGTTTCATTCATATTCCTTTGTCGGTTCAGTTCAAACATCAGTAAACCAGCATCTAATGTGACTGAATGGTATCACGGTCGTTTTACTTACTTGAACAAGGTGACAAACACAGCCACCCTCCAACTCCATCTCATGCCATACCTCACAAAGCCTCGGATCGCCGCGTTATGGGCCGAGCGCTGGTTCAGACACACAAGACACACACGGTCACGCGGACGCTGCAGCCCATTACACGTGTGCTGGAATACTAAGAGTTTTAGGGTTATATTTTATTTCCTGTGGTGCCGCCATTTTATATTGGAAGCAAATCACACACCAAGAGGACAGCGTAATTGTAAAAACAAGTCTCTGCTTATAAATGACCCTTAATCTTTACTGCATGGTTTACCATCTTAAAAGCCAGACACACACACACACACACACACACACTCAACAGATTTCACTCACCACTGCATCCACACGGCCAGAGTAGACCTCTGCCTGGCTCATTTGGATATACTGCTCCCTGGCGTGGCGAGCGGCTGGCAGGCCTCCGTAGACCAATCCTACCAGCGCCCCAGTAAAACCGCTCTTCACCACGTTGCTCACCTCCTCTGGGTAAGTCTGTGACACACTAAAGGTTGGGACAAAGCCAAGTCAATTTAAATGTTAATACTCATTCCAGTTTTTGTTTGTTTCTTATTTCATGAATATTTTCTGTCTTTTAATTTATATCATCCTTTCTTCCTCCCTCTGTAAATGCTGCTGAAACGACTTTAACTTCCCCTGTGTGGGATTAATGAAGTATTTTTATTCTTAATGGCTCGAGGCACATTCAGACACTGTTAATGGTTTACTGCAAAAAAATACTGTTTTTAAAAATCTGAATCTCTGCAGGACACCTCTGGGCCACTTGAGGGAGCTCCGGTGTTTTCTACCACCAATGAGAGGAAAAACAGATCAAGACAACAAGCAGAACTAATTAATGTGCCTTTAATGTGGAAATACAAACAAATATTTATTTAACACTTAATTCATCATATTAAACATTTTAAAAATGTAGTATGAAATTATATTATGTATCTTTTGATGTAATCATCTATGTAATGAATCTTCCGAAATGGCCAGTTTTCTTCTTCAGGATGAAATTAAGCGTTTTTGCTGGGGGGGGGGGGCTAACTATTGTTTTCAAAAATCGCAGCGATTAAGGAGAGAGAATTTGACGGGATGAAAATATCTGAGTCACAAGTGAACAACAAACAGGACTAACTCTCTGTCAAAGAGGTCCTTGATGCGGTCCCAGCCTGTGTCAGGGAATTCTGGCTTGCCCAAGAAGCTTGCGACGGTACTGGCCGTGGGGATGGATGCAGGAGCAGAGCTGGTGGAGGGAGAGGAGGGAGAGGGCATCTGTGCAGGCTGGACAGAAGCCACATCAGCTGCATGGACCCTGGGGAGTAGGAAGCAGAAGGAAGCAGGCCAGGCGCTCTGGATGCGGCCCTGCAGTAGGCCGGTGCTCAACGTGCCCTGAGGGGTTGAATCTGCCTTTCGCCTCCACACAACAACGCCTGTTGTGGGCTTCTCGGGATGCATTACGCTTCAGCTGGCGTTAGGCTGCAGCAGAGAGGCAGAGACACATAGCCGAGGGTTGGGGCGCTGCAATCACTGCTTCAACTTAGGCTCCATCCTCAAAACAAATAGCCTCCAGGCAGATGGAATGCTGGCACAGGCTGGAGACGCTGTCCAAGTCAGCAGCTGTTAAACAGTGCAGCCCAATCGAGACACACTGCACTCATTTATTTCTGGACTTCAAATTCATCACTGGGCCCCACAGCTCCACCAAGCAGCCCACGGTGACCACTGGAGGGGCAAAGGTGACTGCACCTCAGCACATCGTGCTCTAAAATCTTGAACCAGCAGCCAATACACGAAATATATAAGAGCTACATTTTATTATATTATTACCAACCCAATATCTCCAAATTGTTTGATTTTTTTTTCTCCAAACACACAACCACACACAAGCAGTTAAATATTTTAAATTCAACACACCAACTTGTTTGGTTGGTCATCAAAATGCCTGGAAATACACCTGGAAAGGTTAATAAATCTCTTATCTGGGAGAATTCATCAACTGGTGTTCATACCAGGGTAAAAGTCACAGGAGAAAATCCTGACACACCAGTAAATTCTCACGTAAGACATTCCGGGATGGGAACTCGTTGCGGGCCCGTGAGGTGACGCCCTCGCAGAGCACAAAGTGCAATAACTCACATTTAGTTCAATTTGAATACACTTGTGCTTTGCATTTTCCTCTGCACTGTTCCTCATTACAATTGAGAAAGTTAAACTTGCTCAAATTTAGTTGTTTTTTTTTTTTTTTACTTACGGAAATAATATAACACAGTAATACATTATAGAGTTCAGCCAGCTCATTTAGTTCCATTGGAGACTCGAAAATTGTTCAAATTGTTCATCTACACTATCAATATGAAAGACAACAACAATAATACACTTATTTAAAGGCGCCTTTAGTCAAGCAACTGTTGAGCATTTGTTCAGTCGCCAACGTTTCTTTTCCACAGCGACGTAAATGTGGACATTCACTTGCTACGCTAATGCGCCATATGCTATAATAATAATATAATAATAATACTGTTAATACGCAGAGGGTTTAGCCTGCTAGTCAAGCTACGTAGATAGTTTTGACACAACCTTGTGAAAATATGCATTATAATTATATGGAAAATAGTGTAAAGCGTCATAAGACACTAACAAGCCTTCCAGGGCCCGACAACTGACGTGCGACGCAGGCACCGTCCCCTGAATTAGCGTTATGTCGTTCAGCTGCGTCGCTCGCTGCTAGCTTAGCCTAGCCTACTGGGTTATCCCGTGAAAATGAATTCTCAGAGACGTGACAATGTCATAGCTCAATAAATGCATGTAAGTGTCTCTTTACCACCGTCAAAAAAAGAAATAAAATCAATGTAGTTTGTCAGAAAACGTGAACCTTCGCTGTCTGTTAGCATGCTAGCGGGTCTTTCAACACTTACCAGCAGCAAGTTCCGGTTGAAAGAAGCCCTGGTTAATAAATGACTTCTGGAATTTTTTTTAATCTCCAGTGATACAACTATATGTACATTTTTATTTTTTATCCCTGCGTTGACCAACAAGTGACTTTCAAGAATCCTCGGCTGGTGGCGTACCGGTGAGGCGACCTCTAACCTCGGCCGGTCCACTCATTGAGAAGTAGCACACAACTGTAACAGCGCCCCTAGTGGGTGGAGGGCTGCATGTCGGATGTTGAGCAGGAAATATTACTGCGTATGATCGCTGCTGCTGCTGATCATTAAGGACGACGGATTAAAGACTCAATGCAGTATTTCTACCTCTGCAGCTCTTTAGCTCCTAAATATTACTTCTTTTCACGTGTTTCTATCTTTCTACATTTTTAAATAGCAAATTGCTAATTGTGATTATGTGACTTATTATTCGGTCATTAATCAACATTATTTTTCAGGGAGGGCAATTACTGCATGTAAGAGAAGAGCAATCATCGAACTAGAAACAATTCTTTTTTTTATTTCTAAATGGAAAACATTTCTGTGCTATTCAATATCCAATATTTACTAAGAGAAGCAGATGAGAAAGTTACAACATTGAACATACTAGTACTCCTACTGCGTAGAAAAACTCCTCTGGACCTAACACTTTTATTTGTATAAAAAAAAAAAAAAAATCACATGGCTGCACAAACCTGGATGTCCCGTGCTGATCAGGCACATGATCACAGCCTTTCCGGTCAACTCGACAAGCTAATCTGAATCACGTTAACGCAACAAATCAGCGAGTATTTACAGTACGATGAGAATATTACAACATATTCAACATTCGGCTGTAACCATGGACACAATCTTTCATCTCTCTGGAACATATTGCTTTTTTTTGTTGGCACTTTGTATGGAATGAGATGTTAACTGGAAGTCAGCGACAGACATGTTTGTAACAGTGAATCCTCAAGTCCCAGGATTGATTATTGAAAAGTGTGAGTCACCTGAAGGTACTACAGTTGTCCAGTAGGGGGCGGTGTAACAAAGTTGACATCTATGCAGGCTTCATCACGTATTCTTAATGCCTGGCATGGAGATTTAAAAAACAAACTGACAAACAAAAAAAACCCTGAAAAGAATCAGCTCCCGCCAGAGATGCTGACAATAATCATCGTGACTTGAGCAGCTGTTCATGTCTTACACACTTTGTGGTGCAATAATTCAAGTAATTATCTACAGATGAGACAGCAGATGTTACTGAAGAGCAGAGAGGTTCGCCAGGGAGCCACATCCAAAAACAGCAAGTAAAATGTTCAAATATACAAATTCAACATTTAAAAGTGAGAAGATATGGAACGCCTCAGTGGCCTGGTGAAGGCACTCAACGCATAATTGCAGACTCTACAGTTTTCGTACCTTTTTAAAGGCCACAATTATGATTCACAATATCTTAAAAATTTAAAAATTATTCCTAAACCCTGTCCAGATGTGATAACGGTTTCATGAAAACTCATGGGGGGGGGGGGGGTTAACGCCAAAAACTCCACCCAAACTTCCATTTATTTTCCATGCATCTTTGCTGTAACAACAACATGATGACTACTGTTAACTGACGGTAAACTCAGCACCATTAACTGGTTTTATGGGAGAGTATCGAGTATCGATCCTACGCTGCCCATAATCAAACATGACAGCATTCCTTGGGTTTGCTTGGCTGGCTTCCTGTTAAAAACGAGGACAAATCGAGTTGGATGGTGTTCTCCGCTTCGATACGAGCGACCGTGATATTATTATTATTATTATTGATGTCATGTCGTCAGTGTATCGGTCTGAACAACATCAGGGAAGGTCCAGAAACAGTCGTGGAAGTTGGCGACACAGGAGTACAAGTGTGTATTCTAGAGCAGGAAATCGTGTGGTAGTGCAGTTGTTACATTCATGGGTTTCCCTTCATTACAGCTGTCTCTCTCTCTCTCTCTCTCTCTCTCTCATAGCTCCGTCCTGCTGGGTCTGTGGACAATCTGGTTGTAGTTGCTCTTTCGTTTGGGCTTGTAGGAGAGGAGCCGGCTAAACTCCGTGAGGAGTCTCTCCCAGTAGCAGGAAACGTCTTGCATCCGTAGGTGCTGCAGGATGAACTCCTTACCCCTGCAGGGAAGGAGACGACGTGAGACTCGGCACCTCTGAGTGGAGCGAGAGCTACAGGAGGGCTCCTCCAATGTGTAATCATCAAATACCTTCGGGCGATGTCCTGTGCAATGGCATCGTTCTCTTTAGCGAACTGTAGCAGCTCCCTGGGGAAACAGAGACATAAATATTCATTCACTTCAACTTTGGCCTCCACATTTGGACTGTAAACGGCGAGATGAAGGAGTCAGGTGCGTGAATAATGCCATGAAGTCAAGTCAGTTTTGTTTATCTAGCAGGATTTCTTTAAATTTAAATGTCAACTGTCATTATTATTCATGGGGACCTAAAATATTCCCCCCGGGAGCAAACAAAGACATTAATAGTTCTCCAGCATTTATAACAGGAGGATTTGCCATTTTGGGGTTTTGATATTCCAGCCTCAAAACTGGCAGATCTGCTTTGTAGAGTGTAACAATGAAGGAAATACAGTGGTTAACGTGTCCACCAATATACATATGTATAGTTATAGGTACTTTATTTCCATCGTACATACATTTAAAAGCAGCAGAATAAAAAACAAACAAACAAACAATACACAAATTGACTGAAATGGGCTAAGGCAGAAGCAAAGCTGATTAATGCCCGCCAACGATGCATCTTAAGCTACACAATGCATGATGTCAAATGGGAAGGAGAAAAAACAAAACAACACAACAAAAAGTAAAATGAGTGTAATGGTGAGTCGAATCTGTTACAACAGCTCTTCTGAACTTTTCTATCAGATTCAGTTCTGGAGGTCGAGCTCCTGAACTTCATGTAGATTCACCACACAGCTGGAAACTACCTGACATCAGAGAGATCCTGCTTGACCGGGATGTAGTGGACCCAAGGCTTGAGCTGAGGGTAAAAAAACTCCTGCCACTCGTCCCCCACATGGAACACCAGAGAACCACACAGGAAGAGATGTTTGAGACGGAAACTCGCCGCCACACCACGGAAGTTGAATAAATATCTGCAAGGAGCGCAGTGTTTGTTATCCAGAGCCGTCGCATTTTCTTTACAGAAACACACGTGTGACAGATGACAGCGGAAATAAATAAAACTCCATGTCAGGATGTTGCTGCGACACATCTTTAAACAAGAATACATTCAAAACTTTTTCATTCACGAAAACAGAGCTTACTTGTACTTGCAGTGATCGACCAGTGGGATTTCTTTAGCTGGTGGTCTCCCGAGTGTATCCTGTAACATGCAGATGTTACGATCAGAAAATATTCAACATGGATAAGAAACATCATGGAAAAGCTTCCAGTTCGTATCAAAATCACTGAAATAAAGTGGAAACAAGGGTTGTGTGACGGTTTGGGCTGCAGGAAGCCTGACCCTCTCAGACTTCCAGGCCTGGTTCTTTGTGTATTCTGCATCCACCAGCTCCGGAGCTTCTCTTGACAGGAGGACCAGAGGGTCACGTTCTGGACTGGTTCTATCAGAGACATGCAGACAATGAGTCAAGACGGGATTGGACAAGAGAGACGATACTGCTTCATTTATTTTTAAACTACTCATAAGATATTCACATTAAAGTAACTTTAAATAAAATAAACATAATTCAATCATATTTATCTTAAGATGAATTCACCTGGAGCCTCGGAAGAATCCCTTGGACTCTTTCCTCTTCCAGGGCCACTGAGCAGCAGACCTGTCACAACGTCATCAATCAGTGGGTTTTACTGATATAATTCCATTATTTTTACCTTTTTCCAAATCTTTGAGAAACAGACTGTTCATACATTTTTGTAAACATCTGTTTACATATAAGAAACAAACCAATATTCCCATATTTGTGAAGCACATTTCCATGACTTTCAAGACTTTTCTGGCTGTATTCACATTAAAAATTAACTTCAAACTTTCATGACCTTCAAGAGTTTTTTTTTTTGTTGTTGGACAGATTTAAACATCATTATGAAACACAGAGGAGCGTAACCACACCTTTGTTCTGTCTACTCACAAAACAACTAAAACATCTTACTTCTTAAGATCGTCTCTCATCAGATCCCATCTGCCCAGTCCTGTGGGGTATATGGGCCACACAGCAGGACCACCCTCCCAAAATGTCCAAGCAGGATACATGATGTCCCGGTAGTCTGAAGTCTGCTCATATCACTCACACACACACACACACACACACACACACACACACACACACACACACACACACACACCAAGAGCATTAGCATCTTGCACCAAGGAGTGCTGTAAAGTGGGCCCGTGTGTGGAGGCTAACCTTACTGAAAGAGAAGACGGGCATTGTTGGCTGCACCCAGGTGGGGACTTGAGGATAATCTCTGACATTTACAACCAGCTCCACATCAGGTAACCTGTCAATCACCTCCAGCATGAAGTGCTCCACCCCGCTGCACCTGAAAACAGGAAACAACTGTAAAGTACTTGTTTTACCAGTCTGCTTTGCTCGCTGGTGTTACTGGACAGCGTCTTCTTACCTGGCAGGGAACATACAGTTGTGCTCTCTGTACAGTTTATGTCCAATGATCTGGTAGTGGGTGCCCACCCCTCTTTGAACCGTTGAAGCCATGAAGTCCTCAGAGATTCCGCCTTTAAAGGGACGCAAGTCATGCTGTAGGACACTGAGGCAGAAATCGTGAAAAAAAATGAGTTCCTGCACAGGTGCAACACTGCCTGGCAGATGCAGGCAAATCTGCAAATGTTCTTTCACCATGACCTTCCCTCACACACACACACACACACACACACACACACCTTAGATGGCAGCTACAGTTGGCAGAGTTGCATGGAGTAAACCCTTCAACGGCATCAGCAATCGTGTCTCCTATCCTCTTCCACCGTTTCTCTGCAGAAACAAACACAAACAAAAACAGAGTATAATGTCCAAGGAGATCTTCCATATTTGTTCAGTCCCATTTTTATCTCATCGATGAGCAACAGGTTGCAACCTGCGAGCTCACAAGAAAACATTTTACATGTTGTAGAGTTTATAACCACGTTGAGTTCAAATGCTTTAAAATACTATTTAGGTAATGAAATTAAATGCTGACAAACGTTATTTACATTTGGAGCAGTAATGCTAGCTAGCCTTAGCCGACCTGTTACCAAAAGCACACCCAGTCTTAAATAATACATCTTTAATTGGTTTCCATTTGTTAGGTTACTAACATTTTCACCAAAAGTCGTTCAAACCTCAACACCACAGCAACTAGCTTAACATTAGCTCGGAGCTATTAGCTAGCTAGTGAAGTGATGCACAACTCCAACACTGAAAGTTACACACAGACAAAAACGGGAAAGTAAAACAGTAACTATCATCCAGAAGATAAAGGGCCAAAAATCTCTTTAAAAATGATACCTGAAGCACCAACCCAGCATGTGCTTGCTTGAAGAAGAAATAAAAACCTCCACAAATACAAGCGCTCCATTTTTCCCTCAATCTTCCAGCTTTGTCTGAAGCGCGACGATTATCTGGGATCTGTTGTTAATGTCTGACCGTAGTCACACGGTAATACGCGCAACAAAAATAGAGTTCTTCACGGGTTGCGCTACCGTAAAGTTAGAAATATTGTGGCCTAAACTAGAATTCAGTAGGCTGGGATCAATACTTCATTAGTTTCATAGCGTTAAGCACCATTTAAACACTCTCCACATCACTTTATACCTTGAAAATGACACGGCTAATTAAATAGCCTAGCTGATGAAATCCCCAAAGCTTCTCTGCTCTCATTTCTAAAATGAACCTGAGGGCATGAATGGCTACCTCATGAATGATTGTCTTTTAAATGTGTTTTTTTTTTTTTTACTTCAGGAGGAGGAGGAGGAGAAGTGTCTCCTGTGAGATTTCGAGTGATAAAGAGGAGGAGAGACATCAACCCACAGACAAGAGAGAGGGAATAGTGATGGGTTACTCTTGAGAACATTTTATAGACAGAGATCTTATCCGGAGGTGGAGTTTTGCAGGTTTTTTTTTTTTTTTTTTTTGCAGATATAAAGTCAGCCTTTCAACATTCTTGCCTGGGACTTCACTCAAACACTTTCCCACCTGCACAACCATGCAGCACGTCTCTCTTCTCTACGGCCTCTGCATCCACCTGGTATTCTTTTGTGCCGCCGAGGAAGGTCTCGAGTTCCCCAATTTTGACGGCAAGGACAGGGTGCTGGACATCAATGAACGTAGTTACAAGAAAGCTCTGAAAAGATTTGACCTGTTGTGCCTCTTCTATCATGAACCGCTGCCGGCCAACAAGGGCCTGCAGAAGCGCTTCCAGATGACGGAGCTGGTGCTGGAGGTGAGACCGACTCAAAGATTCACCTTCGTTTTCTTTATCTACTGCAGAATTTAAGATACTTGCTTACATATTAAAAGCCTCACATAACCAGGATTCAGAGGAGTATCAAGGCTACTTTTTTTCCTGCCACTTACATTTATAATTCTTTTCTGAAAATAAATGCCATAAAAGGCTAGCTTCATTTAAGATATGTCATGGTCATTTTTACCTAAAAGGTTCTTTTAATAAAAGTAAAATATGAAAGTTAAAGATCCGTTATTTGAAGCTGTGGGTTCGCAAGAGCCTAACAACCAATAAAAATGTTTATTACCGTAAGTGCAGGAAGTAGAACACACTAACACTTCAGGTGGCTTTTATGAGTCCCAATATGAATGAAATTTTACTCACCGTATGGAGAAGCCTTTGCGCTGTCTGATCACATAGGGGTCAAGGGTCAAAGTAGAGAATGTGAAGAGGGACTTTGAAAGATGATCTCCATCCATCCATCCATTTTCTTCCGCTTGTTCCTACTAAGGGTCGCGGGGGGCTGGAGCCTATCCCAGCGGCTACAGGCAAGAGGTGGGGTTCACCCTGGACAGGTCACCAGTCCATCACAGGACCAACACATAGAGACAGACAACCATTCACACTCACAGTCACACCTACGATCAATTTAGAGTATCAATCAGCCTCGTCCCCTCTTGATGTCTTTGGACTGTGGGAGGAAGCTGGAGTACCGGAGAGAACCCACACAGGAACAGGGAGAACATGCAGACTCCACACAGAAAGATCCTGTGCCCGAGCCGGGGCTTGAACCTGGAACCTTCTTGGTGTGAGGCGACAGTGCTGACCACTGCACCACCGTGCCACCTTAAAGATGATCTCTAGATATAAAAAAAAAAAGTTACAAAAATACTCTTTAAAAATTCTTTAATCGCTCATAAGATAAAATAGTACCACCTTACTGTAAAAATACCAGTTGAATTTTAAATCTATTCTTAATGAGTTTGATAGGTCTGTTAGTTGGTTTGTTGTAAAGTTTTACACTTCAACCAATTCAGGGGTCTTGAATCTCTGGCGTCTTTATTTTGGGGGTCCTGAGCTGAGATGTTTAGGGACCCCTGCTTCACAAAAGCATCAGAGAGAACCGCACACAGAACATTCAGCTCTCATCCTGGCTCACCTCCGTAGACGGAGTCTGTGTTTCACCTGCAGTGGTTTGAATCCCATTATGCGCACTCCTACTTCTGCACTTCACATGCATCCAGGGATTGTTTCTGGGTCATTCTGGTAATTATAGCGTGTTCCCAAAACTATCTGGCTGTGAACTAGAAATAAGTCATATCTCTTTGCTTCCTATTCATGAGCCAGAGACAGGAGAGAAAGAGACACGAAGGTACTTTAAAGAAAGCATATCCAAGTTTTACTGTTTGGCTTTTGAGTGTAGATAAAACTAAACATCTATTCCACTGTACACATGATTTCTGATCGAAGAGGACAGGTTAAGTTGGACTTGAGAGACAATTGTGGGGCCGGGTTTCTAAAAACAGATCCATCCTGATGGCATGTTCTTGTGTGAACACCCAGCTCACTGCTCAGGTCCTGGAGAACAAAGACATTGGTTTCGGGATGGTGGACTCCCAGAAGGATGCCAAAGTAGCCAAGAAGCTGGGTATGAGCATCATTTCACTGTGTGCCGTGAATTCTGCCTTTATCCTTCGACAGTATGCTCTTCAAAACCTGCTCGATAAGACTTTCCAAGCTTTCTTCACTTCCACTGACACCAGAATTCTCACCATCATGGCACAGCTGCTGTCCTCTAACTGCCACTGCTGCTTTTCCTTCAGGTTTGCAGGAAGTGGGCAGCTTGTACGTCTTCAAGGACGACCGAGTCATTGAGTTTGACGGGGAGCTCTCTGCAGACACGCTGGTGGAGTTCCTCCTGGACGTGAGTGTCTCGTTGGTGTCTACAGGACGAGCTTTCATGGGACCTATTCAGAGACATTTTGGGAAGAAAAAGTCTTCAGAGTGTATAAAGTGCGACCGTGTTAGCTTTGTTGCAAAGAATTAGACAGTCATGTGGACAAAACCTTTGTGTATAAGCAGCAGGAGTTGCTACGTTCTGCCTGGAGCTGTCACTTCCTGTCACACCAAAATTCTTACTCAAAAGCCAACAACCCTGCTAAAAAGAAGTAGGTGATCAATCCATTTCTCATCGCCCAAACACGAGCCTCTATTTTTGTACTTTGTCTCATTCAGTGTTGTGCACATGATGGGACTGAGTAAGCTAACCGCTGGGGTCAGTCAGGTTACCATTACTGCATCACATCTCTTTGACTTTGACAGAACAAGCGCTTAGCTTACCTTGTTAGCATGCTCATCGGATACTGTGTTTGTCTGGCCTGTAGACTTCAAGGTATATACAGTACGGTCCTTTGACAGTGACTATTTCGACATGTCACAGCAGGTTAAAAACCAGTGTAACTGGTAAGGTCAATCAGGGCCCTGTTCCATTTCGGAGGGCGGTGACACTAAATGGAATGGGACCATAATGAGTTCGATCAATTACACCTGCTGTTTGCTATGATGTCAAAATGACTGCTGTGAAAATATTTCCTAATATGTCAAAATATTCATCTGCCTTCCAGTGTTTCCATGCACATAAAGTCACCTACCTGTGTTGTACTGCCCCCTGTAGGTGCTGGAGGACCCAGTGGAAATGATCAATAACGCAATGGAGCTGCGAGCCTTCGAGAGGATGGAGGAGGACATCCGCCTCATCGGCTACTTTAAAGGAGAGGACTCACGTTAGTTTGTGACGCATTTATCAGAGCTCGTATTTGTTAACGGGGATGCTACACACAGTTCCTCCTCCTCCTCCACCAGTCGCCCCACCTCGTGTCCCTAATGAGATCTAGAGGCTAATGGAGCCACATCACCATGCAGCCTAACAGGCTGCTAAAGGGAAGCCTGAATCTAGAGTGTGGAACTCTCATGAGAGATTTTAAATAGCTTCTAGTCCTCTGTCTAATAGGTCAAATGCAATTATAGCTTCTTTAAAAAAAAAGAATTTGAAAAGGAAAAAGAGTGAGGCAGGGAAGATGCTATCTCGTTCAATATGACGGTGGCTTGAAGTTTCATTATGGAGCCATTTCTGTCCAGAGATAGCCTGGTCCCCGGTAGTGACCTTGGTGGGGGGCGATAGTCAGGAGTGCATTACAAGCGTACAAAACTGTATTAAGGGGGAATTTGTTACTTGGGTGAAGACAGTAGAGTCATGATGGGAAATTGAATGAAGTGAGTGGGTTCTCTGCTCGGCTTTCTGATCACACTCACTGTAGATTTAGAGAGAAACGTGACCAGAATCGGTTTCACCTTTTTTCATCAATCTGTCTCTCGTCTCAGATTACAAAGCTTTTCAGGAGGCCTCGGAGCGTTTTCAGCCGTACATCAAGTTCTTTGCTACATTTGATAAATCTGTAAGTACAAATTAAAAGCAGGAATGAATATATCTATACATATATCACAAAGATTTTAAGCTTGAAATCCTTGGGTGTCTTAGGTAGCCAAACATCTCTCCCTCAAGATGAACGAGGTGAATTTCTACGAGCCTTTCATGGAGGAGCCGGCCATCCTGCCCGGAAGACCTCTGTCTGAGATGGACATTGTTGAATTTGTCAACCAGCACAGAAGGTGGTCACATCAGCACTGTTGATATAGCCAGTAAATGATTCAGGATTTGAAGAAACAGTCTATTTACAGGGCTACTCTGAGGAAACTCCGCGCAGAGAACATGTTTGAGACCTGGGTGAGTGCTCATTAGTACTCATTAATCGTATCTGTACGGATCAGACTTGTACTACAAACTTTCTCCTCTTTCTAGGAGGATGACATGGACGGAGTGCACATCGTTGCTTTTGCTGAGGAGGAAGATCCAGGTCTGTGTTTTTCTCTTTATGTGTTTGCTTACCTGTCATATTTGGCGTAGCACATGAAGCTGTGCCGTCTCCCTCAGACGGCTACGAGTTCCTGGAGATCTTGAAGGACGTGGCCAGAGAAAACACCAACAATCCAGAACTCAGCATCGTCTGGATCGACCCTGACGACTTCCCTCTGGTTCGGTCTCATCTTCAGATTGATATCTCCACAACGGAGCCAGACACTACTGTCTTACTTTAAACCCAGTTTGTCTGATCCCTCCAGTTAACCACTTACTGGGAGAAAACCTTCAAGTTGGACCTGTTCAGACCTCAGATCGGCGTGGTCAACGTCACAGATGTAAGCGAGGGTTTAAATCTCAAGAGTTTAATCAAAGTTTACAGACCTTTAGCTTCATGGTTCTGTGTGCTGCAGGCAGACAGTGTGTGGTTGGACATGTCCAACGATGAGGACTTACCCTCTGCGGAGGAGCTGGAGGACTGGATAGAGGACGTCCTGTCAGGGAAGGTGAACACGGAGGACGACGACGAGTCAGCCGAGGACCAGGAAGACTTTGACAGCTACTACGCAGAGGACAGCGAAGGAGGTCACGACCAGGAGGAGGAGGATGAGAGTGACGATTAAACTGAATGCCGAGGGTTGTGTGAACCAGATTACCACCGACAATTTAAAACAACAAAATTACCAGAAAAGGCAGGGTCACGCTCCTGTAAGCTCTGTTTGCTTCTCTACCTGCAACTGGGAGCCAAATGCTACTTTATAAAACAGCCGCTTCTTGAAACACCTCTGAGAGTAAATCAAAAAATTAAAGTTGCAGGTGGAAAATCAAAACAATGAGCTGAGAGATGCTAAAACAGTCCTCAAAGTTGAGGGTGTGGCTTCATTACTACACCTGGCACAACGCATAGAAAGCCAATCATTTATTATTTTAAAAAAATACAGCAGCGTAGGGTTACTATGAATAATACTAGGCATTTTCTTGGTGTGTGTGTGTGTAAACAGTGTGTGTGTGCAGATATAGTAATTCTTGTAATGAATTCAGTTCTGTGTATAAAATATTGTTAGATTTGCACTTACACACCTGCAAAGACAGAAAAGTATTAAAAACGCCTGTTTTCCAGGACTCAGTGCATGTGTTTTAATACGCGCGCGCGCGTGTGTGTGTGTGTGTGTGAAAACCCACACCCAAAATTTCCCTCATTAAGAAGGCCCAGACTGATGCTGAAGACAACAGATTGGCACATTTTCTCCCTCAGTTTTCACCTTGAATTATTTACAGAGCAGTGAATTATTCAGCAGGGTTATACCTCCTAATGGGAGCTGGGAAGTGGACAGAGAAGCCAAGGGAGGTCGGGGGTGAGGGAGTTGGGATTGAGTGGTTCAAAGGCTGCCCACCGGGGCCCAACAAACTGCATAAGGACCTGACACACTCCCGCTGAATCTGCACTGCAGCCATGAATTAATAATCGAGGGCCTTGCAAGTATGATTGTTCCCCTGGAGGTGGATGTGAGGCTATGTGTAAACAGGATGTTTGTATCACGTAGGAGGATTTACACATAATTCATGTCGTACATGGAGAGAGGTCGCTAACCTGCGCACACTTAAATGTGACCTGAGGCAAGACGTCATCCTCTGAGGAAGTCAACATGGTGGAAGGGCTTGTGACATTCTGCAGGGTCTTTAGTTGACGTCACCCCGAGAAGGGTGATTTTACATGGGAAAATGATTCAAGGGGGTTTTCTTGTACACACACACACACACACACACACGCCCTCCCAGTGGTTACTTCCAAGGATAACGGAGTGAAGGTGTGAGCTTCAATATAAAGCAGCAGAGAACAAAGACGAAAATACAACTGATCAGTGTAGCTCAGCTCTGAAGCTGCTGGAAGTCGAGGGATTTCCTCTCACGCCTCCATCTGTGCATAACCAAGTCATTACCAAACAAATGGAGAGGAAGGAATGAAGGCAAGAAAAGCTTTCCATTTAGATGCAAATGCTCCTCATTTTCCCCTCGATCCGTCTCCCTTCTCTGTCCGGGACCTGCACAGCAGCAGGCGGGGACGAGGGGGGGGATTAAGCTGAGGACAGATGAGTTCCGACAGGCGGCCCCGCGCCCCCGGATCACGGCGGAGGGATGAGGCTGTTCATTTTCAGCCCCAGACACTGACATTCATTTACCCACAAGGCTCGGCGACGCTGCTTTGACAGGCTGATGGCAAGCCAATTACCAGAGAGTTCCATGACAACAAGGAGATAGAACCCCAAAATAAGATCCTCCCCATAACAGTTGATATTTCTGCTGTGTGTGTGTGTGTGTGTGTGTGTGTGTGAGAGAGACCCACAAAAGCCAATAGACAAACAGAAGGGAGTGTCAGTAACAAACTAGGGCATACAGGGACATTTGAAAGGAGAAAATGTTATATCCACTTTTACTTCTGCTCCAAATTCACTGCAAATCATCGATAAGAACATTCTGATACTGTTGGTGCTAGAAATGAGTTTATCTGTGAGAGATTGTTGTCTCAGTGTCAAAAAAACAGGATGTGTTAATGTAACTAAATAAATGAAGCTGAGAGAGTTGAGATTTACTCCGACTGTAACCCAGGCATTCACACTTCATCTCAGAGCAGTATCCTGGAGTATTTGATGTATACGACAACACTCTGGATACTTGGATTGTTATTTTAAAAAAGAAATTGTCATTAGTTTGATTGAAAGGACAGCAGTTTGTCTTGAAAATGGTTCAGATGTCATTTTAATTCACACCGTCAAACTGACCACGGAGAGCAAGTCAGAAGATCCTCAAAAATTCACACTGAACCATTTACAATTTCAGAGCACAAAAAGGCCATGGGATCACTTTCAGCAGCCTAAAACCTGAAAATGTAAATTAAAAACTATCCATCACTGTCGAGCAAAACAGAATCAAAGGAAATCCTCATCATTTCACTGCAACTGTTTCTCAGTCCACCGTGGTGCCAATTCAAGGGGAAAAAAAGCAATTAAAAACCTTCATCTAAGCAACAATGTTCTCCTTTAATCTGGCAAATTCCCAGGTGTTCCCTCAGAAGGAAGCACCCCAGGATTATCCCCTGGAAACACCAGTATAATCTGGCACCAACAGCAGGGAAAGAACGGTTTAAGGTATTAGTGGGTTCCTGTTCCGACTGTTGTGGCCCAATTATGAAAACCTCAGAATAAATAAACATGCTTGCTGTACAGAGATGAAATCAACTAAATAAATAAACTACAGGAGTGAAAACAGCAGTTTTCATTGCTTTTATTTAATGAAAGAAAGAACAGCTGTTATATATTTATCCTCTGGCAGGCTACAGACATGATAGATAAACAAGAAAGACAGAGGAGGAACCAAAGCGTTTCCAGCTGTCAGTGAGCGTTTCAGACGTGAAGCTGGTAAAACATTCAAGTGACACGACAAGACGTTTCGAGAAGGCTGAAATCAGAAAGAACACTGAGGTCAAGGGTCAAGTGTAGCACTTGATGGCCCTCTGCTGGTCACAGGAAAGCACTGCACCTTTCTTCTGGTGGTGGTGATGATGTCCTACGCAATAGCCACAGCAAACACACTGACCACACAGTACATGGTGCGGTTTTCCCACCTCACCGTGCAGCTCCCTGCAAACACAAGTAGCAGATTAGACTGGAGCGAAGGCATCACTCTCCAAAGACAAAGGTAAAGTTCTTTGTTTGTCACTGAAGGGTGACATAGGTTACACACCCATTACCTCATACAAATATCAAAAAATAATCACAATTTTTACTGGCTGGACGTAATAATGGCACACATCAGAATATACAAACAGCACATATACATTTGATTGTGTGCGTACGCTAAACTCGAGCAGTTCGTTTCCCAAACATATATTACATTCATGAAGCTGCTACACTTCATTCAGATGAAACATGAATTGTATATTGTTTGATCTACAACAGCGGGGAGGCTGTGCTTACCATCCACCGTACTGTCCCAGTAGCAGGAGTTGGCTGTGTGGAGGCCAGCGCCTGTTTTCTGCATCACCGTACATGTCACTGTTCATTGAAAGTCAAAATATGAATACATTATGGACATTTATTCGTCTAACTTGAATATTTTGCTCAGTATATTTGCTTTTAAAAGAATATGAACACTGAGACATGCAGTAAAGCTGACTCTGAGCAATCAGGCCAGGGAGAGAAATCCGCCGCCCGGCTTAACTCTTCGTTACACACACAAACACGCACCGATGTACTTGTACGGTTTCCCCTGTTTGACCAGCTGGGTGAGGCAGCGCTCTACAATATTGGCGGTCCACTTGTTCACCTGAGCCTGGTTGTAGTCATCACCACCAACAATGTTCTCAATACACTGAGAGTCCCGCACACACACACACACACACACACACACACACACACACAGAGTCAGTCTGTTTACAGTCATGTGAAAGTCACTAGGTTCTGTTTCACTGGAGGGGACAGATGTGAGACACAACGCTACTCTGGTTCTCATGAAGCATCGCTTCTAGAGCTCCAGTTAAGCAGGAAAATAAAGCAGTGACATGCGTGTGTGACAGACATTATGTATACTGTAACTTTGCCATGTCATTTCTTGATAGGGACTACATTGCCAGCCACTAATCGAGAATGAAAACTCTAACTTAAGCTTTACGTCACACTTGATATTTCCGATTTACCTCTTTTACAATGTTGTCGGCTTCGTCAGAGTTGAAAGAGCCCTGAAGAACAGGAAACATAAAAACATGAGGGTGTGTTTCTGAGAAAACATCCATGTGTACATTTAATAGCAGAAGCTAACGTTTCAATGACGGCAAGATAAAGACATTTTAGCCCACTGCTGCAGGGCTGAGTTAAATAGCTAAATATGACACTTGGCGTAAGAATAAAGTTGTCAAACCCTCTAAAATACCACGGACAGGTGAATAGATAGCTGCACGTATATAAAAAAGAGAGGATACGTCATAAATTAATACTGAAATATATGGTAAAAAAGCTAGCTAGGTTAGCTCTTGCTCACTAGCTCTCAGCTAGCTACTTTCTACAGCCATAAAAATAAAAGTAGTTGATGACAAACCTCACTATGATACTCCTCCATCGCGGCGGTCTTCTATGAAAAACCCAATGCGTTTAAATGTGCTTGTGGTCCAGATTTAATACGACGAGGAACAACGGAAGAAAAACACGGAGATGCTGGGCGTCTCACACAGTCAACGACGGATACGAAGAGGGACTTGGACCGGGATGAGAGGACTATTTCGGCTAGCTGCTGCCACCTTCTGGCCGGAGCACAAACACCACATCTGCTAACTGTGAGCGAGTGTCATGTGCTAACACTCACCTTTCGTTGTCGTCTTCACCAATTAGCGTCAAATTTGAGGGGAATGTGTCCTTCCAACAGCGGGCATTTTAGCTTCTCAAGCTCAGGAAATAATAGCAAAAAATTAAAAGGTCAAGCTGTTCTAAAAAACTACTTTCTACTCGTGAGAGAGGAAGGCGTTCCCGCGAAGCTTGTTTTAAACGAGGAGCCGAGAATGATGACGTCCAAGGTCTCGCTGCATTGGCTGTACCACGTGACTGCCACGGGAAGTGGTTCAGAGCCACAACAGACTAAAGATTCAATGCATCACACATTACGCTGCAGCTGCCTGTGATTACACACCTGGCCTGTAGGTGGCTCCGTGTGCACATGGAGCTTGGAGAGATGGACCCTTTATCTGAACGCCTTGGCTCAAGGGTTCGATGCCTCATGCGGCCTCATCTCTCCGTCGCTGCTTTCTACAGCAGATATTTTGACTTTAATTCGACTGCGCATGCTCAGGCAGTAGTTTACATTTTTACTGCACTTGACTTGTGCCAAGCAATTCTTAAAGGCAATGTCGATGCAAAACTTTGAAATTAAAGAGTTGAAAACATTTTATTTAACTTTAATTCGATTATTTAAAAATGTGCATGTTTAAAAAAAAAATCTTGGCATTAAAAAAAAAGGAGGAATCACAGATCAGCTTTATATCAAATTGTTTTATTGGTATAACAAAAATCCAAATCATAAAAAATGAGTTAATGAGATTATCATGTCAAGGTATAAAACTGCTGCATCTCCTGGAAACACACACAGCTCAAGTGAAAAGTGCCAATGTGCTCAAGGACACAATAAATAAGAAAATGTACATCTTTATAGTTCTAAACACACACACACTCACATACACACATACACACACGCTGAGGCTCAGCTGCTGGGTCAGACAATGAAGCATGGTGGTGATACTGGTCGTACTGGTGCAGGAGGCGGCTCAGCTGCAGGACACTTGGGTGGAGACAGTGGTCACATGACAGTGCTCAGAGCAGGATGCTGCGCTAACGAACCTCATCGCACATCTGAAGTCACCGGGGAGTTCAGGGGTCACAGGAGGACACAGGCGCCAGAGCGGGGCCGCCTCGCCCCTGAGGACGGAGGTGTTTTCTGTGCTGCGCCCCTGTTTGTCTGCGGCTCGCCGCTCCCGGCGGTGGAGGCTGGTGACGACTCCCCCTGGACGTCGGTGTCCCCGCTGGTGGTGCCCTCTTGTGGGGTTTGTTCCCTGTCGCCCTTGGATGATGACAGCCGTCTGAAGAGAGACAGCTGAGAGAGGAGAGACGTTACCGTCATTTGCCATCCAAGTCATAATTCCTTTAATCTATTAGTGACTCATTTATTATTTCCCCCATGGAGATCAATCGGGTTTTAGATCACAAGATCTAAAAGTTTCCCCTGTCCAGGAATGTCCTCGTACTGTTTTGCTGGAGCCTGATTGACTCTTGGAGCTGCTGTCCGCCGTCCCATTGGCCGGTCTGGTGCTGTCATTGGTGTCGGGCTCCTCTGTGACCTCTGCTGCTGTTTGAGACAATCAGGTGAATGACTTCCTGTGTGTCACTCATCAGTCATGTGACACAAACACTGGCCCGTACCTCTCTGCTCCCCATCAGGGACACTTTCTTCTTTCAGCTCCTCCGGTTTCTGCAAAGACCCACAAAGGTTCAGGTGAGACGAATGAATCAGGCCCCGCCACCGGGTCTGAGCGCAGGTCGAGTATTTACAGTTTCCTCTGGCGACTTCTCCAGTGACTCGTCCAGGCTCTGAGAGGACGGCTCCTCCGTCTCCTCATCCTCATCCTCAATATTCTGGTCCTCCTTCACATCGGTGCCTTCCTCCTCCTCCTCCTCCTCCTCCTCTTCCTCACCTCTGCTCTCGGTTGGAGCAAATTCTTTGGTGAAGTCCTGAGAGACAAATGGAAAGTAAACTCAGGAGTAAAAATAGGAATGGCCAGTTATATTTTAACTTATTTTGAAGGTAAGTTTGTTCGAAAAATATTAATAAAGAACGGTCGAAAAGAAAATTAAAACAAGAAGCCATCTAGCAAATATTTCTAGAAATTTTAGATAAATATTTTTAAAAATTTATAATGAAGTAACGTTGACTAGCGGTAGCTCAGACGGAGTTTAACTGCCTTTGACAGGGGAGAGCTGATCATCACCATCATCATCATCACCGTCTTCATCAGATCAGGAGGAGGGAGTGGGAGGAGCAAACAAGCCCCGCCTGCTCCTGCCAATCAGCCAATCAGAACACCAGACAGATGGAGCAGTTTTATCAGCTGCTGCCAGCATCGTTATTCAGCAGTAAAACTAATCAGAAATTAAAAATATATCAGACGTATCATGAAAATAGACAAATAGAAATATGTAAAGAAATACACAATAAGATGTAAAATCAAAAAAATATCTTTTACGGTATGAAAAATATATATAAAATTAAAATATAGTAAGAAATGAATTTAAAATAATAATCATACATTTCAGGATAGGCCAAAATTTGGTGTAAATGTGTGATCAATGTTTAATATGCATAAATAAGATTATAATTTACTACAATGTCATGTAAGTAAGTCATAAGTGTATCAACCTCCTAAGTTCAGCCATTTTACTAAATGACTCCTTCTACTTTTGATAATTTAAGTATATTTTCGCTGACGCTTATTTCAACTTTTACGTCAAATATAAAATATCTTCACTATTAATTATCGTAACGGCCACAAAAATTAGGCCGCAAAATTCCTTTTTTTCATATCTTCAAAGCCAGACGTGTGTTACTAGGTTGCTTATTTAATAACAAATATCTGGACTGAAACTCAAGTCAGGAGATGGAACATAAAAGAAAGAAAGATACAAACACAACATAAAACAAATGAAAAACATTTATTCAAAAAAAATGTAGTGTGGATGGAGGTGCAGCTGGGAGACCTCAAAGGGGGAGCACGCGACGTCATCGTTGTATCACCAGAGGATTTGTTGAATGTTCATCATATTTGATATGAATGAATTCATCATCTTCCTCCCTGCTAACAAGGAGGAGCCGGCCTCCTCTTGGACTCTAATATGTCCGCCTGGAGCCGCCACACGGCAACGTAAACAAAGACTTGAAGCAAACACAGACAGACAGGAAACAGATGAACAGGATGACGTCACATGGACGCTGGAAAACGTAGAAATGTGAGTCTGTGCGGAGCCGAAGGCACCGAGGATGAAACCCTCCATCGTCTCACCAGGATAAAACATCCCCGTAAAAACTCCCCCCCCCCCCCCCGAGGTTATTTTTATCATCATCATCATCACCTTCCGCTCACACCCGGTGAGCAGCGGCGTGCTAAGATGCTAACAGCGGTTATTTCAGGGTGAGGTACTGAGGTAAAACATCGTCCCAGAACTCCTCTGCCTCACCGGCTGCTTGACCTTTGAACCCTGACCTGAGTTTACTTGTGCTTGTTTTAGCACGACGGACAGGAGCAGACTTTTTCTCTTTGACTTCTTCCTCTTCCTCTTCTTCTTCACTCTCCTCCTCCTCCTCCTCCTCCTCCTCATCTTCGGTGTCAGCATCCTCATCTTCCTCATATTCACTTTTCTCTTCCTCCTCCTCCTCTTCTTCATTCCCTTCACTCTCCTCCTCCTCCTCCTCTTCTTCCTCCTCCTCCTCTTCTTCTTCCTCCTCCTCCTCCTCTTCCTCCTCTTCTTCCTCCTCCTCCTCTTCTTCTTCCTCCTCATTCTGCGCATCTTCGCTCTCCTCTTCAGCTTCTTCATCCTCTTCTTCCATTTCTGATTCGTTTTCACTCTCTGCCTCTTCGCTACTCTCCTCCTCCTCTGCACCACTACTCTCTGTTTTCTCCTCTTCCTCCTCTTCTCCTGTCTCACTCTCATCACTCTCTTCCTCGCTCTCCTCCTCATTTTCAGACTCTCTTCTACTTTCAGACTCATGACTTGATGCTTCCTCACTTTCCTCCTCTTCTTCTACATCCCCCTCTTTGCTCTCTTTCTCCTCCTCTTCATTTTCACTAACCGCAGTCCCGCTCATCTCTTCCTCCTCCTCTACATCCTCCTCTTTGCTCTCTTTCTCCTCTTCTTCATTTTCACTGCCTGTGGTCCCGCTCATTTCTTCCTCCTCCTCCTCTTCCTCAGCCTCTTCTTCCTCCTCCCTGGTTCCCTCCTCGTCAGCATCAGTTGCAGATTTCTCGTCTGGTTGAAGAGTGTCGCTGTCTCCTTCCTCCTCCTCTTCTCCTTCTTCTTCAGAGACTTTCTCAACACTTTGGCTTGCCTCCTCCTCTCCCTCGCTGACATCAGCACTTGTTCTCTGCCCTTCCTCTCCCTCCCCTTCCTCCTCCTGCTCTTCCTGTTTGAGGGTCTCAGAGTCCATCTCGCTTGCATCTTTGCTCGTCTCACTCAGACTCGTTCTGACCTCAGGACTCGTTCTGACCTCAGGACTCGTTCTGACCTCAGGACTCGTTCTGACCTCAGGACTCTCTGGTGCAGGAATGATGTTGATGTTCACTGCAGACTTGTGGCTCATATCAGCAGATTCAGAGCCATGGCTCCGTGATCTGGTCATGCTGTCTTTCGTGAGAACTTGACTGCTCTCGGATGGCGTTGGCGGGCTAAAGCGGCTAACGGACGCCACCTCATGGATTAAGGCTGTTCCTGCAGCAAGGGTAGCGGCTCCGGCGAGTAGCTTGAGATTTGGCGTTTGTTTTGCAGATTTTTTAGACTGAGCTTCTTTTTTGTTTTTCTCATTCTTGGACTTTTTAGAATCTTTGGACAGGTTTCGCTCAGGTTTGGAGTCATTCTTCTCCTCAGCCAGAGCGTCACTCAGCTGGAGGCCTGACTGGCTGCGGTGAACGAGCGAGGTACTTCCTGTTTGCTGACTCTTCACAGCTATTGGTTTCCTTTTCGGCTTCTGTGCTTTCACCTCAGAACGAACATCAGAAACTGCCTTTTTATTTTCTGGGCTTTGTTTCCCACCAGCCTCTATGTTTGCCTGAACTGGCCTCCGCCGCTGCTTAAATGTGTCCTTCCTGACGTCCACTCCATTTTGCGGCGGGTTTCTCAAGGGCTCCTCCAAGCCCAGCATCACACTCTCTTTGTTCTTCTTGGTGGTGGTCTGCCTCTGTGGGCTCTGAGGGGCCAGGGAGTGAGCACTGTGGCCTCTCTGGAGCTCAGAGGCTAACATACGGCGAGAGGCGATGTCCTTGCTCTTACGGGATGAGGAAGTTGAGGAGAAACTGGCCTGCTTGGAGAGCCTTTTCACCTTTACTGGGTTGCCTTTGTGCCCTCGTAATGCCTCACCATGCTTCCCCTTCTTCTACCGCCACCACGACAGAGAGCAGATGGAAAAGAGGCATGCATGAAAGAGGAGAAGAGACATGCAGACAAACTTAGAAGAGCATGACAGAAAAAAGCCCATCAAGTCGCAAAACTCTTATTCAATCTTTTTGGGTATCTGGTGATATGCAGTGATTAACTGATTATTGCCGATGTAGGGGAAGTGTTCGGCCCCCGATGAAGACCAGCTCGCGTAGCTGGTGGGAAGAGTTGTGCGACTTGATGCGCTGAAGCTGAAAGCCAAGTGTTGCAATCATGAAACAGAGCGCGAGGAGGAAGGAAGGACGGAGGAATCCATGTTCACCTTCTGAACTGGAGACAGCGTGAGCGTCTTGTCACTGGGGTCCATCTTCATCACGTGTGTCTGTCAGGAGAACACGCGCCACGTCAGCAGCACAATCACTCATTTCCAAGTCTACGTGCCAGATTTATTTCTCTCTCACCATGTTGAGGAAGTCGGTGGTTTCTCCCAGATCTTTGACGCTATCGGCATCAGTTAGGCTCTCCACAGCGCTGTCAGCCTCGGCCCCGGCCTGCTCTGACCCGGTACACACAGCATGTTAGTGCAACACCAGCTCAGAACTTCTTAAGCATCAACAGAATGTCAAACAGAAGATCGTGGCCAACTCTGGGAAGCAGTTGTAACTTTTTTATCTTAAAAACTGATCAAATGTTCTGTATATTACTGTGCAGGCATGTTGGAAAATATTCAGAAAGGAGAGAAAGGAGGAGGCGGGGTTAAGGTAGGTACCCTGGTGGATTGACCCTGCGCTGCCATTGAGCACCTTTCTATGGGCCAGCTCAGGCTGAGGCGGTCTAGGAGGAACCGTCTGGCAGGCGATGGGCTGGAGGTTGCCGGACGTCATGGTTTGTAGCGTGCGGAACATGGTGCCAAACTGGTCTGGTGATCTTTCCTTTGGGGACAGATTAAGAAAGCGTAGGTCACAACACAGAAACAAAGCCTTCATATTTTTCTGAACATGCTGAAGTTTCATCTTCAGCTGGGTGTTTTTAAAATTCATTCTCTAGAAGGTGACGCACCCGCTCCCTCCTGCGGACCCGGGCGGAGAGGCTCCTCTGCAGCGTGGAGGAGTCAGCCGTTTCCCCTAGCAGCTCCACATACGGCCTCTCCAGGAAATCTTCTGTCACATCGTCATCCTCCAGGGTCACGCCGTCGCTGCACTCGTCCCTTGGCCGAGCCAACACCACCATGTGACAGCCGCCGCACACAGCCTGGAACACAGGCGCAAGCATTGTCCCTCATTTCCGAACTCTGAACCATAGAACCGACTAAAGATTACTTCAAAAATATATACGACATGAAAATGTACCATCACATTTTTATTTATGCATTTCATTCCATTTTATTTGAATATTTAATCTTACAATCTCTATCTCTTCGATATAAAATAGAGTTCAAGGTGAGACGCCTACTGCCTGGACGTGATACTTGAGGAAGCGCGGACAAAGAGTCGGTTTAAACTGGTTGGTGAAGTTTTCTTCTCCCAGGCCCAGTTTCCCGTGTCGGCCGTCTCCAAACGTGTACAGC
Organism: Aulostomus chinensis; assembly: GCF_037954235.1. NCBI lineage: Eukaryota > Metazoa > Chordata > Actinopteri > Syngnathiformes > Aulostomidae > Aulostomus > Aulostomus chinensis. Next base: position 63,201,149 of record NC_141320.1, on the reverse strand, counting down.
AAACCGCTATCTGAAACACACAGTTTTTGTTTATGTGAAGTCATCAGTTGATTACTTTGCTTGGTTGGTTAAACGTCGTCCTGTCAGACAGCTACCCGTGACCACCGCAGTGTGATTCTCTCCACAGGCCACCTGGCAGACGCGCCCCTTCTTGAAGTGCTCGACCGAGCGCGGCAGTCGAGCCTCGAAGATGAAGGTCCCGTGACCGAGCTGTCCGAACTGACCCAGGCCGAAGGTGTACACTTCATCCTCTAAAAGACCCAGAGTGCTTAATGAAAGATCAGGTGCCACCGTCATGTCCTTAATCCCGCTCTGACATTCAAGACTCACCTGTGAGCACCACTGTGTGCCCGCCACCACAGGCCACCTGGGTCACCGGCTCCTTGATGCTCTTGACCAGCTGAGGGACTCTGTGCCGCACCAGCTGGTTGGTGCCCAGACCCAGTTTACCACTGTCACGCTCGCCAAACGTGTACAGAGCTCCGTCCTCTGAGGAACACAGCAGACTTGTGTTTCACACAGAGAAAACTCTGGGTGACACCAAGGCCGGACCATCTTAGATAAACCTGCTCACCCGTCACCAGAGCGGAGTGGTAGTAGCCACAGGAGACCCAGCTGACGGGCTGACCCACGCTGACCTCCTGTGGCGAGCAGGCGTGGCTCTCCTTCCCCAGACCCACTTGACCCTCCGTGTTGTCGCCCCACATGTACAACTCACCGCTCTCTACATTAAGACAGGACAACTTGAGATCTCCATCATCTCCTTGTTTTCAATGTTTTGTTTTAAGAACAAATTTCTCCTGTCTTGTTTCACCGTTTACACCCAATACAGGATGAGCTGAACTTCACTCATCACTCCATAATACTGATGCATGTATTTACAAATGAAGGATGAGGGATCTGGACGTGTCTCACCGGTAAGCGCGGCGGATGTGTTGGAACCAGCGGCAAGTATCTTTATGGCTCCGTATGAGTCGAAGAACTTGAGCCTGTGAAAGGACATTCTCTCCTCGCAGTCGCCAAGTCCCAGCTGACCCTCGCTGTTCCCGCCTGCTGCGTACACGTTTCCCTGAGCTACAACAGCATGACACCTGTGATCCAAATGTGCTCAAACATCATTTCAAACAGGGTGAAACTTTTGAATCTGACCTGTGTAGATGAGAGTGTGGTTCCTTCCACAGGCCACCAGCGTCACCTTCTCAGACTTGAGTGCTGCAACAACAGAATACCAATCAGAAATGTGTGAACGAGTCTCGTGTAATAAACTACATATGACTGTCCTGTCTCCCCTCCGTCCGCTCTGGAGAGGCCAGAGGCAGCTGACAGTGGCAGTCAGTGAAAGACCAACCTTTGACACAAGTGGGCTTGTTGACGGTCTGTTTGGACCCCAGACCCAGCTGGCCCCAGTTGTTGCTGCCAAACATGAAGAGTTTGCCATTTTCTGTGGAGACAAACTTCATCTTTATATGAAGGATTGTGTTCCTATGTTACTTGTCACCTCTGGGTTGTTAGGAAAGGGTCACGTTAGACCACGCAGAACCAAAGAAATAAATAGCAGCTTCATGAATCTGTGGCTGACATGTGCACAACCCAGAGGAGGAGACCCATCAGCAGACACATTCTACCTCCATCCAGGAGTTCGAGAAGCTTGGTGGAGGGTTGCAGCAGTAACCAAGGAAAGATCTCTTCCCTGCTGTATTTTGTTGAATTATATAATTCAAATAAAACCATATTGAGTTAACTATAACTGATGATGACATCACCTCGCAAAAGCAATGCGCATTATATTTATATCGTCTGTGTGTGTGTGTGTGTGTGTGTGTGTGTGTCTCTCACCTGTTATTAAGGCGGTGTGCTCGTCTCCACAGGCTATTTTGAGGGGGGTGTCGTTTTTAAGCCAAAACTTACTGGGGATGTTGTCTGCAAATTTACTCTTTCCAAATGTGAAAACTGCTCCCGACTCTGTGGAAAATAAAATCAGCTCTGATGAAATTCGGAATTTTAGAGTTTTGTAGGATAAAGGCAACAATCTTGGCATTATTTCTTGTCATCAGGAGTGACAGGGCATCAGCTTATGACCTCTTTATCGTATCAACTGTAAACTGCATCAAAATGGCCCCCGACTGCCTTAAAAAAGCAACTATTATTTCATTACTCGGGAAGCAGCACATTATTTGTCCACTTAAACTAATGTTACTTTTACTGGCACATACATAATAGAGCATCAATTATTAATATATGATTTGTTTGTAAAGACCTTCATTTGCAAAGTAACTTTTCGTCTTAACAGTCAATTGTTGAGGGAAAATATCGGGAATTAAAAATATATCCATACATAGGGTAATTTCCCAACTCTACCCGTGAATATATGTGTTAGCTAATTATTGTCGTAAACAAATTAAACAACCAGTGACTTGATTCGTTGAATGGGGTTTTAAATCCGTTAGCCAGCGAGCTAAACAGAAGCTAACATCCAGTACCAGGGGGGTGAAGGCGGCTAACTAACGTTTACGACTGAAGAGTTTTAGTTATAACGTCGTTAAATATCTTTATTCACCCGGTATCTCGTCCTCGGCCTCCCCTGCCATCTCCGCCGGATTTTAATCCGCTTTGGTCGGCGTCGTGGGCGTGTTGCGCCCCTCGTTTTCGACTCAGGCAACCCGGAAGTAAACAAAACATCTCCTAGGCTACGATGCTGACCACGAGACCGTCGAAGGGTCAGGGCGCAACATTCCTTTATTTGAATTGAACTAATTGTCGTGATTTATTTCCTATTCCTGTCTCGTTTTTTTAATTACTATTATTACTATTATTATTATTATTATTATTATTATTATTATTATTATTCAATAAACCGGTACTAAGTCTTCTTCAACCTCGGAAGAGACCGAAAGTAAAACATAGCATTGATCGATGTCACGAAACAAGTCCATAAATAAGTGGAGCTCCAAGACAGACAGACAGCCTGGACCTTCCTACGGACACAGGCCCCTGACGACTTGTGTTGGATGGAACTCGTGATTTACTTATTTATCTTATGTTAATCATTGGGATTTCAAACATGAACACATTTACTGCATATACCCTTTTTTAAAGTAAAGAAAAAGAATCTCTCACAACACTTTGTTGTGTTTTATGTCCTTTTTCAGATTATGAAGTCATACTTCAATAAGTATGACTATAAGTACGACAGAACTTACCCCATTTTATTCTCCGATTCCTTTTCCTGAAGTAGCTTGAACAGTGTTCTGGAATTTATGTCTTACGTGCCACACCAATTTATCTTCAACATAAATTGAGGTTTTATATTATGTATCATCAGCAAAGTCTAAGGTGGGTTGTAGTACAAGTGGCTGCTGTGCAAAACAACCCAATTTCAACTTTCATATTATTCATAGATATCTAATTTCATTGATGTGAAGCTCTGGGCAGCATTTTAATCATCGTTTGTCACAGCAATGCCAATTCCAGCACGATGCACTTGAATGGTCCTGTCAACAATGCATGTAAAACAAACTGATTATGTATTTCACATATAAAATATTGATTCATTTATTGGCAAACATATATGCTGCAACCAGTATATCCAGGAAAGGCCAATATCGGGCATGACAACTGTCAGACGGATTTATCAGCGGCTGTAATTCTGATTGAATTTTCTTTTTAATTAAAAAAAAATCAACGAAAGAATTATCCTTCATGGTTTCAATCAAATTATAGTCCTTTGATTAGGTTTGAGAAAAAGTAAACCAGAATGATGGCCTCTGTGGAAATGGGTTAATATATTACAACCTACGGATCAACCGTCCAAGAGCAGCTTAACCAGCATTCATTCAGCAAGTAAACCTAAGTTGCATTTTGTTGACCTCTACCTCAGTAAAAGTATCCAACGTTCACCTTGAACTGAGAGAGAAAGCCTCCTGTTCCTGCTCCAGGTTGAGAAGGATTCTGGGATATGTAGGAGTGTAAATAAACAGCAAAGTGCAAGATTTACTTCAAATGTTAGGAATGTGTACAATGTAGCTGGCAGGAACGTGTGGATACGCGGTACAGGAATGTGCCCATGAGGATGTGGAGCCCACTCGTTATAAAAATGTCAAAGGTTGAATTCCCTGCAGTGTTGCTGGAGCAGAACAGTGACCTACTTCCTCCTGATCCACTGCTGTCCGTACAAAATCCAACAACATCTAATAACAAATGAACAGAACCACAAACAGTAAGTCAGACACGGCCATTCTACAAATCTTCGTAAAAATGTTTTAATTTTTTGCCCTTACAATTGCTGTGAAAGTGAAACACTGCGATGTGATGTCATCATAAAGCTGTCCAACGGAAACCAAACCCTGACAGGAGGACAGTTACCTGGCAACTGGTGAGAGAAGGGGGAGATGGAGGAAAAGGCTGGTCATGTGAACTGGTATGACACACACATACATCCACAAACATACACACACACACACACACTCAGGCATGTATACATAAATAGGTACAGTGTTAAACCAGGAGGCACAGTCACATTGGGATCATACAGAGTTCCTCTCTCAGCAGGTAAAATATTACCAGTGGCAGCTGATGAAAAACAAGTGGGCTACCATTTCTATTTTTTTTTTTTTTGACAGCGGTCCTCAGGCTCACAAATGGATCGTTCCAGGTTTACTCACCAGGGGGCAGTAGCGGACAACCTTGTTTATAGCCACAGGAGATAATAGCATGACTCTGCCTCTTGAGTGATAAATCAAAATAATCCTCCACTTCAGGGAGTTCCCCAACTTTGCTATGACTCTAGGAGTGTATGAGAGCTCCTGATCAAGTCATTGGGTTGGTATTAGCTTAGTTTTACTTCGGATCAACGCTTCCAGTGAGGTGACAAAACATTCAAACACAGCTGTCCTCCACTGATTCACCCGTGAGTTGAGACTAGGTGGTGAAAGAAAACCAGACGGTCCAGTTGGGAAGGAAATCCACCCTGCCAGCCCTGCCAGATGACATCATACTTCAGATTGCCAGCTAATGGGGGGGGTTCTGCTTTGGAGTATTCAGTAGTACTTTCTATTTCTGACATCCCAGCTCTCCATTCTGACACTGCAGATATGAAAGCCCTGAGAAGGTTACTGTACTGGTCTGACTGTGTGATTGTTTTGTCTTCAAAATCAAGCAAAAAGTCATTTTTCTACATCGCACTTGACCGGCTTCAGCTGTTGAGAGAAGCACTCAATGTCAAGAAAAGCCTCCAGAATACTTAAATACTGATGATGAGATTGTGGCACCAGGAAGGGTACTCCCGCATCCTTTGAGGGCAGACCTCCGGTTTCATTTTTGAATTTGGTTTCGATGAGGAAGAGTCATCTTTCCCTTCTTTGAGAGAATGAAATCCATCTGACGTCCCATAAAATCCTCCTCACAAATAGAGACGTGGCAGCAGCACAGGCAGGAGGACTGGTCCATCAGGCTTCAACCCTTCACAGTCACCCCATCGCAACCTTTAGTGGTTTGTCCGTCTGTCCCGTGGAGATAAAGGAGTGACATCCAAGTCTCTGTCCAAACGTTCCCATCTTGTTTGGCTCCAGCATCGCAAATGTAAAAGGAGTGATTGTGTTGACACATGCGTACACAAATACACAACATTCACTCAAACGTATGTGCACATTTTTAAAGATGTCCGTGAGCAAAATCCTGCGTCCAATTCTGTCTTTGTTTTGAATCAAACATAAAAAGATCCAAAAATGTGTGTAATATATAGACTCATATATAAAAATTAAAAAAAAAGTACAAATAAAAACTGCAGATCCAAATAAAAAGAGGGAGTGGAATTAAAATAAGAGTCCTAGACGGAGGTCTCGGACTGTAACCGCAGGACGAACTTGTGGGACTTGGGGTCGATGTATTCCTCGGACATCTGGATGTAGGGGATCTTCTTCGCTGTGACCACCAGGTTGAAGTCTACGTTCTTGAGCAGGAAGACGGTTCCGTCTTTCATGCCGCTGGTGACTGACGCCTCGCTGATCAGCGTCCACTGACGGGCCAGCCAGTGGTCCCGGCTGTACTGCAGGGTGGGGCCTGGGGTCAGGTAGCTCTCCAGAAAGGCCTGAGGAGGAAGGGAAACATGGAGATGAATGCTCACGCTCTTAATTTTCTTAAAATCCGGCATGAAAGGCTAAGTTTGGAGTCTGACCTTGGGCGTCATGTTGTTGGTGATGCAGAAGGCCAAGTGCTGCTGGATGCTCTCCATGCTATGACAGTGTTGCTGCTTGGTGGTCCTCAGGTACTTCTGCAGGGCTCGAGCCATGGAGGGGAAGATGGCTTGCGCTGCCTCTCGCGGGTCCATCACGTCCCCCGGAGCCTTCTTCTGCTCCTCCTCCTGCATGTGCTTGATATGAGTGAACGCCTCCTCTACTGCCACCACCAGGCTGCTCAGAAACACACAAGATTAAGATGAGCATCAAAAAAACTTCTCTTTGCCTAAAAATTCGGTCTTTACATTGACAAAGCCTGGAGTTCCTCCTTATCAATGCTGCCTAGTTCATGGTGGATTTGTTGTGTCTCTGTAAATATAAAGACTGTGGTCTACCTCTGGAAAGAATGCACAGGGAGCTGGTTAGATATGTAGCTAAAGCCTCAAGAGTATATTATCTAATATTGTTTGTTTCCTATATGTGTCATGTGACTCACCGGGCTCTGCGTTTGCGTACACGCCTCTCGTGCTCGGCTTCTTCGTAGTACAGCTCATTGTGACTGGAGTCCCTGCGGCGTGCAGCGGCTGCGATCATGGCTCTGGACTGGGAGTGAGCCATTCCCGCTGCTGCGTTGTTACCCGGACCTGCCACCATAGACAGAGAGTATAGAAACTGTTCTGGTGACGCTCTGAGCACAGCAAGAGAAAGGGAATTAAAGGTAGAGTCTGCAGTCCACTGTGTCTGCAGGGATGCTGACCTCTGCCTGCACTTCAATCTTTTTGTGTCAGGGGATTTCGGGGCAGGAAGTGGGCGCGTACCCCCCATAGTTTGTCCCAATTTGGTGTTTAGAGTGTGCTCACCTGCTGTTAAATTGTGCTACTGGCATTTTGTCAGTTAGCCTGACCTAGCCAGCATTTAGCACGCAGTTAACTTCTGATAATTGGCAGTTGGCTTGCACTAGCCAATGTTTTGCTTTTTCTAGCCAGTGGTAAGCTTGTGCTAGTTGGCAGTTAGCTTGTCCCAGCCAGGGTTTGGCTAGCTGGATTATAGGCCTTTCCAGTCATTCACTCATTCGTGTCTTAAGTGACAGGTAAATCTTGTGCTGCAACTTTGGGGGTGAAGCATCTGGTGCCGTGGAGTCCAGGATTAGGGGCCCAAATCAAACGAATGTTGGGTTTACAAGCCACAACAAATCATGTGACAGACTCTACCTTTAAAGAAACCATCAATTCTTCGGTGATGACGTGAAGTGCAATGTGAACTAGCACAAAATCCTGTCATTTCTAATTGTTCCATGCACTAAAATCAAAAAATAGAAACAGGCGAATCGCTGCCCTTCAGCCACTCTGTGCTCTCAGGAGGAAAGGGCCAGCAACTATATGAAGCGACTTCAAAAGTTGATATTTCGGGGCGTAGGATGGGAGGCTGGGGATGGTAATGCAGGTTAAAAGAAGACAGAGCTGGTAAATTATTCATGTGGGGTTGGGACGCTGCCTGATCAGAATAATTCATGGGCCAAGCAGAGGAAGTTTTAAGCGCATCCTGCTCTTAGTATTATTGCAATTAGGCAAGATTTATGGTTTTACCTTCAAAGGACTAACCAAATCTATTTTTCATCCACTTTGAACTTTGAAGATTCATTTCAAATTCTAATTTCTAGAGCTGAGAAAACAAGAAAGGAGAAAATAGCTTGTCAGGAATCATAAAATCACCTAAATCCTTTCAGGAGAATTGTAATTGAGTGTTACTGCCGCTTTGTGCTCGGGGCTTCACCGCTCTTTAATCAAGGCCCCGTGATTGCGTGTCCCCGAGTTCAACTTATTTATTACAATGCTGCAGAGAGGAAGAAGGAGGGATGTAGAGGAGAGATGAAGAAGTGCTGGATGTAAAAGCAGCAGACAAGAGAGGCGGGAGGAGAGATAGAGAGTGGTAGAAGTCCCCGAGCAGCTGCTGCAGGATGAAAATGAAGGAGGACGAGACACTAGAGAGACACGGAGTAATAGCTATTGATTTATCAGCCGTCTCCAGAACTGTCTCCTACTAACGTTTGAGAGCTGAGAGGAGAAAGGAGGGAGACAAATGGCAGCAGAAAACAAGGAAGAAGGAGTCAAGTTAGTGCACTTTAGTGGAGCTTGAGTACACTTAAGGGAGGGCGATAATTTAATAGCAGGTTTGTGTTACATTCCCCCAGCTGTTGTAGAGACGACTTTGAACTTTTTCATCAACCTGTGGCATGCAGGGAGTGAGGAGCAGAGGGGGGACGAGTGAGCTGGGGAAGCAGCTGGAGTGTGTGGCGCAGTACTTCTGTCAGGACCGCAAGCATTCGTTGAAGTCAAAAGTCGTCGATAAAGGAAACATAAAGATTTAAAGACCACTTTTCCACAGGTGAGCAGTCTCAGTGTGCAGTATGTGTGCTAGCTGGACACAAGCACTGGATATACTCACTGCCCAAAAGGTAGGCTTTCAGTTTAGCTTTAAAGACTTCTCCAGGATTAAATATGAAGACAAACACATACGCACATGCACGCATGCACGCGCGTACACACACACACACACACACACACACACACACACACACACACACACACACACACACACACACACATATATATAATACAGTATATGCAGAGGAGAAAGTCAATCGGTTCATTCAAAGATGCAAAACTCTCATTTCCACCAGCTCACTGTGCACTAATGATGAAATTATACAAATAATTTTAAAAGCACTGTTTATGCTGTTGAATCTCAAATATGAATTAAATATGAATCGCCCATAATTTCAAAATATGCGCTTATTTTTCGACCAATCAAAGGCAAAAAAAAAAAAAAGTTTAGGCGCCCCAGAGGACGTGCACAGGCACATCTGATGCTTGTTGCATATTCCAGCTTATCTGCTACAATATTCTTAATAGGATTAATTTGTTACTGCAAATCACGGCAGGGCTGCTCAGCTATGAGGATAAAGATGATTTGAATCAATACTGACCATAATAAATATTTTCAGCAGAATTATATATTACGTTCAAGGAAATCCTCTGCTGAAGAACTACAAAATAAAGGGAAAAATGAGGATAAATCATGATATTCAAGGGAAAAAGCTCAAACTTTCTTTTCCAGATCAATGGCGCAGCTGGTTGATTTATACCCATCGAACGATTACCCCCCTACACACACACACACACACACACACACACACACACACACACACACACACCACAAATTAAATAGCACTGGACTTATTATCTTCAGCAAAGTTTGACATCAAAACTGTGAACTACAGAGAAGAAGTAGGATTCTGTATATTTGGTGAAAACCATGGCCTGATCCCAGGTCACTGGTAAAACAATCTTAGAATGACAAGCAGAGCAAAGCTCGAACATACAAAAACACCAGCACTGGGAAAGACAGAAGAGGAACTCCCACTCACCCTCAGCGGGGGCTGCTGGGAACTCACCATCCACGTTGTAGACCTTGAGACCGGCCAGGTGCTTGGCAGCGCGGGACTTGGAGGCGGAGAGTAAAGCAGGGTTATGGACTGGGAAGTCGCAGTAGTAATGCTCCAAGATGGCCAGTGCTGCCCGCTGGATGCTGGAGAGGACAGTTACAGTAGGATCGGATTTAGTCAAGGCAAGTAGAGCAGTTACAAAAATCAAAATATGCAAACTACTATCCTGGCAGTAAATCGAACAACCCCTCCTGAATACAGCAGAAGGATGTCTGCCATACCTCACTTCCTGAGGATAACATCTACCAAGCAGTAGTGGGAGACAGCAATGTGAAGGAGAACACATCGGAAACTTTAAAAACTTTGTAAAAGAGGAAAGTAAAATACCGGAGAATAAGAAAAAGGAGATGTGATAGAAGTACAAGGTGATGCTGAAGGAGAACAGGTGAGAAACAGCAACTGGAGGATCTAACATCCCATCATCCTGAGGGGAATTCCCTGAACGCGACAAATCAGAGCTCAGTGAGGTCCACCAGAGGCTGAGCAAGAAACCAGAACACATTCCAAAGTGAGAACTTGGAGTCACCTGGCCAACAATCCATTTCCTTCAAACCTGCAAACATTTGTTGTCCTACTTATCCTCACCTTCTTAAAATAATTGCCTGTCATTTTTTTACCTTCTTTTTTTGCTTAAATCAACTCCTTATGATCCCATGTCTCCAGTTTTTCGTGTTTTCCATTAAACTTGAAAAAATGACTTTGCCGATTATTTTAGGAAGGCGACGTTATGTGATTTAATTGATAACGTGAAAGATCATCCCAAAAAAAAAAAAAACGAGAGACCTCAAAGACAACTCATAATTTACTGTCAGACCTCTGAGATATGGTGTTGCCATAGTTACCTCACACAGCTACATACAGGATGTGATGGTGAGGCGAAACAGAAGGAGTGAGGAGCATGGAAGAGAGGAGGACGTGCCAGGGCTCGTCACTCTTAATACACCACAAGCAGGGTGTTATCACAAATTATACCGCTCCGGAATATTTTGCCTTTATGTTCCTGGAAGTGAGTTTATCACCGGTTAGAGCAGGAGTACAATAATAACAACAACAACAGCAGCAGCAGCAAATGAAAAGATCCATTCATGAGCAACCAACCCATTCAGGTGTTTTGCCACGACTGTTTCACCCGGTCCGGACTGACCAGGAGCTCATGATGGCTAATGATGTGATTATGTTCACTACGTGTAAGTAGATTTTGTTTGGGAAATGAAATTACAGTCAGTTAGCTCACTACCCCCCAACAAACCTCTGCCAGTGCTGCTGTAACACCAAGCTAAAACATTACAGCTTCTTTTTTAGCACACAAATTCATCGCCATCGAGAGACACTGTGACTTAGATCCTCCGCAGGTGCACACGAGACAAAATAAAAATAGAAAAAATGCAAATGCATGGTTGCAAGTGTTGCAACTGAAGAGACCAGAGTACAGGAAGTAGTGGGTCTCTGAAAGTGCTGTTAAACCCACACAGAATTATCTCAGCTCAACAGTCTTTCAGCTCACTGGTCAGGTTTTATGGCCTGCAACCTTTTTTCACTCCTACGACAGAAAATGTTGAAACAAAGTGTAAATTAGAGGTCACTCAGAGGGCACATACCTCTGTCCAGACGATATGACATCAGACCCAGGGGTAGAGAACTATGTTAGTTAAAAATATGGCCAGAAAAGTCTCGAAGTATATGAAACTGGCAGATGTGCTCATAGCAGTAATCCATAATAAAGAGCCGCAAGAGATTTAGCAGTTGTTTTAACTCCACAAGTTCTTATGACCTGGCTAACAAGATGCTGACAGCTACTAACTGACCCTGTACATGACTTAAAAATGGACCTGAGTGTGTGTGTGTGTGTGTGTGTGTTTATGTGTGTTTTCAGTGTCATTGTCCAGGGTGCGTGGAGCGATAACTCAATTTCCATAGCAGCTTGCAGCATGCGCTTCCAATTATCCCAAAGCAAAGTCACAAAAGTCATCTTTCAGATGCTTTGGTCAGTTTCTTTTTTGAAAATTTAATTTCATCCTCGGGGCAAATACATGAAGTCATGAACATCTGCAGGACAACACAACTCTGCTAGGGTGACCTCAGACAAACCCAAAGTCCAGCTATGCCCTTTTTCAGCATGTTAGATCCCAACCAGAGTTTGGTGTAAATCGAAATCACCAACCAGCAGAACATCGCTCGTTCTTTTCTGCGTCGCCATCAGTTGACAGGGTACTAAATTCACAACAGGCTGTTGGGTTTACAAGACACACAACACACAACATCACCAGTCAATTTTATTGTTGACTAAACGAAATATGAGAATGGAAATGTTATGCAAAAGACTTTGGAGAGGAAAAAATGCATAATAACCATTTCTAAGAAGATTACAGTGGGATCCCTCCATCCGAATTCTCCAGAGCTTCCAGGGAAACCTCCAAGATTCCACACACGGACAGGCTGCTCAGATGAGTCGCCATCCAGATAGACATGTGCCTATAAATACATTCCTGTTTCCAACTATTTAATCTCATTCAAGTGCCGAGTCAAACATGTAAGTTATTCCCAGGGACAAAAACGTCCCCTTGCATCATCATTTTCACATTAAAATGAAAAAAGAAAAAGAGAAAAAGAACACTTTATTAGTTAAAAAGCCTTAGTTTTACCCAGTTTGCCATTTTGCAACCAAAACGGTTGCAGTTTGTCCACTGCAAATAAAAGAACAGCTGTCTGTCCGTGCACATGTGGTATTTTTGGATGTGCATTGTGTCTTGGAAAGACATAAAGAGAGCGCTGGACATCTAGCAAAATTACAGAGGTAAAATATAACATCTCTTACAGCCGTAAATAAATAATGTGACGTTCTTTTGAAACCCATCCAACAGACAATAGTGTCACATACAGTGTATACCTCCAATATCTGCCACAAGTCAGACCATTTCAGCAAAGGTCTATCAGAAGAGGCCTCAGAGGCGGCGCTCCTTTTCTCCAGAGAGGCAGCAGGGAGCACGGCAGCCACTCCTGAGGAAATCCAGACAGCCCAGCTCTCCAGATCACGACAGACAGCACCATTGTTGAGCCGTGGCTTGTGCAAGTGAGTCAGCCCCGGCTTGTTCCCAACTCAGATTAATTATTACGCTGAGCAAACATGACACAAAACCATTCAAACCACAATTGGCTCACTCAGCAGGATCCTGACAAAGGTTCAGCTCACAAACAATAAAATAAGCAAGTTAGCTGACCACCACCCCAATGTTGCAGCCCAGGAGCAGCCAGTAGAGGAATGTTGACAGGGAAGTCTCCAGCAGTGATTGGTTTAACCCTGCCCCCTCTGGCACGGCTCACCCAGCCTCCAAGGAATGCATTCATATTCAACTTGTATGTTCGGACAAGAGTACAAAAAAAAGAGACTTCCTCCGGCCCTTAGATTGGCATCAAAGGCCAGGGAGACAGAGACGAGCTTCAGGGCCCCGGGGCCTGATAAGAGATGCCAGAGAAACAGGAATGTCTGCTAATAGTGCAGAGATACATGAGAGATTGGCCGAGAGTGTTTGCTACATTGTTCATGTGTGAGGCTACATGTGCATGTATATGATCCAATTACCCAGGCACACACACACACACACACACACACACACACACACACACACACACACACACACACACACACACACACACATATGTTAGTGTGTGTGTCAAGCTGACCAGATGCTGTGTTCCAGTCTGCAGGGAACTCTAATTAGCTGTGTGTTTACAGTCACAGACAGACACCAGACTCAGGCCAGGCCTGCTGCCGGCCAGCAGGGATGAATGGCACAGCTTACTGAAGGACAACACCCTCAAGGCAGCCGGCAACCACACCAACTGCATTACTACTCTCTCTCTCTCTCTCTCTCTCTCACACACACACACACACACACACACACACACACACACACACACACACACACACACACACACACACACACACACGCGCGCGCGCACACTTGTTTGACCTGCCTCTATCACTGCAAAGCCAATATCACGTTCATTACACTTCTCAGTCTGTTTGCTTTGCATTTCAATAATTTAGCATCTTGGTGTAAATATGTTTGTTTGTTTTTTAAATCTCCACAATGTTTCAAACAAAGCAATGCAGTGCTGAATGACCTCTCAGCCTCTCCAACAGATGGCCAAGTTAATATCTTCATCTGTCTTTGACCACTTATGCGGGTCGGGGAATTCCAGCAGGGGACCCCTGATTTCCCTGGTGTAAATAGCAGCACTGACTGGGGGATCCAGATGTGTTCTCGGGCTTGCGTGGAGATCCCACCCCTCCACCAGGTCCTGGAACACCTCCCTAGATGCCTGAACCACCGCAGCTTGATCCTTTCTATGTAAATAAACTCAAGGCAAGGACTCATTGTCAACTCGGATGGCCTCAGATCTCTCATATTGTTTGTTCTTACCTTGTCATAAACCTTTGGACCGATTTCCCTCCAAAACTGCGACAAAAACCTTTGCAGGTGTTAGCTACACTGGCGAATTGGAGGGTTTAAATCAATAATTATCCCCCAAAAACTATCAATTCTGTAAAAAGTAATCACACAAGTTAATGCAATTTATATCTCACTGTCTGACCAACAGAGCATTCAGTCCAACGAAACTACCGTGTTGATTCAGTCTGCAATCATCTGAGAAATAGTCAGTCTGCAAAACTCGCTCTTAAGTAGATGTAAATCTTAAAATATAAGAGCTGAGGATACAGGAAACTTTAGCTGTCCTGTCATAAAAGAGGCCCATCCATCAATGAATCAGGTTTTCTCGTTCCCCATAAGCAAAGGTTTATTTCAGACGGATGCTGCATATTGATGCCGTGGAGCAACAGGGGGGCTTTTGTGTTTGGATAAAAATGGGATCTTTCTGTTTTTCCTTCAAGAGGGTAAGGTCATGAATCCTGGTCGGTCTTGTCAAAGGGTTAGTTACACACACACACACACACACACACACACACACACACACACACACACACACACACACACACACACACACACGCCTCCCTTTCTTTCATTCCCACATACATTTCAGGATTTTTCCACGCTACCTTCCCATTAACTATTAATCCGTCGTTCTCTCCTCTCTCCCTCCTGCAGTTTCCTCCCTTCTTCAGTCTCCTGGGTCTCTCCTCTCCACTCCTCCCTCTCTTTGCAGCTCTTTTCTGAGGAGTTTCCTCTCTGAAGTCTTCCCCACCCTCTCCCTTTTTTCTCTTGGCATGATTTCTTCTCCCTATTAGCCACTTGTCTATGCGCCTTTTGGTCTACGCCTTTTCATTCCATCCATATCTGGCTGCAATCTCTCTCTCTTTTTCTCAACACTTTCCCTTCGGGCACATCCCTCTGTTTTCGTGAGACTTTCTTGTATGAATTCCTTCCTCCTGTCTCAGAGTGTGTAACCAGTTACTTCTCCTTCCTTTCCCATCTCTCACACGCAGTGTCCCAGTTTATATTACTCCCTCTGCCTTCATCTCACCCCTACATCCTTCGTTTTCCCTCCCTGTCATCCCCCCTCATTCTCTCTTTTCCTCACCTCTTACTCCTATCTTAAAGTCCTAAATGCACAAAAGCAATCAGGATATTTACTCTTATGTCTCTCAATACTTCCTGCATCTGTGTCTCAGTATTCACCTGCATGACTAAAACTCCTAAACTGCAATGTGGACCCCCTGCTGACTCAACAAGTAAAGTCTGCATGAAAAACCTTCTGGTTGAAGGCTGTAAACAACCTAAATCCCATTTTCGCACATGAAATATGGGACATTCTGTTTAAGGTCTCTGTTTGGTATTTCTGCTTTGGACTGCAAACATTTAGCTCCACATTTGACTGCTACAAGGAGCTGATAAGGACGTGCTCTTCTGAAATTCCATCCAGCAAGTGCCCCGGCAGGAGAATATAAATGAATTAGAAACTAATCAGATGCAAAACACTTCAGAGCACAAGAGAGGGAAACACACTGTTCACATCAAAACATAATCTTGCAGGAATGCAAGCTGCATTGTTGAGCCAGACATCATAATTTTGGACCAAACATTCTGACCCATTTAATTGTATTTCAAAAAAAAAAAAAAAAAAAGGTCTGACTGGGGAATCTTAATAATATGCAGATACTACTCTTAACGTGGTAACACAAAAAGATTTACTGTAAATAAATTATTTCTACAACACAGCCATTACGCTCGTTCAATCAATCAACGTCAAACTGACGGTCTGGCATCTGAGATGACACACAGGATCCTTTGATGTTGTCTGTCGGCAGCCATCAAAGCAGTCAGAGATCAGAGCTGACAGGGTTCAAAGACAGAAGTCGGGCACTGCATTGACTGAGATGTCACACAGGACAACAGAGATCAAAGTCAGAGACTGTCAGCGGGACTTTGTCTCTCAAACAACCACCATTGAATCGGATGAGCTCATGTAGGATGAAGTCTGATATCAAAGTCAGAGATTTAAGTCAGAGCCAAGAGATCAAAGTCAAATATTAGACAGTCACAGCATTGCAGTGGTAAATATAACTAATCCTATGAGGTGTGCTCACACCAAACGTGACGCGAATTTTCGCCTCACTTTACGCCTCACTTTACGCCTCACTTTACTCGCGTGAATTTGACCGCTGGATCATTTGTTTTTATTCGCGTCATTCAAGCAAACTTTTTCCCCCCGCGAGGAGAATTTATTTCCGCTATTTCTCTCCATCATCAACCATGGCTGATGTTTCAACCGTTGCTGGCTTTTATCTGTTGTGGAAGTCCCAGGTACGCCGGAAAACCAAACGCTGCCGTATCTGGATCCATGACACAATCCGGAGGCACACACAGCTGGGTGAATTTTACCGGCTTCTCCAGGAACTGCGCCGGTCTCTGTACCTGGGTGACGCAGTGTCGTAAAGCTCCGAGTGACCACAAACTGCGAAGACAAGTTTCTCTTCCATTTCCTGACTCAACAGTACACCTGGACCGTTGACGTCACTGACGTCAGGGGAATCTGACAGGCTCTTTCGACACAGCGTCACGCAAATTTCTCACTGGAGTTGAATATTTTCAACTTGCGCAAATCATTCGTGTCCAGTTATTCTTGCCGAATACACGCAAATTTGCATCTATTCGCCTCTCTACATAGACTTTATGTGTATTGTGAAAAATTCGCATCGCGTTTGGTGTGAACACACCTTAAGTCCAGTATAATCAGAAGTATAATGATGCTGTTAATGACAAACGATGATTAAAAACCATGAACATCCTCAGCACGTACCCTTCACACCCTGGCATGAACGGGCAGGATGTGAAATAAGTAGCAAAACAAAAGATAAGCCACGTTTTCACTGAAAGTGTTCACTGGACGCTTCTCACCTGAGTTGTCCCAGGTTGTAGTGTCGTATCTCGCCGTCGGTGGACCGCGTGACGCACACGGAGAAGCACGGCTGAAGCTGCCGCAGCTCCAGCAGGACGATGGCCAGATAGTGGATAAAGAGCAGAGCGTCCACCAGTGACACTGCGTACTGCACGATCCCCTGGTAGTTCTCATCCTGGCATGAAGAGTAAAGTTGGAGAAGAAAGTCTGTGAACTTCAGCGCGCAGCGACATTTCCAAACAAATATCTAACATGAAAAGCCCTGCAGGGATATAAAAGATCACACATATGTAAGACATGATGTAGAACACATGAATATTTCAGTATATTTCAAAGGACTGCAAGCTTTTTTGCGTGCTTGTTTCTGCGTGCACTTGCACAAGTGATTTCCTACTAGGATTACGAATGAGGGACCGAAAGGGATTTTAAATCATGACTTGCACAGCAAACACATCACACCGGGGAAAACTAAAATCTGTGTTTGTCTGCTTGTGATTCTGTTGAACTCCTGGAGGCATAAAAAATAAATGAGTTGTGTTAGTGTGTTTATTTCTATTGGTTTGTAGTTACAGACACTAATAGCTGTTTTGCCTAATGCTTCTACCCCCTCCTCTTGGCTCACCTGTGAGTCTAGAATCCTCACTCCATAGAACAGCCAATAGGAGAGCACAAAGAGAACCACCAGAACAGTGAGCAGCGCCCGAAATACAAAGACCCGTGGAAGGCCAGCCCGTGGTGGGCGGAAGAAAAGTGCCCAGACAGCCAGCAGCAGTATGAGCAGCTTGAAGGCCACGGAGATGAAGAGACCCTCGCAGGCTGTGCCACAGCTCTGCAGCCTCTCGGGCCAGAGCAGGTGGGGGAGCACCAGGAAGGCCAGGGGAGTGAGGAACACCAGCAGACCCAGGATCACTGCCAGGGTCAGGGTGAAGTAACGGCGGCAGTCCAGCCCAACGCTGTCCTCCAGGTCCTTGGTGATACGGACGATGTCCTCCTGAGAGAGGCTGTGCTCTGATGTGCCTGTGACGGCCGTGGTGGTCTCACCCCAGTTGTCATCCTGGAGACATCAAGAAGAGGAATAGCAGATGGGCACATTTTGCTTCCTTTTGATCCTGCTTGATTCTGATTGATCTCATTTAGGCAAAATTATCTCTACAAATTACACAAAGGACACTCTAATAATGAACTGCATGAGAAAATAGGAATAAATAATGTACAGGTTTTTACAGTGCATCATTCATTGTGTGAGCAAAGAAGTACATTTACACAAAGTGTTCGCTTTTCTATTTCCTTGTGTCTGAAACATGGAGCAACTGTGGAGGCAATTAAGGGACTTGAGATGCACCCTAGAGCAGGTCTGGCAAATACTAAATAAATAAGGTCGGAGCCCACTATAGCCACTTGACTAGAGGGGAAAATGTGCGAAATGGGACCAGAGGATTGAAAATTAAAGCAGAACTACTGTCCTGCACTTGAGCGGATTACCTTTCTATTTTCCTCAAGGAAAACCCAGAGGTGGGTTCCATTATAACACAGAAACGTCAGCTCAACCGAGGGAAGAGAGGTTGTTTCTAAGCACGTGAGAAAGAAAGGAATAGAAGATGGGAAGTGGAAAAAGCAAACAGTGTAAGCTGCCAACTGGGCTACGCTGACGACTGGGTCTGACTGCATCCGCAGATAATGAAGGTCAGTGGTGTCGGAACAGAGCCGTTAGAATAACACAGATAAAGACTCTATACATGGCAGTCATAACAAGCCGCCAATGTGGCCCTGTGAGCGGCTGAGTGCTGCCCCTGCCAGCAGAAGAAGGGCAGATAATGAGCTGCCATCAGCTACAAGGAACACGCCATTTTTCCCCCCCCATCATCACGCAGATACGGTTTTGAACTTCTCACTAAAAGATGGGTCCTAGTAGAACCACATCAGTAACATTAGCACCACGCTAGCAGAGAGGGGGATCATGGAGCTGCATTAAGAATGGGGGGGGGGGGGTAAGTAAAGGAGGGGGAGGCTGGTGCACTGGGACAGAGAATATCCCACTGGCCTCAGGGTTGAATCAGCAGAGATGAAGCAGAACAATGGGAATGTTCCAGGCAGAATGCTCAGGTTGTCTTTGAAGCTCGAGAGAAGCTACTGCATGTGCACTAATAATAGAACCTATGCTAGCATACACACATCTACCAATTGGTAGCCATTACAGGAAGAGCCGTGATTTCTATTTTTTGCCCCCAATCACACCTTGTGGCATTTTAAAGGCTCAGGCTGGGTGCATTCTAGATATCTCTGAGAGTCTTAAAAGAGCAAACCCCTCGTTTACTCCCTGTGACATAAAGGCAACTGTATCATCAGCAGCAGCATCATAATTGCGAGCAACTACACTACTTATCATTTCAGTTACTAAAAAAGCAAAACATTAGTCTCAAAGGCAAAAAGCTTTTACAAAAAATTTAGAGACCTTTGTGGCATTCATCCATATTTTCACACTTCCTGTTTCTTCTTGCAGGTAAGATCAAAACAGATCTCTTGACCTGAAGACCACTCATAAGCGTTTTCCCAGCATGCACAGCTGATTTTAGCACCTCAGCGGCGAGTTAACCTCTTTGTTTCTGGCTCCAATACCACTTATGGTATTTATCATGCTAACTGACAACTGGATGACAGTCTTGTCGATGAGTTCCAGCCCTGAAAACTCAGCTGACCTTTGACATGAGAATATGGTCATAAATGCTCATCTCGGCGTCTGCATTGCTTTCCAAAGAGCAGAACATCTTGACTGGCATGAGCAGTAAAAACCAGACAAAAGAACGCATGACTTGGGTTCAGAAGGTCGAAGGTGTTAAAGATGCTACCACGTCCATGTGGGATATTTAAAAGAGCGAAAAAAAAAATCCTAAATCTCCCTCGTTCATGCAAATGAAAAGATGGACATGGATGAAACTGCAAAGATGAAGTCCAAAAAAAAGGAAAGGAGGCTGGCTATGATTCAGCAGGTGGTGATCAAACATGAACAAGAGGGAGTGAGCGCGGGGGAGTCAACTGCTCCTGATGAGTTGATTGCCACCTTGTAGTCCATTTACCAGTGACTGTCTGACGGGAGTGTCACGCTTCCACTTCAGAGACAAATGCTGCTCAATCTAGCCTAGTGAAAATATATACCTGAAATTACTAAAGTGCATTGAACTGTAATTCAATATCGGTAATTACAATGTCCCGTAATTCCGAAAAAGATATAAGATTTATGTTGGATAACACACAAGCATGAATAATATATCCAGGAGATGGGAGGGTAGATTGTTGTGGAGCCCAGCGGTGAAGCCCACTTCATTAATAATGAGCCAGGCGGAGTGGAGGGGCCGTCAGCTGCTCCAGAGACTTATGCAACAGGCGTGGCACTCACACGAGGACAGTATCCCCCCCAGAGGACTCAATTTCTCTCTGTATTAGCAGAGATAAGAGGGGCGTCCACCGGCCTCAGAGACACGGGGAATTACACATCATCAGGGATGCATATCGGAGCGTGAAGACTCCGTTGGACCAAAGCAGATTACATACGTGTTTGAATATGATTTCACTGTTGTTGCAGGCTTTTAGTGTCCAAAACAGCAATCAATGTGCCAAAGACCATCTTTTCTGCTTAACTGTAATCCTGTCTGACTCTTGTCTGGCTGCTGACGACAAGCAGACATATGAGAAAATCAATAGTTGTCAGGAGGAGCGTCTCTCTGACCACAATGTAGCTCTCGCCAACACTCCTGGGAGACATGAATCACGGCTTCTCGTGCTGCATGATGGTGATACACTCCTCAGCACTCATCACTCATTGCTCTTGTTTTACACCCTGAATCACACACTGCTTGAGGACTCTATCAAGATCTCTATCACCTGGAGAGTGACACATGGGTGTTGGCTCGGAGACCAGAAGGGGGAAAAAAAACAAAACAACGTGTGGTGTGGCATCTAAAGCACCAAAGATATAAAACACCAAATGCTTTAAATCAAGCACAGATACACGGTTGGTGAAAATAAACAGATTTGTACGAGTAATATAACCTAATGTCATCTGTGTAAAACTGATTTTAAAAGTACTAAAACTGTCAGCAGTGGAGAAATGTGTTTTTTCTCAGTGGATTGGATTTTCTGCATTTTTTTAAAACTACTCTGTGCACGGATGAAACAAGCCAGATGAAAATGGTTCAATTTGGCCTCATGTCTCGAATGCTCACGGATGTATTAACAAGCCCTCCTGCACATTACCACTCCACTTCTGACACAATGAATCAATGGATTCTTACTATTGCACCTGAGCCTCTTCTCTACTGGAATGTCTAAAAATAACCAGCAATGACCCACATTTCCTCACGGGATTAACCAATCACCAACAACAGGTTCTGTACAAACAGGCCTGCAGGAGGCCCAGCCCCATTCATCACATGAAAATAGGTGAAAACTGAGAGGCCGAGCCGGGTGAGGGAACACAAAAGAGAAAGAAAAGGGCAAGAAAGATTCAATAACAAGACAAGCAATTAAAGCAAAGAAGGATTGATACAGGGAGGGAGGTGAAGGAGGGTCAGTGGCAGGTCAGGAGTCACAGATTATTACCAGTATGTGAAATCCTGCCCTAGCATGCATCAGGAAGACAAGCACTGCAGCTTCACAACTGTCAGCTGTACTGCAAACATGCAGAAATGGTGCTTTCATTCAAGATTCATACCAACCTGCCAAATCAACATCATCACGGCGACCCGTTCTTGCCCAATAAAAAGCAACCTGACCACAACACAGCTAATCTCATCTCTAATGAATTAGTTAGAAGGAATATGACAAGTAATTAACATCATATTGTGTTTGTTTATAACCACACGAATGGAGCCACTTGTGTCTGACAGGCAGTTGACGAGTTGAGGCGGCCACAAGAAAGAGATCAGATTCCAGTGGGAGGGCGGGGCATTGGATGTGATTGACATGACCCAGTAAGAAAAATAATAAACCACAAAAGTGCAGCAACATTTAGGATGAGAAGTGTACTGTCATACTTTCTCCTGGCTGGAAACATGAAGCAAATATTTCAGCATACAAACCTGTTACTTTGATAACAGACCGTAACCCAGCAAACAGTGACACACGTCCGACTCTGGCAAAACCAAACCTAAAGAAAACCCATTTATGTCGTTCAAAACCAAGGCGGCAATGGTAGTAGTAATAATAATAATAATGCTCCAATAACGATTTCTCATCTAAACCACCACAAGAACCTATAACATCGCTGTGTAAAATCTCACTGACATCAAAGCAATCCTTTGATGAAGAATTGGCCCGACTGCAAACACTGCGATACGCTACAGGAGCTGCTGAGCTTTAAACACATCCAGCACCACATCTGAACCGTCTGGATGAATCATATTAAAGATCGGGGGCTTTCTGATATCATGAAGAAACATCGAGGGCGTTTTTAATGGTGCATTATCTGCCAGAGATAAGAGATAAAACTGTTGCATTACAATACAGATATATACTGTATGTATATAAAACACTGGCTACTTGCATGGCATGTCAGCAATTTGTAAAGCTTTCAAGTTTCTGAGCTCATCTTCCTCCAGCAGAGTATAAATACCAGCTATTGTTTCTCACAGCAAATCAAATGTCCTCTAAAAGCCTGTTTTCTGTTGTTCAGCTCTAAAGAGAGCTGCGAACAAAACCTCTCGCTTAGCGCAGGAACAAGTGCACTCTACTCACTCCAGGGAGGCAAGGCGTGTGTGTGCGTGCGTGTGTTTGCGTGTGTTTATTTGTGTGTAGAACACAGCAACAGTCAACACGCATTCCCAAAGAGCTCTTCAAACTACCTTTGTTCAAAATACAGACGGACAGCGTGCAAAGCTGCCAAGAGCTTGTCAGGATAAGGAAGGGAAGAAGTTTCCAAAAGTGATTCTCAGGATAGAAGCGGGAGATAATAGGAAACTGGCAGTGAAGAGGCTAACTGGATTACCGTTCAAATGGATTAGGAACCAAAATGTCACGCAGTCATGTGGCGAGTACAAAACTAATATTAATGATTAAATTAAAGTGAGAATCAATGCAGCGTATTTCAACGTCTAAGAATTACACTCACGACAAATTACATTTACAATAAAACGTCAACACGCCCACAATCAGCCAAGATGGATCTCACGTTAGGTGTATTTCAAAAAAGTGAATCCTCTGAAAACAGGAAGGAATCAACGTATTGATTTGGGTTTGACTGCATCGAGACTCCGAGGTGGTGGAATGCACCCTAACAGCTGATTAACCTTTTACATCATGTAGCAAATCAATCTAACTAGCAGCAAGCGGCATCCATGTCAAACAGCAGACTGGAATCAGTTCATTCAGCCGTAACAGCATAAAGTTTGTCTCCTCATCAGGGCAGAAATGCACGGTTTTCCCCACCGTGGTGACAGGTCCACAGAGGGACGGGTGCAGAACGCCGGCCCAGTTTAGGGCCGACTGAAGAGAACACACGCAGGAGTTATTCAATTCCCAGCTGCATTATCCAGCCATGTTAGTCCCACTTTGAAACATAAGACTTCACAATTTGATTTTTTTCTTGCATTGCAAACATACTGACTGAGAACACTGAAGTTGAGCAAAAGAAAGGTTAAAAACAACAACAACAACAACAACAACAACAAAAACTCTTGATATCGCACAAGAAGAAGTCAGAGAATGGTCCCACTGTTCCCAGTGAGGATGGAACACCCTAATGGTGAGCGTGTAGGTGATCTGGGGTGACTAAAAAAGATCTAGCTGTTGTTTCCAGATTTTGAAACACAATTTATATTTTGAAATATTATTTATTTTTTCCTCAAATAACTATTTCAGGAAGAAAGCAGAGGGGGGGGGGGCGCCATTTCCTTTGATGGCATCACGAGATGTCTTGATTCATTTAAACAAAAAAGAATCATGACTAAGCAGTAGGATTTAGGTATTTTTACGTCAAGTACCAAGATATTTGCTGATAAATTTAATGTCTTCTGAGATAATTACATTACATGTTGCAGCTGAGAACATCTCAGTGTTGCTTCTACACACGTGTACATTCATGTCAGAGATACTTTCTGAGATCATGCAGGTTCTACAGGAACTGGTCGCAGTCTTCATCAATGCCCAAGAGGAAGAGGAACTTCAGCAGAGAGCCGGTTCAGTTTCTGCTCAGTCAACAATCACGTTAGCTAGCTGGACACCTCCGTCTTACCTGGCTTGTTTTAGTCCCTGTCCCAGCGCTGACCACAGGAGGTGAGCTGGCATTACAGTCTTCTTCTACAGTGGTGACAATCACCTCCTTTATCTCCTCGACGACCTTACAGACCTCCAGCACCTGCAACACCTCGTCCCCTGCCTCCATCACTGTCGGCGATTCCACGGCGATACCCTCAGCCATCGAGCTCTACCTCCACAAAAAACATCACTTCTGTCCTCCGCTGCTGATTCCCTTCTTCCCAGAGTCAGAGTGAGCATGTGTGTGACCTCCCTGACTGTGCTGATGTGCCGCCTGGCCCTGCTTTATCCCACTTTATATAGAAATCTCTCCCATCATGCCTCAGGAGGTATTGTATGGGACTGTGCACTCACTTGCCTCGTAATGTAAGGGGCTTTACGGAGAAAGACAGTTGGGGGGGGGGGGGTGTATGAGATGATCACATGGGATGTCCTGAGCCAAACTGAGGGAGGGTGGGAGAAAAGGATGGATGGATGGAGAAAGAGGAATGTACACAAAATAAACATTTGAGTCCCCCTCCCTGCAAGAGTAAACAAAAAACACACATCAATTAGGTGCCATCTCTTTCTATTCAAAGACAGTCCTCCTCCTCCTCTTCTCTCTCTCTCCTCCCTTCCTTTTATCCCTTTCTCCCTCAAGGCATCCTCTCTCATTCTCTACTCATCTCTTGCCTTAGCGCCACTCTCCATCCATTGCTTCTGACCCAGTGAGCACTGCAGCGTCACCATGCTACATCACTGTGTGTGTGTGTGTGTGTGTGTGTGTGTGGACAGCGGGTGGGAAGATCACGCCAGTCATTTGAATGCGTCTGAAAGAATGAATATGACATTTCACTTTTTCCACCCAAAAACTGTAAGCTGTTCTTATCTGAATCATTAATGCAGCGAGTTTGAGGACAAGTGAAGATGTGGCACATTCAGCAGGTGAGACAGGGGTGTGAGAGGAAGGCACGGGACCAAAAAGTTGAAAAGGGAACTCCAACAGACTGTCTACCTTCAGTACTATGAAGGTCTATTTATTTACTGGATATTCCAACTTTGGGCAAGCTGATTTGTGTTTGTGTTTGGCTTCGCCTCTGCACCTTCACAGCGACTGAGCAAACTGTCAGTATTGCTAAGGCTCCATCCATCAGGTCAATACTCAGAAACACTTTTTACTGGAGTGTTTGGGCTGTTAGCTCCTGTGTATTGCTGATATCATCTTTTATTCTCTTTAACAAAAAAAAAACATTTCGATGCTTCTCCGTCCCATTCAGAGCTCCAGATGTAATCTGAAAGCCTTCTTTGTCCGCTGTGAATTGCTCCTGTGCTCACCATGATGTCAAAAGCCTTGTGGAATTGAGCCGTGAGAGTGAACATAAGACGGAGGTGCAGTCACTAATACCAGTGACTGCACCTTGCTGAATTCACAAAGACAAACCTGAATCACACATGAACATCTAAAAATAAAGCCAGCTCCATTTTTACTTGAAAGGTGGTGATGCAGGAAACTGCTTAAATCACTAAAAGCACTTCATGGTGCAAACATGTCTCCTACTGGACTCAAAGCTGCCATGCTACATTGACCTGAACTACTCCATGTACTTCCCACTATCCCCCAACAACAACAGGCTACCCTGACCCAATTACCTTGGTCCAGGCCCCTCCATTGTCCTTTATAAACTCCCAGGCAGTGAAATACAGCTGAGGCAGACATCTACTGATACCAGACATTCCCACCCAAGGTTTTACTGCTGCAGGAGTGCTTGGAGTGGATTTATCACATTAACACTTCAGCAAACAGCCTGGAGCTCCAGCCTGCCTCCTGAAACTGGAGCGAGCATTCCGTTCAAACATATCTAGCAACCTCAGGTAACACGAGAGCTATACCATCAATCACACCTGCATCACCGAAATAGAGATCTCCAAAGTTTGTCTTGTGTCATGTCTTTGAAAAATATCATGAAGCATCACATCACAAGCATGAGATTGTGCTGCATTGTGAGGAGAACCCAGCTGTTCTGTCAGCAAAAAGCTCTGATAAAGTCCCAGCGGTGAAGTAATGAGCACAGTACTGCGTACCCAGACTCTGAGAGGAGGCTGACGCACGCTGACACAAAAGTCACGTATAGAAACATCTGTGAGGCTGAAGACTCAACACAAACTCTCACACACATGCACGCACGCACAAACACACAGCACAAGGATTTGCGCTGAGCCTTTCTCTCCGTAGAATTGGTGGCCCTGATTACTCAAAGCAAAGCCAAACAATCCACACCCCGTCAGCAGCACCACTGCAGGCCACAGCATGAATAAGACATGAAATCCTAAGGATGGCTGTTCTCTCTGGCAAATCCTGCCATGTGTTAAAATTAGACACACACACAAACAGCCAGACACACACACACACACACATTTACACGGGCAATGCTAACGAGTCTTGCCACAAGGGAAAGTGAGCGCCAAGTAGGTCAGTAAATGATGGTGAATGCTGGATCTGTGGCTTGTATTGGGTTGAGATGGCAGTGCCAGAGAGGTGTTGGGTGAGAGGAGCTGGTCAGCTGTGGGCACTGCTAAGAACCTCTGGGCTAGCACGAGGGAAAAGTGAGCGGTTTGTGCAAAAAAAGAGAGTGAGATGTGTGATAACTGCACCTCCGTTAAACTGATAAATGCCTCTGACTCCTGCAAGCAGGTGTAGATTACATGTTCGATGCAGGAAAAAGGGGAAACTCCAGCACCAGCTTCACATTTGACAACATGATGAATAATATTAAAAATGGGATCTTGTTTCATGTGCTTATGCACTCTTAATTATTCTGCCACAGTTTCTTGCGTTTCCTTCCATAATGGGTTCAAGAAACATCTCTGGAGAACAAAATTATGACGTTAGCACTGAGCTGTGTATTATTAAAAAAAATAACCATATAACAGTTAAAAATATGTGCCCACAAAGACAGAAATTGCAACAGATAAAGTCTATTATTATTGTCATCATGGCATGAAAGCACTGCAGTCTGAAACACCAGAGATTGAATGTTCATACCAAGAGAACAATGTTTTCTCTAAAAAAGAACACCAGGATTGGAAGCAACCTTTGGCTCAAATAATGCCGTGTTTATTTAACAAGGATCAGAAACGTGAATCATGTTTCCAGACAACAGCAGCACACAGACGAGCTCAACATTGTGATAAACGACTGCCTGACACAAACCCTCCTGATGGTGCAGCCTACAGAGTGTTGGGATTATAATCTGTGTTAATGCACGCTAAACGACAGCTGAAAGATCATTTGATAAACAATGTCCTACCGTATATGTCTGCTTTATCAAATATTCCATCACATAATCCATGTTTTGAGCTTGCATTCACAGACTTCAACATTATTTCTGAGAGTTTGAATTTTGTCTGGCAGTTAAAAAGCTAAGCTAAGCGGCTGCTTTGGTTTGGCCTGGTCCACTTTGGAAGGGGCCACTGAGAACTGGACCGTGTCACCCGCTAACCTGTTCCCTTCAGTGAGAAACAACTTCTGCCCCTGATAAAAAGCTGAGGGACAAAGACATCACGGCTGGCGTGCTACCTCCACATCCTGTTGCAGATGAATGCCAGCGATTGATATTCTGAAAGGAACAGCCCAGACCTCATCAAAAGTGGACTGCCCCTCCTGGCTTTTGCCCTGAAATCCCAGATGGTCTGTCCTAGTCTGGGCAGATGAACGCAATTATCATTCCACCTCATTCTATCTAGTGGCCGATAAATCTCTTGAGCTCCAAATCCTTTTAAATCAGACGAGTTGAGTTATCTTGTATTCATGAAGCAACGTTGTTGGAGGAGTTTTGTGACAGTGTGTTGCTGTGTTCAGTCCTACCTGGACCTGCTCGCCCCGGACAGCCGAGTCGCCCAACAGCGGTTCTGCCGGTGGTGTGTTTATCGTAACAGACTTTTCTGAGCGGCTGTCTTTACTGCGGGACTTGTGACGGTCCCGGTTTCTCTCCCTGGGAAACAAAGGAAACAAACAGGTCAGAGTGTTATTGTATTGTATAAAGTCGCAGGGGTCGGAAGGCCACGATTCAGATTCAATCAGACAGCTTATTGAGTTTTTATGACAATTACATGTGTCACACAATCCCATGCAGGATAACCATCATCTCCAGGGGCCTGGATCATGACTATTGTCGTCATCTAATCTGATATTCACGTCCTAGACTAAAATTACCTCCCAGTGCACAAGTCATCAGTTGGTAACAATGCTTGAATGCGATCCAGCACTGCTGCTCACATTCACTGCTCCACTTCAAGGCTGTTAACATACTGCACTGGTTTCATTTCTCACAGGATCCGAAAAAAATGTCACTGAGGGGAACTCCAACTATTCCTGACCCTACTGAGTTGTGCTGTATCCTGACTACAGCGCCGCACTTGCTGCTCAAGCCAACCAGGATTACTGTATTGTTTAAATCACCTTGACCTTTGATCTTTTCCTTGCTTTTTGATTTGACCTGTTTTACAGGGAAGAGCTTAGGGGATGGCGGTTATGTCAGAGAACGACAGCTTCATATAGGAGCATGTACAGTGTGAGAGCAGATGGCGGTGGTGCAGTCAGATAAGACCAGAGCTGCTCCCTGTGCAAAGGTGGGGAAATTAAACCGGGTTCTGTCTTGGCCTCCATCTGATTTCTGTACGGGTATAAAGCCTGAGTGACCTCTGCCCCACATCCTCCTCTTCCTCCTCCCCCTCCATCTCTGTATCACTCTCTACCCTCTGTCGCTGTGAGCTCCAACATATGAGCTCCATTAGCCACGCTGACCCCCTGCACTTACAGCCCTAATCCTGCGTAACCAGCGGGTCTCCGCATCCTCCGCCCAGCATCAGCATGGCCACATGGCACAGTGCCTGGCAGAGCTCCATTACCACACTTAATCCCTCATCTGCTTTCTTCCCCCGTTCACTACTACAGTACCATCTTGGATGTTAAAGTACATGCCTGATAGTTTTAGCCAAGATCTGACAAACGAAAAGGTACTTTTAGGACTGACTGAGCTGATGATGGCTTGAAATTTTACCAACGCTGGAAAATACTGATATTTCATTTACGACAAGACCAACAAAAAGAGGAAACCTGGTCAAAGAAAACGAAAGTCTGACGCTGCAAATCGAAGTGGTTCCCATGAATAAAAGCTCAAACTTGAAGTGACCCTTTGACGCTCCTCTCTCTCACACACAATAACAATTCATAACCATAATATACAGGACATCCTGCCTGCTGCGCTAATGGAGGAAACAGTATGACTGACAGCACAGGAACTGCTGCTCTAATAGTTGTGTTGAATCCAAGTGTTTTGATTAAAGGGTGTTACCCGCTCGGTTTCCCGCCTCTATTCTTGTACTTCCGTTTAAATGTGGACGCAGGGGGAAAAATAATAAAAACAACCCAATCCCACGTCTTATTTCACAACCACCCGTCTCCTTTCAGAGGAGTATCATCCGTGAAAGTTCCCCATCGAAAACGAGTAACGTGCTTATCTAACACACCCAGATTAGGAGGATGATGTCAGCCTTTAAATGTATTACAACTATCATAACTGCTTTAAATGTTATCGTGGCTCCAATCATCACAGCGGTGATTATTCCAGCAGGAGCGATCATCAGTCAAGAGCTGTCACTGATGATGATTATTAATTGGGGAGTGATAATGTGGATGGGGCGGGGGTTGGGGGGTGGGGGCACAGAAAGCAGGGATCCGACTTCAAGGTCATCATCAGAATCAAAAGCAGTGCTGGGTGGGAGAGAGAGCAGCGTCTCTGAGATGTGCAGAGTTTAAAATTTTGTGTTTGTGTACCAAATGCCTGTTACTCTGGCATGGAGCACGACAGCATTGTGCAGAAGCTGGATGATACAGTTTGGAGCAACTCTGTCAGCGGAGTTCTCCTCTCTATTTTGGGGGATTTGAGGAAATTTATACTCCAGCAATTCAAGACGGTGTTTGTGTAAAAAAAAAAAAAAAAAAAAAACCCACAGGATAGTGATGTTAAAACAATGAGGAAACAGCGGATTCTTTCAAGCGTGTTTACAAGAGTCTCATAACCCACATCTGCATGAAGGCAAACACCTGTGAGGAGATGTCAAAAGCAGAATTTCGGGGTAACATGGAGGTCACTGCCAAGGCTGCTCGATTATCTGGAGAAAATAACAGGCGAGAAGAAGCAAAAGGAATCGTGAGTGTGAAAGTGTGATTGATGGAGGAGATGGTGCTGTAGACGGGACCTAAAGGCACAGAACACCTGGCTGTCACATTTGCGAGAATACAAGCGTGTAAGACAAAGACACAAAGAAGATGTGGGTTCAACAAACAGCACAACAAGCATTATGAAATGTGCCATTGTGGAAATGCACAGGCGAGCAGACCTGCAGGCAGCAGCCAGGCTCTGGTTCAGACAGATCCTCTACTGTGTACCAGCCCCCCCACCCCCCTTCTCCCACTCCTCCCTCAGCAACGTTCTAGGGAGTTCGCACAGTTGTTTCACCTCTTCCCTAACACACACACACACACACACACACACACACACACACACACACACACACACACACACACACACACACACACACACACACACACACACATATACACACACACCCCTTCCCACATCCTCTTGCTGCCTCATTAGCATGCAGGCTCATTGGTATTCCAACAGCTCGCTCTGCTATGATTTGATTAATGAAATATGACTTCCAGTGTGGATCCCTGGTATGGGTGGGGCTATTTGGAACAGTATGGGGCGGGGGGGGGGGTTGCCTGGCGAGCTGGTGCACCATCCTGACAATTAGGTCCAGGAAGTTGTTTTTTTATTCTTGAACACTTGATGATGGGGGTGAAGAGGGAGAAGAGCCAACTAGCATGGCACCCCAGATTATCAGTGGAGGGTTTTGTAGCCGGTTGCCGGGGAAACCTACGCACCTGCACGAGTCAATGCTGCCATCATAGTTTTTCCACCAACTTCAACTTACAAAGTCTCCTTTAAAAAGAGTGTCACCCTTGAACCCCCAAATGGTGTTCATGTGAATGGATTTGCTTCTATTACTCACTTGGCCCCATGTGAATGATGCACACTTGCCTGTAATTGGAGCTATAGCAACCAAAAAGAACCAATTTTCCGCATGAGCAGCTGCTAATGTGAGATTTGCAATTTAATAATCATTTAAACACTCAACATTGACAAGAGCGAAGGAGACAAGCTTTGGGGAACTTTGGAAAGATGGTGAAATAACTTAAAAGTGGTTCATTAGCAAACCTAAAAAAGTGTTGAGCTTGGGGAGCGTTCGCCACAGTGAACGCGTGGATCAGCAGACTTTTTAAACAACTCTTGACATGACGACTGCCCCAATGAAGAGGTCAGAACTCCAGATGACGCTTTTGGTGTTCAGGAGTTGCATCCAAGGGTAGAGACATCCTGGTCTCTACCCTTTTGTCAACACTCATTCAGGATGCAGACTTCAGCCAAGGAGGTGTGCAGAGTTTCATTCAAGGATCTTTTTTAAATAAGTGACATCTATAAATTCATCTGTTTCATGATGAATGATTATGAACTCTCTGCCAATAGTAGAAAATGCATTTAATTAAACATGTGAATCAGAATCAAATCATGCGGCGCCTAAAGATCCCCACCCCTGGTGTGTATAGTAAACAAACTCCTTCATGGATGCATCTGAGCCTGGCATCGCAGCCAGAGCGCAGCGATCCTGCGTGGCACCCCTCGTTGATGAAAGATTACCTTCAGACGAGGATGGCAAAGGGTTTCAAAGGCAACAGTTTGGTTTCTTGTATCAAATTAGAGGCCAGCCGGTGGCTTTGGCACAGTCATGGTTGGAGCAGAAGAGCAGAGGAGCGGAAAAAGAGCCTGGCACAGAATCCCACATGTCCCTTTCCAATTTTCTGTCACTCACATGAAAAACTGCAGAAACAGTGAAAGAGAAGGAGCCACTGCCATCGCCGCCATCCGTTAGCAACCACAACCTCTCCCCTCTATCTTCCATTCAAGTTTGTGTAACTTTGAGCATATTCCTGGCCCCTGGAATGTGAGTAACAAGTGATGCCCCTTCATGTAAGGGTGTTGATACCAAGACGATGTCAAGAATGAACACAAAAGAAAAGGGCAGCTGCTGTGTTCATATCAAACAGGAGAAAGAAAGCAGGCTGAGAGTGAAGCCAGTGTGACGTGAGGAGGTTGAAGAGGGAGGAAGAAAGACACAGTAGCAGCAAAGAGGCCAGGGACGGAAGAGAGGGGATGATGACAAGAGAGTACTGAGGGAAGAGCTTCGGGAATACAGCAACAGGTGGCGGCGTGAGGCGGCGCGGCAGCAGAGAACGGAGGAGATGTATGGCGATGAGGGTCTGTTGTGGAATAAGAGCCGTGTCTCATCTCAGGCTCTCCGCACATCCGCTGAGCCATCAGTCAGTCAGGCCTCTCCAGCACCTGTCTGCTGCTGCCTTCCTGGGGCGGCCATTTCCCTGCTGACAGACTAATACCACAACGCTGGCTGAGGGCTCCACACACAAACACACACACTGCTACACACACACGGCCGTACACACGCTGGAAGATACAGAGGAAGACAGAGATGCATGAGAGATAAGATGGAGAAGGGAGAGGAAGGGTGAGGGTGTTGAACTCCACTGCAGCTCTGCATGATTCACAAGAGGGAAGGACCGGCTATCAGTTTATCAGCTATTAGTTATTAGTCTTGTTTCATGATATTTTCTACCAGCCTGACTACTAAATCCCTCTAGCGTAGTTCTGAGTAACGTTTGATATACTCATTTTTTTAATTTTCACATTTGTTCAGTGAAAGCCTGCTGGGAGATTTGAGACAAATCATTGATGCTTCAGGAGTTATCTTATTAACATGTTGCTTTCTTCCCCTTTTGTGTTTGCACATAATTTTTTGAAAGATTACTCTTCCATTTCAATGGAACACGTATCCATCGATTCCTCATTCGCTGCCCTGGAAAAGTCTTCAAATCCTCTCCATTTCACTCAAGCAGCTCCCACACAAATACAGTTTTTTTTTTATGGACCAGCAGAATTTGCATGGTCACACTGTCCCGTCCTGAACAAGTCACTGATTATCAGAAAATTCCTTCACTAACTGATCCATCAACACACAAATTTGCGAGGACTTGTCGACATGTGAAGAACACACTGACATCAGCTCCACTCTCTAGAAACAGAGCAGGAATTCAGTCTCACCCATGCCTGTGGGAGCCCCGCGAGCGTCCAGAGTAGTAGGAATAACCCGAGTAGGTGGACTCCGTGTCCATGGCCGGGCAGTGCTGCTCAGGCAGCTGTGCTCAGAGGCCGCTCAGTTCGACCGCTGGCAGACACGGCGGAACTTTGTCGGCCTTGTCGAGGAAACGGCGACTGACTGGTTCACTCAGGAGGATGACAGAGGTGGCGAGCTGTTGGCGGACAGGTTTGAGAGGGACCTTGAGGTGAGGAAACATCAATCTGGGGAAGAGGAAGAAAGAAAAATGTGTCAATAAACAAAGACCATTCCAGGCCCAGTCGCTTCTTCATTATCTCTTCTTTTAGGCTATCATGCATTACTGCTCATCAGTGCTTGTGTTTATCTGCCACTACATTAAAATCCCCCTCTGCATCGACACACCCGCATAGTGACAACGCTCTACTTTACAGGAAGCTCTCAGGAGCCTACATTCCAGCTGAGCATGCCAGACGAAAGAAAGGCTGCTAACCGTGAAACAACAATTTACTCTTATTCCCATACGGCAAACAACTGCTCTTCAGATGCGGTTTGGAGTCAGACACGCCGCAAACGATTTAGCGCTGACAAGTTTAGAGAGAAGAAATAAAGCAAGTACGGATAAAAGCAGGGAAACCTCCATGAGACAGAGATGTAGCCACTTGAAGAAAGAAGAACAAACACTATCTGGCCTCCTTTTACCTTCAGCATGTTCGTACAATTAACATATTCATATGTATTCTAAAAGTCCAGTTGTAGTCAACAATGTAACAGGATAAATCAACTTCTTCTGAGGCATCGGGGTTAATTCATACAGACTAAAAAGAAAGACAAATTGAGAGGCGTGTTGTTCATTTACATACATTTATATTCACTCGGCAAACAACGCACCATAATGAAATTCTCCCACCAGCTGTAGCTGCCTATAATTAATATCAAAACTTAAAAATTATATTAACTTTAATAGAGTTGGAGATGTTTTTACATCATCAAGTACAAGAAACAAAATTAAATAAGGCCTGTAAAGACTTTAAGACTGGTCAGGATTATATGAAATTAAGATTCAGTGCGTTTGTTGTGCAAATGTACAGAGGAATGCAAGATGTGGTCCCCAGCTGTTGTAGCACTTATCTGTTCAGACACTGCAGTGTGTATATGTGTGTGTGTGTGTGTGTGTGTGTGTGTGTGTGTGTAAGAGTGAGCAGCTGGTGTGAGAGCCAGTCAAGATGATGCTGCTCTTGTTGGCTCATAAATATTGATCTATGAACGTTAGCTACTTCTTATTTTGGAGCTTAACTATCATTGTTGTAACTCATCTTTTTATTTTAGCTGGGTTTTTTTTTTGTTTTTTTTTAAAGTGCCACTTGCATCTCAACCAAGAAAATCCAGGAAAAGAGACCCAAACACTGCTGGCTGCGTTGCCACTTCAGGTGACCTGCGCCACATTTCTTTAAATCAAGCTGCATTCTTTCCCCATGAGGATACGCAGGCAGGAAAACGTGCAGAGAGTCGTCACAATCTGCAGATGCAAAGTAAACCGAAGCATCAAATAGATTGAGATACCAAAAGACCGTTAAAACCAACATGCCCCTGTAATGCAATACACATTCCTTGAGTTGAAAGACCGCATTAAGGGGAAAGACGAAACGATAAGAGGCAGTTCACCGTGTGCTCTTGATCAACAATATCAGAGGAAAGCTGCCTGCTGTGGAAAGTGAGGGGTTTGATAGTTTTTTATGGCTTAAAAGACTCTAAAAAGAGCACATCTGAATGAGTGCACACAGGGAGAGGGACAAATACAAAACATGAATCATTGAGAGCT
Organism: Aulostomus chinensis; assembly: GCF_037954235.1. Classification (NCBI taxonomy): domain Eukaryota; kingdom Metazoa; phylum Chordata; class Actinopteri; order Syngnathiformes; family Aulostomidae; genus Aulostomus; species Aulostomus chinensis. The sequence continues at coordinate 63,165,808 of NC_141320.1, read as the reverse complement.
TCAGGCAAACTTTTAAATAGTTAACACACACCCACACACACCTAAAGTGCTCTGGGCAAGATAGAAGATGAAGATGAGATACACAATAAGTTAAAGATGAACTCAAAAAGAGACCAAAACCAAAAAGCATAAAATAATCATCAATGCTATTAATTACCAATATAGCTGAGATTAAACCTGAATGGATATCAACCAGAGGGCTTAAAAACACCTCCCCTGCCCATCCTCCTCCCCTTCTCTGTCAGGACAAAGTCTGAAGCTGCAGCTCTCCGTCTGCCATCAGGCTGAGCTTCCAGTACAAACCCAAAGATTTATGGCTGATTTATGGCTGCAGTCACCTTCAAGGTGATGAGAAATTGAGCAAGCATCCCCCTTCCCACCCTCCCTCCCTCCCTCCCTCCTCCTCTCTTCATTCAGAACTGGGCCAGAAACAGTTGCTTCTCCAACTTCAACCCACAAACTTCTCTTATCTTCTACTTGGATGGAAACACACATCACTGGGTCCAGAAATACACTCCGGCAGGAAAACACTTGTGAGGTGTGTTGTGTCGGCACATCTGTAAGTGACTAGTGTGATGGTGTGTCTGTGTGTGTGTGCGTGCGTGCGTGCCTGCGTGTGCGTGCATCCTTGCGTGACAGTCACTGTCGCCTGAAAGTGCTTTGAAGGTTGCGTAACTGCATATTTGTATATACTCATTCTGCAAATCATTTTAAATGCATGAATCGTCCTCACACGGTGACAAATCCTCACACAACTGGTTCTCCAGTCTCACCGGCAGAATGACTGATCCTGACTCTTCCTGCTGAATACTCAAAGTTCCCCCAATACAAAACGGGTTTATTTCCTTCAGAGGATTTTTCTGTGGTCAAGACGGGAGATGTTTTTCAGGGTAGTTTGACACTGAACATAACATTTATAAAACTTAAAATCAATACTCAGAAAAGTGCATTTTGTTCTCCAAGTACTCACAAATAGGTGGCTTGTGCTCACAGAGATGCTTTTCCTCCCCCGCATCGTTTCTCTGTGGCTCCAGATTGCAGAAAGAGCCAGCCACGCGTATTTAGCTTGAAGCTAGTAGAGACTGACGGCTGACAAAAGCAAAACTGTCCAAGAAAAACCAATTTTAAAAACTCAAGTGCATCTTCCAGGGATGTTATAGTTAGTTTACCTAGTTTGTAAACCGCTTTGTCAGAGGCAAAATACATGTTATTCACATTTTTAGGGGAAGTATGGATTTAAATGTGGAGCAAGTCACAGAGCAAGCTAGGGGTCATGATGCCGACAAGCAGTCTAAGACTTCTGTATGGGAACTGACTTTGGGTAAATAGATCTCTGACCAACTTGAAAGAAAAACTTTAGATTTAGGCCTTAAATTGAGAACAGATTTGCATCCTCAACAGTGGCAGGTGGACAAAATAATTAATGTCTTGCCCAGACCGCGAAGCAAGCTGGACAATATCACAGAGGCATTTCCATCACCTGCTTTAATCCTCTTAAAGGCGAGGGCGCGCGGCTCAATGAGAGATTAATAGGGGTAAATGAGTGCGTGGTCCAGGTTCAGGCAGAGTGCATCCTGAGTTACAAGCAGCAAGGTTAAAAGATGCTCCGGTAGATTTCCACGCCGTCTGCTTCCACATCGTCTCAGACCGTTTCAGACGAAAACTGAACTCAACGTCAGGCTGCCAGTCCACCCAGAGGCTCTGAGGTCTCCATGGAAGTGAAACAGGATACGTGGGAGTTCTCACATGTGGTTTATGTCGCTGCTATGCCAGAGAAAATTGGTGAGCGGAGCCACTTCAAGTCTGAAATAAGAAACCCCCCCCCCATTATGGAGAGAAGGGAGGGACTCCAAATAATCCAAGACCCCTGCTGAGCTGCCAGTTTGTCCTTGCAAACACTGGCAACAAGAAGCAGGAGAGGAGGAGAATTATATCACCGCAGTCCAGAATGAAGGGCCCAGGCTCCATCAGGGCTACATGAGTCTCTGTCAGAGCAGACTCCCGTGTGCCAGTCCAGTCCATGAGATAACACAACCCCCGCAAAACAAGCAGACCTCAATCCTATTATTACATGGGAAAACACAGAAACTCCCATGCAAATACACAGGAGCTAGCAGGTGTAACAACCTGAGCGTACACCTGAGGAACAACCAGAGAATAAACATCCAGGGGCCTGAACGGGGAGTGTCAACAGACTAGCCCGAGAAAACACACTTTCATCTGCGAGCACTGTTTCAGAGCAAAGTTACACGACTGCAGACATCTGCTGTCACACGCCGCCGCCGCTGCCGCAGCAGCAAAGGAATCATTGCTGCAAGGCTGCACCTCACACATCACATCCAATAACAGTAGTCACCACTTGGCAAGACTCTGTGGAAAGAATGGAAACAGCTACAGAACAGCCGCTACTGTGGAGCTGTTAGCACAGTACGAAGTTTAGCACGTCATAGATCAATATTAGCAAGAGTTCTGCTGCTCACACTGGACCTGCTGGTGCCACAAAGAGTTTGACATTCCACTAATCATTGCTGCTCCAATTTGAGAGATTGCCACAATAGATGAATATTCACCTGCTCGTTTCTGCATCATCTGACAAACAAATAAATAAACACAGACACCCATGAAGAGACAAACCGCCTGTGCAGATTTCCAACTTTTTTTTGGGGGCTGTTTTCATTTGTTCTCGCACCAGAACACAAACAGAGTTCTCTTGGTTGGTCATTTTGTTCGCAATAGATTTGATTGACAGGTGTCATATGAGGATTGATTTAATTCCTTAATACACACACACACACACACACACACACACACACACACACACATACACACAGCCACCAAACAGGCTACAGTCAGTGACCCTCAAAGTTCCTGCCCTGCTCATGAACCTGTGAGGACCCACTTACTGTACGAGTGGGAGTGAGCAAGACACGGCGAGGGGCGGCGTCCAGCCTTCCTGTGTAAAGCAGCAAATTAAGCATCTAATGAACCAGATAGGCCGTTGTGTTATGTTTTCATCTGAAACCTCCTTTCATTCAAGCCATTCATCCGTTCTTTCTTTTGTAGACAAGAAGTGGAAAGCCCCCGTCGCTCTTTCACACCCCAGCAGTGATTCATTCTGATCGCCAACAGACTTTCATGGCTTTTCTTTTGATACGTCCAGCAATCAAACATCTATCACTGATGGGCTGAGTCCCCAGTTAATATCTGCATGGGAATAACCTGGCAACAGCAAAAGAGCACAACTCAAATTATTGACAGGACACTGCTTGTACAAATGCTAAGATGCTTAGAAGCTCATTAGCTTTTAGAGATATAACCTGTTTACTCTGTAACAGATGGCTTCACTTGAAAAAAAAAAAAAACAGGGAATAATAATCCCTTCGTAGTTTATTCGAGATTGTGATATTTGACTTTCAATGATGGTCTTTTGCTATCCATAAAAAAATGACATTGGTTTACCCTGTTGGTCCAGAGATCAGCTTGCAGCTGACCGCTACTATCACACACACACTAGAGTGAACTGCACACTGTAATAAAGAACATTATTACATGCAAAAGGGTGACTTCATTCCAGCCAGAGCTAGCGGTGTGACTGATGCAGTCACAAGACGTGCAGGGACACGAGGGAACATGAAAACAAGGCGCTGGGGAAGTCTGGCCCCATCACATGTTTGCTGTGTAGCTGTTCATGACTGTGCAAATGAGGGTCATTACTTCTGTGGAATTCAATAGACATTCCAGACTGTCACTGGATTCAAGCTGGGATACCCAGCCAGGTCTGAACGGAACCAGAAAGGCAGCTGAGGACTGTTAAACAGAGTTTCCGCCGTTAAAAGCTGCCTGTAGTTTCAGTTTAGTGATGCCGGCTGGATTCACGTCAGCTTTTACCTGTTGCATTTTGTTTCTAGGCAACTACACTTTGAGCTGGTGGTCAGTCGACTGACCAGTTTCCTGCTGGCACTCACGGCTGGGAGCACTTGTCATAAAGCAAGTTTGATGGGTTTGAACATAAATCTTTGGACGTAGACGTGTCAACAGCTCAGCTATTAACCAATCAGAGCACCGGAGAACTGTGAGGTCATCGTTTGTAAAGTAGAAATGAAGTAAAACAGTAACGTATAAAACTTTACTTTCTGTGGTACTCACGTCAGAAATAAGCTTTTTACGTAACGTTGTGTCCACTCTATAATTAATACAAGCCTTCGACAAACAGAAGTGATGACTCCAGTTCATAACAGTGCTGAACTTCTTTCACCTTACACAGGATTCCTAACGCTCTCGTTCTTGTAAAGTTTTTACAAGCGTTAATACTTCTAAATTAAAAAAGTAAATAAAAATCACTCAGCTGTCTTTGAATATCAAAGAATCTACTTCCTGTCTTATTAGCATTTGTCACATTTCTGATAGGCAGACGTTTTAACTTGAATTAGTAATGACTGAGCTAGTTCAGCACTTTAAATGCGAATCTGAGAATAATTAAAGCAGTTAAACAACCAGCAACTACTTCTCTGTGCTAGACGACTGTTTATTCTGTTTCACATCATAACTTGATTTTCTAAGAGCTTATTTCTCTTCATAAATGTGTCATGTAAGAGCAGCAGAGTCAGTGAGACTCCTGCAAGCAGCACCAAGTTAATCATTTCTTGATGAGCTCATGCTGCAGCAGCACCTGCTCGACACATGCCACCAGTTTTATAAGACATTAACAAGCACTTTTAAACCACATGGAATAAGTTGCAGCTCTCGAATCGTTTCTGAGCTGGACCAGTGTTGAGAGAGTCAACATATAGGGACTTTCAGTGAGGACGGACGTGTAGAAGCTGGCGGAGCTCCTGAGCAGGGTCCAGCCTCTACCTGTGACCCAGGCAGGCGCTCCTGGTGCCAGGAAACTCCCTGGTTTCACCGTGGCCTCCAAAGTCTGCCTCTTTTCTCTCCCTCACTCTACTATGACGGCTACGGACAACAACAACGCACCAACAGACGGGGGTCTAGTATGTGGTTGGTTTACTAATTGTTTTCTGCGGCTGGGAACTGGGGGGGGCTAACGCGTATCCGTCCGCGTCAACTCTGCCGCCGCAGGTTACAGTTGAGCTGCGGCGCACCAGATCCTGTCGACCCGGTATGAGACTTTCCGCTTGTTCCCACTATGTTAGACTGTTTCTGTCACTGGAAAAAAAAAACCCCGTTGATGTAAAACACACGACGTGATATAGGCCCACAACAAACTGGTTAACTTCAACGGCTTGGGTTGGCTAGTTAGTTTGTTAGTTTGTTAGTTAGTGCCTCCGTGTGACCGCAGTTCGAGGGCATTCAAATGAAGTTGAAGCCTTTCACACAGGTAGACAGCAAGGGCGTTTACCCGGGTCTTTGCTAATAAAACACACACCAACACCGAGCAACAGTCTTTGTGCGGTGTGTGTGTGTGAGTGTGTGTGTGTGTGTGTGTGTATGTATAATAAAGGGTGGGCACCTACATGTTTGTAGGCTCCGGGACTACAGACAGGACATTCTAGCCTGGAAGACACAGAGCTTCTCACAGCCGCTCACTAACATGTGCTGAATATGACTTACACCTTCTCCTGCCTTATTAAAACACAACTCACCTTTTATCGGTGGAGAAATCATTCCCGTAGCTGACAATTTATCCAGAGGTTTTTTTTTTAAAAAAAAAAAGAGTTGCCCCGGAGCGCACGGGAGGCTCCAGTAGGAAGCAGTCCCTGGTAACCGGAGGAATCACCCTGGCAGTCAGGAATCTCACAGGGGGCAGTGCTTTACAGCATGCGGGGGGTGTAGTACAACAGCTGGACGCTAGGGGGGTGTCTTCAACCGAGAGGAGCCTGAGTTTACCGCCGCCACTGCCACAAACACCGAGGAAAAGGGAATTAGTGTGTTGCATAGCGGCAAAAAAAAAAAAAAAACAACAAAAACCATTATAATAATATGTGTAATTGTAGCCATGTTCCATTTAGGCGGTCCAGGCCTCTGGTTAGGCTCACTAGAGTTGATCAGTTTAATTATGGTCCTATTCTGTGACACTAAACAGAGCAGGACCATCATTTATCTGATCAATTCACATGTTCATATTTACCTCATTACAGTTTCTCAAAAATGACATCAGAAAATGTAAAAATATAGATTCCATATACATCCCCGTTTCCCCCTCCTGGATTTATATCATCATGAAAAATCTGAACGTTTTTGAAAAGTAAATAAAGCCAGAACCTTTTTTTTTGGGGGGGGGGGGGGGGGGTCTTGGAAATTATACTTCACAAGTAGCTGAATATAAGATTGGTTCAATTAAGACAAAGAAAAAAAAACTGTCCTTTTTTTTCTAATACTGATATACGTACACATGCGTGTTGTTGTTATATCAAAACATGGTAATTACATTTACTATTCTGGTAAATTTTTACACTGATTTCACTGTTTATTTTTATGTATAAACAGACTTTTCACAGAATGAATGGTCTTGAAAAATGTCCTCAAAGATGTGGAAATATAGAAACATAATGGAAATGCAATGGTGTGTGTGTATACGTACTGTATGTCCTATGCATACACACAAACACACACTACATATTTTTTTCTGTCCTGCATCATCATAAAAATGTTAATAAATGCACTTCGCAAAGACACTTTCCAGCAGATCCACATTCAGCTGCAGTAAACATAAAGATGCAAAGAGGACTTATGACCATGTGTGACGTGCTATGAGTAAAGACACCATGCGTACACGCACACATGAGGAGTTTGTCGCAGCTCGTTCGCTTGCATCAACAGTCGCTAGTCACTCACGCAGAGGAAGAACATAAAAGAGAAAGACTGATAACAATCTGACCGGGACACAGTCGCTGACAGAGGAACAATGAAGTCACTGAGGTGTTGAAGTGTCCTCTTAGAAAGAGAATGTAAACTTGCTTTTCTTTCAAATAACTTCTCCCAGAAAGTCGTAGAAACATACGTGTCAGCTACGTGAGACTGAAACCGCTGCCTTTTGAGTTGAGGGGAGATTTATGATGAAAGGGAGAAATGCAACAGTCGCTAAGAACAACTTGACTTTTTTTTTTTTTTTAAATAACTGACCGATTTTACCTCATATTCCTTTAAGTACTGAAATTCACTCGTTTTTTTTCCCCACAAGCATCAGCTGATTTGATGCATTTATATTATATCAAAATATCCTCAGCAGTTTGCAGCAGGCACCTTTAACCTCTCTGAGTATATGTGGTTGTAGAAACACACTTCCGATCAACTGACTGGGTTTTTCTCCCTCTATTGTGTCCTGAGACAAAGGGGACACAGGCCAGTTCATCCAGACACCAAACACACATGAAAGTTCAAACCACAAGGCATAAGATGCCTCCAGCAGCTACATGGTTGTGTATGAATCAATATTTTGTCCTTCTTTACACCCCCTCCTCTCCCCAACACACACACACACACACACACCCCCTCACACACACTCTTAGATATAACTCATGCCCTCCAGAACACAATGGAGGTCATGACTGGTACACGACCCCGCTCCATCCCCTGTGGAGAGCCAAATAAACACCACCGCGGTGTAAAGGATGGGGGATGGAGGAGAGGAGGCACGTTTGATTCTTTATCAATATCCATTTACACCCACATTTGCAACAACATGCACAAAATTGGGTTTTTTTCATAAACATATTGATATTTTCAAAATTAAAGTTTGTATTATATTGTAAAATGTAAAATCTGAAGAGACTTTACAAATTTTTAAACTCACTAAACGGTGATATTTTCTTTTTCCTTTCTGATAATCCCATCAGCATACCGCAGCTTTCAAAAACAGAAGCCTAGTTTGAGATAAGTGCGCCACCATGTGGTAATTTGCCGCAAATACATCACTTAAAGCTGCACATCGAACCTGCAATTAATGCAGTGACTGACACAGAGGATGGTGGCAAAATTAACATATCTGGATAAACAACTAGATCGATTGTTTTCAGTCATAAATCCGTTGATTTCCGTGTCAAATATGATTCCACAATAAGATTATTATCATCACCTGGGTCGTAAACCGTTCCTCCTCAATCAGCGGCGAGCCTGCTGCGTCATCATTGGCACACGCCTCTCGTGACCGGTGATGAGCAGCACGTGCTGTCACTATTTCATGTTTATTCAGAGCGGGAAGCGCGTGCAGATGGCCCCTATTGAGAAGGCAAACCCCCCCCCACCACCACCACCACCACCACCACCACCGCCGCCGCCACCACCACCCCTGAGATCAATTGAATTTGGTGTCCGGAAGATGGATAGATTCCTCTCCAAAGACACGCACTTTATGAGTTTAGGGCCTTTTTTTTTTTTTTCATTCCTTCTTTCTTTTTGGGAGGTAAATAGGAAAAATGAAAGCGTGTTAAAAAAAAAATGAAGACGAAGTGGGAAGAGATGCCGTTTATGAGACCACACATGCAGAGGGAGGATGCAGGTGAGACCCCTCACTCACACATGAGACGTTACACCCAGCGGGATGAATTAAAGGCGCAATCCCGAATAGTTGGGGCCTCGTGTTGTGTTGTGAACCCGGGAGGGGAAAGCCAACGTGGGCCTTCAGACATAAGCTGTCCAGAAATGTAAAAACTGAACTGAGGGGGGAAAAGTTACATCACGTGGCCTGGAAACATCTAAAAAGAGGGAACGTGATAGAATCTAAGATCAGAAGAATGAGTCAAAGTTACATCTCCTACTTCACACCCACTGTTTACTGCACATAAATGAGCTAAAGTAATAAACACAACGTGCCACAGCGTAGATTAAGCAGTCACAAATACCCGAATGTGCACAGCAGATCGGGTTTTTTTGTCTTTTAAATTCATGGAAACTTGTGTTACGACTGAATAATGATTTTCAGCTCCCGACACGACATTTTATTGGACAATTCAAATGTTTTAAATGCTCCTCCAGCACATTGCTCCTTTATTTCTAAATCTTCTTTCTCCTCACAGTTTCATTTTCTTAGATGATATTCAAGATTGTCTATTTTTCTTTTATAATCTTTTTGAGTGCCAAGAACAAGGTTTCGTCGGCAAGTGTGCGACCAGCAGGAACAGCCCACCCTCAGGCGCCACGCTACGTTAAAATTTAGGTCACCTGACATTAAGAGTTTACATTCAACCAATGAAAATTGTAAATGAAGTTCCAAAGAAATTCCAAACAACAACATGTATAACGTGACACATTTTTGTTCACTGAAGTCATTTTTTCAGGGCAAAAAAACTCAAAATGACTTCTATGATAGCAAAAGTGGTATTTTAAGGCTTTGGACTGTGAGCTGAGAAAAGAAATCTAAAAAAAAAAAATCTAGATGATGAAAAAATATATTCAATGGAGTAGAAATCATGAAAATAACCCACGTAGCAGACGACTTCTTCTGGTCTGGAAGAACTTTCAAGGATAATCAAGTTCCAAAGAGGGCAGTGATGAACAAAGAAGTCATACTAATGTTGAGATAATTCTCCCTTAATATCTTTAGGATCCATTAATTATCAATCTGCTTCTCAGCTGTGTGTGTGTGTGTGTGTGTGTGTGTGTGTGTGTGTGTGTGTGTGTGTGTGCGCGCGCACGTACACCCTCTTAGACTCAAAAGGGACAGCAGGACATTGAATAAACTCTCCCTGTGACTCACACTGACTCACAACCAACGAGGCCTCCACAACAAAGACCCAACAATTGGATTTCAAAGATCTTAACTAAATTGAAACCCAATGAATATCATCATTTTAACTCGCCAGATTGGGTTTGTGCGCCGGAGCCTAATGTATGCACACACACCTTATGACAGGCCCACGGTACAGATGGTCCGAGCGTGAGTCTGAATGAGAGGGGAACCATCCGCGGCTGCTGACGCATTGTGGGGGGACGTCGTCTTCAATACACCACTTAATGAGAACAGACTGACTCTTTCTCTCCCCCCCCCCCTCCTCGCTCCCCTCCCTCCTCCTTTCCTCTCTTCTCTCCCTCCCTCTCTCTGATTCTCCACTTCTCCTCTCCTCTGCCCATTTCCATCTGTTTGGAGACAAAGGGCCACGAGCCAGCTCGAGCCCCGGGACCCTGCTGGTGAAGTAGGCAGGGATAATACGGCCCATCCCGGGGGCTGCATTTCAACACATGGACCAGGCTTTGTACTTCTGCTGCACGAGCACCCTTCAAACCACACACACATACACACACACACACACACACAGGTTCCACACATCTCTATGAGTGAGGCAAGAGGGAGGGGGGTTGTAATATTGATGGGGGAGTTCTTGCCTTGAACATGAACACTTCCCATAACACCCAACAAGAGGGAGAATAAAAGAGAGGGCGAAAAAATGAGGCAGCACAAAACCTCCAAATGTTCATCCTGGTGCTGTGAGCATATGGCCGTTCGTTGTCATGCTCTCTCTCCCTGCCCAATTTACACAGAGCGAGCGACTTCTCAGACTTAAATGGGTCTGTGTGTGTGCGCGTGTGCGTGCGCTGCTGGCTTTACCTGAATGATGATGAGGAAGATGCCCAAACGTTGATAATGGCCACTGTATAATCCCCTGCCGTCTGCACACACCTCCTGACATATGGTCACTCCTCAGCCTCCACCATTACATAAGCCCACAGTGTAAAGAGGGTGGGTGGGGGTTCATGGTGAAACGTGGTACTTTCTCACACACTCTCTCTCACACACACACACACACACACACACACACACACACACACACACACACACACACACACACACACACACACACACACACAGAAGCGTGCACTGGCCTCACTGTCAGCCAGGCTGTTCAGTGCCTTCAGCAGTTTGGGCTTCGCCTGTCACTTTTCTCTCCCCTGCACCTTCTGGGGGGGGGTTTGTAAAGAATAAATTGAAGGGGACTGATGCTACGGAAGCTTTCAGGATGAGGAGCACAAATGGCCTTGTAGAGCTGCACGGCGACGTGGGCTACAGATGGACCCCTCCATTCAATAAGCTTGAGCAGAAGTCTGTCTCCACGCCATGCCAGAATCACAGGGCTTGTTTTGTCTTCTGAAGAGGACAATCTGTTGATGCAACATATTGGCGCTTTTCTTGTCTTCTTCCTGGGAAACACACTGATTGGAGATTTAATAAGGAAAATTAAATGATTACCAAACATTTAAATGTGTCAAAGTCGTGCAACCCTGCCACTTTTTTGTTGAATGCGGGGATGTTCGGTTTGTAAGTCTACTGCAGGTGATATTCACATTTCCTACGCGCTCAAACATTTAGAAAAGCCCATAAATGATATATTTATGATAATTTCCTCATTCTTGATGGATGTATCGTCCGTCAGTATCAGTCAAACTTTAAAAATGCCTCATATCTGCTGATACAGATGACACGCCGCTATTATTTTAGCTTCATCGCTGCCAATTTAGCGACGCACGCATAACTTTTTATGGGGGGGAGCTAAAACAAGAAAAGTGCACCCCACAAGCCGAGGCTGATGACGGACAGATGCCAGAGAGGGAGAGAGAAAGAGAGAGAGGGGGAGAGACAGAGGTGAGACACGTGAGCCCTTGAGCCGAGGAGGAAAGAACATTTCATGTTACCTTCTGTTGCCACAGATAAAAAAAGATTTGAAATGAGAAATGTCGCTTTCTTCCTTGAAACCTTCACTACAGCTGCCAACTCTATACAGGTAGGTAGGTAGATAGATAGATAGATAGATAGATAGATAGATAGATAGATAGATAGATAGATAGATAGATAGATAGATAGATAGATAGATAGATGGAGGGATAGATAGATAGATAGATGGAGGGATAGATGGATAGATGCACAGATAGATAGATAGATAGATAGATAGATGGATAGATAGATAGATAGATAGATAGATAGATAGATAGATAGACGGAGGGATAGATGGATAGATAGACAGATAGATGGAGGGATAATTGTGCTCAATTGGAACAGCCTAACTGTGGTATTTCCAGGACCGAGGGTTCGATTCCCACTGGAAGGCTCTGGTCCTGTAATAACAGCTTCACTCATGATAATCTAATGTGGCTCCGATAAAAGCGTTCTACAAGCTTGTTATAGCACAATCGATGGGAATGGGCCTGTACTGCAAATGAATATAAATATTTGGATCTTTTTGCTCGTACCATTTGGCAATATTACATCTCGGCGTGGCAAACTCGCTCATAAATTTCCATCTCTCCCATCCCTCCTCTCTCCTCGGGTTTCCCACGGGAGGTGCCAGACGGCCAGTAATTTGGTTGTCTTGGCTCGTCTGGAGTAACACCTGCCCCCTCTCTGGGGAGGGAGCGAGCCTTTCAGCCAGGAGCACACATGTAGGCTACCACTGCCTTTAGCTGCTGACCACTCAGAGTGTGTGTGTGTGTATGTGTGTGTACATTTATTTAGGGTTTTTTTCTGTTACACTGGGTTTCATCCTGCGTTGTGTGTCCATACAGTTTAAAGGTTAAATCTGGCGTTGCATTTAAGCACTCATATGATTTTTTTTTTTTTGCACGTGCGCGTGAAGCTGACGTCATCCCGCGTTGTCGTCACCGTGTTCAACCTAATCTTTTTCGAAATCCAAACCCAATCTTTTCTTTTAAGAATTAAAAAAATAAAAATAAAAAAATAAAATAAACAAGTTTTTTTTTTCCCAAGTATTTCCGTTTTAATCAAAAATAACACCGGAAAATATGAAAAGTTTGTCCATTAGAAACCAGCTGTCACACGATACCTCTACTACAAAAGATCTGCATAAAGCAACAAGTAGCCTACACAACCCTGAAGAGACAAAAAATCTTTGGATAGAGGATATGTTTGTTTGTTTTTTTTTCCTTCACTATAAAATTACGTAATAAATTCCGTAATACAAAGCAGAGACGAATAAATAAGCACCAAAATAAATAAAATACAGATAAATCAAAAAAATACTGAAGATAGTAAATTCAGATTTTTGAAATTATCATTACTATTATTATTCTTTTTTTTTCTTTTTTTTTTTTGGTCACAGCAAAACAGAGGTTTTCCTCTGAGTCATATTAACCCCTTGTTGGTGGAAACCATAATCATTCCTCGCATGGTTATTGACATATTTTCAAATTAAAAATTTTAGGAGAAGCCCAGTTCTGCCAGCAACCTCCTACATTTAGGGAAATAAACATTTATGGAGCCACTCAACTCCATCTTGAAGTGCTTATCGTTGCTATTGATAGACAATAGGCATGAGAAATAAATAATAATTAAAAAAAAAAAGATTATGACATACATCAAACATACATCAAATTTATAAATTATGCTATGGATCAACAAAAAAAAGTGCCTTTTTTTTTCAAAGAGTAGAACACCATCAAGTTCAATTTCACAGCCTAAAATATAGAAGCAACAAACATTTATACAAAAAGACCCCAGCCTATGATATCAACATAAATAATTCAGCTTTAAATATTAACACAATTCAATAAATAATTCCATACACTTAAAAAAACAACAAAAAAAAAACGATTAAGGTCACAATTTTATATGTCATAAGTGGCACTTACGCATTGAATCTTTTTTTTTTTTTCCCCCTTTACGGAAAACACCGTCTAATCTAGAGTCTAAAGCAGCTCCCTCGTCCGCTCCAGTGGTGATGTAGCGGGAGAGGAGGGCTCACTATCACACTTTTATTCTGAAAAATCAATTAAACCCCGTGAATTTTCTTGCCAAATAAGACCTACGTTTCCTGTCTATCACGTTTTGGATGTTTTGTTTTTTTTTTGTTTTGTTTTTTTAGTGCGTGTCTTTTTTGTGTGTGTGTGGCAGGAACATACATGCCTGCGGGGCTCTTCATCCTCCTCCTGCTCCTGATTCTAATTATTGCATCTAACAGCTCAAACGGCTTGTTGCTTGTGTTCAGTGGAGCGGTCTGGAGCAGTTCTGGACAACCAACACTGGTGGACTCATGCAAAGTCCTGCAAAGCCCCCAGCAGCACGCGGGGGACCAGATGTGGTCAGTGGGAAGCTTCCACCTCTGAAGCGGCTCGTGTCAGGTGGTAATTTGAAGCTTTGAGCCAATCATCCGGGACTTTTTTTCTTTCTTTCTTTTTTTTTCACCCACCTGAAAACAGACAAAATATGAGCAACTTCAGCTACAAAAATACTACTTTAGAATATGAGTCCACTGAAACATCATGTCTCATGGGGGAGGAGGGAGGATCTTCAGACGTCCAGCACGTGATTGAGATAGGAGATATAGCATATAGCCAGTCTGAGGATCTCGATCTTGGAGAGTTTCTTGTCCGGGGGCAAGGTGGGCAGTAATTTCCTCAGCTCAGCGAAGGCCACGTTGAACGCCTCCACCCGGATCCGCTCCCTGGTGGCGTGGGCCGAGCGGTACTTGGCCGTGGCCCTCCGCCGCCTCCTCTTCTCCTCTCTGCTCAGGGGCTGGTCGGCTTTACACTTGGCTCTGTCCTCCCCCTCCGCGGGCTCGTCCGAGGCGCATCCAGCCGCCTTCAGGCCGTTTAGCATCGTCTCCGGGTCGGACTGAGTCCAGGACAGGTCCCCCTCCGCCTGGTCCGGGCTTAACATCATTTTTATCCTCGGTTGTTTTCAAACCCCTCAGTACCTGCACGGGAATAAAAACAACCACCACCGCCTTAACATGAGTTCATTCTTCTCTCTGCAAATATGTTTAATAAAACTGTTATTGAACGTTTCTGTCTCGTCAGCCGGAGGCCTCAGCCCCTGGGGGGTGGTGGGGGGGGGTGGCATGTTTGGGTGCCACATAAAACCACATTGCATAATAACATTAAGCTACATAAATAATTAATGACACCAAATTCATGAAATTATTAATTTATTTCAGCCCATAAGGCCTTAAAAAAACATTCTTGCATTTTCTCCCAGAAGATATTCCCGTTTTTTTTAGTTTTTATTTTAAATGAAGCACATTTTAAGATGATTTTTTTCCCTTTTTTTTTTTTTTTTTTAAAGGAGAAACTCCCCTGTTTCTTGCTGAATTACCATAATCAGAAAGGACCATCTGTCACAGTGTGATGAACACATCTGCTGGGCTGAGGCCAGAGCGACTTGACGGCTAAAATACTGTTGACATCTGCTGGACGTGACGACATTTACAAAAACAAAAAAAGAAACACACCAAATGGTGACGGTGAGACGACTCGACTCTAAACTCACCTTGATAAAAGAGTTTGGAGGCAAATATTCTTGCAGGGAAATAAAAAAAAAGCGCTCCAACTCCAGATTAACTCATGTTCCAGCGGCCAAACAACCATCAGATGCGCCTTTTCAGTCACACCAAAAACTTTTCTTCAGCCGCGAACTTGCAAACATGGGAATGTTTCAGCGGGTCAAAGCGATCTGAGGCTTTGGAGATGAGGGAGAGATTAGGAGGAGGAGGAGGAGGATGAGGAGGATGATGATGTGAGCAGAGATCAGTCAGCCCCCAGTGAGAGCCATGCGATGGAGAGACAATAGAGGGGAGATGGGCTGATAGTCGAGGAGCAGCGGCGGCAGCAGCAGCCGGGACTACTGGTCCATGAGCCGGTACGAGAGGAGATAAAGAGGCGAGATAAGCGAGGCTCCCTCCTGTCAGGAACCAGCGGGTCGGAAGTCAGTTCATAGATAATCCGCGTCTTCTTTCTTCCTCCGAGTGTCACATGTGAGATAAGATCCAAACGATCCCGACTAATAAAGGCTCACTTCAGGGACGGAGGGGATGGAATATATTTGAGGAATGGTATTGTCTAACACCGCCCCATCTCTCTCTCTCTCTCTCTCTCTCTCTCTCCCTCACACACACACACACACACCCTTTTCCTCACGCCCCTCAGCCCTCAAGCGCTCCCTCTCTCCCGTGGGAGTGTGTAGTGGGCAAAGCAGAGATGTGTGTGTATGATAAAGAATGGAAAAGGGGGGGGGGGGTGTCCATGCACCTTTGTGTTTTGGTGAACGATTTCAGAAAAACAAACAAGTAAACAAAAAAAATCTATATTTATTTCCAAAAGTGCAAAAAAAAAAGAGGGAGGTTTTCAACTTCTAACAGAAAGGAGCTCCTACAAAGTCAGAACCTGCTTTTCATATTATTTGTTTGTAAGATATTCATCATCTAAATTAATTTAGTCAAATTATACATTTTTGATCAGGCTTATAAAAAAAGATTCATGTAAATACATTAAAAAAAAACAGCTGCTTTGTAGCACCACAGCAAAATAAACCTGATAGAAACATTTAAATGGATTTCACATCAAATGATCCATGATGCTCTTGAATTAAGGTTTTTTTTATATTTGATCCCATGTTTTGTTTTTGTTTTTAAAAGCAAGTTTTATTTATTGACGTGTGTTCTAATGTACAGCTGTAGTTGAGATGAACACCACCAGCTGAAGTGTGGACTCAAGTGTGTTGATAATGCAGAAGATATCTGAACGGGGCAGAATTTCAACTGAGTACCCATTTGCATTTCTGACAAGAATAAAACGAGCGAGAGATTAATTCGCTTTGCTGACTAAAAACTTTCTTGCAATGTTGTGTTCTGGTCCACACATTCCCTGCAGGAGCTGCTTATAATTCATATTGTGGTCAAGTTGTTTGGCACGGCAACATGTGTACTAACACCTTTATATCCTCACTGACATTATCATGCGGACTGGGCTCCAAAGTTACTTTGATAAGGAGAACACACACCTTCTCGCATATCGTTACTAGGTGTGATGTTTGGACTAACGACCTCGCTCAGATACGGAGTGTATTCCCCGGGATTGAAGTTCCACTGCCATCTAAAGCACCTCTTCCTCCTGGCACCACCAAAGTCAGGTCAGGAGGGCACGGTTCCAGAGAGGAGGCAGTGGCCAGTAAGTGCGGGGACTAGCTGCGCCTAACGAGGTGATTAAAATGATAAGGGGAAGCACGGATGACTTGCTGTGGCCCGCAGCCACCGCCATGCTTACTGCCACCACACACACCCACACTGAGAAACACAGACAGAGAAGTACTACTACAGTGCCAGAAGGATCATATCAGTGAAAACTCTGTGTGTGTGTGTGTGTGTGTGTGGTGTGTGTGTGTGTGTGTGTGTGTGTGTGTGTGTGTGTGTGTGTGGGTGGGTGGGTGGGTGGGTGTGCGTGAGAGAGAAAGAGAATGTGCACATGTGTGTGAAATGACGGACAGCTCGCCTTGGGCTCCGGCCGGGTTCAGGGAGTGTGTGTGACACAGAGAGACTCGCAGCGGGGTGTATCGGAGACATGTCAGGACCAGGAGACAGAGGCCTCCTGACAGCTGGAGCCCACGGTCACACACTCTCTCTCTCTCTCTCTCTCTCTCTCTCTCTCTCACACACTCTCTCACACACAACCACGCACTCTAATTGCTCCACAGACGAAGAAGCAGAGATGGTCTATGCATGGTGGTCTGTGATGCCCAGACCCCTCCTCAGTCTGTAAAGCCCCTGGCCAAAGACATGAAGGACCCCTTCTAGGCTGTTTTGTCTGTGCCTGCTGCAATTACATCCTACAGCTGATGTACTGACTCTGGAGACAGGGAGGCCAACTGCAGGGAGGTTCAGTCACCAGAGAGATGATGTTCGCTTGAGTCATGAGTCTGCCAGTAAAAGTCTTTATATGCTTGGCTTACGCACTTTAACTCGCGCTGGATGGAGATGCAAATGATTCAAATATAATCCCCACAAAGCTGCTTCAGCTTTCACAAACCAACTCCCAGGAGAGGCTCTTTCACGTTGTTTCACTTAAGGAAACGTAACTACAGTTCTTAAATATTCAGACATCAGCAGCAGAAATCACTTTTAAGTAACTTTTACCAGAACCTGAGCAGCGTTGTGGCTTCTTTCTGTTGTTTTGGTTGAGTCTCTCCGCTCTCATCAGCATCATTTTCCAGTCACAGCAGGCAAGTGTTTACAGGTACCTGCTCAGCACCGCAGAGACGGGCGTGTTTCCACAGGCTCAATTCGGCTCAGTACGGGTGCGTTTCCACTAGCACTGGGTACCACATCAGCGTGGGTGGACTCACCGGCCGAGAGTTCCCTGGCGTAATTTGTGTGCGACACAACAACAACAATGGACAACATGGAGGCAGCGTGATGCCTGTTGCTGGGTCAGTGGTTTTTGCTCAAACTAAAAGTGAGGGATGTCAGACAGGCAAGGCTTCAAGTGGCAAAACAGAACACCCAAAGGAAATTATAAAAGACTTTACCAATCAGCACCCGCTATGTGTTTACGTCACATTTTAGTCCCAGCTCGTCTCACTTGGGACCCCAGCGGAGCAGGGAGCAAAATGGTGACAGTTAGTACCGTGTTGGGGCCAGTAGAAACGGGGCCAAACCCACCCGACCCCACCTGACTTGAGCCGAAGAGAGCCAGTGGAAACCAGCCCTTAGTGGCTAGCTAGTGGAGTGCTGGGAGAGCTACAGAGTGGAAGAGCAGAGGTTTTCACCGCTGCTGTCTGCAGAAACCGCACAGACTTTCAGGTTCGGTCATGTTGCTGTTTTTTTTTGTTTTTTGTGATCATGCAAATGCTCTTAATGTCAAAATGGGAAAGTCAGACGGTTCTAGGTCTGAACCCGGGTTAGAGAATGAATGGATTCCAAAACCCAGAGGACCACAGCCAGCACTGAGGAGATGAAACCTGTTACAGCTCTTAAAATGCTGCATCTGAACGCTTTGAGGGGAAATATTTCTTTAAAGAGAGTTCTACGGGAACATGAATCCCCTCCCAGGTTCCCATAATCACGCAGAACTAGCAGGAAACTCTTCACTGATGTATGGCTATGATTATTATTTGCAGGGTTTATACCAGCCATCCAGCTGAGGCCTAATATTTCTGAGGAAATAAGATGCAAATTTACAACCTGACTTTTCTGATAAGGATCAAATTGTAATCCAGACTGGTGCAAAAAAAAAAAAAAAGTATTCACAGAAGTCTTTTTTAAAGAAGACCCTTCATAAGTAGGCAGAGCTCATTTTAAAGAAGCTGTCATCAAGACGCTGAGGACACCCTGATGAGCCGCCTGTAATGGAGATGTTTCTCTAATCAGTTAGAGCTCAGAACACCCCGCAGCTGTCTGAGACGCTTGTTACAACAAAAAAAACACCTTGAACTCATGTGACAAAACTCACACCTGACACCTATCACATGACGGCACTACACACACTCACGCACACGGTTCTGAACATTCCCAGGGAGCAGTGGGATGGAGCTGTGAAATGGGAAGGATTAGTCACTTTGTCAGGAGATGTATGAGGCTTCTCTCCGGTGGACGGTGAGCCACAGGGGGCATCTGGGAGAGAGAAAAGGGGAGAGAAGAAATTAGAGGCCAGATAGAGAAGACGGGGAAGTGCAGGCATGGAGCAGAAAAATGAAGGAGTGCAAAAATGAAGATGAAGTGGGAGAGAAAATGCCGTTTGTTAGACACAAAAAGGAGGCAACAGAGGTGACTGATCATTTAGCCAAGTGACGATCCGCAGCCCAGAAACTCTAAATCTGACAGTGATGTAACTTGACTCTTCTCACATTTGCATCACTTGGAGATACACACTCACACATAAGAAAACACTCTGGGCAGTGTGTGAACGCCAACTTGCCCATGTGTTGTGTTCTGTCTTTTCTTCCAGGGTATTGAAACAGGCAGTGGCCTGGACCCTGGCCTCACATATGTGTGTGTGAACAGGAGGTGTGGGATTCAGAAAGCTGGGGGTCCCATGTGAGAATGTGGCCATCGTCAGCGCTGCTGTGGCAGGCCTCGGCACCATCTGTGCTCCCAGCAGGACGCCCAGCGCGCTCTCCACCACCCAGACACATATGGACACACAAAGGTGCTCACTTTCTCTCTCTCTCATGGTCATGCAGTCACACACACACACACACACACACACACACACACACACACACACGCACTCAGTAGGAGCAGCACTCTTGGGGCTCAACAGTGAGGGATGGGAGGAAGGATGAGGAGTTTGTTGATTGAGCAGCATGCAGGATGGTAAGAATCTTGTTGATGATGTGATGATGCACGTAAGTGTGATGACTTCAGAGAGCGAGAGGAGGGAGAGGAGGCATTATGAGTCAGCAAACGACCCAGCTGTTCTGCAGTTCACACAAAATGCATCTTTTATTCTCCCATTAAATGCTACAATTGGCATAAATACGGGTTACAAGCAAGGAATAAAAATAATCAGCATTCAACTTAATAGCACACGGATCCAGTTTCCTGCTTCAGGAGCAGAAGGGAGTTCTGCTAACTCACAATCTTGAACCCTCAGGTGTGCATCATAGCTGAGCTGATGTTGCCAGGACCGCTGCTGCTAAAAGCTGCCGATTAATTTTGTTTCAGTACAGTGAATCTCCTTCCTCTTGTCCTTTTGCTGGAATAATTGTTCATCCTTTCATCACCTGAGGTCATAGATCCAGTCTTTCTCTCATTCTCTACCTCTCTATCCCATCTTGTTCACCACAGACCTACATTTCTTCTCTCCTTTCAGCCCCCTGACCCTCCTATCTTGGCACCCAGCCCCCCCTCCAAAGCTGCACCTGCCTCATTTACCATGTTGGTGAGCTCTCCTCACCTCCATCTTCCCTCACCTAGCACCCCAGCCCCCCAGCCCCTTCTCTCTCCCGATCTCTGTCTCTCTCTCTCCCTCTGGCCCACACTTCCCCCGAGCAGCTCCTGTCCCTCCATCCAGGGCCTCCAGCTGGCTGATGAGTTCATTAGGTCCAGAGCTTTGCCAAAGGAGTGTGGCGCTGTTTTGGCCAAACTGGGAGGCATCAGGGGGCCCCTGGTGGCCATTGGGCACAGGCCATAGTCATTGGAGGTGGGACAGAAAAGTCCCTGAAAGTCCCACATGTCGATGTTCAGCTCAGTGTCCATTTTTGGAGCAGCAGACTGTTATTTTGTACATTAACAATCTGGTTTGGGGCTTGTTTCTCCCTGAAACTTCAGCGGGAAGAGTGTGAGGCATTGTGGTTTGAAGGGGTCCACATAAACAATGAGGGAAACAGATTTCTAATAATCCCCACAGGTCGCAGTGACATCTGGCCCCACACTTGAGCGTTGGCTCAATTAATTCGGAAAACACAAAACAAAAAGCGCCGGGGGCAGAGATCTGGGGGACTTAACAGGCCGCTTTGTATGTGTGTTTATCAGTGTGTGTGTGTGTGTGTGTGTATTGATTGTGGCACTTGATCAAGTCAACTGCTGTGCATGTGTGTGTGAATTTCATTCCAATTAATTGAGGTGTAGAGCTGCTTTATAGAGAGACATTTCAGAGTCAGAAACTTTGAGGATAGAACTTTTCCATCATAAGGTCTGAGACACGCTGCAGAAGCACGTTACCTGCAGCAGACTTGCTTCCTGCACTCTCACCTTTCCCTCCTCTGTCCGCTGCTTCCTTCCTCTCGGTTGAGGGTCAGCTGGGGTCTGGGCCTCCATGGTTGGGCTCAGGTGTAGCCTCAGCTGGGCATGGGTGGGTGGGTGGCGGTGGTGGGGAGAGAGGAGACACGAGGAGACAAGATGACGAGGACTCTGTCCTACAGGCGAACCAAGAGGGAGTCCGTCAAAAAATGAAAAAGAGAAAACAAACATGTGCGTCCACGCGAGTAAAAAGAAAAAAAAAAGAAGAAGAAAAAACAGAGACAACAGCTTTGTCCCTCACGCCTCTCTCTACACCTCCCCCATCTTCTCTCTTCCCCTCTTTCTCTCTCACTCCTTCTCTCCTGGGAGAGGCCTGGCCGGGCTTGGCCTGAACGCCATCTGCTGCATAATGTAACGGGATGGAACTCCAAATCCTTCATTTCCACTCACTGCCTGTCATCTATGTGTATGTGTGTGTGTGTGTGTGTGTGTGTGTGTGTGTGTGTGTGTGTGTTTGTGTGTGTGTGTCCACTTGCACAGTTGCATATGCGCACATACACTGAGGGGTGTGAATGTTTGAGCGTGTGTGAGATCTCATTTTACGGATATTGTGACATTACCTCGTCCAGAGCTGATGCTGACTGATGGGTTTGCTGATGCTGGGTGGGATGAGAGGGGACGCCACATGTTTGTTTGTCTCTTTACAGAACTGTTGCCACTGTTTCTGTAGTTTCACCATTGACGAAAAAATCTTAATGAGGTCATTTTCCCCGTTAAAAGCATTACATAGAGCCATGTGTAGGATTTGGAAGCAGAAGTTAAATCAATATATACTTCCATTAGTGTGTAATCAAACAAAACTGAGAACTGTGTTTTTGTTTGCTAATAATGACATCCGATCATGTTGCTACAGAAGCCCAGAGAGGACAAACCAGTGTCTTTGCATCATTAAAATAATGACTGTTTCTATTTGAACATGCTGGAAAAGTGTGTTCTGCTCTAATTCACTGTGGTATTACATTCGCTTGAGTCAAAAACACTCCAGGTCTGCCGTACCTGACGACAATAGCTGCACAAGACAAGCAGCTAACCGTGCCATGCATTTCGTGGCTGGCCTATCTTGTTTTCTTGTTGTGCACAAGGCCTCATGGAGGAGGTATACAAGGCCTCCAGGGATCTATGATGGCACACAACCAGCTCATTTTGGGCTGAAGACAACACACATCAACCACTGGACATTACTTCCTCCGTCTTAGGTGTGTTTGAGCCATGGAGGCTAACAAATTGTGATAATTTGATTTAGAATAATAGAAATGTAATCGAATGACCCTATAAATCTGCCTCACAGTTCCCTCATGGTTGGTGAATGTTTGCATGTTTCCAATACCACCTCTAGATGTCACTAGATTCTACACGTAGGCTCTTTAAACTATGAATTTTCAGTTGGAACAAAATCACCTAAAAGACTGTTTAACTCCTGAACTCCGGGGACATATTAAAGCCATATCGCTGCAAGAATGGCACCCAGCCAGAGATGCCACAATTTGGTTTTTGTTTACAAGTTAACAAACAAAAGTGCACACACACAGAGTCGTGTTTAAGCACCCCACCCCTCTCTGCAGTGCGGGTAACCCGGAGGTGCTAAGAGTTGTCCCTCCAAGTCCCCGTGGGGCCACAGTGAATTGCGGGGCCATCTGTTTTCTGATAATAAGCTTTCTCTTCATTCATCCTTTCTCCCTCTCTCCAGTTTGTACTCACCTTTTCTCCGTGTCTTCCTTTTCCTGTCTGCGATTTCCTGTCGTTTGCTCTGCAAACAGAAAGACACAGCAAAGATAAAGACAAACAAAGCTCCTGGATACAAACATTGGGAGTTTAGCGAGACATAGTGAAATATCACAGCATGAACTCTGAACCCTGACCAGCTATCCATGCCTGTTGACATAAAGTAAATGTGACATGTCCCTCCTCACATAAACTACCCCGTACCCCCCCCCCCCCCCCCCCCTCCCTTCCAGCTGCTGGGCAAGCACCAAAGTCTGGATGAGATTTTATTTTCTACGCTTGCTTTGCTATTATCTCTCTGATGTTATTATTTGTTGTATTATCTGTCAGTAAAGCTCATTTTCAGCAGGACAATTTTATCGAGCTGAATTCGGCAGCTTGTCACTGCTCACATTAAGACCGTTCTCCTTCCCGCTCTGCTGGAGGCTTCATTTTCAACCAGCGAGTCGTCGACGACCGCCTGATTGTTTAAGTTTTGGTTTAGAGAAACATTGGTATTAGATGGCCCTGGAATCGATCAGAATAGTTGCCATGGCTACACTGTGATGTGATGGGGGAGAGGCTGAAGGCAAACAGAGAAGAAGGTTGATTTTAAGTTCACACATGCACACACACACACAGCAGAGAGCAGGCCTTGAGTCCAACTGGAGCGCTGTCCAAGGTCCTGTTTCAAAAGTGCACAGCTCCTCTGCTTTTATAACTTGGCCTGCACGCTGGAGCTGCGTTAACAACAAAAACATAACATGTAGTGCCTGTTCCAGCACAGCTAATAGTGAACATCCCACAACACATGTATGTTTCATTACAGCCGTGCATGACAACATCGATAAGTCATCTGATATTGCTCATTATCCCGGCTGTTGCATTATCTGATTTGTTCCTTCCTATGGCAGGTTTCAATACGGCGGGGTGTTATTTCATGATTATGAGCAGCCTGAGCGCTCAGATGCTGTCTGCATCTCATTGAGGCAGAATCAAGTGGATCAATATACAGAGGGGGCTGAATCGTGTGTGTGTGTGTGTGTGTGTGTGTGTGTGTGTGTGTGTGTGTGTGTGTGTGTGTGTGTGTGTGTTGACAGCCTTGGGAGATCAGAGTGCACAACTGCTCGCGGCTTCAAACAGTGCCTTTCTTTCCATCTCACACAGCTGTATTTTACAGCACGGACTATTTTAGCCAGGGCAGAATTTTGGGAGTAGAAACAATATAATCACACAATATATCAGCTGCAGTTTGTCTCTCCTGCACTGGTCACAAACTTCATGAAGCCATATCTCTTCAGTGACGCAGCAGGCGGGCAGACATGCAGGAGTCGGGCTCTCGCTGGCTCTCATTTAAGTGCAGATTTACAAGCTGTTTGCGACGGGAGCTTAAGTGCCTTTTCACGATGGCCAGTTGGGAGGAAGCTGCCATGTGAATATATTTGTTGTGTCGTCCAAACTGGAGCAAACAAGCTGTCTGGCTTTCTGTGATATAATATTGAGAAGAAGAAAAAGAGAGAGCGAGAGAGAGAGCGAGAGAGAGAGCGAGAGAGAGAGAGAGAACACTGCACCATCAAGTGGTTGAGCTGCTTTGCTTGTTTGAAGCTTGATTCACAGAAAAAGACTGCCTTTTTTGCTATACACGCACGCACACACGAGTAACCTACAATTACACTGATTTAATGCCCCATTCCCCTCTATTAATACCAAATTCTGCCCACATTTTATCCTCGCTGTAAATGAATGGGCTGCGACATGCTTCACTCTAAACAAAAGGGAGGTTAGATTTATTCTTCATTTGGGGCAGCGTGGGTGGGTGGAGTGGAGGTGGTGGTGGGGGTTCATGCATGGGCATAACCCTGCCCCTAAAGGAAGGCCCCCCCTGCCAGCTGCCAGCCATAATTAAGCAGCCCTGCCGTGTCTATCACTGATTATGTTTGACCTGGCTAATAAGGCGAGTGTGTGCCACCTACATGAGGAAGGGGAGCGCCGCGGCCTCCGTCGCTGCTCTCATTGTCCTTAATAGACCAGGGTATTAGGTTTGTTGATGGTTTAAATGTGTTGCTCAAATCTCAGTCTCAACTGTGATTTCTTAATGTCATACGGCTCCAAACTGTTGAACTTTTCTGTGACTAATAAAGACTCTTAGTAGGTGATTAACTGCCTCTATCCACTCCAGATGTGTTTTGAGACATTTAACTTAATTAACATAAATCCTGCAGGTACCTCTGAAACTGAGCTTTACGGTGAACATGCTTGTATCACATATCTGAACGTCAGAGCTGATGCTTATTGTCAAATTTTGCTCAGTTGAGCCAGGAGGAAACAAAAAAAGGAGCAGTTTTCTCATGTTTTATGGACCAAAACAATGACCAAACAATGAATTAATTAACCGTGAAATCATCTTAAATTGTACATTAGGAATAGAAAATAATGTCTTGTATCACTTTGAGAAGTTGCAGTGTAAATAATTGCACTGACAAATGGTTATTTCCCTGTTAGAAGATCGCTGTCTTCCTAAATGGCAATCCCAGGGAGGGGTATCTTTTAGTAACTGCCTTTGCTAACATGTACGCCAACATTGCAGCAATCAGCTTAAATTAATAATAAGTGAATCAAAGTGCTTAATTTAATGGAGGCTATGAAAGATTAATACCTGACATTATCCAAGCTGCTGCTGCAAGCGAACCCACCCACGCCTGAAGTAAACCAATCACATTTCTATGAATATGACATTAGACACATTGATTTGATGTGTTACATCAATGTCAGCTGAGCTGAGTGTTGAGTACAGCAAGTCTGGATGGAAAGTCCACTGAGTGTGACTGGTCTATTTCTGTCTCTTGTCCTCCCGTCCCTCCCTCCCTCCCTCCTCACTGGGTCTAGAGGCGAGAGATCAGTTCAGGGTGGAGGAGAGCTGGTGTTTAGCCTGAGGGGCCCTTGGACACAGATTCTGTCATTGTTCCACAGCTGCCACTCCACCCCTCCCTTTGCCCCCCCACTCTGTGGCCATCCTCACCTTAAGGGCGTCCCCTGCTACCCCGCCTCCCTAATGAAGAGTGACACGAGTCCAGAGGATCTGATCTAGTCTGAAACCGGGCCCTTGCCGCCTCTGTTTTGTTCCCTATTATTGACTGCGGAGGCTCACACTGAGTTGCGGTGATGAGAGCGCCATATACCCAAGAGGCATCGCTCCCAAATCGGAGGGGGAGCTCAAAGGGCAGATGCAATTGTATGGAATCATGAGGACCTAATTCTCTTTATTCATGAGCTGCATGATTGATATTAGGGGGAAATGAGACACTCTAATTGTTCTCTTATATGAGGAATTTCTTATACTGTAGGCACACACACACACACACACACACACACACACACACACACACACACACACACACACACACACACACACACACTCTATGGCCGGCCTGTGTGTATTTGTGTGTATTGAGCATGTGTCTGTGTGCACTACTGGGTGAGATATCAAACTGACAACTCCTAAAGGGCATCAATGCAGCGGTCTCTCCCGACATATCACTTGAAATAATTCATGTTGTCCTGTTGTCCTTTGTGACAGTTTCTTGCATTTGTGGCACCCAAATTGTTCCAAAGACACAAGTATCTCAGAGAAAAGGCACAAGGTTTTACGAGGGCCAAAAGGCCACTTAAACACACTCATAACATCTTGTTTTTCCATCTTTAGCCCGAATAATAGAGTGGTCGAAACGGAAGTGACATATACTTGCATTAATCTTATCTCCATTGTAAGTCAGTGAAAGTGAGCCCTCTTCCTCACGTGTTTCATGAGGATTGTGGGTACAGTAAGACATGGAGAGTGGGCTAGTAAAAACAAGCTAACAGGCTACGAGTTAGCTAACAGGCTATTGTTATTTCTGCAGCTGTAGTAGTTGTTGAAAAAAAGCCAAAATTAGCTTCTCACCTCAGACTAATAAGCAAATATTTTTATAGCCCTGCAGGGGGCAAAACCTGTATAGATGTATAGAAACGAGGCACTAGAGAGCACATTCATGGTAGAGATGCACTGTAGCAGTTGAGATAAATTATCTGAATATACGTTCAAAATATTACAATGATCACCACTGACTTGGGGTGTGGCTAGGAGGTAGCGTGGCTGTCTTGAAACCTAAGGGTTGCTGGTTTGATCCTCACTTCCCACAATGACCATGTAAAAGTATCCTTGAGCAAGATACTGAGCCCCTAATTGTTCCTGATGGCCCTGCGACGGACTGACAACAAGACCAGGGTGAACCCCGCCTCTCATGCAGTGTCAGCTGGAATAAGCTCCAGCCTCCCTGTGACCCTATAGGATAAGCGGTATGGAACATGGATGGATGAATGGACCACTGTCTCAAAAAGTAAACAGCAACATCCCTATAACTGAAATGTGAATGTAATCCAACGTTTAAATATTTTTTTCTCATTTAGTGTCAAGTTTTTACGAATGATACAATGATTTATGTATCAGCAAAAAGCTACTCAACATTCAAAGGAACAGTTTCAAGTGAGCTTTCACTACACAAAGCGTCTTAAACATTAATAACAGCTATCAAGAGAGTGAATTGAGCAAGTTTAAATGCTTCTGGGTTCTCAAGGTGGATTGGACTATCAGAGAGTTATGCCTTCCATTCAGTGATCACTTCATAACCAGAGAGTCAATTGCCAGTGAAATGGTACAACTGTAGCGTTACCCTAGATAAAGTCTGTCAACTGATCGCCGACCTTTGTGTTTTCAGCTTGCAAATATAAAACCGCCTGAATTAAAAGTGCAAAACAACAAAGATGTCAGAAGCATAAACATCACTAGTCTGTGTCTCTCTCAGCTCTCCACAAGGCATCCTGCTGAACCATAATTGAAATCCATGAGGGAAAACACCTTAACTGGCTCAGGTAAGCGCAAATTGATGTACGCATGTGTTTGTTTATGTGGGCCAACGTGCACATATATACACACACGCCGACAATTGAAGATGAAAGCTTGGCGTGCGTGTATGCATGTGTGTGTATGCATGTGTGCATGTGTGTATGTGCACCCACCAGTGTAATGTGATAAGCTCCAGCAAAGCACATACCTGATGCCATTAAATGCAATTTCCCCTGTGTGTCAGCCGAGCCATTTGTCAGCTGCTAACACTGCACGCTTTATTAAAAACCTCATCCGCTTCAATTAACTGCACCCGCAAAGCAGTTTAACTCCACTCTAATCCTGTCAAGATGTTTAAACAGGCCTTGCGTACAGTAGGTACATCATTTCAAACCCTATCAGTGAGTTTTTTATGATTCTTTTAGCCTCTTTTATCGTCACGTTGTAATGGTTCAGTGCAGGGGGGGGGGGTTAGAGTGAGAGTGCAGATTTGTTTGTGGTTTTTTTAGGCCACTGATGCAGCCTCCGCTGACATGAAACAAGTTTGCGGTAGAGCATCCTCCTGCTGACAAATACACACTCTTGTAAGTACATTACATTTGCTCATTTACTCCCTTACAACACTGATGTCCTCATCTATCGGGAGGGGCTCACACTGTGGTTTGTCTCCTGGCTTGTGCAGGAACACAAATGCAATAACATATGATTTAACTTGTGTGGCATGTAAGAGGCATAAAAAATAAAATTTAAAAAAAAAAAAAAAAACAGCCCATGACTGTTGTACATGAATTCACCAGGGGGATGAAGCTCCAGTCCTTACAAATGCTGAGGTTGACAACAGATCAACCCACTTAAGAACATCAAACTTATAAATAACAAACTGGGTTTTGTTTGACATCACAATCACCGGCATTGACGAGTATAACCTGATATAAAGACACATTTGTGGGCTCGGAGCATTTCTCACCTAAAACAACAAACAACACAGGTTTTTGCTAGCATCTGGTCAGAACTTCTCAGAATTAGTCTCTCAAAGCCAGCTGTGGCCAAATTGTAAAAATAGCAATAAGACATTGCTGCTTTTATTTTGAAGGCAAGATGTCTGCACTGGAAGTGATTTGTAGGTCACAGATCCAGGACACCTGACATACTGCAGTGAAAAACAGAAAGAAGACCGCCCCTCACATGTTGAAGGTCTAACACTAATACTGATACAGATACTGATACCAATGACAGCAGCTAGTTTTAGGTAAGAAATGCCAAACGGCGGACAGGTGGTGTTTCTGCTGCACACACATTAAAAACCAAAGATGTATTAAAATGTCCTGATGTGTTTAATATTCCTGTAGAAACCTTCTCTCATCTCGTCACCTAATTTCAATTATTAACTCTGACTAACACAACTCTACACTTGTAGCTTGAGGAAGAAAAGACTTAACATAAATGTACCCAGTCTGAAGGTCTAAATTGCTTCCCACCAGGATACAGTACACACACATGCTAACAAACACATTCAAACACTCTCTCTCTCTCTCTCTCTCTCTCTCTCTCACACAGAACCATGGCAGCAGGGAGGTGACGGTAAGCATGGTGCAGTCACCATGGGATCTTGGGTGGGGTTTGCAGGAAAGGGAGAGGTGTAAATTGGGTGAGCGCTGGGTGCAAAGTCTTGAGTGAAGGCTTGGTGCTCTTCCTCTTGATGCTTTGTCACTCGCACTCTTGGAGAAACGTGGGGAAGGTGAGGATACGGAGGGAGGAGTGGGGGGGAAGTTGGGTTGATTTTCCTGCTCTGTTTTACAAGATTATGAGCTCTGTCGTGTCTTTCACGGCTGCTCTTTCTTTAACCTCTCTGTGCTCTTTCCTTGCTTGATGCATGATGAAAAATCGGATTTGAGAGAGGAGAAAAATACAAGCGGGAGGGAGTGGAAGTGGAAGAAAGATGGGACGGTGTTGACCACAAGTAAACAGATTTACCCCATAATTTCATATCTATCAACTTGATGCTGATGAAATTTGAAAGCTTAATCAGCGAAACGAAAGCTAAAGGCGAGCAGGTGTGACTTGCCGTTGATCATAACGGAGACCAATTGCAATTAGATCCAAAATGGCTTGACGGTGGTATCAGGGGGGCGCTTGCAGACTATGTATTTTTGATCACACTTGTTAGCATCTGTGATGGACGCCCGTTTTACTCGCACCATCTCTGATGGCATACCTTGTGTGTTCCAGCTGCCAATTATCACTGTCTACGAGGAGGTTTATCATCCCCCCTCGTATCACCCACCACCAGGTTTGGGAATCAATCTGATTGCATCCAGCGATCATCATCATAGATCAGTGACACACATCTGTCATCTGTTCAGACACCTGTTAGTCAAAAGGTGGGGTTCTGTCCTCTCTAAGACCAACACTGTACTTCTGAAATAGCAAATCTATCGACAAGACCTGTTCTCGTTCCGCCTGTTTTTCTAGCCTTCTTCTATTTCGGTCCGGTCTCCCCTACAAACGAGGTACCAAACCTTAATTGGGTTTTAAGAATCACGTCTCTGGTGTTTTCACCTTCTGTTGTTGGTTCCTAATTGATTTTAATCACGGGCCCTTTCAAATCGATCTCGTCGTTTCTTCATTCCTTGCCTCATCCTCCCTGGACCAGGTTCCAGATAAAGCCTGGTCCTCCTGATAATCAGGACTTGGTTCATCTCTGAGTGAACCAAGTCAGAGTTGAACGTGGATTCAAAGAGTAGGGTGATAATCAATGACACCAACATGCTGAGAGGTAACATCAGAGTGACCTCATCACTTCTGGCAACTTTTTCTATTTGAAGTTTAATCTTTAAACGACACGATGGAGTGCAAGGATTAAATGTGACTGACAGAGTGCTTCTTTCTCTTCTCTTGCTACAGTGCTGCCTTATAAAAATCATGCCATTCAAATATCTCATTAAAACATAACTTATTACAGTTTATGCAGCCATAAATATTCCATATTTGCTTTGTTTGTTAGTGTGTGTGGCCCCTAACTCAACCATGTGCTAACCCCACACAGCTGCAGAGTCCCCTTGAGGGTTTGTCACACAGGCAACAGAGGAAGGACGGCAGAGAAGGAGGAGGAGGAGGAGGTGGGGGATGGGGGGGGACGTGGACTGAACACAGCGACTCTCATTTTCATGCCACACTGTTCTGGCAAAGACATTGTACACCGCTGTGGATGTGCGTCTCTTGTGCTATTGCTCAATCTTTTTAGGCCTGTCACTTAGGGTTTTCATCAAACAATTCTCTGAGCACAGAGGATGGAAAGCTGATTGTTTGGCCAACGTGTGGCAGAAATAAAGCAAGATGCAGGGGGACTGTTCGGGGGGATTAAGAACAACACTGTGATTATTTTCTTTTAGGGCCACATTTTAAAATATTCCCCGCTAGATGGAAAGTGCTCTTATGACAGGATTTGTTGGACGGTCGTGTCATTAAACAACACAAAAGTGTTTTCCACAGTTCAGCCTGGCCAGCCAACAGTAATGTCGAAACCAAGGAGTCTCAGGTTCCTCAAATATCCCTGTCAATCAAACACCGTTTCCTCTGAGTGCGTTTTCTATCTGTCAAGGGTCATAGAAAGAGAGGATGAGACCCATTCCCTCCCTCCCCCCCAGTGCTCCTCCACCTCAATCCCTCCCTCCTCCCTCGCTCCTTAGAGGTGTATCTCTACCTTGAGCATCACGTCTGGGCATGACCTGTTGCTAGGTAACCCTGGGTCACAGCTGCACACTATGGCAAACCCTTTTTTTTATTTATCAGTGAGTTATGTGGGAGACGGGGGCTGTAATTTATTAGTTTGATATTGGGCAGGCAGCGCAAGTTTGGGATTGTAAAAAGAAGCGACGGCCTATAGCTCATCAAAATGCTCATTCTGATCTCAGGCCTCGACCCGCTCAAGAGATTCACAACAGAGTAGATCACAGCATTACAAATTCATCTGCTTTTTACTAAGAAAATCAAGCATCTCCAACAACAAAGCCAATGGTAATGCACTTTCCATGCTGGTAATTGAACAGATGTGGTCAGAGCTTAGAGGGCTGAGTAAAAGGAATTCATCTCAGGATAGTATGTGACTGATTCATGTCCAAGGATGAAGTGGGCGCAGACAAATACTGTCAACCAAGCTTTGTAGTCATGACAGAGTTCACCAGCTGGTCCAGCCATACTGGAGGCATCAGGCTGACTAACATCACTTGGAATAAAGCACAATTTTAAAGAGAATTAAACTTCCTGAATGTAACGTACAATTCTGCCCCCTTTTTTCAACCCTGAGAGTTGACGCTCAAATCTGTTAAATTTGGGACGAGTTGTAAAGCCGCTGTCAAAATGGTAACTTGTAGTTACTGGGGTTGTAGACAGGACTACTCCGCGGCCGAGCATCTCCTGGTTGCCTGGCAACCTGGAGCACAAACACCCACAAAACCCCAACTTGTTGTTTTTACAACTTTGGGTTGATGAATTGTAAAAACTGATTTCTGTCCTCCAACTCAACTACACATGTTTGTAATTCTACAATTTTTGGCACATAGGTGACAGATTGAATCTGTGCAATTTAACATATTCTAAATTAACATATAGATTAAGACGGTCTTTGCTTGATCCAGTTGGCTAATTCAAATCTGCATCATGGTATAAGCATCAGTTTTTAAAAATCAAGGCAGGTATATGGAGCAGGCGTTCTCATCCTTCTCTACCTCTAAATCCATCGATTCACACTTTCGAAGGAAAAAGAAACTGAATGTAATCCAGATTGTATTTATGTAAAAATGTAGTGTTTTTATTTTAAATAGTAATTTTAACACTTTAACACAAACTGAGTGAGTCAGATTAATGCTGTTTGAAGCACCCATTTATCGTTTTAATATTTTGATCAATTTTACATGCTTTTGCGTCATATTTCCAGATTAATGTTCTCAAAAAATAATTACCCTGGCAAAAAGTGAGCTTCAAGTTGAAAAAAGGTCCACTAGAGGGTGCCCCTGGCCTACTCATGGGCCACAGCCCGCTGGTTGAGAAACTGATAAGGA
This sequence comes from Aulostomus chinensis, assembly GCF_037954235.1. NCBI lineage: Eukaryota > Metazoa > Chordata > Actinopteri > Syngnathiformes > Aulostomidae > Aulostomus > Aulostomus chinensis. The sequence continues at coordinate 63,132,749 of NC_141320.1, read as the reverse complement.
GGATAATCAGAGGCTTCTTTTAAAATGATTATGAACCTGTCTTCACATTGTTAGATCAGTCAGGTAAAATAAATTCTGATGGAAGATTATGAGAATCAATTAAAATGTTTCAGTAGGAATTAACAGATATCAACAACCATTTAAATTTCACCTTTAAATTTGGCAGAATAATAAAGGATCCACATTTAAAACACAGCAAAAATCAATTTGTCAGACTAGACTGGACTGCAGCTAATAAATAAGAATAATATTAGTTTGTCCAAACTGTTCCTGCTATTTGTCACACAGTCGTAAAATTGGTTTGGCAAAATTTTGGGACAGACTGCTAGCATCTGAAAGTTTTACAGTTTTTGCAACACTTCTGTGAGATATTAATTTGTGATGCATCTGCCGCTCTTGACTCTGCCACACATGCACCTCCTTGCCCTGATGAAAGCTCATGATTGCATCGCGGGTCTCACCCACAACGCTTTGTTAAATCCCTCACCCTAATGTGCGTGTGATGAATATTTTTCAGACGCTTCCTCTAGGCCATATCTGATCAAAACAAATGCACCTGCACTTTTTTTCCCTTTCCTTGCAACTGCAACTCCCTCAGGACGGGTAAAAATTGACTCCCTGGCTTCCTCCACCAGGCAATTACGTGCCATCTGTTCCCATCTTGGTTGTTCCAGCTCGTTTTGTTTCTGCGATTGTTCATCTAATATCATAGGCCTGAAAGTGTTAGAGAGGAAGGGGGAGGTGGGGTGAGAGTGGAGGGAGTTTTGGGGAGGGGGGGACACAAAAATGAGGAGTGGCATGAAGAGGAATTAATCGAATCTACAGCAGAACCAGATCTTCCCCTCTGAAAGGAGATAGTCCCCCTAGAATGAGGACCATTACCATATTCATCACCTAATATTGCCTGCTGTATGCAAAGTGGGAGAGAAGAGTGCAATATGACTTTCTTGACCGCCTTTCTAATTCCATCTGTGCAAGCTTGCAGACTTGTTTTTTAATTGTTTGTTTGCAACAAGTCCACTTACTGCTTTGCTTTGATGCAGCCATTTGTTTGGGAGCGCTAATAATAACCCATTAACTTCCCTGTCATGTATCGCACCCATATATATTCTCTCTCTCACACACACACCCATACATACACACACATATATTTCAGGTTGTTATGCTGCCATGCTGAATCACATTATTGTTCTGTTACAGTATTGGGGCCATTACTCACACACAGCCGTGTCCATTTAATTGCAGAGACGTTGGAGGTGAAGCGAGCAGCTGGATGGGAGACTTTTAACAGTGGTATCAATAACGCAGCGAGCTTGACGCCACCTCAGGCCGATATAATTCTCCATTTCTCCTGACAGAGAGCAAGATAGAAATAATCAGTCACAACACCAGCCAGGCCGCCTGTAGGACCCCGTGTGACATCCAGCAACACTGATGGCTCACGAGACATGTGTGTCCACGGGGGTAATGCTCAGTGTGTGTGTGTGTGTGTGTGTGTGCGTGAGTGTGCGCGTTAGGATAATTGGTGAGAAGCTCCTTCGAGAAGAGGAAATCTGTTACACTGCTTAAACAGAAGGGCAACATCAGTGGATAGAAAGAATGTTGATTTTTTTTTTTAAAAAAGAAAGCAAAAAAAAAGACATTGGTTGCTACATTGTTGCACAGATTTCTCCCAAAATCTAACAGGTTCCTCCTTGGCTCGTACTGCACCTCTCCACCAAGTTTGGTGAAATTCTGCCAGAAAGTTTTTGTGCAAACAAATTTGAACAAAAAGTGTTACCTTCTTGTCAGAAGTAAAAGCAATAAATATGAAAAATTTAGACCAGATAATAGTTTGTTTGCCACTTAAAGAGAATATGAAAAGTATATTCTGCCCTTTCATTCAAATGACACTTAACTACTTTAACTAAATATAAATATCTATAATATATATATATATATATATATATATATATATATATATACATACACATATACATATACATACATACACATCCAGGTTTTATTTGCTTTGTAAAACGTGAGTGATGTATACACAGTTTATAGTCTCAGTATAGTCTATAATGTGTATTTATGGTCCCTGTACTTCATTCCATTTCTTTCTTATTCTATTTATTACTCACTTTTGTCTTTCCCAACCTGTAAATTTCCCCATTGAGGATCAATATAGTTTGGTCTTTTGGTCTTGTGAGCACATCATGCTAATTACACGTAATTCTTCTCACAAAACATTATTATCCCATTCTATTTTTATACCTGAGACGAAGATTTTCCACTTAATAGCGAGGACATGGCCTAAATAATTTTCGCTTTCTCTTTTTACCTGTAATTGATTTCAAGTGTCACCCCTGAGACGTCTCATGCCTCCAGATACAGGATCAGCCTGAGATACAGCCAGAGAGGGTGCGGTTTTCAATGATGACACAGTCCACATGGCCCTGTTCAGACCTGCCCATACACGAGTGATCAGATCACAGCTCCAGGTCCAGGTGTGAACGTACCCCCGTCACCACATTCAGAAGTGGTCTGGGCTCCACATGTGTGGAGCACCTCCACATCACCAGCACATTGTTATTGTACAGATGTGCTGGTCGACACAAGCTACAGCAGCAGATAAACATATGAAAACTGGATTTCATTTTAACAAAATTTATAGAGGTAAATACAGACTGTCGCTCACCAATAACATGCCAAGTGGTCTGTGAGAGTGAAGCAAGGACTTATTTATGTGCATGTACATCACCTGAGTGGAGGCTCATTAAAGAGCGGTCCACTGGATCACTAACCAGGGGCTCTGAACATGGCTGAATATTTAGTCTGGACACAGACTGACACTCAGAGATCAACGTCTAAAATGGCGTTTTCTCTTAAAGCTTGTTGACAGCAGCTCTTACAGATTCCAGACATCACATGATTGAATCCGGTTTTCCAACTATTTTTCCCAAAGCTTTCACCTGGCAAAGGTTTGAAAATCAACGTGGGAGGGATTGTGAAAGAAAACATATGAGGGTCACTGGTGATTTTCACCTTCTCGGAGGAGAAACTCAGTATATGTGTGATTGCTTAATTGGGAGCAAATGTGTCCTGTGCAGACCTGTAACAGACTGTAGATAGCCTCCTCCTAAACCACCACCTACAGACAAGTAAGCCATCTGCACTGTGTAATGCATTAGAAGACTACTTATATTTAAAATGTAATTTCCCTCTTTGATTTGCCTGAAAACATGCTCATGTAATATCCAGATATATTCTGCAGGTCCACACCTGGCAGGGAACTGCCATGTTAAGCACTCGGAGTTCTGCTTCCTGGTTTTATTGCACTTTCTACATAAACGTGCTTAACACAAATTAACCTGAACATCTCATTTGTCCCGCCGTGTCTCTGCTTCAGAGCACACTGGATGACTCCACTGTTCGACCGGCCTCCGTGTGTTATCTCTTCCAGTGCAGTAAATAAAACAGATGGCTTTAGGTAATCGGAATGTGTAGTTCCTGATATTTAGTCAGCACATGTGAGAATGTGTGATTTGAGAGAATACATCCACTGTGAGGCTCCTTCTTCCTTTAAAGGTTTGTATTTACTGACATCTAGTGGTCAAAACAACGCCAGACATTTCTTCAACGGAGCAAATATCAGAACTTGTGAAAAGCAATGTCCATTTTCTCAAAAAACACTCAAAATTAGGTTAAAGGTTACACACACAATAAGTTATATTCACCCATTCATCAAAAAATGAAGCCTGAAAAATGATCACAGCTCCATATAAGAACATTCCGTAGTTATAAATATTACATCTGCCAATAATCTATCCTAAACTCTACACACTGGACCTACAAACCCTTCACCTCAAACTCACAAAAGTGATTTCCAACTTGAATTTTGCATACTAGATAAACTAAATCCACACGATTAGTCTTTTCTGATTAATAAATAAATATGTCAACTCAGCCACGTTGCGAGTCATATTAGTGTGAAAGTAATGAAATGAAAGAGGTAAAGAGGAGGGGGGAGATGGGGGGAGTGACAGCCAGAGAAGGTGGGAGGATGAGCAGGAGGTGGGAGGACAGAGTGGAGAGAACAGCGGAGGAGGCAGCACACGCCTACAATTCAGGTAAGATCTAGAATTATTCATTAATCTGCTCCAATTGTGAACTCAACGAGTTTGTTTTAAAGTGTGCAGCTGAAAAGTGTTCAATAACTCAAAAAGGATTTCAGATACAAAATGTATCTGCATGTGATATCTGAAAAAAAACAAAACCTCCAGCTTTTAGGTGAGGTTTTTCGATACCTACCTCAACTGTATTTGTTTTGGGTTTCTTAAAGTTCAAACTAAACTCAACTTTATGCATGTTTCATTTAAGTTTTCAAACAGTTTTGAGCTCTAAGTTCTTTGCGAGCACTTTAATTTGTGCGGAGCGGCTCCATTGTTTGGTTTCCATATGCTGGAATGCCTCCCAACATCCTGCATGGTCCCGTCAATTATGAATGGTATCATTTATTCCACAGTCTCAGCACCTCAGCGAAGATCACCCAGTAACTTAGCAACTAGCGCCTCTCATTCAACATTAAAAAGGGGGGGGGGGGGGGGTGTAACATGAGTAGACCCCATGGCCTCACTCCAGGAGAGTGACAAGGATTTGTTGGACACACAACCTGTATTTCATTCCAAAAAAACAAGGCTGATTCTTCTTTGAGTTCATCTCATCTGTGCAGCTTTAAATATTAAAATAGCTGTTTTCCATCTGTTTCAGCATTTTTGTTCCTTTAACTTCTATTTTCTCTAAATCTATCCGTCCTGGATTCAACAAAACAAACCAAAGATTACATCTTTTTACATCATGAGAGTCAGATTTTATCCACCAACACTGCGAGGTCACATGTTTCCAGGGGGACCTTATAGTGAATGTGCTCCCGTAAACCGACACCTCACCCTTTCATGTGTGCAAAAGCCTTGTTGTTTAACTCCAAGGGGGTAAAACTCTTAACATGTTCCCTCACCTACCCACAAATGCACCTCCACGTCAGAATATGTACAACTATACGCAGGGTCATGCAAACGTAATAAAAAAAATAGAGAACTGACCCATTAGCAGGCTGTCGCTCACATACCTGAGCTCAGTTTCACTGCTTTGAGCAGATACATGAGCACCGCTGTTTCCACCAAAACTGACAATGGGGGTCTGTGCTGCATTCGGAAGCAATTATTTGAGACTGTTGATGTTTCACGATGAGTGACACAAAGACACTTAGCAAAGAGATGCTTTCTGTTTCAGTGAAATTGAACCAAACGAAGATGAAGTGAAAATATTCCGAATGAACTGCAGAGATGCATATTAGATATCCATTAGTAAGCTGCTGATTAATGTTTAATGTGGGACATTTATTGTTGGGGGGGATCAATGGCTGAATACAGTGGTGACCTCAGGGAAACATACTAGTGGTTACATGAGAGCACCTTAGCCTGCAGTGAGACACTGAATATGGTGCGAGATGGATAAAGTTGCAACACAGGGAACATGTGTCCCAGTTTTGTTTTGTTTTTTTTTTTAAAAAAGCAAGCCAAGTAAACAACTCCAAGCGGGTCAAAGAAATTCCCTGGATGACTATAAACCATATAAACGTCACATACTGTTTTATAATGTGAAAACAAACTCTGCTTTTTAAGATGTAGCAGTCGGTATCATTTTTCAATATGCGGTCAGCTCGTTTTGAATTTTACCTCTTCATGATTTCTTAAAAAGTTATTTAAAAAAAAACACCTAAAATGAACAGCCTTACATGTTTTGAATTGTGCCATTTTACAGAGGAAAGCAAATACAAACTTCACTCATGTGAATGGAGTATAAAAATATACGGTATAGCCACATTTACACATTTCTGTGGGAATAAAGTCAGGACTTCCCACAACTCCGCCTTGCCGCAAATAACGGCGGGACAACAGCTAGCAAGGCGACAGCAGCAGCTAGCTTGAGTTAGCAAGAAACGCGTCTTCGTAAAATTACAACATTCAACAAACAACTATGAAAAACATGTATCATTGAGATGTAATGACAGCTTCACAATGCTTTCAGTGAGTTAATTACCTGAAACACAGGCGTTAACAAGGGATGAAGCCAACACCGAGGTTCCTGGTATTGGACGGGAGACGCGACTGTAACTGTAAGACATCATTAATTGATTGATGCACGATTAACCCAGACAAAAACCTGCACTGCCGACTCCTACGATTGGAAGCGTAATGCTGCATTCATGTCGTATTGGAAAATTGTTATTTCTGAGTAGGGAAGTCGTGATGAGTTTTTAATTTCTAATGTGGAAGCAACATGGACACTGAGAAAATGATGACTTCCATGAGTTGAATTTCAACATGATATTAATAACTGCTTACAATTTTTTTCATTACAATGAAAAGTGAAGGAAACTGTTGATAACAGAAAAAATGGAATTACGAATCTAGCATTTTCACTTCACAAAAGACAGGAAACAGCATACACAGTAATTTACAGAGTAATACTGAAAACTCCATTTTATCAGTATTTATTTATATATTTATGTATTTATGCCCGACACGGACAGCACTAAACACTATATGTGATTACAAAATGACATTCAGTACTTCAGTTCATCAAATTACTGACCACTAACCAAACTGGCCTTCGTCCACCATGTTTCTGCACATATGACATCAACTCTGCAACTCTTTCAACAAAATGAATGATGTTTCCAGACAAACTGAATCTTTAAACTCGTGCCCGTCACATTTCAAATCTGTCACCTGGGTGTTTCTTCATAAGTAACATAGAATCCCAGATTTGATTATGACAAGTTTTTGTTTTTTTGTGTGCTTTCTCTTTACCTGTAGGAACACACTCTGCACTGGAGAAAAGTGACGCACATCTTGTCAAGATTATTCACATCTGCCATCAGCAATGCTAATGCGATCTCATTCAGAGAGAAGAGCCCTACTTGGGTTCTCAGCCCTGTTGACGCCCACCATTCCGAGACAAAGAGATGTGACATCCCCACCGCCCCTATCTTTCACCTCGCGGGAATCCATCTTTATCCCTGAATCTCTAACGTCACCACCTCCCTGGATGACACAGGCCCTTTCAAACTTGGAGCAAGGAGAACGAGAACTTCTGAGCCTCAGGGAAAGACAGCAGGCCGAAGTGGAAGAGGTGAACCGTGAGTTGGACAATGCAGCGTTCGAAGCTCAGCGAGAGGAGCGTCGCCTTCTGGAGAAGGTTGAACAGGATCATAGAGAAGCCCAGCGGCACCTAAGTCAGGTGAAGAAGGAGAACGCTGCAGCAGTGCGAGTTGTACAGTCACTTGTTGACCAGCAACTTCGAAAAATGTGGCAGCTGAAAGAGCAGATACAAAGATGGGGCAGTACTGCTGGTGGAGCCAACAAAAATCAGCTCCAAAGAGGGGTGGCAGAGGTCACCCAGCCATGGGAAATCTCTCTGACACTGAAAAGGGTTCATTTCTCACCAAGCCTTGAGTCCAAGACACTAAGCTTAGGGGAAGTTAATGTCCGAGAGCAGGGTATGACCTACCCCATTGGTGTTTGTGGTGTCCAGGGTCAAAAATGTGCTTTGCACTCAGGCGATACAACATTTTCAAACATTATCCCTCTTGAAATTCGAAAGGAACCACAACAAAACAGATCTGGGCAAAGGCACAATCCAGAGGAGAGCCCCAAGACAAAGAGTGAGAACTCTCGCATGATTCGGAAACTGCGTCTGTCAAGCTCTATAGAGAATGAGGCTGAACTTAAATCACCGAAGTCTCCGACAACGAGGCATCGGCGAGCGTCGGAGTCCTCGCAAGATGAGGAAATTGAATCTGTTTGTTCAGACACACAGGGACAAGACCTTTTCCTCGCTATCCCACCAGTCTCCAGCCAAGGAGAATCTGAAGGTGATGAATCTGATGGGAAACACGATGGAACAAATAGGCGTTTCACACTAAAAGGAAAAAAAAAGCAGAAGACCTTGGTCTTTGTGTCATGTGAAGAACCATCCTGCCCTCCTGAAGAAACTGATGAAAAACTAAGCGATGCGGCAATATCGACAAATACAGTGCCCAAAGGTTCCATCTCCAAACTCGGTCTCATTGACCAAACCACCAATAAAAAAGCACGATCCAAGAAAAAGACCTCAAATGAATCATCAGTGGACAGTGGAAGCCCTCCTTCCCCAGTGGAAAGTGATGATTCCTCTACCACCTTTACTGTGAATACTCCAGTCAGTGGATCCCTCAAGCAACACCACTGCCACTCAATGTCCACTGCTGACCTCTCTGGAAATCTACGCCCATTTATATATGGTGACAAGGGTGAGAGTGGAGCCACCAGGAAGGTCAACAAAATGCGTCTGACATCAGGAACCTCAGCACTAGAACAAGGACAGGACACAGAGTTTGACTCAGACAGGAAGATCATGAGCTCTGATGAACAGCATTCCAGATCCCAGACGGCCGTCACACAGCTTGTGAGTAGATCTCTGTCCATGTCGGCTATTGAAGATGACCAAACACGTCAAGTCACGGAATCACAGAAATACAACAAGGATAAGAAAGAGAAAGCTGTGCCGCCATTAAGGAAGCTGGAGGAAGAGGGGGGTTCAACTGCTCTTGACTCAGCTTACCTTGTTAAACAGTTTGGAAAACAAGGATCAGGCCGCACTGACTTCAATCTGCCCAGTGGTGTCCATGCAACTGTCAAAGGGCAGCTCTTTGTGGTGGATTGTGGAAACGCCCGCATTCAGGTGACTGATCTCCAGAAGAACGTTGTACAGCAGGTGTCCCCCTCAGGAGCGGAGAGGTCCTCCCGCATCTGCAACTACTTTGACGTTGCTGTAAACTCAAAGGGTCTCATCGCCCTCACCTGTGCTGCTGAGCGAGCTCTGCTGGTGTTCAACCGTCACGGACGCCTCCTGCAAACATTTGGAGGCACAATGATCGGTTCTACCAATGAAGAGCTGGACGCTCCCAGAGGGGTGACTGTGACCCATCAGGATGAGTTCTTGGTTGCCGATATCAAGCGTGGCACCCTAACCGCCCTCAAGCTGGACTCAAAAACGGGGGCCAGGTTAGAGCGCACGGTGGTGAGCGGTTACCACAGACCCTATCTGGTGGCAGCCTGTCTCACAACTGGTCTCATGGCTCTGTCAGAACGGGGGAATGAGACTGGACGGGTCCCATGCATTCGGGTCCTGGAGCCGGGCTGGAACACTATCCGAATCCTTGGGGTGTGCTCTGGACTGGGGCCCGTCCTTTCGTGCCCTTGGGGTCTTTGTATTGACAGTGACGGGGATGTTCTGGTGGCGGACTGGGGAAAGCAGCACCATCGTGTTCTTCTGTACCCATCCACCGGTGTTGGCTGGCCCACTGTGCCAGAGAACCTGAGTAGTCCAAGGGGTCTGGCACTTCTCCCTGATGGCCACCTGGTGGTGTCAGACAGCATGAATCATTCCATCAAGATTTACCGCTACAAGTGAACTGAGAAGGACGGTAAAGACAAAGACCCCCCCAAAAAACCCTGCGATGGACTGGCAACTCGTCCAGGGTGAACCCCACCTCTTGCCCGAAAGCTGCTGTGATAGGCTCCACACCCCCACACTCCCGCAACCCTTAACAGGATGATTAGTGGTAGAAAATGGATGGATGGAAGCAAACAACGAGATTCTGTTACCGACACCCTCTACCTCTTACCTGTTCCAATTTGGCATTACCATCATATTTTATTCTTGTTTCCAATATGATAATCAGTAGATGCAAGGCATTTGATGAGAGTACAAAGTATTTCAAGTACCTGTACTGTTGTACACACGGATATAAGTAGAAGCATGGATGCATTGATTCTTTTTATTGATTTTCTTATAAATTGTTCTCTCAAATAATACTAAAACAGCATGATACTGTGTGCTTGAACAGTCGTTGGTATCTTGGTTACTGTGTCATTCTGAGAACCTAACAAATGATGACAGCTCTTTGAAACCGACCGAATCGATTTCATGTTTAAGATCTCGGATACTTTGAACTGTTTGTCCAGTGTCTCTGGCTGAAAGCAATTAAACATTGACTTAGAATGCACTTTACGCAACAATGTCGTCAATAGCGCCATGTCCCGACCACGTTACACAACCTCAAGGCTCCGCCTGCACAATGTTTACCCAAAAAAAGACAAAGTACTTCTCGAAAATTCTGTCAAACAACCCCACAAAGAAAAACAACACTGAAAGCTTTCATTTGAGAGGCCTTTTTTTTTTTTTGCGTACAATTTTAAGGGAAATTCACATCCAAGACTAAGAATTCACTTTAGTTGTGTGTTCCATCAAAGAATATCCTTTTCAAGCATTGTGTAGAAAGTGGAGTGGAGATGTTGTGCATCACGACAGGTACATTTCTGAGTCATCCTGCACAGAACACTGGGGGTTACTGCGTTGATGAAATCTCCACTGAATGCAGACATGCAAAAAATGATGATGCTAAGAATTTGGTAACCACTGAAATTCCAACAACAGGCCTGTGTACACACGCATGACCCCGCACAGTTTCCTAATATGTCCAGGCAGTCAAGTATAAAGGTGCAGGTCAGCTACAGAACAGTTTTGCGCCACACGAGATATTTGAGGTCTCCACACAGCATGAAGCTGCTCACCAAAGCTCTCTGTTTGTGCGTTGCACTTGGCCTAACTAGTGCTGCACCCGCGTAAGTGATGGACTCTCCTTCATTGTTTAACTGTAGTTTATTTGGGTCAGAATGTGCTTTCGCTAATCTTTAGCCACATGTGACAGCTCTGTGTAGCCTGTTTGTAAAGTCAAAATATATCAGACCTGAGCTTCTTGTGTGGTATCATTGAATTTATACACCGTCTCCTGCAAACTCTCCTCTACGTGTTTACAAGTGACAGAAACAATAGAGCACTTTCCGCTATCGTGTACCACGTACAGCCATTCTGTTGTAAACTGTACGGCTCCTTTTTAATCGATAATTTTCTGCAAATGTGTGAAACAAGTACACACACTCCTCCCTTAAGCTGAAGTTCTGACTCTGGTGAAAGCAGTAGCACTGATTACTGATGACTCAAGCAAAACTGTGGTGGAATATTACAAATAAACCAACTCTCCTGAAATTCTGTGATAATGGAAAACCCACATGTGTTTCCTGTGCTGTCTGTTTGATCGGGACAGTGCGGACACGCTGAGCATTTTCTGGTCTCTCACTGTTTATCCATTTCATAACTCTGTTTGCAAAGTTCACTGGTCGGAACAATTCAACAAATACAGGAGCGAGGGCTCTTTGTCACTGATTTACTGCTGACTCAGCGGGTTTTCAGACAATGAGAAGCAGAATTACACGACAGGACAACTGGTCATTTTAAAGGAACTCTAAGATTTTCTCTTCAATTTTTCCACAGGCCCCCAGACGCAGAAGCAGGTGGGTCTTATGCCATAACACATGAACACATTTATTCGTCTGCTACATAAGAAGCACCAATGATAAAAGCTTGCTTTTAAAGTTCCCCTCTCACCAATATTCTATTATATCTGAATGAAATTAAAGATGACCACCATGATCATCTGCCAGACCGATGTGACGGGATAGAGTTTGACGCCATCACTCCCGATGAGAAAGGAATCACCTTCTTCTTCAAAGGTATGGGGCGCCCTTCGAAAAAAAGACTTTGTCATCACCAGGATTCATTTATTTGCACGCATAACTCATTAACTCATTGTAATGAAACTCCCTCAGGTGCCCACCTCTGGAGGGGGTTCCACGACGGCGCTCAGCTCTCCAACGAATCCTTCAAGGAGCTGGATGACATCCATCACATCGGCCATGTTGACGCAGCTTTCCGCATGCACGACGCAGACAACCTGGATGACCACGATCACATCTATTTCTTCCTGGTATATGCCGATACCTTTGTTTGTTCTATAGATCTAAAGCTCTTGTTCTAGAGCAGATAGCAAGAGAGCGAGGGAGAGAGAGAGTATTATCTGTCTCCAAAGGATGTGTCTCTGTCTCTAGGATGACAAGGTGTTTAGCTACTATAACCACACTCTGGAGGATGGATATCCAAAACAAATCCAGGAGGACTTTCCTGGAATTCCGGATCACCTGGATGCTGCTGTGGAGTGTCCCAAAAAAGAGTGCATGGCCGACTCAGTTCTATTCTTCAAGGGTACGCTGCCTTTCGCCGCAACAAGTATCCAATCAGGCTGAAAATCCCTGTGAAAATATACTGTGTTCACGTTTTGTCTTCGTTTCCCCTCACAGGACATGAAGTGCATGTCTATGATATTTCCACAAAGACGGTGAAGGTCAAGGAGTGGCCCCACCTGCCCGTCTGCACATCTGCTTTACGCTGGCTGGAATCCTACTTCTGTTTCCATGGACACAACTTCACCAGGTTTCACCCAGTAACAGGAGAAGTGAGCCCCGGCGCGTACCCTAAAGACGCCAGGCATTACTTCATGCATTGCCCCTTCTTTGGTGAGCTCGTCAAGAAACCATCTCACTATTTTCTCGACAGAGGATTTGCTCTCACATGATGTTTAATCCTCTGTACTTGATTACAGGTCATGGAGGGAATTACAGCATCCCCAAGTGCAGCGAGGTCAAGCTCGACGCCATCACCAGTGACGATGACGGCAGAACGTATCTCTTTTCAGGTAAAGTTACTTCTACAACGTAAGGGGTGTTAATTAGCTGAGCAAAGAGAGAAGGCTCACTTGGTTTTGAGGTGCAACATCAAGTCAGGAAAGTAGTTCCGTCTGTTGAATCTCAAAGTACCATATCTCATAAGTTTTCGTCGTTATTTTGTAGCAACCTTAGTTATGTTAACACGGGTTTGGAAGCAAAGTGTTTTGGCGATGTTTGACAGAGCTATGCTTACATGCCCGTCCACTTCCATTCATTGTTCTAAGCTAACTAGACGCAGGTCTCAGCCCCCTAAAGCGGCACAGACAAGAGAGGAGTGTCTATCTTCTGGCTCCGGGGAGGAGAGTGAAGAAGCTCATTTCTCAGAAAGTTATTCCTTTAAGTGAGCATCAACTAAGAGTACACTTCAATCCACCCAGGCCCTATCTTCATGCGTCTGGATACCAAACGTGACGGCTTTCACCCCTTCCTAATCACCAGAGGGTGGAAAGAGGTGTCCGGTCGCGTGGATGCTGTTTTCTCCTATGCAGATAAAATGTACTTCATTAAGGTAGGACTTGATGTACCAGTCAGAGTTCCC